>NC_092815.1:189410531-190123031 GCF_023375885.2 Dermacentor andersoni | reverse complement strand
AGAGTGCGCTAGCTTGCCTAAGTGTTGGGCTGCGTCGGTCCGCGATAAAGGTATTGAAACAAGGGTTGCTCCCTCGTGAGCTTTTCTAGCAGCTTCGTCAGCGAGGTCGTTGCCGGAGATACCGCAATGACCAGGCAGCCACTGAAACACGACGTCGTGTCCTTTCGCGATCATGTGATGGTGCATTTCTCGTATCTCCGACACGAGTTGTTCACATGACCCGCGACGAAGAGATGCCAGAAGACATTGTAAGGCCGCCTTCGAATCGCAGAATATAGCCCACCGATTAGCCGGTTGGTTATTAATATAATCAACGGCACCTCGGAGGGCAACAAGCTCCGAACTAGTCGATGTTGTCAAGTGAGAAATCTTGTATTGGATGCTTAGTGAACGGGATGGTATAACCACTGCGCTGGTGGAGCTGGTCTGAGTGGATGAGCCATCCGTATATATATGTACTCGATCAAAGTAGAAAGTTTGCAAACAATCCAGAGCTGCTTGCTTCAAGGCCAAGGTAGGCAGGTCGGTCTTCTTTCTTATCCCTGGAATCGTAAGACGCACTTGAGGTTGTTTTAAACCCCACAAAGCTGAGGTTGAACGTGCAGAGGGTGTGAAACCCGATGGTAAGGAGGCACGATGGATGTTGACCTTGTTGGAGAAGGACGCCTGTGGTCGTCGTTCTGGCAGGCACGCAAGAAAGCTTGACTGCATCCGTGAAACATGACGAACATGGGCTCTAAGCGTTTCGGTGCTAATGTAAGTTGTGATCGGATGGTCTTGAGCGATTATAATGGTTCCAGCTGTCGAGGCGGTGCGCGGAAGGCCTCTAGAGGCAAACACGTAGTGCCTGTGCCTGCACGCTCTGAAGTTCTCGAAGATTTGACTTGCATGTTTTAGCCAGCACGGGGGAGCTATAGCGTAGGAATCCGATGAACAGTGCTCGATATAACTGTAGCATGGAGCCCACTGACGATCCCCATGTTTTGCCGGCGATGAACTTGAAGACGTGAACAATAGATGTGAGCTTCTTCTTTAAGTGGGCCACATGAGGGCTCCAAGTGAGGTCCCGCTCTACAATGACGCCCAAAAACCGGTGATTTCTCTTGTAGGAGATAGGCTGACCATTGATGCATACTGGATAAGGAGTCATCGTTTTTCGCGTAAAAGTGACTAATGCACATTTTTCTGTTGAGATGGTAAGGCCTTGTGTGTGAAGGTAGTCAGATGCCTGTGTTGCTGCTTTCTGTAGCCGTGCGCGAACCTGCAGGCGAGTGACCGCTGATGTCCAGATGCAGATGTCGTCGGCGTAGAATTGAAACACTCACTGTTTCCGGTAGGGATTCGGCCAGCCCAAGAAGCGCGAGGTTGAAAAGAATAGGGCTTAGAACACCGCCTTGGGGAACGCCTCGGCATGCGTAGTGGTTTAGTGGAATATAAGTGCTGGATATACAGGGCGTCTTTTTGTTTTACACAATTTTTTTGTGCAATATTTGTCCTGACGTCTCGCAAAATCTGCATGCGTGAGCTGTGCTTGAGTGAGTGAAAACACAGCTATCTCCAACGACACGTCCGAAGTTGAAGCTGAAGGTAAAGAGCGTGTACGGATGGCTTCGTCTCGAAGCCCATTCCTCACCTTCCATTCAGCGGTGATCATGGCTAAAAAAAGTTCGCAACCCCTTGGAGCCGTGTTTACCTCCCAGCCAGCGCCGAGTGTGACCGACGACACGCCGGAAAATGCGCGGCAGAAACGCGAGTCACTCATCACACACGCCTCCGCAAGGACACTCCCAACAGCGCAATGGAAGGCGCTTTGTCTCTTGCTGGGAAGCAAGGTTTACTGCATGCGGTTTGTAGAAAATGCGCTAATTTGTTTGTTTGTTTGCTTGTTTGTTTGTTTGTTTGTTTGTTTGTTTGTTTGTTAAGTATGTGTGTAGGAGAGGTTGGCATCATGGGTGATGCGCGTCAATCCTTCTCAGTTAGGCCAACAGCATATAGCAAAGGTAGACCGGCAGCAACAAAGAAACGAGCAAATAAGAGAAGAATAGTATATAGAAAAGATAGGCGGGCTCAACAAACACACAAACAAACAAGATATAATTGTAAAATAAGGGGCATATAAAAGTCGGAACGCGCTACAGCGCATACAGTTCACATAAAGTTCAATTAGCACGCTGAAACAACACGGAGTTGGCACAGCAAGAAATGTCAACTAATATTATGCAGCGGCCACTTGCAATTTGCTCGTATTTCAAGGAAGCACCGTCTACAGTATATAAAAGGTCACACCACAGGCTGCAACAAGACCAACATCAAGGGACACTTCAAGGTAACCTTAAACTGAGCACGGGGACATTTAAGCAAAACATGCAGAAAATTTTGCACCGCTCCACTTTACCCGCAGTTTTCTTGACGCTTTCAAAAATTATTTTGAGGTCCTAACGGGGCCCCTTTGCTGCTCAGTCGTTAAATATATTTTTTCACGTCAGAGCGGCTTTCTGTCCAGAGCACGCAATTTATTCCTTCACATTTTTTTCGGTGCCAAACATAAATACTGCAGTGCAATAAGAGGTACTAAATATCTTGCGATTCCGAGCACACTGCAGCTTTGGCTCGGCCTAACCTGTGTAAAGAACACATTGTGTATGCAATGCCTAAACGTAATCTGTGTATTACTGTGTCGACAGAAGGGCTGACGTTACTAAAATATTTATTTGTATTTTTGGATCCGAAACAGAACGAGTTTCGACAACCGCTTTCATACCAACTATCACTCCACATTCGCAGTGACATTTGACGTAAACCGGTGCATGCATCCCTTTCGCGACAGTGGTATTGGATATCTCGTTGTCAACGATATCTATGTTGCCTAGAATGCCGCGGGGACTAGGAATCCACTAAAACAATATTTCACGATTAAAGGCTATCGCCTATGTATATATTCATCGTGCTCCACATAATAGGCCGTGATCATGTCTGTCATGTTTGCGGAGTAAACGCTCAACAGAGACGTTTGAGAGTAGTTCAGTATGACCCATTTGAGTGGGCGTTGTTGTGAGCAAGGTCAAGACAGACGTTATGGCGTAAATTCCTGCTGTCCTAAATGTAGTGGTCTTATAATGTCAACATGATCTGTTCTCTTGTAGAGGGTATGCAAAATGAGAACGTTGAACCTTCACCTTGACACGAGCAATCTTTTGTTTATGAAGATACAGTATGTACACGAGCGCCAAATGCACTTACAGAGAAATTATTGACGGCTAAATTGTTTCGTTTGACAGCAATGAAATAATGATGACTTGTGCTGCATTACAAAAGAAAAAATATCTTGAGCTTCAAATAGTGTAGGGACAATATTTTTTTTTTTACAGTGAAAGCTGTATATGATGAACCTTGCGTAGTTTTTTTAGGCGTCCGGCAACAGAAAAATCATCGTGTGGGCCGATCCTGGTGATAGTGCAGAAAGGGTCCAAGGTCAATGGCACATAACTCTGTGGGCTTGGGAACCTGTAACGCGCCCTTGAACTATTCCTGTCACACGTGGGACCCAGAGGTCCCAGGCACACGGGTAAGAACAGATGTTTTTGAAAAAAAAATGTTTGGTACGAATTTTTCAAAAAGGACTTAAAAATTATCGGCGCCAACCGCGCAAACGCTCTAGTGCCACTGCTCACGCGTTCGTCGTCGTCGTCTTCCACAGCTGGCTCCGTTGTGCAAAAAATTATCATCATCAGCAATGGCACGAGCGTCGTCGTCTTCCACAGCTGGCCCCATTGCCGCTCATCATTCCAGCGTAGAATTCACTTCTCTTCTGTCGTCGTAATTGGGAGGCCGCGCCTACGGGCGTATGAGCCATTCAACAGCTGCGTTATCGACGGGGCGGACACGTATAGTTTGCACACCCGAAGAACAACATGCGTACGAGGAGCGCCGGAGTGAAGAGCAGCAAGAACGTAGACGGCGCCGCCGCTGAACGACCACCGACGAAGAACGTTCCCGCGATGCTGAGCGAAAACGACAATCGCGAGCCCGGGCTCCTCCGAACGAGCAACGACGCCAGACTCGCAACGCAAGAAATGACCACCGTTCCACTCTGTCAAGATGGAATGGCAGCGAAAGCACTTTGTTTTTCGTATGAGGGCTTTGATTGTCGTCAGCTTTGGCTGCCATTCCATCTTCACAGAGTGGAATGGTTGTCATTTTGTATTGACGCTATGAATCCTTTTACGAATATTGCTGACAAAAGAAGCCTTAACTTTGCAGCTGCATAACTCAGCAATGCAAAAAAAAGAAAAATATTGACACTCGCATTTATTAATTTTTCTCCGGTGAGAGTGTTTCACCGGCTAACACATGTTACAAAGTTCATAGTGAGCGCATAACAACGACGAGACGAGTAGGCGACACACACAGAGCCATGTGTGTGTGTCGCTTACTCGTCCTCGTCAATTTGGCCTGTTATTCGCTCACTATGAATCAGAACGAACTGGATTTACAAAGTTATCGTTTAGTGCAAGAGCTTTACCGCAGCATTGTTGTATGTTAACGACGATTCTATAGCGAAGGAATCCTGTCTGTAGTCATATGCATGCGCCGCGAGAATGGTGGTGTACATTCTACATAGCGTGTACGAGCACCAGCGATTATGTTACAATCTAGGACGAATCATGTATAAATAGGCGATGCGCTTGACCCGTAGATCAAGGTTTTCGACGTTCTACGACTGTGCTCGCTGCTAATGTTGTGCATGGAGTGTCTATTGTTTCTCCGCAGGCACAAATTGGCACAATACGCAATTAACTTCGTTACTCGCAGTTCTGGCACTACGTTTTCCTTCAACGGTCACTATACAACGTGACAATATGGCAATTATTGTAGGTGTAAACTTCCTCTGTTGGGACACCTAGAGCGGGCAAAATTAAGATTTATGCACGGATCTGAACCAAAGCAAATAACTTGTGAATAAAGCATTTGAAAAGAAAATAATAATAACTTCGAAATTTAACAGTTATCTGCTTTTCAGACCTTGGTTCGCGGCGTATTTTTTTTTTTTTTAATTTATCTGCGTGCGGCAATGCTTCTAAAACATGTTTTATTTTTATAAATGAAGTCAACGTTATGCTTCCAAGAGTCAATAGAACTTAGCGTTCTTTTCAAACGCAACACATTTCATTCAGATGAGTTCAATGCTTGTGTAATCAGAGTACTCCTGGCTTTCAGTTGTGCTCGAATAGAAAAATCTGAGTCGGCTCTGATCTAAGGCTTCCTATTAATTGCCCTCTGAATAAGGGTGGAAATCTGAAAGTTCCCCCCTTTCAAGCTCAGGAAGTTATCTTCTTATTGACTTTGTGTTGATATTGATCTCATCTAACTAAGGTGATATTGCCTCGAACCCGTCTCCACGCAACTTGCGGAATGAGGAGAGTGGTGGAGGTGATTAGAATGGTATGTCTTGATTGTAGGGATGGGAGCTTCTGCCGGCCGAAACGGCGCGTGTGCACTTTGTATCAACTGGTTTTACGCTTTCTGCTGGGTGTTAGAGTGATTTGATACTGGTTTTCTCCGTTATTTATTTCTACTGCTTCCAAAGATTCAAAACTGCGCACAATCGGGTTTTCGCCTCAACCGCAGGCATACTAGGTGTTTATTTTTTTATTTTGCCGCGACCTTGGCATTCCTCGTTGTACGTCACAGCCACGCGTACGCATTTTTGAGCGGCTTTCGACCCCAGCGTCTTCTGCGAGCGAAATAAGCGCACGTGCAGACGAGAATGTAGCGCCAGCCTCGACCACGCGGATGCAAGCGCCGTGCGATTGCCGTCCCCCGCTTCGGCGATCGTAAACGGCCGCGACGATTGCCTGTCCCAGACGGACGGCCGCCTCCACCCTTCAGGTCCGGCTTCGCGGCAAAATACCCAGCAGCGCGCCCGTCTGTCCGCGCCGTATGCACTCTTGCGAAATCATGCGTATACACGAGCGCGGCGGGAACGTCGCACCGGACATCGAATGTGCGCGGGCTTAGCTTCACCTGTCATTAGGCGGCGGGAAGACGGACGCTGCAATGAGGTCGAGTGCTTTGAAACGCCGCGGACACACCGCCGCAAGCGCACTTTCTTCTTTTGTTTGGTCGTCTCTCTCTCTCTCTGTCTCTCGTTTCTCTTATTTTTCTCTGGAGCCGAGCGTTGAAGGATAAATACAAGGTGATTTCTGAGAACTGCGTTTTCGAACCGTCGCCTATGCTGCAACCTATACGCTGCTACCTGCGGCAACAGTCCTGCAGTATAGCTTTAATTAACCACCCGCCGTGCTTATTTAGTAGCTATGGTGTTGGGCTGCAAAGCACGAAGTGGCGGGATGGAATCCCGACCAAGGCGGCCGCATTTTGATGGAGGCGAAATGCGAAAACACCCGTGGTACTTAGGTCCACGTTAAAGAACACCAGGTGGTCCGAATTTCCGGAATCCCCCCACTCCGGCGTGCCTCATAATCAGATAGTGGTTTTGGCACGTAAAGCCAAATAATCTAATCCAGCTTTAATTAACCAACTTGCTGTACCTTAGATTCCTTTATAGATGAATGGAAAAATTGCGCAATTCGAGGGATGGCTAAGTGATGCTGAGGTAGGGGCGAAGATAACGCAATCGGTCGTGGCGCTATATATATATATATATATATATATATATATATATATATATATATATATATATATATATATATATATATATATATATATATATATATATAAAGAAATGATATCGGGCTGCGTTATACATGATTTCACTCGGAAAGCTCACTTATTTTACTGCTTCAATATCGGTTTAGTAACAAAAGAGAGCTGCCATGAGCTTAGCGGGAAACGGAGTTTTTTCTTTGTTTTTTGTTTAATCACGCGCGTGAACTGCGCCAGCGCGTCGCCTTGACCTTCCCTTCCCGCGTTGCCAATTAGTTTCTACAACTGGACAAGGAGGATCATTAACGAAGGGCACGAACATGGAAACGCTGACACTTTGCTGGTCAACAGTAACGCATGCACTCCAAGCGCATGAAAATGTGCAGACTGCAAAACACGTGTGTTAAAGATGCCTGGAAATTCTTACAGAACCTAATGCACATGGAAAACGTGGATGCGCCGCTTGTAGAGTTTGTGCTTCTGTAACTGGAGCGAGTCTCTAAAACAGACAAATGAGCATGCTAAATTACACTTCACGTGAAGTTGTTAGCTTGGTCACGTCGGTTTCGTAAAATTGTGGATTATGAACTGCTGGCACGTCCTAAGGCCGGGCCAACTTAGTTTCTTGTGTACTTTAGACGACCTGCGACAACGGTAAATTATGTCATTTAGATTTCCAATTTCGTTCCGGTTTATATTTGGGCGGTGTTCAAAACGCATACAGACATAGGAAATAAGGGGCAGGTGGAGAGTGAAAGAGCGTTGTTGCCTGTCCTTGATATCTTTAAGCCATGCGTGCATGCGCTGTGAAGACCAACGAAAGCAACCGTTACTGAGTCATCCAAACTTGCACGCTTGCTTGCTTCGGCGTTACAGGACACCTTGAGCCGTATTTTAAACATTGCGAGAACAAACTAAGACTAATGCCTGCCGAAACTGTTTCGTTTCTGAACCGCTTCGTTCCTTTCTTCCGCCGGTTCGAACAGGTACGCCTTCGCTACGCCACCAAGTCCTGCTTCGGCCTGGTCCTCTCGCTGGCAGCGTTCGCCGCGGTCGTTCAGTTCCCGGATCTGCTGCGCTCCACGTACCGCCTGTACCTGGAGCACGCCAACCGAAACTCGGTTAGTGAGACCCTGGTCGGCGCGCCCGTGTTTCGCAGCAAGCAACCGCTGCGAACACTCGTCGCTCCCAGCGCAGCTTATGCGCCTCGAAGTCGCCGTCCCGCTGCTAGCGGGGCAGCGGAGGCGACGAACAAGAAGATCGAGGTGCAGAAACGGGGAGCTAAACCCGCCGCCTTCCGCCTCATCGCTCAGAAGGCGGAGCAGAACAGGCGAGGTGCGGTCCTCTTGGAGGAGAGCCTGAAGAGACTGGACAGAGTCGCCGCCGCAGCCGCCTCCAAGAGAAGCAAGAAGGCGTCCAGACCGAAGCCGACGTGGCTGCCGCCGTACGACCCTTCCAAGTACCGCTTCACGCTCAATCCGGAGCTGTGCTCCGGCAACAGCAACGTCCACTTTCTCGTGCTCGTCCAGTCGGCGGTCAAAAACTTCGAGCGACGCGCGCTCGTCAGGGACACCTGGGGGTCGGTGTGCCGGCGCAACGACTCCGCGGCTGGAGGCACGGCCCTGTGCCGCCTGGGCTTCGTGCTGGGCACGAGTCCGGACCCCGTGCTGGAGTACAGGCTCCGCGACGAGGCGAGCCGTCACGGTGACCTGGTGCAGTCCAACTTCGTGGACTCTTACTACAACCTGTCCCTGTCCACGGTGACGGGGCTACGCTGGGTGCAAGAGAACTGCAAGAGATACGCGTAAGTACATGAATTCAAATGTTATGCGCCGAAGATAGGTTTACGAAAGAGACGGATCGGGCTTATTGCAAGAAGCGGGAAACTTCAAACGACCCTATAGAAATTACACAGTTAAGTGTTTCATTTTTAATGCGTTAGCATTAGAAGTGTCAAAGTGGAAAATAGGTGTATGTGCGTGAAGTGTGAGAAGGCAGCCATGCGCTAGTGGATTACATATATTGTGGGCATTATTCATGCGCTTCATCTCCTCATATGTACATACTTATCATCATCGTTTTGGGCCTGTGTCGTGGGGCATTCGCTCGAGAGAATGAGGAATAGTCTGATGGCCTAAACGTTGTTTCGCAAGTGGTGGAGGGTGCTGTCCTGTTCGTCAATCCTCTTGCTCCCGGTCCCTCTCCAGCTTCAACTACACTACATCCTTGGAGCTCCGCTCGGGACGCCGCCTCTACCAACTGCACTCTACCATACCGCAAGACCAGCAGACCGATGCCGCTACACTCACCTTGCCTGCTCCGGCGGGAAGCCCTTCTTGGACGGTCACCACCCCTCCGAAGGATCCACGGGTGTTTGCTCGACTTCGCAGTGACGACGTTGAATACTGGTTGCAGCAGTACGAGCGCATGAGTTCCTTTAACCACTGAGATGAATCTGCAAAACTTGCGCACGTCATATTCTATCTAACCGGCGTCACAAAACTTGGTTTTATAAAAACGAGCTCGATTTCGTAAACTGAATCACGTTAAAACAGCACCTACGCTAGATTTTCGCGAACTTTCTGTACGCTCAGGTAACGCCACGAAACTTGCTGAGCAGGTTCAGCACACGGGAGAATCATACGCTTAGTACATAGACGATGTCCTCGCCCTCTGCCGCCGTGTGAATATCTCAGTGACAGAGAATGACCGTGTACGCCACCTGCTCAAGGGCATTGGGACTGAGGCATTCAATGCTCTTGCAGTGCAGAACCCCACTACCATCGCGGACATCATCATTACGTGTCAGCACCTCGATCAGATTCATATTGCTACGTCGAATGCGCGGCACGTAGAGAAACACGAAGCTCTCGCGCATTGCAGAAGAAAAGACGATGTCCCTGCCTAATCGTTTTCAGTTTACCTATAATTAAAGTGTCCTGCCCTGATTTTCCAGTTCCTGCTGCCTGTGAATCGTGAAAGTATGACCCGCTTACACCCTGACACATCTGATTTCAGGTTGTCCAACGACGGCGAACCACGTGCACTGATCCGCTATATTATCCGACAGGAACTTCACGCATAAGTTTCGTCAATCCATCCTGAGGTCCATGTGACGCCTCCTGGTGGCTGCCTACGCCATGTCGTGAGGGAAGAAATACCTGCCGAGACGAGCCCGCAAGTCCCGTGCTTATACACCCCATACATACGCCATTTTACTAAGGTTGCCTCTATAGCGCCACCCTCGCAGCTGCCACGAAAGCAGGCACCTGTAATCTACGGTTCCCTGAATCCTCTCCCAGCAAGACTACCGCCGCTTCAGTGTTACAACGCCTGAAGCCCACTTCGACCTGTTTGTTACAATTGCGGCATCCGTGGCCACATTTCAAGGCTGTTTTGCCGACGCCGTCAACAAGATGAACGACATCGCTATGCCGGATTTGAAAGGGATGAGTTTTCTGCCGCTGTACCACAACCTCGGGGCTCCTACTTCAATTATCCACGAAGTTCCCCATCTCGGCAGCAATTCAACACTGCCGGTTCATTGCGTTCTCCTCGTCGCCGCACTACATCACCGATGCGGCGCTCCACTTCCCTCATTCAACCGGCTACTTCAACCTCCGATCACCGCCCGGAAAACTAAATGGTGCAGCTGGCAGGAGTGAAAGCTGCATCCTTTGGACAACATGAAACGCCTTCGGAGCGCCCGTCAATTGTATTTTTGGTGTTTTGAAGGTGTGCGGACTGAAGCCTTGACTGACACGGATGCATGCATCGCTTTCCGTTATTAGTACTGACTTGTGTTCTCGCTTGCGAAAGGTGAAGAGGCCATATAATGGCCATCCCCTTCGTTGTCCTAATGCAGCTCTTATTCAGCCCTCCGGTGTTTGCACTGGGCGTGTTTTCATTTATGGCATCTTTCACCGGATTCAGCTTGTCATGCCGTCTTTGTATACCCACGCAATGATTTTGGGAGGAGACGTCTTCAGCGTCAGCTTTAATATCTTACCGTCAGCTAATTATTCATGACGGAGATTGAATCTTCATCCGATGTCGATGTTCACAACCTGCGTTTCGTCACGTCTACCGACTGTTCCATTCCTCCGGGCAATGAGCGTATTTTAGCACTGACTTCCGACAACATTGTTAATAGTGATGTGTTCCTTGCATCGAACGTTCGCTGCATATCTGGTGGGCTTAGCATTCCTCTTATCCTGGTGCGGTTTCCCGGTGGTAGAACGTTGATCGCTGTAGTTAACCCTACTTCTTCGCCAGTTGTGCTCTCCCAGGCCACAACTGTGACTTCATTTCATTTCATTTCATTTCAGCTTTATCATCAAGAAAAAAAATAGATATTTCTGGTAGGGATACCGGGGCAAAGAGCTGTTTTTGGACAGCTTGACTTGACCCGGGCAACCTGGAAACTTTTAGCAGTGGTGACATTCAGTAGATGAGATAGATTAATGATAAAACATGGCCATTAATAACACATAGAGGTGACATGCAGATATTCTTCCACATATACTAACATTCGCATATATTATAAATACACAAATAAACCGATTAGACTTCAACAGCTCACAGATATACCAACAATAAAAATTTATAACATATCAATTTCCAACAATAATACAGGTTCGAAGTTTAGTCGAGATTGAAAATAAAACCACTTGTGCAGTGGACATTGCATCCTGACAGTTAACAGTATTATAAAGTTACAAGTTTCGGATGTATTCTTCAAGCTGTTTCAAAGTAAAGCCCATGGTATGCTTGTACATGTTTAAAATACTAAGTAACTAATGTTCAAAAGTTTGTAACTTGTAGTTCGTGCGGAAACGCGGTGTAAACCACAAGTCCGTGTTTCGCGTGCATATTGACACGTGTACTTGTCTTTATCGGGCCACACGTTTCAACGCCTAACAAATGTTATCACACAGCGCAGGACGCGCTTGCATGTGTCGGAAGTTTCTGGAATGTTATCGATGGTTCCATCCGCTGTCTGTTGTCGCCGAACCTTGCGTAATCTGCTTGCATGTATGCGCGACGCGAATGGCGTAGAACTTTGTGGAAGGCATGCGGGTCCCAGCGATTACTCTGGAACATTCGACAACTGATCTATAAAAGCCGCCGCGCTTGACCCGTTGATCAGATTTTCGACGATCGCCGACCGTGCTCGTCGCTATCGTTGTGCTATAAGTGTAGCCTGTCTTGTGGGCACAGGTTCGCCCAATAAAAGTTAGTTTTGTCTTTCACAGTATTGCTACTGTGTTCTTCAACGTCGCCACCACGTGACATCTGGTGGAGGTGCTAGTGTGTTCATGTACCGAACGCCCCCACAAAGCCGCGATCCAAGCCCGAAGTCCGAGGACAAAACCAACATCGCCCAAGACGAACGTGCTAGCCGCAGACTGCAAGGACTGCCCCCAGAGCACGGACTTCTACCTGAGACGACAAAGAAGATCCTAGTCAAAACAACCCCAATGGCTGCCCCAGCGTCCCCCGTTATGCTACAACAACCTCGGGACCCACCGACCTTCCATGGAGCAGCGACTGAAGACCCGGAATCCTGGCTGGAGACCTACGAACGAATCGCGACTTTCGACAACTGGGACTCCGATGACAAGTTGCGGAATGTATACTTTGCCTTAGAAGACGCCGACAGAACGTGGTTTGAGAACCGGGAGTCGACCTTGACAACATGGGACGTGTTTCGTAGCGGCTTCCTGCGCACCTTTACGAGCGTCGTGCGCAAGGAAAGGGTCGAAGCCATGCTGGACGCCCGAGTGCAGCTACCTAACGAGAACGTTGCCATCTTCACGGAAGAAATGAACCGTCTGTTCCGCCACGCCGACCCATATATGACTGAGGAGAAGAAAGTCCACCTTCTCATGCGTGGTGTGAAGGAAGAACTTTTCGGCGCAATGATACGAAGCCCACCGACGACGGTAGAAGAGTTCCTTCGCGAAGCCACCAACATCGAGAAGACACTCGAAATGCGGAACCGGCAATTCAACCACCGCACGAACTCTACCAACTACATAGGAATACAATTACTGGCCACCGACGATCTGCGCGAGACTATCAGAGCGGTCGTACGAGAAGAGCTGCAGGTCGCAGCCTCAAGTAGCCTCAATCGCCGAAATCGTCAAAGATGAGCTTGAGCGATCCCTTGGAGTTCCTGAGGTGCAACCGGAATCACCCCCGCCCCAGCCGGAAGCGATGACCCAGGCCGCCGTCGCCCGCCGTCAAGGCCCCCCTGCACGACCGCGCCAGGGCCCTTTAACGCCACAATTCCGTCGTCCACCGCCGCCGCCGCCGCCAGCACGCCCACCCATCGCCCAGCGCCGCTACGCGAGGAAGACGGACATTTCGCACGCTCGTGACCACCGCCCGCTCTGCTACCACTGCGGAGAGGCGGGTCACGTCTACTGCCGATGCCCATACCGGGAGATGGGACTCTGAGGGTTCGCGGTTAACGTGCCTCGACCACAGATTGGCGAACGACCTCGCGATATCGATGACTACCTCGCCGCCACTCAGTGGAGCCCTCGGCGACCGTCCCGTTCGCCGTCACCAGGCCGCTACGTGTCGCCGCAGCGCCGACCATACACCGACCCAGCCCGGGGCCGCTCTGCGAGCCCATATCCGGAAAACTAAAAGTAGCAACCGATGGAGGTGCGGTTGCTGTTCGTCGAACTGACGAAGATCCTCCGCCGCCCACGAACACGACGTAGAGGCCATCTCGACGACCTAATGACGACATGCCGCCGTCCCGACGAAGTCAGGAAGCCAAGACTACACCGACGAAAGACGACTTGTCGACGCGACGTTCCAGCTTCAGTTCAACACGACGCAACCGTCATCCGACGCCAAGACCTAGCTGCAACGTCACCAGACAAGGAACCACCGACCTCGACGTGCTTCTCGACGGCCACGCAGTTACCGCCTTATTGGACACAGGGGCAGATTACTCCGTAGTGAGTGTACACATCGCCGCCCAGTTGAAGAAAGTTAAAACTGAATGGGAAGGCCCTCAAATTCGGACCGCCGGAGGACACCTCATCACGCCGACTGGAATCTGCACGGCAAGAATTACCGTTCATGACCGGACTTACCCTGGGACCTTCGTTATCCTCCAAACAGTGTTCACGAGACATCATTCTCGGCATGGACATCCTGAACCGACACGGCGCAATCATCGACCTGAAGTCGAAGTCGATAAAGCTGTCGGAAGATCGAGCGATACCACCGGAGAGCTCTCGTAGTCACCATGCTTTAAGCGTGCTCGGAAGTCAAGTCAGCATCCCGCCTCGCTCCTGCATTGTCATTTCCGTCGGCACCAAAACAAATGCCGACGTAGAAGGCGTCATCGAGGGTGACCAACGTCTACTGCTACACCGTGCAATTTGCGTCGCAAGAGGGATCGCTCGACTGCACGGAGGGAAAACTGAAGTGTTGCTGACAAACTTCAGCCAGGAGTTCAAGCACATCAACAAGGGCACGACGATCGCGTACATCTAAGAAATTCTGGAAACCAGCAATGCGTTTGTCCTCTCGGATTCCGCCGTATCTACCCCGACGACCATGGTTCCCGAACCAGACTACGACATTAATCCATGTCTCCCCATGATTAAGCAACAACAGCTCAGAAGTCTGCTCCGACGATACAAAGGCTGCTTTTCGACGTCATCGAGGATTCGACAAACACCAGTCGCCAAGCATCGCATAATCACCGAGGAGCGCTCGACCACTCCGCCAGAGCCCTTAGCGAGTTTCGCCCCGAGAACGGGAATGCTATAAGAGAACAAGTTGACGAAGTGCTGTGCGACGACATCATCCAGCCGTCGAAAAGCCCGTGCGCATCCCCTGTTGTCTTGGTGAAGAAAAAGGACGGAACCTTACGTTTCTGCGTCCATTATCATCGACTGAACAAGATCACAAAGAAGGATGTATACCCCTTACCACGGATAGACGACGCATTAGATCGGCTCTGCGACACAAAATACTTCCCGTCGATGGATCTCAAGTCTGGCTACTGGCAAATAGAAGTCGACGAGAGAGATCGCGAAAAGACCGCCTTCATCACTCCAGACGGCCTCTACGAGTTCAAATTCATGCCATTCGGACTGTGCTCGGCGCCTGCAACGTTCCAGCGCGTCATGGACACGGTGTTAGCAGGACTGAGGTGGCAGACCTGTCTTGTTTACTTGGATGACGTCGTCGTCTTCGCCGGAAATTTCGACGATCACCTTAGGCGGCTAGCGACAGTACTAGAGGCCATCAAGTCATCAGGGCTCGCTCTGAAGCCAGAAAAGTGCCGCTTCGCTTACGATGAACTTCTGTTCCTAGGCCACGTCATCAGCAAGTCTGGAGTCCGCCTCGACCCGCAGAAGACAGCTGCCATCGCAAGGTTCCCGCAGCCCATCGACAAAAAGGCAGTGCGTAGATTCCTTGGCATGTGTGCCTACTATAGGCGCTTTGTCAAGGACTTTTCACGCATCGCTGAGCCGCTGACACAGCTAACTATATGTGACGTCGAGTTCAAGTGGGAAACGCCGCAGGCCGAAGCATTTCAAGTACTCAAACGACGCATGCAGTCGCCGCCAGTACTTGCGCACTTCGACGAGGACGCCAATACCGAAATGCACACTGACGCCAGTAGCCTAGGCCTCGGTGCCGTCCTAGTGCAGAGAAAAGATGGACATGAACACGTGATAGCTTACGCTAGCCGGTTGTTGTCAAAAGCGGAAGGCAATTATTCTACAACCGAAAAGGATTGCCTCGCCATCGTTTGGGCTACAGCGAAATTTCGCCCTTACCTATATGGCAGGCCATTCAAAGTCGTCAGCGACCATCACGCCTTGTGTTGGCTAGCGAATTTAAAGGATCCTTCAGGACGGCTGGCGCGGTGGAGCCTAAGACTGCACGAATATGATATCACTGTAACCTATAAGTCCGGCCTAAAACAGTCTGATGCCGATTGCCTATCACGCGCCCCCATTAACTCGCCGCCGCAAGATGACGAAGATGACGCCTTCCTTGGCATTTTAAGCGCGGAAGACTTCGCTGAACAGCAGCGAGCAGACCCGGAGTTGAAAAACCTCGTCGAGTATTTGGAAGGGCACACCGACGTTGTCCCTAGGGCACTTAAGCGAGGATTGTCTTCGTTCTCGCTTCAAAAGAACCTAATAGTAAAGAAGAACTTCTCACCAGTGCGCGCCAACTACCTTCTTGTTGTCCCGTCAGGACTGCGTCCAGAAGTATTGCATGCCCTGCATGACGATACGACAGCTGGACACCTCGGATTTTCCCGGACACCATCGAGGATACAGGAAAGGTATTATTGGCCGCGCCTGACCGCCGACGTCGCCCGTTATGTCAGAACATGCCGAGACTGTCAGCGACGCAAGACACCACAGACAAGGCAAGCGGGATTGCTACACCCAATCGAACCTCCTTGCCGACCATTCCAGCAGATCGGGATGGACTTGTTTGGACTCTTTTCGACGTCAACAACCGGAAATAAGTGGATCGTCGTGGCGACGGACTACCTCATCCGCTTCGCTGAAACTAAAGCACTGCCGAACGGTAGCGCAGCCGAAGTGGCGAAATCCTTTGTCGAAAACATCCTGCTGCCACGTGGCGCCCCAGAAGTCCTCATCACCGACAGAGGAACGGCCTTCACAGCGGAGCTCACCCAAGCCATTCTGCAATACAATCAGACAACGCACAGGAGGACAACGGCCTACCACCCACAGACGAATGGTCTTACGGAGCGCCTGAATAAGACCCTCGCCGACATGCTAGCAATGTACGTCGACGTCGAACACAAGACCTGGGATGCCGTCCTGCCGTACGTAACATTCGCTTGCAACACGGCTGTGCAAGAAACAACACAGATCACGCCGTTGAAGCTGGTTTACGGCAGGAACCCGACGACGACGCTCGACGCCATGCTGCGGCACGTCACTGACGAGGAGATTCTTGACGTCGCTACCTGTCTCCAGCGCGCCGAAGAAGCTCGACAGCTCGCCCGCCTACGGATCAAGAACCAGCAGCGTACCGACAGCCGAGACTACAACCTCCGACGACGCTTCGCCGAGTGCCAACCCGGCGACCGTGTTTGGGTATGGACCCCGATACGCCAACGAGGACTGAGTGAGAAACTATTGCGACGCTATTTCGGACCCTACAAGGTCATCCGACGTATTGGCGCACTGGACTATGAGGTCGTGCCCGACGGCATTCCGCATTCACAGCGGCGCCGCGCACGATCTGAAGTGGTCCACGTGGTGCGTCTTAAACCCTTTTACGGACACTGACGAACTTTTCTTATTTTCTTTGCTACGAGCGCTTCTTTATTACTTTCGTTTGTTTGCAGCAACGGGTCGATGCTTTTTAAGAGGGGGGTATTGACACGTGTACTTATCTTTATCGGGCGACACGTATCACCGCCTAACAAATGTTATCACACAGCGCAGGACGCGCTTGCATGTGTCGGAAGTTTCTGGAATGTTATCGGTGTTTCTATCCGCTGTCTGTTGTCGCCGAACCTTGTGTAATCTGGGGCCGAATGTTATAACGGTTCGGTTGGGGAAACGTTCCTTTGGCCTCACCTGATTGGCCAAAAGTTTGATTACGTCGCAGGTGTCAGAGGCAGCGGGGCGGTATCGCATTTTTTGAATACGTCACGCATCTGTCAATCACCTTCAAAGCGAACCGGTCGTAGGAACCGGCGAAGGGGTAGTCCGCTTTGGGTTCCGTTGTTGTGGCTTGGCTGTTGGCTTGCGACCCTGGCCGTGCGACCCCGGAGACACGCGGGCGTCGCGCGCGCGTGCGTTGGTTGCTTCGGAGGCTATTACTTGCCTTCGCCGTGTGCTTGGCGTTGCTCTTTTGGTGTCGATCACGGCTGGAAGTGCGATACGCGTTCGAAGAAGTGACGGATAATGAGTTGCACCGCCCTTGCCGGCTTTCTAGGTAGATCTTTTGCAGGCTACGCTATCAAATGGAGGAGACTCGAGTTCAAGCGTACCAGTGGTCATTCCACTAAGAGGAAGGAATACTGCGCGCTGCGGTTCATCGCCACCGGCCTGCAGCTCCCAGAGGTCGGTCGGACGCGAAGCATTCATCGGAATGGCCTAGATCTCTGCTGCCGACACTGTCCACAAAGTTGCTCTCGCAATTACTGTGTTGGCCGGGAAAAGGGCTGGGTCAGTTTTCCCGTGAACTCCGCTTCAAAGCCAATGCCAAGGAGATATTTGCATGGTGAGATTGAATTCCCAGTGCTATCGCCAGCGTGAATATCTCGCAGATAGCCGTTCATCAATCAGAAGGGTTCAACCTAGGCTGGTTCAGCGCTTCCTTCGTTCGGCTGATAAAACTACAGTCAGGATGGGTAGATATTGCGGAGATCTCTTATTTCGCCGCCCTTTTTTCTCTAGTTCGGGAGTGCCACACTTTGTTCCTCAATTTCTCGGCACAGCGCGCACCGTCAGCACAGCACTCTTCAACTTTACTTCGCGCAGGCAATGCAGGGCCCGTATATCGTAATGTTCGATTTCTAGTTCCATTGCTTTTATCACGCGACGCGCCGTGGAGCACAGATCGCAGGGATAGCGGCAGCGCGGCGGCGAGCGAGTCATGTCCGAGCCGATGACGAAGGGCGAAAAAAGAAGGAAAATTGATATGGTCGGCAAGTAAAGGTGTCCCTAAGAACCAGTTCGCGGTTTTGTCGCGCTCGCTACTTAAAAGTGCTGGCAGTGCGTTCCTGTTGCGTGCATCGTGCGAGCTCCTGGTAGCAGACGACATAGTGTTGCAAGCGTAATGTATTTACGCTTGCTATACCGCCTGTCGGATGAGAGTGAAAAAGAATGACATTAATAAATTGCTTCTGCATTGCGTAAACGCCAGGCACCACACCTTTATACTTCAGAATTTGGCGTATAATATTTAATTTATATTTCACATTTATTTAGCAAGCAGAAACATTCCGCAATTCCTCGATTAGCGCCTCATATAATGACGTACACATCAGAGGTGGCACCCTCTCATGTATTGGTCGCGTCCTCCCCTTCTTCCACCAGCGGCTTGGGAGTGGCACATTTAGTGACGTAAGCGGCGAAGCGAACGGTTCGTATTCCGAACCGTTATAAGATTCGGCCCCTGATTGCATGTATGCGCGACGCGAATGGCGTAGAAATTTGTGGAAGGCATGCGGGTCCCAGCGATTACTCTGGAACATTCGACGACTGATCTATAAAAGCCGACGCGCTTGACCCGTTGATCAAATTTTCAACGATCGCCGAGTGTGTCCGCCGCTACCGTTGTTCTTTGAATGTAGCCTGTTTTTGAGGGCATAAGTTCGCCCAATAAGACGCTCGTTTTATTAATCACAGTTTTGCTGCCTTCTTAACCGTCACTACCACGTGACAATATGTTGCTTAGTGCGGGTTTTAATGATGCTGTGTGTGTAAGGAAATCGTGACTTGCTTTACTGACACCGAACCTATTTCACTAGTATCTCTTCACACCGAATCACCACCTTTTTATACCACAACTGATGAAAATGCTGCGAAAGCTGCTTTATCGGCCGCGATAAATCCAGATCTGACTGCAGCGCAGAAAGACCTTTTAGCCCTACTGCAAAAACACAGCGCATTATTTGACGTTTACTCCAAGCTTCTGGAGCATACTTATGTCGCATTGCATCGCATTGAAACCTAAGGGAGTTCGATTGTACACCGCCGCCCGTACTGCGTGTTTTCCACTGAATAGAAAATCATTGCGCAAAACGTTGATGACATGCTCAAAAGAGACATCATTCGGCGGCCGTGCAGGGCGCCTTGCACGGGCGTGTATAATAACGAAAATTATCACGAATTTAAGAATGCGTTCTTGTGCTGACTATGCGTTGTCTTTGAAACACTTAAGAAGACGTTCTTAAATTTGTTATTACTTTCCTTATTAAATGTTCGTGCAAGCCGCTCCTGGGTTCTTGGTCGTCTCCTTCTGCGCTGGTCCGGAAGAAAGACAGCTTCGTACGATTTTGCGTCAAATATCGAGAACTTAATAAGATCGCGCGCGAGGACGTATATCCTATGCCTAGAATGGACGATGCTATTGAATCCCTCCAAGACGTCGAATATTTCTCAAGTCTAGACCTCTGATCCGGGTATTGGCAAATACCTATGCACGAGGCGGACAAGTACAAGAACGCATTTGCAATACCAGACGGACTTTACGAGTTCAACGTAATGTCCTTCGGTTTATGTAATGCTCCTGCAACATTTGAACGCATGATGGACACAGTTTTACGCGGCCTTAAGTGGAAGACCAGTTTGTGTTATTCCGATGACATCGTTATCTTTTATGGAACTTTTCATCAACACCTTGAGCGTTTCGGCGAAGTTTTGACATACATCTGCAACGCTGACCTCCAACTCAGCACCAAAAAATTCCATTTTGCGAGAAAAAACACCGAAGTGTTGGGTCACCTTGTCAGTAAAGATGGCGTGCGACCAGATTCTGACAGGGTTGCTGCCGCCATTCGATTCCCTCGCCCCGATAATCAAAAACAAGAAGTTTCTTGGGTCTGACATCCTACTTCTGCCGTTTCATCAGTTTTTTGCTGCCATGGCGTCGCCACTGCACAAAATGCTGACGTCGCGCATTGCTTTCGCTTGGACAGACGACTGCGAACTTTCTTTCCAAGCCCTCAAGCAAGTCTCAGCATTCGACCCCGTCCTCTGTCACTTCGATGGGAACACACAAACGTATGTGCACACCGACGCCAGTGGCCATGGGATCAGTGCTGTCCTTCTACAGCGTGATACCACTAACGCCAGAAAGAGAGTTGTTGCTTATCCCAGTCACTCATTAAAGACTGCCGAACAGAACTACTCGATAACAGAGCAGGAATTCCTCGCATCATTTTTGGCCATAGAAAAATTCCGGCCATATCCGTGGACGCTGTTTTGATCGGCCGTCCACCTCGCGACAACCTCCTGTCACGGCCAGCGCGATTATAGGGAACGGACCGACGGACTCACCAAAATGGTTCTCAAAACGGATGATTGATGGCACGGGAGTACCTCGGTCAGGACAGGTTTGGGCAAATGCAAGAATACGGTCCTTCACTTGTTAACCCGCACAAATTGGCACAGCCACGCTGGGGACAGAGTCAGTGGACAGGCGGAGTCAGTGGACAGGCGGAGTCAGTGGACAGGCGGAGTCAGTGGACAAGCGGAGCCAGTGGACAAGCGGAGTCAGCGTACGCTCCCCCTTCCCCTGTTTGTGCAAAGTGATGTGCGTATGTTTCCGACAAAGTTCACTTCGGAGGGAAAGGGCAACATACCTCCGGATTGGTGGGACCTGATGTCATCGGTCTTCTGAAGCCAGATTGGGGGAAGTGACTGAACAATGACCACGCAGGATATAAAAAGAGCAACGGACGGCGGGAGTGATCGGCTGGTACATCTTCATGAACTTTTTCTGTACTGCTTTGATCTTTCATGTAAATATGTAAATATAATCTTGTTTGTAAAACGTCCTGGATATCGGGCTTAGCCCCACGTTCACTTAATCCTCCACTAGCTAAGTAGATTCCACATTTTCAGACCCCCAGTCGCAACAACGTCGCTTCACTGTCATAGCCGACTATCACGCCTTATGCCAGTTGTCGTAACTGAAAAATTCGTCTAGACGTCTCGGCAGCTGGGTGCTCCGATTATAAAAGTACGGTTTTAAGGTTGTGTACGAGTCTGGGAAAAAGAAAGACGTCAGGATGCCGACGCTCTGTCTCGCTTCCCCCTGCCACTATTATCTTCGAGCACGTCTCTCCATTGCTCGCCACTTGATGAGAGTGTCTCCACCTACGTTATCACCGCTAGCGGTTACTCACACCCTATATTGCAATCGTAGCACTCAATTCGCCTTGTGTCAACATTCTGATCCATTCTGGAACTGCATTATCCACCGCCTATGCGGAACTTCTCCTGCACCGAATGCCAGATTACGTTGACAACTGCGACTAAGCGCGAAGACGATGTGCTGTGCCGCTACATTTAAAACACCGACAGACACCGCTGGGTACCTGTTCCACGTTCGCTACGCGCACAAGTCCTTGAAGCATTTCACGACGACCCATCTGCTGGCCCCTTGGGTTTCCACAAAACATACAACTGCGTTTGGAGCTGTTTCTTTTGGCCAGGAATATCTACCTTTGTGCCGAAGCACGTCGCTTCTTGTGTTCAGTGTCAACGGCGGCTCGAAACGACCGACTTCGGCTCCTGCTGGCCTTTTACGTCCCATCCCTTGTTCCGAGACACATTTCGCCATCGTTGGGAGAGATCTAGTCGGACCTCTGCCCATAACGGCAGCCGGTCATCGATAGATCGTGACAGCCTTCGACCATCTCACACGTTACGCAGAGAACGCTCTAGTTAGGCCTCAGACGTTGCCGCCTTCTTTCTGGACGCCATTGTGCTGCGTTATGGTGCACCTCGTGTACTGTTCCCCGCAGGGGCGTCTGCGTCAGCAGGCGTTTGGTGTGTTGCGACACCACGTACCCGAGCACACGAGGGTTGGACCCTCCCGCGTGTAACCGTGCGCGGCTTAGCAGTGTCCGGGGAAAGGGGGATCCTGGAGGTCGAGCCAATGCCGGGTGTTCGGACCTTTAAGGACCCCCGGTGGAGGCAACACACCTCTTCGGCCTCTGCTTCACGTAGACGGCACCCCCGGACTGACCCACCCGGGGGAAATCGGTAGTTGCCTTTTCCTGTCTCTCTCTTCCTACAACCTTCGTCTTTCCTTTACTTTCCACCTTTCCTGTCTACTCCTGGCTTCCCTTTACTTCCAATTTTTCCAGGCAGCAAGGCTTAACCTTGTGTGAATAGCCAACCTAGGTTATTTCATATTTGGTTATAGTGGTAATGTACAGCTGGCTTTTGCAGGCCGTGTTTCACAGGTCCTGTAGTACTCCACGGTGGGTGGCTGGCGTTACTGCCGAAATCTCACATATATTTATGGCTAGCTCCTTCCCCCCACTCCCTGATCGCCCTCATAAAAGAAGGCGCACCGATGAACTATTCCAATTTTTTGGTCGGCAAAAAGAATCTTTCCCTCGTTTCCACGTCATCCATTCTGAAAAACCAGCTAAATCAGTGCGAACAATTTCACCATTCCTTGTATCGAAGTCCCTTACCGAAGTTTTTGGCCCAGGTTTTAAGGCGTCGAGGATGGCTAGCGGTGACCTCCTCTTGGAGCTCCGCGATCAGAAACAATTTGAGAAACTGCCTGAACTAGTATCATTTGGGGAGACCCAAGTAGTCGTAACCCCGCACCGTACGATGAATACCACCCGCGGCGTTGTCTCGGACGATGATTTGCTGGAGCTCACTGAGGCTGAACTCTTGGAGGGCTTCAGTGAACAGAATGTTATAAATGTCAAAAGAATCAAGATGAGGCGAGATGGCAAAGAAATTGCGACCAAACACCTAATACTCACCTTCAATTCAAGTTTCCTGCCCAAGTCAATCGAGGCCGGGTACACCAAGCTCCGTGTAAGACCGTATGTACCAAATCCCCTGAGATGTTTCAAATGCCAACGTTTTGGCCAGAGCTCGCAGAGCTGCCGAGGCCGCCAAACATGTGCGAAATGCAGTGCCCATGAACACACGTCTGAAGCTTGCGGTAACTCTTTGCATTGTGCAAACTGTGATGGAGAGCACGCCGCGTACTCGCGGTCGTGCCCGTCTTGGAAAAAAGAAAATGAAATTGTCACGATCAAAGTGAAAGAAAATATATCGTTCAAGGAGGCACGTAGGCGGGTGGCATATCTGCCTAAGAACACATCTGCCGAAGTGGCGCGTCAGGGGGCAGCGCCACAACGGTCTCCGGCGGCTGACCGTCCCACACCCAGTGAGGCGGCAGTGACGCCATCCGCCCCCCTGGCGGCTGCAGCTAGCGCTGCTACGCCAACCCAGCAGACGGGGCCATCTACCTCCGGGCAGGTGACCTCAAAGGCCTCGTCCAACGTGCCGAGGGCTTCACGCCAAACAAAGCGCTAGGAAAAGCGCGTGCCCAGCGCCTCGCAAAAGGCGATGGACACAACCACCAGCAAGACGGCGCCACCAGAGCCTAAGGAGCGGCGAGGCACTCTCGATCGCTCCAAAAGAGACAAAACTCCCGTCACGGCACCAGAAAAAGGCCCGTGAGCTAACCTCAGTGTATTAAACACACAGCACCCAACACATATAGCATAATGGATACACAAATACTACAATGGAACGTTAGAGGGCTCCTCCATAACCTAGACGACATTAGTGAACTTCTACACAAACGCAATCCCAAGTTGCTGTTTGTTCAAGAGACACATCTGAAACCTACGAACACAAATTTTCTCCGTCACTACACAATCTATCGTAAAGACCGCAACGAGGCGAACGCCTCGGCCGGCGGTGTAGCAATAGTTGTTGACAAGTCAGTAGCTTGTCATCATATCGCCCTTCAGACGCCCCTTGAGGCAGTGTCAGTTCGGGCAATTCTTTTTAATAAACTAATCACTGTATGTTGCATATACATACCCCCAAATTACGATCTCCGAAAGAGCGATTTTTATAACCTGATTGATCAGCTCCCGGACCCCTACCTACGTAGGCGATTTTAACGCCCACAACACCATGTGGGCAGACGCGCGATGTGACGCGAGAGGTCGTTTTATTGAAAATTTTCTTCTGAATTCCGGTGCATGCATCTTCAACAAGAAGGAACCAACGTATTTTAACAGTTATCATAATTCATATTCCTCAATAGACCTGTCAATTGGCTCTACCTCAATTTTCCCTGATTTACAATGGCATGTAACCAAAAATCCCTATGGAAGTGACCACTTCCCTATAACGTTAAATTTAATACATCCACCTGAATGCCTTCCACACGCCCCCCGGTGGAAACTAGCCTCCGCCGAATGGAGTCATTTTAACGCATCCACTTACTTATCACGGGATTCTATCAGTAATTTTAACATCGAGGAAGCAGTAGCATATTTTACTTGTTCTATATTCGACGCAGCTCAAAAGTTCGTTCCACAAACACAGGGTCCCTCTTGTAAAAGACGGGTTCCCTGGTGGAATGAACAGCGCAGACTCGCACGAAAGAAACAAAACAAAGCGTGGGGTTTGCTGCCTCGCTCCCCGACTGCGGAAAACCTCATTGAATTTAAACTGGCCAAATCGCAAGGAAGGCGCACGCGGAGACAGGCAAGGAGAACTAGCTGAGAGACGTTTCTCTCGGGCATCACATTCTACGCTCAAGAGTCTAAAGTTTGGAATGGCGTACGAAAGCTAAAGGGGCAGCAAATCCACCCATTGCCCTTGGTTGACCCCCAAGGGACTACCTTGGAAGACCAGGCCAACGCCTTGGGCGAACACTTCGAGCATGTATCAAGTTCCACACACTACACAAGATCATTCCTCAAGTATAAACAAATAGCTGAACTTAAGGCACTGGATCGCAAATGCCGTCCGGATGAACCATACAACCGCCCTTTTAATATTGTTGAGCTTAAAGCTGCCTTTAGCACGTGTAGAAGCTCTGCACCGGGAGCTGATAGAATCATATACGACATGATTAAAAACTTACACTGCGACACACAGATGACACTTCTGGCACTATTCAACTCTGTCTGGGCTGCCGGATACCTCCCATCCTCATGGAAGGAAGCTATTATTATTCCCGTCTTGAACCTCGGTAAAGACTCTTCCTTGGCGGCAAGTTATCGTCCGATAGCTCTTACAAGTCTCCTGTGTAAACTATTTGAAAAAATGATTAATCGTCGACTCATACATTTCCTTGAACTTAACAATATGCTTGATCCCTATTAATGTGGCTTCAGAGAAGGGCGGTCTACGACTGATCATCTGGTGCGCATTGAAGAAAATATCCCTGATGCATTTGTACATAAACAGTTCTTCTTATCGATATTCCTCCACATGGAAAAGGCGTATGAAAGAACGTGGCGATACGGGATCCTGCGAGACTTATCGCGAATAGGCATCCGTGGAAATATGTTAAACATGCTAGAAAGCTATCTGTCCAAACGTACATTCCGCGTGAAAATCGGCAGTATATTGTCGCGACCTTTTATACAAGAAACTGGGGTACCCCAAGTAGGTGTGCTTAGCTACACGCTCTTTATTGTGAAAATGAGCGTTCTTCGTGCTGCATTACCACCAGCGATCTCCTATTCCGTTTACGTCGACGACGTACAAATAGGTTTCAAATCCTGCAACCTTGCAGTGTGTGAGAGGCAAGTACGACAGGGCTTGAACAAAGTGTACAAATGGGCAGACGAAACCGGATTTAAAGTGAACCCGAACAAAAGTTCTTGTTTGCTTTTTACAAGAAACAAAGGGCACATTGCAGATCCCAGTATCGAAATGTATGGTCAGCGAATACCTGTGAACAAAGAACACAAGTTCTTAGGCATCATACTTGACTCTAAACTAACATTTATTCCACACATAAAGTATCTCAAGGTCAAATGCTTAAAAACAATGAACTTACTGAAAGTTTTATCCCGCACAACATGGGGCAGCGACAGGAAACGTTTAGTGAATCCTTACAAGAGCCTCATTCGATCACTGTTGGACTACGGCGCCGTGATCTATCACTCTGCCGCCCCGAGCGCGCTTAAGATGCTAGATCCGATCCACCATCTAGGAATCCGACTGGCCACTGGCGATTTCAGAACAAGTCCCATTGAAAGTTTGTATGTAGAATCAAATGAGTGGTCACTTCATCTGAAGAGAACATACATCAGCCAAACATATTTTCTGAAAGTTCACTCTAATCCTCAACATCCATGTTTTAACACCGTTAACGATATGACATCTGCTACAGTCTTTCGTAATCGTGCATTTGTAAGACAGCCCTTTTCACTTCGTGTGAGGGAGCTTAGTGTTGAAATGGATGTTCCACTCCTCAAACATCGTTTAATGCCTCCAGCTAAGCTGCTACCGCCTTGGGAGTGGCAGCTGATACAATGTGATATATCTTTCCTACAAGTAACAAAGCACGCCCCAGATATCGAAATCCGAATGCATTTCCTGGAACTCCAGTACAAGCACTCCTGCACGGAGTTCTACACAGACGCATCGAAGTCACGCGAAGGGGTGTCCTATGCAGCCGTCGGTCCATCCTTTTCGAATCCGATGTACTGCACCTGGAAACAAGCATCCTTACGGCTGAGGCCTACGCACTATTGTCGGCTGTGCAGCATATAAGGAAAACAAAACTCAAAATATCTGTTATATATACGGACTCCCTAAGTGCTGTGAAGGCCTTACTGTCATTTTGTAAGCACAAAAATCCAGTAATCAATGAACTATATTCCGTCCTATGTAAAGCATATATATGTAACCAGCATGTCATCATATGCTGGGTGCCGGGTCATAGGGGCATCGAAGGTAAACGTTCTGGCGGACCAGATGGCCACATCAATTGCATCGTATTCTGTTAATCCTACCGCTGCAGTCCCTGTCACAGATCTGAGGCCCTTCTTGCGCAGGAAACTGCGAAACTACTGGCAACGCTTGTGGGACATGGAAACAAATAAGCTGCACGTGATAAAGCCACAATTAGGGTTCTGGCCTTGTGCAACAAAATCACACCGAACAGATGTCCTACTCTGTCGTCTAAGAATAGGACACACATTTGGACCCATAATTTTTTACTCCCTGGAAATGAGCCTCCAACCTGTGGGAAATGCGGGGAGAGGCTGACCGTCCTCCACGTCCTCCTGGAGTGTCGGAAAGCCGAATCTGAGCGAAAGAAACATTTTCCCTTAGCATATTGACAGCACATTCCCCTTCCGCCTGTAATGTTACTCGGCCCAGAACCGCTTTTTGACACCAACGCAGTCCTAGGTTTCCTGAAAAATGTTGTGTTACATGTAATTAGCCCTATACGTTCGTAGCGCCTCCTCTCTCCAGAGGACAGCGCTGTGATAGTTGTTTCGCATAGCACATACCTCTCGGCCCTTGTGTTTCAAGGGCTCTGGCGAGGCAGTAGTGCTCTTAGACAATTTTAGCATCTCACATATTTTGTATATTACGTCATTTTTCCCAATGCATTTTAGTGTTCATAGTACACGTCATTAATCATTGCCATAATTTTATTGCGCGTAGATTTTATGCCGTTTGCAGCAACATCTTTTAGGCTCCTTTACAGCCACGCCACACTAGCTTTACAGATCCCATTAGACTGCTACAAACTCATTAACACTAGATTGGCGCTCTTTGGCCATACCTGGCCCTTCGCCATTAAACATCAAACATTCATTCATTCTCGTGTACTGTTGAGTGATCGCGGCAAGACTTTCATATCAACAATGATCGAAGAGGTACTAAAAGCTTGTGGCGCAGTTCATAAGACGACATCCGCATACCACCCTCAAATAAATGGCTTAACAGAGCAATTTCATCGCACACTTACATATAGTATATCAATGTCTGTCGGGCCAAACCACAACAACTAAGAAAGACTTTTATCGCTTGTGACTTTTGCTCACAACACCGCTATCCAACGAACTACGAGGTACTCACTTTTCTACCTCTTTACGGCCGTTCGCCGTCATTCACCATCGACGTCGCTTTCTTAAATGCCACGATTAACATCTCGGCCAGTATACCCGAACAGTTCGTGTCGAGACTTGACGAATATCGCCAACGTGCTCGCCTCGACACATAAGCTAGATCGCAAGCAACGTTACGACATCCCTCGTCGGGACGTCTCCTTTCGTCCTGGTGAGGAAGTGCTACTCCGGACGCCCATTCATACACCTGGATTGTATGAGAAGTTTGAATCACACTTCCATGGATCCTGCATTATTACTGAAAAAGTAACGGCCAGGTACTCCGCACAGATTGTTAACCAGCGAAGCTGATGATGATGATGAAAAACGTTTATTTGCTCTATTTTGCAGTGTTTGCGGCTTCAGGGTCGGTTCCCCTAGTCCAGGGCTCCGTTGAGGGTAGCTGCCCTGCGTGCACGCCTTACTAGTCCTTGTCGGGCTTTCAGGATGTCGCTGGATAGCATCCTCTCCCACTGTTCCGCACTCGGGTTTTTTATTATGGCTAGCCCATCTGTTTTCTGGCAAGCCCATGTGGTATGGTATAGGGTTGGTTTGTCTCCACACCATGGGCACTTGCTCTCGTACTGCGTGGGGTAGATCTTGCTTAGTATGTCTAGGCACGGGAATGTTCCCGTTTGTAGCTGTCGCCATGCTACGGCGTCTTCTCTATTTAGTTGTTTGTGAGGGGGCGGGTATTTTCGTCTGATGCCTCTGTAGTAGTTTAGTATCTCTGAATAGCTTTGGGCTACCGGCTCGGTTTCCTCAGCGGGGTCGGGATTGTTGGATGCTCGGTTTGTTGCATACCCTCGAGCTATCCTGTCCGCCTCCTGATTTCCCGTAATGTTGGTATGTCCCGGCACCCAAACTATCGTGTGTTTGGCCTGGTTGTTGACGGTTTTGCCACTTGAGCGGAGGTTGCGGAGCGCGCTGTGGCTGATTCTGCCGTTTAGGTAGTTGCGGCATGCTGCTTGTGAATCTGTGAGTATGGTTAAGGACCTGTTGGATCGGTAGCCCTCCGCTGCCGCTAGAGCCACGGCTGCCTCTTCGGCCTCAACTACCGTACAGTTCCGAATTGATGCGCTGGTGATTTCTTTTAGTTCCGAGTTGATCACCGTTGCGACTTTGCTTTTCTTGTGGTTTCTGTCCTCAGTGTAAGTCAGAAACCACAAGAAAAGCGAAGCTGAGACGTCCGGCCTCGGTGTTTGTCACTGGGTTGATTATGACGGTTCAATAAACGACGGCTTAGTAGCATGCCGGATCCTCGGTACGCAGTTGCTGCTTGCGCTCGGCTGCACGAGCCTATTCTTGTGCCTGGGCTGCAGCATCGGCAAGGCGTAGACGAGTTCGTTCCCTGTTCTGCTCGCGGCGTTGCTGATCGAAGACTGCGTGCTCTTCAGGAGTACGTATGACGCGTGGCTCATCCATTACGGAACCGGAGAGAAACTGCTGCGCGCGTGATCGGCTGCGACCGAAAGCAACGACGTCACTACTGGCGCAGATAATCCAACACCACCTAAATAGCGCAAGGCATTTCCACTCCGATCCACGATGGCATGTTACCTGGCCCGACTGCACTGAATCTGATGGGGATGCTCCCGAGTAGGCAACAATGATTTTGACGTCACCACTGTCATCACACGAGCCTTATCAATGGAAATGTCGGGCCAGGTAGCGTGACGTCATGGAACGGAGTAAACAGGCCTTGTGCTATCTAGGTGGTGTCGGCTAATCGCGCGCGTGTTTCTCTCTTCTTTTTTTTTTCTTTCGCGCATGCGCGTAGGCTTGCGCCAGAGTAGCTTTCGATCGGCATACAGGCGACCGACAGACAGACGGACGGACGAATCGGCTAGCCATAAGCAGCTTCCCTGTAAAAAACATCCCCAGTGAACAATCGTGTTACTTCCGTTGAGGTTTCCACTGCACGCTGACGTGCGTCCTGCAGGACCTTTAATAATGTCGGTCCAATTCAAAGGGGTACGTCTGCTGGCAAAAGCACAGGAGCAAACTGGAACCGCCAGTCTCACTTTCTGCGTTATGGATTCCGGCAAATTTCGGACGCTGCAAACTCCTCCAGGCCAGGCATTCTCCAGAGAGGAAAGAAGCTCTGCAACGCCAAGGGTGCCAACGACGCCAAAGCCAACGACGTGCAAAATGTAGAACGGATCGTCTCAGCACTCTGTAACTCGAAATTGCAGCAAGTATCACAAGGCGCTGAGATCCAGGGAAGTTCTGTGAAACATGTTCGCGCAATTATCGATAATGAATGCACTGCCCGCTTGCTCTTGAGAGAGCCAAAATGTATAAGTGATCTCCAATAAACGATGTCAGGGGTTAAAGGTCGAATGATGACGGCTGGCCGCAGTCGATAGGGCCGCCTTGGGTCCCCCGTGTCTTGGCGGTTACAACACAAATAAATCGCACAAATACTTTTGGAGCATGCGCGACAGTTGCATGTAATATTCCGCATTTGTCTTTTATAATTAAATCGTATGAGTGTGCCAGAGCAGTTCGCAATTTTGCGAGCAGACGACATGATTACGAAACGGCACGCGATTACCTCGATCTTTTGTTGTGTTGCCCTGTGTTATCTGCGCCGTGAAACTGCGTTAGTCAAGGTGTTCGCCGGCCTCGACGCGGTTTGAACACAACGCTTCGTTCACAACACTTCCTCTGAGGTGAGTCGAGAGAACCACGTAGTGAGCGAGCAGCCGCCGAGGCTACATGTTGCTAGGCGCAGCGGCACAGGTAAAGCTTCTCCGTGACTGTTTCAGTGGCTGCCCGCTGTGAGGGCTGCCATCCCACAGCGCCTCCGATGCTTCCGATGCTCGCGTACGTTTCGGTGCCTGCTGGCGACAGAGTTTTTCAGCGAAGCTGTTAGCGTGTAAACTAGGTCTTCACGGGAAAAAGAAAATAGAACCTTTAGTCATTAAAAAAAAAGAACTCCAGCTAGTGAAATGAAAAGTGTATAGATCCTTTGGGATCACGCATACAACATACAGCACAGCATTCCTTTCAAATAAACAACAGGCACAAAACAAGATCATTGATGATAAGACGCTTCTGAGAACAATGCGAAGGACGTAGCACTCCACGCAAACGTTTCTCGGTAAAGATTACTGTTGCGCAAGCTGCCGCGGCGACGGCAGCTTGCAACGTGGGAGTAACGTCACCAGCCTTTCATCTATAAAATAACCAGCCTAGCAACTGATTTCATTGTTGTTGCAGCATCGCTATGGGTGGGCAACACATGGTTAGGACTCCCAAGGGGCAGCGTGAACACGAGGATTGGCAAAGGGAAAAGAAACGACAACGCGACAAGCGGCGGCGCGCTGCCTAAGTTACCACTATTCAAATTACTCTAAATTACCATTACTATCATTAATGTAAAGCAATAAAGCATTGTATACTACCGCCAGCAGCTGTAGTGGAGGTTTTGAGCAGTTTCGCTGGACATCCACTTTCGCAAGGCCGGGAAGGCGAGTCAGTTTTTTATTATGTACTCCTTTACAACTTGGAACAGCACAGTACTTCCGCCGCTTCATTTTGCGCGGCTTTGAGGGGAATCGGTAGAAATGCATGGGGATTACGACCCTCTTGTTCATGGCAATTGACGCGACAATGACGGCGGTTACGACACTTCGGGACCGCGCGCTGCTCGCCGTAATCGCCGGGTCCGCCTGCCTTCGGTGCGGTTTGCTGGAACAAAGAGTGCTTGCCTTCTGTGACCTATGTTACAGACGGTGGCGCACAAGGTCAGGAGTACGTCACAAGCACTTTTTGAGTCGGAGAAACTACGCGGAAAGCTCTAAACCACACAAAACAAGCGAGAATCGCATCACTCCATGGAGCGTCGTCGTATCTAAAGCTGCTACGTAGACCTTCCATGTTTTGTACTACTCAGCCAACTTCATTGTTGGCCACCAAGTTGTGCGACATGGCGTTCAAGACTCCAGCCCGTCAGCACCTACGCGTGACTCGGTCGCGCCATAGTTGCGCTACGTTGCGCGTGAGGCCTCTACTTGCACATAAACAGGAGCCCACGTACGAAAGTATCAAGTGCGAGTGCAAGGACTCTGCAGGGACTGCAGAGGTATGCAGTGCGCACCGAAGCAGCGAGGCGCTTTGTCGAAAACGAATTTGGTCTGGCGTGTACCGTCAGCGACCACCTCTGGTTCCCATCGCACGTCGGCAGGGTGTCGCCGCCCGCGCATGTCCTCGAGTGAGCGTTTCCCAGGGATGACGTGACTTCGTTCGGGCTTTCCGCCACGCCCGCAGGAAAGAAATGCTTCCCATTGACTTAGGTAGCCATCGAGAATGGTTTCTAAGGTAACTTTTTTAACGCCCCGCAGGGGAGAAATGCTTCCCATTGACTTAGTCATCGGGAATGGTTTCTAACGTAATTTTTAAACGCCTCTCACGCGATTCCTCACCTCGGAGCCTGTGAGGTCTTAGAATAATAAACCTACTGCAGGAACTCGTACTGCTACCTCAAATAGAGCCCTATGCGCCACCGCTGGCAGATCGATATCCCATTGCAAACTGTTCCGTTCTATTGCAGCCAGTGTATGATGCTCCATTCATTCCTTGAAACCTTGCCAACATACCGACGAGAGTGCTTACACAAACTCATATAACTGTTCTTTTGGGCTTTATTCCTGAGGAGCACCGCAGCAGTCATATTCGTAAATATATACGGAAAGTGCGGTACTTCAGTAATCTCAGTTCTACGCCGAAATAAGGCCAATTCATTACGCCGTGTGTGTGAATCGGTACTCTGGCACGGCAGATAGTGTGACACAGGAGATTCACGCAGCGCAGCATTTGAGAGCAAAGTGACCATATTGCCGTCAAGGTAAGAAGGTGTGAGGCAGCACACACCACACGCGAAATGCGGGGATTCACAATCGACGATGCATATTTATTTACAAAAACAAATTACAAAAAATATATGTCTAACAAATATTATTTTCTTCCTGATACCTGCCTTATTGAAAGTATTAAACAGAAACATAGCTGAGATAGCGGTGACTGCGAGGCGAGCTAGATGTGTTTGTCGCGTGCGCTCGTCATGCGTCGATCCACGCAGTCTAGACCGAGTGGCGGCTGCTCGCGTAGACGGCCTCGACAAACACGGGGCTCCGTGCGCCCACGCTGCGCCCTCGATGTCACTCGGCAATGCACAGAAGCTCCCGTGCTATCTTGACGCTGGCAACGGCAGCCGTTCGGTCTAGATTTCACGGCGCCGTCACGCCGTGCCGGTGGCATTTGTCAGGGGAATATTCACTGAAATTCGAATCGATAAATGGAAGGCGCATCACGCTTTTCAAGGGATAGCCTCTGCTCCGTTCTGTATTTGCTGCGGACTTTAATAAGGTCCTACCGCAGTCACACCCGAGCATTGCCCCGAGGACAATAGCGGTGTGGGCGAGTTGGTTTAGGTCCGTGGTGTAAAATTTCTGCAGCGCGAAGCACTGAAGTGCGGGAAGAAAAGGACAAAAACGGACGAAGCAAGAAGGATTGCAAGAGGACAACAGGAGCGCTGTCCTCTTGCAATCATTCTTTCTTCGTCCGTTTTTGTTCTTTTTTTCCCCGCACTTCAGTGCTTCGCGCTGCAGTAATTTTACACCATTGCCTCCAGCTTTTGCGAGGGCGTGAAAACAGGCGTTGCTCAACACTGGATATATGCGCGACAATGCACTATGCATGCTCCTCCCTTCCATAGCTTGCTGTCTCTACCCACGCTGTATGGCCAGCCGCCTCTTTTACCATACGAGGAAACCCAAAATCTGTCACCGACGACGCTCTCCATGGTCAGACCTCGTTCACATGCATACGCAAACTCCCAAGAAAGTGGACATGAGAAAAGCCGCCGCCGTAGGTCACCTGGTTGAACATCCCATGCGCAATGCGGAAGATGTGGGTTCGGCTCCAACAGGCAGCAAGTTTTTGTATGGCGGTGACAATTATATGGACACTTCAGGCGCATTTCTGTCGTCGACGTGAGGTTTCGTACAAAGCCCAAGGACGATAACATCGTCGCCGCGCGCCGTATGCGATATGTGCGAGTGCAAGCGTGCCAGTATGAGCCGACGATGGTCGCCCAATCTAAAGCGCGCGAGGGAGGAAAGCGGGCAGGAAGCACGCCGTCTCCGTCGCGTGCAAAGCACCGGTGGGGGGGGGGGGGGGGGTGAGGGAGCGGGCGTTCTACTCCGGCGGCGGCCGCGCGCGCCCTACCTTTAAAGCGATCTGCGATGGGGACGGAGTGCACCGATGCTGATAGCTTCGTGTGCGCTGTGTTCTCGCCGCTTAGATCGCGTCGAATCGAGAGGCAGCACGAAGGTCAGTTCGCTCGCTGCTGCTACCGGGCTTTCTCACTCCAGAGTTTTGACAGCTGGTGTGCGCGATCAACGAGTGAGATGTGTTCAAGCTTGCTTGAGCGCCATGCTTGTTAATTTACGTGGTGAGCGAAGTTTACTGTCCTTACTTCTTACACTCTCAGACAAAGGTACACCCTTTGGGGTGTATATCTGCCACACAGCAATAGTAGTCATCTGCCTTGCTTGCGTTTCCTTTCTTGAAAACGCCACGCCCGCTGCTTTCCTGTCGGGGATGCTATGTCATGCTGATAACGCGCGTGCCGTTCGTTACTGGGAAGTACCGGGCCCGCAGCGTTAAAGAAAGGAAATGCGGACAAGACAGATGATGTTTATTGTTGTGTGGCAAGATACAACCCAAAGGGTTTCATATTGTTTTAGAGTGTATAACTGTCTGCTAATTTGCTATCGCATTCGATTGTTCGCCTATCGGGCGAAACTGCGAGTTTCTTTCGTTCGCTTTCATTTCCCTTTCTCCTTTTTACTTTTCACTTATAACACGGATAATTTCCCCTATGCATCCCTTGGTTTTATCTGTTCGCATGCATTCTCCGCTTGCGCTTCGACTGACAGTGTTCACCTTCCTGCGCAGGTACCTCGTGAAGGCCGATGACGATGCGTTCGTGAACCTAGCCGCACTCCGAGACTACTTGACCGCTGGGTCCCGGCGGCGCCGGAGGGCCATCATCGGCTACCTGATGAAGGGGTTCCGACCCAACCGGAACCGGGCCAGCAAGTGGTTCACCTCGCCGCAGCTGTTCGCCAAGGCGCGACTGCCGGACTTCGTGAGCGGATTCGCGTACGCTGTGACTCGCGACGCCGTCGGCCCTCTGTACGCGGCCGCTCGGCTGACGCACATGTTCCCATTCGAGGACGTGTACGTGACGGGCATGTGCCGCGAGAGGGCGCCCGTTGTAGCGGGCAGTGACGCGATTGCACTGGAGGGCGCTCCCAGGTTCAAGAACCACCGTAAGAAGAACCGTGGAGGCACCGCGACGAAGACGTTGTGCTCGCTGTACGGAAACGTCCTAGCGCAGCACGAGCTGACGGCAGCCGAGACGCGGAATCTCTGGGGGGACTTGACAGCTGGCAAGTGCAGCTAGCCTTGGGTTGCCTGCACTCCTGGCAGGTGCTTCGACACCGAGAAGGCAGATGATGCCTACTACGCTTCACGCCGTCTACAACTGACGACTGCGCAAGGTTACATATCTGTGGCCGGGCACGAAACCTTGCAAGCTGACATAGTCATGAACTGCCTGGACTGACAATGATTGGACGGAGCCGACGACGCTTGCGTGAAAGAGAGGGGGAAAGATAGAGTTGGAGGAAAGGAAGAGGTTAACCGGATGAGTTTCCGGTTTGCTACCTGAGCTGGCGTGGAGAAATGAGGGTAGAAAAAGAGAGACTCATTAAAGAAACAATGACACGCACGCACTGACACACACACACACACCCTAAGAACGGCGCTCCCGTTGTAGACATTGCGACAGGCCGGTGGACTGCAAAAAATCCAGTGTGCTTGCGCGGACTTCTGATGTGGTGATAAGTTCCGTAGATGCCGTAGGATGCTTTCTTGAGACACAAGTGACGCTTTCGACGTTCATTGCTATACCTAGAAGAGCGGTGGCTACGCTGAGTCTACACACTTGGTCGAGTGTCGTCAAGGATGAAGTCTGGCAACTCACTGTACACAGCGAACTGCTGTGCGGACACAACGCACAGCGGTCTTGATATTTCGCGCTCTACACTGCCGGTTCCAGAGGCGGTGCACCTGCGACATAAACTTCACACCTGGCAGCTGCAGGCGTTTTTGATGGAATTCACTAAGCGTTTTAAATACCGACCGTTAATCTCCGTTCGAACATAGCTCGCAGACATCATGCAGACATGACCGAAATGGTGCTGTGCACCCTGTATGACATGTAAATAAGTGTACTAAAACGAACTGGAATAATGTAAATTATATACATATGTCGACCTAAATGTTATGGCGGAAACTTGTGCGGACCTGAAATCACCCGGCGTGGTCGAAACAGGGACCCCTTCTGCACACTGGTGCAGAACAGAGCATGCTGTTTCGCGAAGTTCAATGGCTGTGCAAGGGACATTCGACACAATTGGCGACAGTGAGGTCGCTGGCCATATAATATGCAATTTTAGCATCGAGCATCGAGCATTGGGATTTCGTTTCGTTGCGATAGCAATTATATGGACACTCGAGGCGCATTTCCGCCGTCGTCGTGATGTTCCGTATAAAGTCCAAGCAGCGGGTACCAGAATAAGGTTGAGTGGGACGAGCAGCCCGAGCAGTGCGTGCTTTGCAGTGAAGCGCCCGACGACGAAAAGTACCGTGGCGGCGCTGCAACCGAAGTGGAGTGGATCGCGTGAAGGTCGCGCCGTTGGAAGCAGCTGGCGATTCTGCTCGGCGGGTATCGCTCGCTCTGCTTCGCGCGCTGCTATTGGCGGTCACACCGCTCGAGTGGTGTTCCTAATTACATATGACGTGCATTTATGTCTTAAAAATAAATTCCTGTTGTTTATTCTATATATGCCGCGAAATCATTGCGCCTGCATTGCGGCCACAGTGCTGGCTTTTATTCTGCTGCTATTGTCGCTGCCGTGGAGAACAAATACCTTGCTTGTTCTGCAAGCAGCGTGCGTCGCGTGTATTCTCGCGCATATATTTTTTCATCAGTAGGTCATGCGAAGCGCAGACAAAAAAAAAAAAAAAAATTACGCTTGGTGCTTGCCGCGTTAACAATTGAAACATATCTGCCCCATCCAGCGCCGTGTTTCCAGACTTAATTAAAATAAAATTCTAGGGTTTTACATGCCAAAACGACGATTCTACTATGAGGCACGCCGTATTGAGGGACTCTTAAATTAATTTTGGCCACCTGGGGTTCTTTAATGCGCCGTACGTGGGCGTTTTCACATTTCACCCCCACCGAAATGCGGCCGCCGCGGCCGGGTTTCGATACCGCAACCTCGGGCTTAGTCGTGCAACACCAAAGCCACTACGCCACCCCGGCGGGTCTTGTCAGATTTACATGAAGTAAACATACAAAAAAAAATTCTGCGCAACATTCCGTTCGTGTTTGCGTCTTCCTGCCAAACAGAATGCGGAGCAATTAAGGTAAGGGGTCTTTTATTGGGTCCGGCCTCGGGCGCACAAAACAGCTTTATTTAATTATTCCATATACTCATCTTTGGCTCGTAAGCCGCGTTCAATTTTCTTTTCCAGTCCATGTAATGAAAAAAAAAAAAAAAAAGGAAAAGAAGCCGGCGCGGTAGCTTAAATTAGTGGCAACAGTGGCTATGGCGTTGGACTTCTAAATTAGAGCTCGCGGATTGAATCCATGCAAGCCGCGGAATTCGATGGGGGCGAAATGGAGAAACGCGCGTGTACTTATATTTAGGTGCAAATTAAGGAACCCTACGTGGTGAAAACTGGGTGCCTCGTAATTATATATCATTGTTTTGCCAAGCAAAACCCCAGAATTTGTTTAATAAAAGAAGGTAGCTGTGTCGTTGGGCGCTTTTCTAAGGAGTGAAAAAAAATAAAAATATATTCGAGCCTGATTTTCCAGAGAAACAGGTTCTGCCTTTCTTATATTTCAAACCTGCAAGTAGCGCCGTTTCCAACTGTATACGCCAGCTCGACTGAGCAGCTTGTATATAAAACGGCTGCTTTCAGGTAACCAGTGTGCTACAGCATAACGAGAATAATGAAGCAGTCCAAGGAAGGGCATTCCTCACATACACGTAGAGATACATGATGATTTCGTTTGTTCGTTGAAGGAGATAAGTGTGCTACAGCATGAACTAATCAAGATTTAATGGGATGAAAACATGGTGACACTAGCAAAAAAAGTAACTCCTTGCCTGAATCCAGTTACCAGATGTACAGGCTGCCCCGAAACGAGGCATTAATATTGATGGACAGCTATAGGGACGTGTTAAATCGAAGTTTTCAAGCCCCGTGCGTTAGTTCGCTCAGGAACTGGTGCGCCTCTGCGCAACAGCGGCGATTCGCCGTCAGCAGAATCGTTCGGAACAGTCCTCACTTGCATCGGTCAATCGCCGTCGAGAATTCAAGGTGCTGTTATGGGTTATATTCGAACAGAAACTTGATAATTGTAACAGTGAATTATCAAATCGAATGCGATCCAAATAGCAAATAGCACTCGATGATGCTTCAATGTTTCTACTTCATTTCACCTGCTGATTTTGTCATAAGAAGGCAACAAACAACGACACCAAGGACAGCATAGGAGAAATTACTTGTACTTAATAATTCAATTATTTTAAATAAATGCTAAATTAATGCAAATGAAAGTGGGTGAGCTCCTCGAGAACTTTCCAAGAGAATGAATCACGCCAATGATATTGGACGCCAATATGAACAGTGCTACAGAAAGGATCTTGTATATGTACTTCCCAGTCTCCCCGACTCAGTCTGAGTAGCAACACCAATGTAATCTCCATGGCTAGTCTGGCAATCTCCTTCATCGTAACAGCAGGTGAAATGAAGTAGAAACATAGAAGCATCATCGACTGCTATTGCTCCAGGGCTACTGGAATCTCGTTTCTGGCTTGGTGTGGCGGTTCCGATGCCCTGATATCAGTCAAGCAATCTTCATCTGCATCGAGCAAGGCCACCATACGTCAGCCCTCGTGTGATTGTGACGCTGCCTGGATCATTGCCTCGCATTGGTTCAACCCCGCAACCTGAGTCTACAAATTGACCGAATAACGTCTCCGTCCTTCACTTGGCAGCGGTAGCGGTAGCGAAGTTCACGGGACTCAAACGCTGCACACCTTTTCACGCAGGTTTGTGCCCAATTCCTGCGTGTTTTCTGGATTTTTTGCCTTTTTGCTGCTGCTGTTGCTGCCACAAGTGTGCTACAGCCTATTTCTGTTGTTGAAGCATGGCGAAAGAGATCAGAGCACTTTTCGATGAACTGAAGCGTGAAATCCGGGCTGAATTCAAAGACTTCAGAGACACAATCGAGCGGGATATTCGAAAAGAACTGAGGGAAATTAAGGCCGCTTTGGTTTCCATAAAAGCTGATTGTGAAGAAATAAAGGCTGCCAACAAGGAACTTAAGGCGACAAATGCTAAACTAGAGGCACAATGCGCTGATCTTGTTCAACAGGTGAAAAATCACGAGAGCAGAATGATACCCCTTGAACAATACTCCCGCAATGCAAATGTAGAGCTCAACGGCATCCCGTACAACGACACCAAAAACCTCGCTGAAACAGTAATGAAAATTGGAGAAAAAATAGGTGTTGCGCTTGTTGCGGCTGATATCGAGTCTGTGCACAGAGTCCCGACTGCCAACGATCCAAGAAAAAAGAATGTGGTAGTCCAGTTCGTGCGGAGGCACAAACGGGATTGCTTTCTCGAGAAAGTGCGTGCTGCTCGGCTGAAGTGTTCTGACCTAGGTTTGGACTCGCAGGCACCATTCTTTGTTAACGAACATTTGTGCCCAGAGCTGAAACGTCTGCTAGGCCAGGCTACTGCATGTAAGCGCGAAACCGGTTGGAAATACGTTTGCGTACAAAATGGCAACATTTTCGCCCGGCGGATGGACAACGCTCCAAAAATAAAAATTTCGTGCAGCGAGGACGTTGATAAAATGCGCAACCCATTATGAAGGCTGCAAGATCAGACCACTGTTCTGCGCATTGAGATAACTGTTAGGGGTCCCATGTACTTAGATTTAGGCGCACGTTAAAGAACCCCAGGTGGTCGAAATTTCCGGAGTCCCCCACTACGGCGTGCCTCATAATCAGAAAGTGGTTTTGGCACGTAAAACCCCATAATTTAATTTTAACTGTTAGGGGTGGTACTACGCCACATCTTATCAGGCCGGTCAAATGTGTCAAGGGGACACATAGCTGTTCATTTTCCGATAGTCTAGCGGGAGTAAAGGCAATATGCGCATGCATTGCTCGCCATGCATTTGATCTCGTCGCAGAAGTTGCTGTCTACTTTGTTTTATTTCTTTATGTTCTATGTTCCAACTTTCGAACTACTCCTTTAGTTGGTCCGTTTTTTTTTTTGTCTGGATAATTTGTGTGTCTACTTGTATCGTGACATGCGTCAGGATGAATCATGGTTTCATTTTCTGTCACTACTGATGAAACTAGTTGTTAAAGCCATATCCTTCGTTTGTCTGTCCCCAACTTCGCAGTATGTTACTTATAAATACAGGTCTTTATTGCAGTGCCATGTTTACATAATATTGCGTGTAAATCAAACTGTATGTACTTATATGCTGACCCATACAAATCATCAATGAGTGTATCCTGTATCAGTCCGACCACTCTGATGTCCGATATCGTGAAAAGATGTAAATCGCCTTTAACTTTTATGCATTTGAATATGCAGTCAGCACGTCGAAAATATGACGACTGTTGTATGTTTTTACACGAATTTGGGTTTTCTTTCTCAGTTATAATGCTAACTGAGACATGGTATAATGATCATGACACTATACATTTGGACGGATACAGGGCTGTTTATTTGAATAGGAAATCAAAAAGGGGCGGCGGTGTTTGCATGTTTTTAAACTTGTGTATTAGCTGCGACTACCTAGATGATCTTTCATGGTCCACAGCTGATATCGAAATTATTTGTTTAAAATGCGACAAATTTCTGTTTGCTGTGGTGTACAGACCACCTAATGGTAATTTGAGCGAGTTCTTCAAGTGTATAGATGCTGTTTTTTCGTATGTTAATGCAAATCAATACACTTTAATTTTAGGAGGTGACTTAAATATCGATATATTGGTTAAATCTACTAAGCAAAGTGAATTATCTTCAATCCTCGATTCTCATTTTTTGTCTAATATAATAACCGCCCCTACACGTATTACTGCAAACAGCGCAACACTTATAGACCTTTTCATTACCAACCTATCACTTGATGACCTATTTTCTGGTACCATTAATGTGACCCTTAGTGACCATTTGCCCATTTATTTAGTCACTGCCACATCTCATACAGCAGAAGACATCACTGCGAAAATAATATATATGAGGACATCAAAACGGTTCCACTGTCTCAGTTCCGAGATGAACTAACTCGTCACGACTGATTGGAACGAGGTTCTTGCGTGCTCTTCGGCTGATACCGCATATGAGCGTTTCATTGAATTTTTTTCCTCTCTATAAACGATGCTTCCCTTACAAAGAAATAACGAAGCCAAAACGTGCACGTAAACCTTGGATAACAATAAGTCACTTAAAAATGCTACGTACAAAAAACAGGCTGTACCAGGTGTTCTTGAAAAATCGCGTTTTAGATGCACTAAAAATGTTTAAAACTTACAGAAACAATCTTGCCAAAATATTAAGGCAAGCCAAACGTAATTATTACGTTACTATCTTCGACGGCATCATAGACACCAAACAAATGTGGAAAACCCTAAACACAATTATATTTTCACGTAAACAAGCGCCCCGCCTCAACGAAATTAAAATTGACAAACATGTATTTAAAGGGAAGCTGAAACACTTTTCGAAAAAAATGAGTTCTCTGCGGCATTCTACAGTTTTCACTCCCCTGAACACGAATATCTGGTTCAAAAAGGGCGGAAACAAACGCAAGCGGCTGTTTTTCCAAGAAAACGCGCACCAGCGCCTCAGGGCATCGCGCGAACGCCGCTGTTGCCCGTGATTGGTCGGGGCCGCTGTGACGTCTTTCGCGGCAGTCTCCGGTCGGCGCCGCCGTTTCAGAGCGTAGCACGCTGTTCTGTTCTGGCTTCATAGCTGAGTTGTAAGCATTATGGAACGTTCTCACTGTCTCGGACAGCTTGTATTTTCGCCGTACATGTTCGAACCGACAGCCGATACGGAAAACGATGGCGGCAACGGCGGCAGCGGCGGCAACGACGATGTTGAGTGTGCCAACAGCGAGAGCGATGTGTGCACCTTCTCGCGCGTTGGAAATCTTAGCTGGTACTTATGTTTTTTTTTTTTTTCATGTCTCTGCAGGTTCCAATGCCGCGAGAAAAAAATGCGCTAAAGTGTCACTGGGAACTTGCTGCTGGAAGAATGCCGAAGCACTAACTTCTGATTAGATTGTGAACACGGGTGCGATTCCGCGATGACAAGCACCTTGCCGCTGCTTGTCTAAAGTAGCCCCGTGGTTTTTTGGGTGTTGATACACGATCGCGAACATAAGTGCCGCGTTTCAAAGCGCGCACATGCAGTGCTGCGGGGTACAGTCATGGAAGTTGCTTATCATACAAATCCAGAGATGGCCAGAGGTATTATATGTGCAATATTCATACTATGGTTCGACGACTTTGCGATTGTGGCTCGATGAAGAATCGGTATGCGTGCTCCATGCTAGTGTTGACATAAAGATATTAGGCAGTTTTAGCACCGCCGTGTGGTAAACACGATAACTGCAACCGTACGTCGAATGTCACTAGGCAAGCCTATACTCCATTTCATACCTCTGGTGCAACGCTGTGGAAGCTACGCACGAAGTTCGGTCACCAAAATTTATTACTGCGCGCGTTTCCGTCTATGCTTCGCAGCGTGCCAGCGGCGTTTGCTCGCGCGAGCATGCACGTGAAGCTGCCGCGACGGGCTGCAATTAAAAAAATACCGAAAAGAAAATTGACTTAAAAGAACGTGTTAGCAGCCGTATAAGTACACGGATTGTTTCTATGGGTAAATTCTTTCTTTTTTTCATTCAGAACTGAGCTTATATATGGAAACTTTTCTCAAAAATCGGGTCAAGCAACACCGAACTTTTTCTAAGTGCGAACGCAGCCACTGCAAGAAGTATCTCAAGCCTCCACAGCGTTGCACCTGATGTATGAAACGGAGTATAGCAACGCTAGCACCAACACGTTTCCGCATTTGTCGTAAGGCTATCCGGCTACGCTAAAACTGTTTTACCAGACGTTAATGGCTGCGAATGTTCGCATTTCTAGAGTGCATCAATGTGGGCCTAATCAGGCTTTCATTAAACTAGGTGCACCTGCATGTGCTGCGTATTGATGGAAGATGAAGAGCACAGCACAGTTGATTTCATCGGCACGAACTTATTTCTCCTCACCGCGCGGACCCACTGCGCTGCAAGCTTCTTGTCCTTCGGGAACCTGTGAAACACCACATCGTCTCGCCCGCCTGTGTTCGCGCAGCCGAATGCTGCACAGAACGAGGACATGTTGGGCGCCCTTGGCTGTAGGCACTCACGCAGCACAGAAGGAAAGAACAGTTTACGAAAAACGCAAAAGAAAACAAACGTGAGCGGCGGCGGCGGCAGGTCTTTCATAGCGTCGTTCACTAAAGCGCAAGACGGAAAGAGGCATGTCAGCACGCCGGTCCGGCAGCTCGGTCCCGCCAGTGACGTCACTCTCGCCGGTTCTCTCCTCTGGCAACCACCTCACCCGGCGCTCCGGGAAGCGATGGGGGCGTGTCCGCGGGGGTGATTTAGAAAGCGATTTCCGCCCCTTATATTAATAAAACGGAGAAAAAAATACGGAACCGTAAATTATTAGGTCTATTCTTTCCAATTCCAGCAATTCATGGAAATTGAAAACCGTTTCAGCTTCCCTTTACGGGAAAAGCGTTGGCCAATAAATTCAATGACCACTTTAGTTCTTTATCGGACAGTACTCACGATGGGAATGCGTTACGTTATTTACCCCCGCCAATAACACCCTCGATATTTATTTGCCCCACAGAACAATCTGAGGTAACCAATGTTTTTATGAAGCTTAAAAAAAAGTAAAAGCGATGACATTGACGGCATAAAAACGGAAGCGGTTATTTTTGTCATAGACTTATTAGCACCTTGTTTGACCCATATATATAATCTTGTTTTAAACACAGGTCTGTTCCCTCAGCGTATGAAAAGGCCAAGGTCGCGGTACTTTACAACAGTGGCGACAAAAACAATATAAGTAATTACAGACCAATATCGGTATTGGCAGTTTTTTTAAAGACTCTGGAAAAAATTATTTTCACTAGACTTTCAAAATTTTTGGACATGCATTCTGCGATTACAGCGGCACAATACGGTTTCAGGTCAGCTGTATCGACAGCGACATCACTTCTACATCAGAAAGAGGTCATACTAGGCAACATTGAAGCAAGAAAGCTCACACTAGGCGTATTCGTAGATTTTACAAAAGCGTTTGATAGGATTGATCACCAAACATTGTTAGGAAAATTGCCCTGTTATGGCATCAGAGGCGTTACACTTGACTTAATAAGGAGCTATCTTAGCGATCGGTACCAGTGGGTCAATAAATAGGGAAATATCTATGCCCAAAAAAATCAAACGTGGTGTACCGCAGGGAAGTATATTAGGCCCTCTTTTATTTAACCTTCATATTAATGATATTGTAAACATAGATCGATCAATAACATACATTATCTATGCAGATTACACGAGCTTATTCTTTACAGGAGCAAACCTAGATGTGTTGATTCAAGCAGCAAATGAAACTTTACACAAATTATCCGAATGGTCTTGTCGTAATTCGTTACAAATCAACAGCTCTAAAACCAAGGCCGTTCTTTTCCGCGCGAAAGGAACGGCTTGCAAGTACTCGCATAAACTGCTACTAAATAATTTCGAAATTGAACTTTCAGAGACTGCCAAAACATTAGGTATTATCTTTCATCAACATATGCTGTGGGATTCTCACATCGAAGAATTATGTATTAAGCTAAAAAAGCCCTAGGTATGCTAAGGAGGTGTCAGTCGTTTCTGCCGGTTCCCCAGAAACTTCATATTTTTAATGCGCTTTTTAGTTCCCACCTACGCTACTGCCAGTTGGTATGGGCTTCTGGAACTCAAACATCAAAGAAAAAGATATATACACTTCAGAAGTGTGCTTTGCGGGCTGTTGCAAATTTAGGCTGTAGAGATCATACATTTCATTTATTTATGAAGTTTAAGGTTTTAAAATTCAGTGTTGCCTACGAACATCAATTGTTGTTGTCGTTAAGGTCTGAAATTCGCAGAAATAGCCTAAACTTAAGAGGTTTAGCGCATTTACAGCCGAACATTTCATTGCGTCCCATCAGAAATTCCGAACACTGGCACATTCCCCAAACATGAACGAACTACGGTCTCCATATGTTAAAATTCACCATTCCACACGTACTCAATACGTTCAAGCTTACAGAACATCACTTGCATGTCCTTTCAGGCAGGGAGCTATTGAACATGTTTACATAATCCGCTACAAGCCTAGAAAAATTCTGTCGAAATAAAGCACTCCTTTCTGTTTACAGTATGTCTTACTGTTATGTTACCTTGCAATAATTTTCTTGTCATTGGTTTTGTTTTTTTGTGCGTGAATGATTGATGTACTTTTAGGCACCCAAGGGCGCATATAGTTGTCTACTTGACAATTATTGTACACGTTACATTTATTTTTATTTTTCTATCATACGTTAAGACTGTATGAAGTTTGCTGTGCTGTCGTTCTGCTGCCTTCTACGGATGGGAGGTGGGGCTAGTCAAGCTGCATCAGCGCAGCTTTTTTCCCACTTTCCACGCCACAACTGTTCTGTGTAAAACACACTGTACTGTAGGTGGTGAAAATAAACATCAACTTCAGGCGTTTTGAGCTTATCTATCTAACTATCCTCTTACGTCTTTGTTTCAGGTGATTTATGCAGGCCTGCTTCGACACATGCTGAAGTTGCCAGCTTCACAGAGTTGCAACCTCTTGGTATGTCCCGTATGTAATATAAATCTTTATGCTGGCTTTGTTCAGTGATAATTTTTTTTTGGACAGTTAATGCACTGCAGTCAGGCAGAGCATAACCTGTGGTGTCGTTTATGTTCAGATTCATCGTACAGGCCGGTATCCACATATCTGACTGGAGCTACAAGGTCACACGCAGATCTACAAGTGCTCGGTATGTCGTCCACCTTCTATTAATCGTTATAGTTAATAAGGTTCAGTGTTGGGTTTTAGTGTTGCTAAGGCAAAATTTTCAGTATTTTATCTGTGAAAACTGATTTGTCTTGCTTTCTCATTTAATATTTATTTGAGACAAGTCATTTTTTGTATTCTATATGTACCATTCGCATTCGTGATAGTCCATTAGCACTAACTTAGATTGTTGTTCATTGTAACATATTGGAAACAGAAGGTGATGCCCTTAGCACTAAATCAGCTTTGTTCTTTAGTTATCTTGCAGCTTCATGACAAAAAATTATGGCAGAACCCATCTCATGATGACTGTCGACGTAATGTGATTAGCATTCAAGCAATATAGCAGCACACCACATTGCTGAAGCCACATTCATTTAAAAAATCTACAGTGGCCATTCTGAGACTATCGTTGCTTTATCTATAAGCGACATATGGTGTCTCCGGTATCAGCTCACTTTCTTACAGCACTCGCTTGGCGAGGTTGCCCGTGAGCATGACGGCATAATGAAGACTGTATGACGAAGGTGTAATGATAAAGTATGACGTCTATGGAACAACGAAGGTATTATGACGGCCACGCCATGGCGACGAGGAGATGGCAATTTTGAAACGATGACTATGGTATAATCACAATGTGACGACTACAGCATGAGGACGATGGGATGATGCAAGTGCATGGCGACGACTGTGATGAAGGTACGGCAACAAATGCACGACAACGATGGCGACGACAATAAGATGACATGTTTGAAGTGATGACAATGGGAAAACAGTGCGATGACAATGGTGTGCTGATAACCATGGGATTACGATGATGCAGTGATGACGGCACGGCGAGAGTCGGATGATGTTAGAATGACGAAGGTGGAACGACCGTTACGGCATCACGACGGCAATATGACAATGAAGTGTCCAATCATACAGTCATGGAGATAGCCAACTTTTTTGTCGGTCAAGGCAACTGACCGCTGGCTGACACTAAAAAAATTTAATTCTGGCTTTTTACATGCCTCTAGCAAGATATGATTATGAGCCAGGCACACCGTAATGGGGGGCTCGAGAATAATTTGGACCAGCTGGGGTTCTTCAGCATGAACCCAATGCATAGCACATAAGCATGTTGGCATTCTGCCCCCATCAGAATGTGCATGCGACAGCCAGGAATTGAACCTGCGAGCTCAAGCCGCCACTGCAGAAAGAAGTGAGCTGACACATGAAAGCCCTTTGCAATGCACAGTGATGCATAGTTTCTTTGACCGAAAAAGACATTGGCTATCTCCGTGACGAAGAGATTAGATGCTCGTTTCGTTTCATTAATGACTCATGTCTGGTTTTTAGGCGGTTTTTTTTTAGTACCTTCTTTTTGATTTTCTAAAGCGTATATGTTGCGGTTGCAGAGTAGCAGCCAGTGCTTCCTCTTTCTCGTCCCGTTCGTCACTCTGCTTTTCTATCATCACAGGTTCAGAATTTCTTGCAATATTGCTGGCTGTCCAGTCATTAATATATCTGCATTTTTATTTTTCAGCTTGCATTCACATGTTCCCTGTTGAATGCTGTAGTGTAAATGATAAACAGCAAGTTCTTAGAGCTCCATCTCTTAAGCTTGTGTAATTGAACAATATGTTTCTTTCACTTGTGCTTAGTACCTGTGTAAATTGAAACGCAAACAGCAATGTACATAGCTTCTACACAGTTTGCCTCACCTAGCTTTCGCTTCACGATAGTGGTGAGAGCGTGAGTATTCATTAGCCAACCCTACGGCGCAGCTGTGCAGCATGTAAGAAAAGCTTTTGTATTGTCACGTGGTGGTGACGTTGAAGAACACAGTAGCAATACTGTGAAGGACAAAACTAACTTTTATTGGGCGAACCTGTGCCCACAAAAACAGGCTACACTTATAGCACAAAGATAGCGGCGAACACGGTCGGCGATCGTCAAAAATCTGATCAGCGGGTCCAGCGCGTCGGCTTTTATACAGTAGTCATCGAATGTTCCAGACTAATCGTTGGGACCCGCGTGCCTTCCACAAAGTTCTACACCATTCGCGTCACGCGATGAAATCGGATAACACAAGGTTGGGCGACAACAGACAGCGGATAGAAGCATCGATAACTTTCCAGAAACTCCGGATACATGCAGGCGCGTCCCGCGCTGTGCGATAAGATTTCTTAGGCGGCGAAACGTGGTCGCCCGATAAATATAAGTACACGTGTCAGTATGTTGCCGCTGGCAGACTACCTTTTCTCAATGTCATCGTGATGGAGTGACACTGCCATGAGTCAGTGGCACAGCTTATCGCTTCTTCCTCCTTTAGGAGCGCGCCTCATCATTCGAGCTATGATGGTTGCTAGCGTGCAAGCGGTGACTTAGAAAAGCACTTGTCCGTGGTGTGGCTGCAGCGTTGCACAAATTGTGAATCCTAACTCACACTGTTATCACAAGGCCAGTTCTAGGTGACGAAAACTATAAAGAAGGCATGTGCTCCGCTGTTTATGTTCCAACTATGGCTGATAGTGCGTTTAGTAGCGCTCATCACTTTCTTTTTTCCAAGTGTTGCCACACCAAGTACTATATGTACACGAAAATAGGTTGACTACTGACATACTTGACCCCTATACAGTAAACTCGCAGAAAATTGTTAAAAATATGATTTGAATATAGGTAGGCCTATATATTTCTAGGAAAATGAAACACTTTGGCCATGACACACCTTTATTTACTGCTCTGCTACTAAATCACGTTAGTTGATGCCACAAGCTGTAACCTCGTCTGAACTGGCAGAGAAGACATCCTCGCTGGATGCTTCGCAGGCATCTGTGGCGTCCCAAATGACGTTGTTCGTGCACCATTGAGCGCATTAAATATGCAGCATTCTTTAAAGCAATCTCCAGACTGGCCTTACGGCAGGCGTAATGGCGGAACCCAGCTTGGCACTCTCGCTAGCTGTGTTCACAAATATGGTCGATAGCTAATTTTGGGTAACAGTTTCGAGAAAAAAAGGTCTACCTATATTCGAATAAATGCAGCAATTTTTCATCTTGCAAATAGCGCTGAAATGAAAAGTTACATAATGCTAATGCTGCTAATTTTTTTCTTTTTGTAGCGTTCATGGAAAGGGTCTTACAGATACTTAATGGTATTAAGCAGACCAAGCAGGTCCATTCACAATACCTTAATGAGCTGCTCAGCAATGCCAGCAGTGCACCTTCACAACCTTGTGACCTCCCTGATTTGCACTTTTCGGATGCGACAGACGTGCTCGACTTTGACAAAAAGCTTGAGACAGACAGACAAGCTCTACATCAGATGGTAAGTTCTCTGCTTCGTCTATTGTAATTTTGCCAATTTTATGACTGTAAGCACGTTTTAATTAGTACTGCACTCCCTAATAATGTTGCTTGATGGCCTAGGCTCAGTGTGAAATTGCCTGTCTTGTAACTACAGTAGGCTGTAGTTACAAGACAAAAATTGATACTGATGTTACTTATGACACAAAGTCTCATTCATGACATGCTGTAGGATTTTACATTAACTGTCTATGGCAATTTTAAAGAATATGAGTAAAAGTAAAAGCCAGTTAGCACTTTGCTATTACCAAGAAATCACTTAGGTTGCAAAAATTTCAGTGTTAACTGAATCCCAATTTATCTTTATAGCTGTATTTTTTTCTTTTTAACTGAAGAAGCACTTGGCTGTCCAAGGAGGTGACTCAACAAAACAGAAAACGACACGCATTCTACAGTCCCTCCTTAGCAGGAACGCGGCAATAAGTTTCAGTTGGTTTGGAACGAAGGGGAAGAAGAAATTCTCCGAGCTGAATCTGCAAGCTAATGTGTGGTGAGTTAGGTGTAGCAAGTTTGATATCACTTACTTCTTTTTAAATCTAGTGTCAAGCAGTATACTCACTGTATTGAGGTTGCTTTGACAGATTTAATCCCTTGTTGCCTAACTAGATGGATTTTCCATGGCAAAATATATATAATGTACGACATTGTAACAGCTTATGACTTATACGCCTATTATTCACTTTTCTTAGTTTAGTGCTGGTATTTAGTTTTGTCTCTTTAGTAAAGTATACACTGGTCCAAGTTTTCTGTGGTGTGCAAAACTTATAGGAAGACTAATTTTGCTCATGCATGCAGGCACATTGACTAATGACCTCAGACACCCAGATGCCACCCTAAAGGATCTCGAGAGGGCTGCCATGACTTGGTTCCGCCATGCTGCCGAGCGATTTGCTGCTCAACAGATATATATATATTTTTAATTTCGCTGTCAAATATGATCATGCTGAAGTCAGCTTGTTGCAGATTATCTGCATGGCCTGTATGAACATATTTTTTCATAGTGTTTCATCCTTTTTTGTGTTGTTTTTAATGTTACCGTTTGCCACATTCAGAGCCATCATTTTCTTAATGTGTTGTTTCCAGTGCCTAGCTGAAATTTTTGTTTCCTGAAACTTAATTTTTTTACTGGTGCACACAGCTTGCACTGCCTGCTTAACTCTCTTCTAGCAGTGTAGGATTAAGAGTTAAGAGAGCACAACTAAGATTAATTAAATGCATCATTGGCGTAACTGGGAACACTGTTGTACAATGTTTAAAAAGTGCACAGCAATGTACACAAAAGCACCTAAGCAAGTAAATACAACTTTGAATTCTGCTCTACTAGATGAGAATTAAGCAGGCTGTGCACACCAGTAAAGAAATTAGGTTCAAGGAAATCAAAATTTATCTTGGGCACAGGAAACACAGCAAAATATTATTTTAAACTTTGTATTAATATGTCCTGTGAGGATAATGTGACTTAATTACATATGTGTTCATCTTGTTTATGGGAAGCGTGCAATAAAAATTAACATTTCCAAAGTTCAAAGGTCGTGAAATACTGTGCAAGTTATAGTGCATTGTCCAAAATGAAATTAGTGTGGTGTATTTACAACAAAAAATCGAAAAATACATGTTATAACAATTCATTTTTCTGTCAGAGCATTTCTAAACTTCAGCCGTCTTCAGTGTACTCCAAAATTCGCTGCCTTGTCACATTACTTTTTCTATTTTTAATTCTGTCCTAGAACTGTTCCAGCATGATGGCCTTCAGTGCTTTTGTCATTTGCTTCTTTACCTTTTCCTCGTCCCGAAATTGTCTTCAAGCTCGTTTCAGACTTGGAATTGAAACACGGAGGGCAAGATCCATTGTTGTCCATTTTATGTTGGGAACTTAAAACCATTGCTACACTGTACACTGTACAACACTGTACCATTGCTGTGTAGCTGGATACGTGTACTTCTGCCCCCTCGGCAATGTTTCCAGTGTTCTCACGATTTGGTAAATATAAAAACAAAGAGGAAAACAACAGAACCACTGAAAGTCATAAGCCTGTAGTCTTGGGAAAAAGCAGGAAAACGAGTGAATTACACCTCGGGAAGAATACATTGAAGGTGACTGAAGTGAAAAAATGTTCGAAAAAAATGTACAACTTTCAAAAAGGCAATTCTTTGTATTTATAGGTATCTGCCCTTTAAATGCTGCATGCACTGGCCATTTCTAGGAACAGTGGAATATGTAACCTCCAAATGTGATCCCTGAATGTACCGGAGAGCACATTTAATGGACATCCTGTGGATATCCAAATATGATCCCAGCATGTCCCGGAAAGGACACATAATGGAAGATCCTATGGATGTCGTTTTTTGTCTCATTTGGGAGGATTTGTGGATTTGTATGGGACATCCCAGGGACGTCTCACACCTCCTAAGCAGGACATCCCAAGGATATCCAAAGGACATCAGTGTGTTGTCTGGGTACATTCCTGGATTGCTATTCGCATAATCATCGGCAGTAATCGTGAGGCGAGTTCAACCATATTCTAGTGCGATAGAATTCGTATGGACACTCCAAGCACTTTCCTGCCGTCGGCGTCGCCGACAGGTTCTGTATAAAGTGCAAGAGCGATAACATCGTCGCCGCGCACCCTACGCTGTATGTGCGAGCCAAAGTGTGCGAGAGGAGCCGACGATCGGCGGCTCAATCTCGCCCGTGCGAAAGGGACGAAAGTGGAGCGGAAGCGCGCCGCCTTCCGTCGCGTGCGAGGCACCGGTCGAAGTGAAGGCACGTTCACACCGAAGGCGGAGCGGACAAGCGGATCCGGCCAAGCGGCCGCGGATTTCCCGCTTTGCGGAAAATACGCGGCCGCTTGGCCGGATCGCGTCCGGACCATTTTCTTCCGCGCGGACAAGTTGGCCGCTTTGGCCGCAGCCAATCAGAACCCAACACGGCAGAAGCGCTGGTGAACGAATGTAAACGAATGTCTTTCTCTGGGCTTTTCGCTTCTGTTCTTGAAAAGCGTCAAAACGGCAAGTTGGGCCAGTTGGTTGGGATTCATAGTAATGTTTGTTATAGCGCAACACAAGACAAGGACAAAAGAAGGTATAAAACGACGACACGGCGCCGTGTCGTCGCTTTATACCTTCTTTTGTCCTTGTCTTGTGTTGTGCTGTAACAAATCTTGAAAAGCGAGTTGACAAGTGGCGAGTAAAATGCCAACGATCTCGTCTTCTTCGTCTGAGCTCATCATTTTGCAGAAGTAGATAGCGGACGGGAGCGCGCCGAACCACGACGAAAAAAATATCGAAAGTGCGCGTACAAACCCAAAGTGCCGCGAGATGGCGGCACGTCCTTGAAATTGCTAAAGAAATTTCGAGATGCCCCGCCTTCCCGGGGGCGCGGGCAGCTCGCCGCCTTGAAAATCCACTTGTCCCCTTAGACGCTCCGCTTTCGGTGTGAATGTGCCTTGAGGGAGGGGTTGGCGTTGTACTCCGCGCAACTGCGCATGTGGCGGCTGCGCGCGGCCGCATCTTGAGCGATCTGCGTTGAGGGCAGTCTATCTGCGTCGGTGGCTCGTAGCTTTGTGCGTGTTCTCGGTGCTCATTTTGTGTTGAAGCAATAGAAAGCACGAAGATCACTTCGCTCGCTGCTGCTGCCGCGTTTTCTCACGCCAGCGTTTTGACAGCGAGCGTCCGAGGTCATCGAGTGTGATGTGTTCATGTTTGCTGCGCGCTGACACCATGCTTGTTAATTTAGTTAGCAAGCGCATGTTTACAAGTTGATACGGCCGATAAAAGTACTATCCTGAGTTCGTACGGCTGTCTGCTATCGCAATCGATGCTTCGCCTTCCCGGCGAAACTTTTTTTTCACAAATACTCTAAATGCCTGCAACTTCTTTCTAATGCTGACCATTTAATGCTTCTATCCGCTTTGAATCCCAATGTTTATGCAAGGTGGGCGTTACCTACGGGTCTCGCTGGGTCAAAGATGCAAAGTGCCCGAACTCGGCCATTTAGCATTAACTGGCGGAGCCCGGCGGCTCAGTTCAATAGCACTTGACACGTTACAGTTGTCACCCAAAGCAGAGGGTGACAGTTACAAAGGCACACACATCCCAACATGATTACGGCCAGCTATACTCCTTATTGATCATATCCTTAAGTTTCCGACTAGTGCTACGTGTTCTCGGCATGGAGAGGTATCATTTGATACACATTTATTCATACGATATCTAGGAGTCACCTAACCAACCATTTTTTTCATGAAGTGGTTACAAGATGGCCAGATCCCAGATACACCGTCTGAAGTTAGCTAAGCCCTCATTTTCAAAATGTATTCTACGCATTCTTTAGCTTCCTCTGGTGTCTGTACAAGTGGATCGTTGTAGGTAAATGCCTTTACTTAAGCGTATGCTCCTTACAACAAACAATCCTGTGACCGGGCGGCCACACAACTTATTTTAACACTTGATACTACATCCACTACCGCGAATATATCGTCTGGCAGGGAGGATGACAGTACGTAAACATGCTACAGTGTTACGTGCACACAATATTAAAACTGGCTTATCCTCCTAAAAGATGCATCAGTACCTATGATTCAAAACGTCGTATAGCGAGTGCGGCTAGCAAAAATGAAAACGTGCACGAACTCGGCCGAGTAAAGGTATCCAGGTACTTGCACACAACCTAAAAAAAAAAAAAATAATGCACGCAGAAGCTCCTCTGGGAGTTGTCTAAGCATGCGCAAGCACTGTGCCACTTGCTCATCTCCTTACAGCCCGGTATCAAAGCTATCAAACTTTATCCGGCGAGTACCAACGACAGCGCTGCGGCGACACGAACTGGTGCGTATGGCGCCGCAAACTACTGCAGGTAGCGGCGCCAGGTGCGCTGATGACGTTCGGATCATTATAATCGTTAACGCTCTTCAGTACTTTATCCATCCGCGTCGAACCTTAACAGATCGCGACCAAACGTACTCGGCCGGAGGCGCCGCTGCGCGAACCGTATCTTGAAAGCGATCTGCGATACCGACAGAGTGCAGGCTGCTGATAGGTTCGCATGCCGTGTTCTCGCCGCTTGCTTAGCTTTGAACATGCGGGCCCGTATCTCGAAAGCGTTCAACGAAGGTGGCCGAGTGCGGCGTGTGCCGGGAGCTCCGTGAGCGCTGCGTTCTCCCCACTTCGTTGGCGTTGAAGCGAGAGGCAGCACGAAAATGCATTCGCTCGTTGCTGCGGGCACTACATCAATTGAAAACGGTCGTCTCAAGGGGCACTGAACCACCCCTCGGGCTTTGGTGAAGTAACATAGTCCGCGGGTAGCACACGCTGTTGTGAACATCACAACCAAGTTTTGCGGTCGTACTCCTCCCTTCTGGACGCTTTATTTCGTCATTCCTTTAGACAGCTGCTATTGGCCGACAGCCGACGTCAAGATACGGTCGGCTATATAGCGTAGATACCGTGGCCTCCGCGGGGTGCCGCCACGAGTCCACTGGCTAAGCGCATTGCGGCTCGCTGAGGACAACCGCGTTTGGCTAATGTTTAGCGCGTCGTAGGCACCGAAGGCGGAAGTCGTGGCGTCTACGTTACCATCCAAAATGAAATTTTAGCTGCGCGCCATGGCAAGATTTAGAAGGCGGAAGGTTGTGGGTACGCCCCATTGCGCCGCAGCCTTCGCAGTGCAAGCGAGGCAGTGAAGCAACGGGAGCACAGCGGAGGCCGTGTTTGATTGCCAATAACTCTGCTTCTGCTGAACGCATTGAAGTATTCTTTTACCACAAAGTATGTCTGAAATAGCCTTTTTCACTTCAAGTGTCTTTCTCCACTTCGACTATCAATCTGTGAAAGTGGTTGACCAGCGAAGCTGTTGGGCACACGACACGGCAGTGAAACACAATTTTGACCAAAATACGAACTCATTTGTCTTGATGAGTGGCCATCATGGCGAAAGGTACGCACACTCATTTATTGTCTTGGTCGGTGGTCATAATTTCACTCGCAACTGAAATCACATTCTTTGATAATGTCAAATTGATGCACGTACGCCACCGAGTGGTCGGTTGAGCCGGATCGGTACGTCACAGCAAGGGATATGTCTGCAACACGGAACGCGTAAATCGCTCCCTTTCTGGTACCGACACAACCACATTGAAATCACCGACAACAGGGGGAGTGTCATCGCTGCTAATTCACGCAAAGTGAGTAGCCATGAACCTTACGGGACTACGAGTCCCTGCATTTTTTTGTTTGCTTACGAGATATGAGCCATTGATGACAGTTTTGGACATGCTGTTCTGAACGTTGTATGCGTGCTTTGAAAGAATTTAAAACGCTGTTCGCTTCACTTTGCAGAGTGCTTGTAGCCTCTGCCTTACGGAGCTATGAGCCATTGCATTTTTTGCTTGCTTACGAGAGCATGAACCCTTACGGGGGTATGCTCCATTGATGACACCTCTGCCTTACGGAGCTATGAGCCATTGCATTTTTTGCTTGCTTACGAGAGCATGAACCCTTACGGGGGTATGCTCCATTGATGAGTTTTGGTTCACGGAGAAAAAAAATGCAAGGAACCCTAACCATATACACCTTCGCCGTAAAAAGTGGCTCAGGGCCCCTTTAAGAGACAGCATAAGTTTCTCGGCTTGCATTTGTTCGAATTTATGGGATAGACTAAAGGCGCGATACCCAGAGCTTAATTTGAAAATTCCAGTTGTGACGTTACTGACACTTTTTTTGAATGTTGCGGATCCGTGAGAACCGCTGGTATAGTCAATGCAAGAGCACTGAACGGTCGATGTATTGAAGTTTGTTACAATGCTTGCAAATAAATATCATCATACAAGCAACTGCACAAAGCACTTTTTGCTCATTCTCATGCGGCATCACAGAATCACAAGCGAGGACATTCCCGTTTGTGTATTACACTGATATGTGCAAGATGTCCGCCTTCCTCTGATTCACGATGCTGCCATGCGACTAATGAATGATATATGGCTAGTTTTAATTAGTGTGCTAACCTTCAATTTCTGGCTGTGATAACCGCATATTCTAATGTACTAGAAACTGCCAAATTTTGCAGGTGCTTGGCTATGTAAAAAGCTTTTATGGTATCCATTGAGGCACACAGAGACGTCTTACTCAATACACAGTCCACAACAGCTTTTGAAAAAAAGCATATGAAAACATAAGCTTAGGAACGCAGTTTACTTATGCAAGCTCTTCTAAAGCATAGTATGTATACCAAGCCAGTGGGACCCTTATAGACGGCCCACACTATCCTGCGACATCTATCACAAAAAACACACTGTCAGCAAGTCGCCTCTCTTGTTTAAAGGCTTATTCATAGGTCCCTCACATGCTTCCACCGTGGTGCCGATAAGAGTAGCTGCAGCAGAAGCCAGTAACAAATGTTGGGCACACTGCAATGGTGTGCAACACTGACAAATTTGCAAAACATTTCCAGCCACAAATTTTCAGGTAACAAGGCAGTAAGTGTAGTCATTAAGTTCTGCTGAACCGATAAATTTGCGGACATATTTTCTGTGCTGAGAGATGAGCAGTAGTAGCCAAGGTTGTTTCTCTTATTTCTAGGCTGTGCACTTGGCTGGTGTTGTTTTTTGCTCTACCTTCATATTGCTACAAGATTCTATGTGCTTGCTTGATTCTATGCCCTCCTTACTCAATTCCCCATGTAGGGGCCTTGTAAGGTATTTCACGGATGAATAAAATAATGAAGGCAGCATTTCTTCAGCTTGAAAGAGGCTCTGAACAGAGAATTTCTCACGTCGTTGCGTGTCATCCACCTAGACTGATAAATTTGTGGGCGCATTTTCTGTGCTGAGAGATAAATATTGCATATTTCTACAAGTACTACAGCCACGAATGTGGTGAATGAGAGTAGCATTCTTGCGAGTCAAAACGACCACAAACACAGGATCGCCAACGTTGTCTGCATGCTTCATTGTTGCAACGTACATAAATTGCGTGCCTTCCTAAAACCATGGCAGTCTGAAACCATCAGCATAGCATACTAACCCAGAGTCCACACTCTTGGCAAGTCAGAGGGTGCCACAGTTAATGAAGAGATGGTCTCCAAGGAATAATGCTGTAGCAAAATAAGATGACGGAAACCCCCCGGCAGCTGTGCCATGGGTCTAATGACATGACGATTATCAAAGACGTCATGATGAACGTTGCTGTTGCCACTGCATCGTAAGAAAACAGCTAGGTGCTGTGAATTGAACTTTACTATTAATTTTAGAGATCTGAGCTCGGGAGAAATCGAGAGGCTGTCCCGAGCGTGCTCAGCTCATGTTCTATAGCATTTGACAGGACGAGTCAAGCTGCAAAGCAAAGCTTGCAGCCTTCTTGCAGTGTTGTCAAGGGCTACCTAGCTGTTTCAAAAATAAGTGGGTTTCCATGACGCAAAACCATATTAAACTGGCACAGTTGCATTTTCCTTAATTCTCACATTTTATTCAATAGGTTTTTTGTTATGAATGGTTGACAACACTTTACCGGTAGTGATGTACAACAGTGGGAGCAGGTTTTGTATCTCCAAGAGATGATTACACCTCTGATTTATTCACGTCATTATCTCTCATATGAAAGCTATCTTCTTGGCAACAGTGATGCACTCGTGTGAGAATGCTAACCAATCAATTTAGCGTGACTCAATTTTGGTGCTCAAAAGAAATAAGATTGGCATGATTTAGGCAAGCAACCTAAGTGGCCTTCTGTAATTCTACCATATATCAGATCTGCATTCACATGAGAGCAGAGCTACAACTTTGGTATGAAGGAAAATCAGTCTTTGCCCCCTTTTTTTTTTCCGAATTATGGCTGTAAATGTGAAGTCAACATATCCATTCCTAGCGGTGGATCTTTCTTGGACTGGGCCGACCTTATCTGCCGGTACCTATATGGCACGGCACTGCTGTCAGTTGACGAAGATGGCAGTTGTGCTTCACACGTACAAGGCGTACGAGCAACGAATGCCCATCGAAATCTACAGGGAAATGCAGCCCACGTATGGGGAAAGGTGTCTCGCTTTGAGAAGTGTGAGGTAGCAGCGTTGCGAGTTGGCAAAAGGCTACATGACAATTCACAAAGAGCCAGATGAATTCTACCACAGGGGTAGCTGAAATTTAGAGTTGCGACGGGACAAATGTCTGAACTGGTGTGGGGACTCTATGGAAAAAATAGTGTAGAGTACGTAGAATAGTATGTATATTTCTAATTACCTGTATGTACCTTATTTTGGCTAATAAAAAATGGGGGCAAAGACTGTGTGATTTGCCGTCGCAGTTCGAATTATTCATGACTCAAACATTAAGCACGCAAACATTAACCTAAATTACTTCCATCAGGTGCTGTCCGATCCACACCCTAAAACCTAAATGTTCACACATCCCCGCATACCAATTATATTCCATTGCCCAGCTTAAGTACTTGAAGGTTCACGTAACATAATGATAAGGGCAATGAATACCATTCGCAGTCTTAAATTTGGGGGCTTTATAAAACTTACCCACATAAGAATACTACTTCTATGCCCGTGTTATAGCGCAAATATTTTTTCCGCGAGTCTGAAAAAAGCACAGTTGAAGAAAAAAAAACGAGACTCTTGTGCAGAAAAGCTGCGGCTGTACACCTCCTTCCTCATAAATACCTTGTGTATATAAACAGCATACCTGAATACAATTGCCGTGCATTGTTCGTAAAAAATAGGGTCGCAAAATATACATCATCGTGGTAAAAAAAACAATAATACAAACACCTACCTAATAAAGAAATATGGCTAAATCGAAAACCGCCAGAAAAATAAAACGCAAGGTACAATCACAGTGTTATGAACACGCCCAGCACTGCCCTTGGTCTTCGGCTGATCTACATTGGGCAGCACGCGCGGCGCCTCCACAAGAGTTAAAACACGCAAGCATGGCCGCGGCCATCACGTGTCACAGCTTGGCCGAGAGCAGCATACCCTGCAAATCAAACAGTGCGTGCACAATGTGCTGATACAACGTCCGTGCGTTGGTCTCATCACTTTTCTTGAAGGCAGACAAGGCAAAGATGACCCTGCGGTGCAGAAAATGAAAGAAAAGAATAAACAAGAGAAACATTGAAACAAAGCGAGGTTAAAATTCTGAATGCAAAACAATACTAATTATATCCTGAGGATTTATGTGCCAAAACTGATCCGATTGTGGGGCACACCCTTGGTGTGGGACTCTGCATTAATTTTGACCATAAGGGGCACTTTAACGAATACATAAGCCTAATTACATGAGCGTTCTTGCATGCCGTCCCGATCAGAAAGTGGTTACTGCAGCCGGGATCGAACCCACGACCGAGCTTAGTAGCGCAGTGCCATAATAGCCACTTGACAACCATAGTGGGTGAATTTACTGTGTCTGAATTACGATTGTGAATTATCACTAGGGCCACTGTTTGGGTCAGGCACATTCGTGCTGACCAGTTGAGTGTAATTTATTCGGCGAGGGCAAATGTCAAAATCACAGTAACATAAGTTTTGGTCCACAGAAATGTATGGGCATCAGCCAGGATCTTAGGACAAGATAAAACGAACCAAAGCCACATTAACAAAAGTGTGCTGCAATAGGTAATAAAAACGAAACAGCTAGGCAAGGTGCCGCTTCTCACTTGTTCTCTTCAATGCTGTAGAAGACGCCATAGCCATCTGTACACATTGGAGCCACGCAGCCGATCAGTGGCGTGTAGCCGTTGCAGCTGGTTGATAATATGAAGTTCCCATTGCCACCACTGTGACGAGAAATAGCGCAGGATTGCTGTGACGACGACTGGACAGTGTGCAAGCAAACAAGAATATGGGTGCTATCGACCCTGAAGGGGTCAAAAATAAATTGAATATTCATTGAACAGTCCCAAAAATTATTTACCTTCCTAGTAATATACTCTCTCTGAGACACAATGTACGTGTCCCACAGCTTTATTCATTGTTCACAACTGTTCCAACTCTTGCAAACTGATGATCCTCAGTGCATCCAGCATGTTCTTTATACCCTCCACATGCTCAACCTTAGGCACTTGTTTCAATCATGGAAATAAGGAGCTCAACCAATCATGGCACAGAGCTCAACCAGACAAACAGAAAGCTATTATTACAGTTACTAAGTGCATTTCTACTTTGCTGTTGGTGCAAATTTTTGGCAGTGGTGCAATCACAAACATGTTGCTTTTTTTAAATGTTCTATTTTACCAGCAGCAAAGTAGACTTTACTAAGTAAGTGCACTATTAGCTCTGTATTTGTGTGGTTGAGCTTTGCACCACCAGCTGTTGTCCCCATTCTAACCACTCATGCTTACGCCTCCACTTACCTGGCAATTCACCGAAACCGCTCGTCTTTGCTGGAATACTGGACATGCTAAAGCTTCCTACTGTGCAATTTTTTTCTAACTATTGCACAACCTCTAGGGCACGTCGAGATAAAAATGCCGGCTTTGACGTCTGCCATCACAAAATGCAGATGCCGTCAGAGGCTCAAAGGAAAGCCAACGGAGTGAGCAAACAAAACGTCACACAAAGATTATCATGGGTGATCTATTTAATCAACTGACGGGGACGACAGTGTAGTACATGTGCCTAGTTGTATGCATGGGTGTTAAGGGGGGACGCGGCTTTCACATTGCGAAAATGGCCAAAAAATCGATTTTATGAAAGTCACATTTTCAGTTTCTATACCATATTTACTCGCATAATGATCGCACTCGCGTAATGACCGCACCCCTGAATTTCGTCGTCAAAATTCGTTTTTTTTTTAAATTTCCTGTGTAATGATCGCACCCCAAACTTGCTGCAGCGATATGTCGTGTGCCAAGTCTAGCTAATATTGATCGCGCTTACCACCTGTCGAATGCTACGCGAATGACTCTTCAAGACAAACCAAGCGGTCTGCACGCACCAAACATTCTTAAGTAGATGCCTCATTTCATTACTTTCACCACTTTCCGCACTTCCATGACTAAAAAAAAGCTGCAACCAAACTTGCCTTTATTATGTGTAGGCTTTATAATGGTTGTGGTCAACAACAAAAAAGGTGCCTTTCGATTCTTCTCATCTGCACTCGTGGGCATGCAAAAAATCGCGAGCGGCAACGATAGTAGCCACGTTAAGACTGATACGTTAGAACTGTGCCTTATTCATACGCCGACACTTGTAACACAGCTAAGATATTCGCCCACCCTTAGCGGAAACGTGCCGTATTAAGATAGTAGTGAAGACAAATGCCGCAGTTTCCGCAGCATGCCCGCCATGTGTTTCTATGTCACTGGCAGCTAAGTGCGCCCATGTGTTTCTGTCCCCTCAAAGTGGACATGGCTACGTTATTGCCGCAAACTTGCCGATATTAATGATATTATTCATTACGGATATGAAAGGAACTGTTTCAATGCAAGTAATGTACTCACGAGAAGAAAAAAAAATCGCATTTGGCGCGTTCAGCTTGCTCCGCCGGCCGCCATTTTTGTTTTGGTGTCCCGCAGCAAACGCACGATGAATAATTTTTTCCTTTTCAAGGGAAAGTTAACTCGCCTAGTGATTGCACCCCTGATTTTGTGTCAATTTTTCTGACAAAGAAGTGCGATCATTATGAGAGTAAATACGGTAACTCCTTTTCTATCTGATTCTGAAATATCATCACTGTAAACAACGTAGAAGTGCTCTAAAAATTTTTTTTATCAGCCAAGGTAGCAAAAAATTTCGCGGAAATCAAGAAAGAAGAGCATTTTTCAAGCCACCATATCTCCAGAATGACGCAACCGAGCGCCGCCATCTTGGTCTCATTGGAAAGGGCATTTCTCAGTCTTCAAGTTTGCCGCTTCAGCTACCTCTCCATACAGAAACAAGCACACAAAAAGCAGATGATTGAAGGTCGTGCCCGAGTCTGCGATTGGCAGTGCCCGCCATAAGATTCCAGCGCGGTTTGCCATTGGTCCGCGGTTTGCCATTGGTCCGGTGCTCGCGTCGTCTGCTCAGCTCTTTGCACCTCGCAAGTCTGGAAGTCTCCACTCGCCATAATCTCGACTTGTCAAAATGGGCGCTATGCGGACATTGCAGTAGCGTGGCCAATCCCTACGTTTGTGGACATCTCAGACCTGCGGCTAAGCATGCCGAGCATCGGCGACACGGACATCGCGACCAAGATTCGCGTGCGGAATCCTCGGACACACGGCCAAGCCTTTCAGCACTCGCTGTTTCGGAATTCGTGACTAAGCACATTGCACATGCAATCCTCGGACCCGCGGCTAAGCATTTCGCGCATCGGCACCTCTGACTGCGTGACTAAGTAAATCGAGCGTTGACTCCTAGAGCCCGCGTCTAGGCATTTCGCGTGTCGTCACCTCGGACTGCGCGACTAAGCACATAGAGCGTTGACTCCTCGAGCCACTGACTAGGCATTTTGCGTATCGGCACCTCAGACTACGCGGGTGGTACTTCATGCATCAGCACCTCGAACTGGGTGACTAAGCACATCGAACGTCAACTCCTCGAGCCCGCGACTAGGCATTTCGTGCTTTGGCACCCTGGACAGCCTTTCGCATCTGCAAATTAATTTTCAACTCTACTCTTACACTTTCTCAGTGTAACCCTCAGCAACCCTACTCTTACACTTTCTCAGTCGACTCCTCGAACCCGCGACTAGGCATTTCACGCATAGGCACCTCGGACTGTGCAGCTAGGTACTTTGCGCATCAGCGCCTTGAACTGTGTGACTAAGCACGTCGAGCGTCGGCCATCAGTGTGCCAGAAAATCGTCTCGAAGTGCATGAAATCAAAGGGCAGAGACCCAAAAAAACCACCTGTAAGCAAAGACAGCAAAAATTACAATCCTGGTGCATTTTGAGTGATGTGAACTGCTCCAAAAACTTTGAGAGACGTTTTCTCAAACGTGTGTTTTGGGCATTCTGCATTGTCTGTGGAAAGGGTAGCAGGTAGCATGGGAATACTTGGACCAATTTTAATCCTGTTTGTTTTTATGTATTCCCTGTAGTGTGCTTGAGGGTATGACAGTCTTCAATATTTTGCTGAAGGCTTAGTTTTTCTTCTGCATGCTAATTTGTGAACGACAAGTTCCGGTACAATTAGTGAAGGTGAACATGATGTTCCGTGTAAAAAAAAAAATAAAGTGGTTGAAAACGTTTTGGAACTGTTGTACCCTGCAGTGCTCTTTTGAGCAAAGATTAAAACTACAGGCAGCTCCCTGGCATGTTTTGTTAAAGTGCCAGATTTTCCACAAGCAGAACACATGTGACTTCTTGTAACTTGAAAACTAGTCAAGCTATCGTAATGAAACTGCATATTTGTTTATTTCAGACACTTTCGAGTATGGCTGCCAAATTTCGTTGCTCTAGGTAAAAGAAAAAAAAAAGTTAGCTCTGATCCCCACCTTCCCCCTTAGGGGTGACATGGGTTCCGGGAAAAGCATTTCTGTTATGTATTTTAGACACTTAGAAATTTAGAATATATTCAACATTATGTGCTGATTGCAAATATGAAATTTGCTTTTCTTAGTCAGTCCTTTAAAAGGTAAAAAAATAGAGTTATAAATTTGGTAAAAATATAAATATAAATATAAAAATGTATTGCAGTAAGGGAGCTAAAATGAAGCAGGTATGTTTCTCAATGTCCACAGAATGAAACTTGGTATTTTAATGTTGGTATCTGTACATTACCTATCAAGAAAGGGGTCAGGCCTTTGCCTGACGACCTTTGAATCTTTCCAATGCTATTTACTGTGTGCTAGGAAGAAGTATTCAAGCTATTCGAGCGGGGAGGCTTAGCAGCGAGGATCAATGGCAAATATCTTAACAACCTTCGGTTTGCAGATGACACTGTCCTGTTCAGCAACACTGGGGATGAATTGCAACACATGATTGAGAACCTTAACTGAGAAAGTGTAAGAGTAGGGTTGAAAATTAATTTGCAGATGCGAAAGGTAATGTTAAATAGCCTGAAAACGGAACAAGCATTTATAATGGCCACTCAACCCCTGCAGTCTGTGCAGGAGTACAGTTATCTAGGCCAATTACTCAGAGGGGACCCTGATAATGTGAAGGAAATTTACAAAAGAACTAAAATGGGTTGGAGCGCATACAGCAGGCATTACCAAATCCTGACTGGGAGCGTATCACTTTTGTTGAAAATAAGTGTACTATCACTGCATTTTAGTGGTGCTAACATATGGGGCAGAAACTTGGAGGTTAACAAAGAAGCTCGAGAACAAGTTAGAACAAGGTAGAGACCGTTAGGCATAACATTAATAAACAGAGAGAGAGAACGGGGATAGTCTATATTCTGGTTGATATTAGGATACATAAAATGGAGCTGGGCAGGCTATGTAATGCATAGGCGGGTAATCGATAGACCATTACAGTTTGGCAGAAAGTTAGGCGGGGTGATGAAATGAGGAAATTTGCAGGCGCAAGTTAGAATCTGCTGGGACAAGACAGGGGTAATTGGAGATCGCTGGGAGGTCTTTGTCCTGCAGTGGACATAAAGATAGGCTGATGATGATGACCTATATTTTAGACAAACTTATGAAATCCTAAAGTTGCAATATTTCAGGTGTGAATTTTGTTGGTCACCTTTACTAGATTTCAAAATGTTGCCATGTCCTAAAACACTGGTTCTGCACCAGCGGTTACGCAATCCAAGACTCCCCAGAATCCAGACAAAAAATTCACAATTAAATGAATAGCAGAGAGAAAGTGCCGCTCCCAAAACTTGCAACTTGCAAAAATAATTTTTTGAGAAGAACAAGAAATTAGAAGAATGCAGAAATGTACCTTTTGAGCTACAAAATAAGGTAGCTTTCTTCTGAAACTGCATTGAAGCAATGTTTTTGACAGGAAAGCAAGCCAGAAAGATGCTCTTTCAACCAAGACCAAAATAGCCTGGCACTGATAAGCGGTTTTGGAATGGCGAACGGCAGGAAATGGGTCCTTTTCAGTACTTTCATCTGTGAAACAGGATATTTAAGTATAAATACAGCGCTTTTTTTCTCCAACATGCCGTTTAGAGTGCCGGTCTTTTGCGAGCAGGTGCGCCATGATATGTAGATTAAAAAATAACAGAAATGACAAATCAAATTTTTTTTTCTGTTTCCAAAACTCCCCTAACCCTCTGCCTAAGTAAAAAGTCAGCTATGTTTCACTTCGTGAACGCGGGTAACGTGCAAGTGTACGGACGGCGGGAACATGCACAATGAGCACCGCGGCGTTGAAGCACAAACGGAAAGGGCGAGAATGCCGTCATAGACGTTACACTGATCTCAACGGTGCGACGCCTGGTGTGCCACAGGGAAAGCGCATATTGCTACACATGCAAAGAAGACACACCGCGGACATGCATAGCGAGCACCACGGCGACAAAGCAGAAACGGAAATGGCGCCGATGCGGCAATTCTTTTCTCCACCTCCAGGCACCTTGCTTCTACGGCGCTCGCATCCCTCGCGGCGACAAACATACTTTTGCCGATTTCACAGATTTCTTATGCTTGTGCATAAAAAATTCTGATTACTTCTGGGTCTCTCCTCGTGTATGAGGCAAATACAGAGACTACATACCAACCATTATAAAATAATGTAACACAAATGAGACCAGACATTAATAGTTCTTTTTGCACATGGTAAATAAGCTTGCTTAGTCACTGAATGTATCATCCAAATATTATTCCTGTACTTTAACCTATGGTCTTGTGCAAAAGACGAGCTGCTCGTTTCCTTTAGCTTTTCGGATCCTTGCCCACTTTTTATGAATGTTCTTAAGCACATAGAAAGACAATGGTCGATGACCAGATTTCTTAACACATCAGTAACTAAGTAGTGCGTCTGGCGGATCCATGCACGAAGAAACTGCATGACTAATAAGGTGCTTGTGCCACCTGGTGGTGGGGATCGACACCATTTTATTGAAAAAAATTGGTGGCGCATCCATCCTTTGGAGATGAGTGGCCATAATTATATTAATGCAATCAGCAATATTTATTACGATGGATGTGACATGTTTTACACACTATGATGATTATAGTGACGGAAGTTACGACTCCGTGGCACATACTCATTGGCCCCAGTTGGCATGAAAGAGGCTAGGTTAGAGGTTCTGAAAAGTGTGAAGTTCCCAAAGAATGCTTTTCGCATTAAGACAAAAGGCGAACGAACTGACCTTTTGACAAATACAGGGTCCAGGAAGAGGTCAGGCATGGGCGTGCCATCTTCCAGAGCAGTGAGTGCAAGGCCCATCAAATGACGGTCACACCCTGCAGGAATCAAACACCAGAAAGTTTACCCATTCAACAAGCTCTGTATTGCTTCTTTAGATAAGGAGCTAACCAGCTATATATATATATACAGTCGAACCTCGATATATCGAACAGCGCGGTGATCGCAAAATAGTTCGATATAGCCAGAATTCGATATATAAAATCACGTAGAAAACGCGTCAAAAACTAGCACAAATCAATCAATGAACCAATCGTGGCGCAATACTAGATACTCACATGAAGCTTCAAACAAAGTATTTATTTAGTTCGCTGAAAGTACTGAAGCAGCGTAGCCTGCTTCATATTGGCAACCGCGTGTTTGACCACGGCGTCCTCAACATAGTCCAAACGGTCCACAAGAGACAGTCTAGTGCCTTCTATTGCGCCGCAGTAGCGGCGTACAACGGCCAAAGCAGCTACAGCCTCAGTTGCACTCGGGAGTGGGGCAACATCAGCGCTTGCTGGATCAGCCTCGGCAGCGCCTTCGTTTGGCCGCTCAGCAGTCACTTCTGCAGCGATCTCCATGTCTGTTAACTCCGCCACTGTACCGGTGCTGTCGTCACCGCCAACGAAGTCCTCAATGCACATGCTGTGTGGCTCAGCACCGACAAAGCGCTCGAACTGGCTGCAGGTTTCTTCAAGCTGGTATTCTTCCTCTGTGCCATCCAACGTCAAATCTTCGGCTGCTTCCTCGGAAGCTTCTTCAATGCGGGTCACGAAACCCGCATGCCGAAAGCAGTGAACTTCTCGGCGCCGAGAATGAACGCAAAGTTCTTGGCCTTCTGCTGTAGCATTGGTCCCGATAAAGGAATATTCCGGCCCCTTACGTCGATAAACCATTTGTACAGCGCCTTCTCGACGTCTTGAAAGGCAGCTTTGCACACCTGCCGCACGCCTGAGTGCTGGTTCTGTTCCGCCTTGGCCTTTATGTCACTCTTATTTTTCAGCAGAGTGCTCAAAGTACTCCTTGGGATGTTGAAAGCTTCGGCGACGCTCGATTTCTTTTCTCCATTTTCAACGCGCTGTATCACTTCCAATTTCGCAGCAAATGTCAGGGTCGTCCGCTTCTTCGCGTTTGCAGCCATCACACCAACCACGACAGGCCTAAGCCACACATACGACTGGCGTAGCACAAACGGCAGCACCGAGACGCACGTGTTGTTGATGTTGTCAAACTAGCCAACCTGGCCAAGCCACGGCCACGCCAAGCCGCCGCGTGCGTACGCCGCTACGTTCAAATGGCGCCCTCGGCGCAACAGATGTGGGCAGCTGTCGTACGCAGCAGTCTGGAACGCCCATCGCGCCGCCGCTATCTTCGAGAGTGTTGCGGGAAAGCTCGCCTCCTGTCAACAGAGCGCACTTGGTCTGGGGCGGCGGAGTTCGATATATCCATTTTACATCCGGCCCCGTTCGAAATAAAAATTAAAAATGCATGCGATTTTCCACGTGATATAGAAAGTGTTCGATATACGCAATAATTCAATATATCCGTGTTCGATATATCGAGGTTTGACTGTATATATATTTACTAATCTAGAACCACGACGTCTTATTTCTAGACTGTCTTTTTTACAAATTCTATCATTCACCACTCCACATTTTAGCTATATTACCAGCTCATCGTCAGTCCAGCCGCATTAACCACAGCAAAGCCATGTATCCTCCCCCGGCGCAGACTACCTCTCATCTACGCTCATTTTTTGTGAAAACCGCCAGGGACTGGAACGGTCTGTCTGCCGACGTCACGTACCACTCCGACGCTCATCACTTCAAGGCTGCTCTCGAATCACTGTTTTGTTAAACTAAGCCCATCCCTCATGTAATACCCCATCTCTGGGGCCTTTGTGGTATAATAAATAAATAAATAAATAAATAAATAAATAAATAAATAAATAAATATCATAGATCTAGTACGCATGCCATAACAGGCACTAGAATAGCAGCTTGGGCTTGTTGGTTTTCCATCCTGCTAGTAACAGCGCAAAATGTAGACAAGTACTCCTTGGGATGTTGAAAGCTTCAGCGACGCTCGATTTCTTTTCTCCATTTTCAACGCGCTGTATCACTTCCAATTTCGCAGCAAATGTCAGGGTCGTCCGCTTCTTCGCGTTTGCAGCCATCACACCAACCACGACAGGCCTAAGCCACACATACGACTGGCGTAGCACAAACGGCAGCACCGAGACGCACGTGTTGTTGATGTTGTCAAACTAGCCAACCTGGCCAAGCCACGGCCACGCCAAGCCGCCGCGTGCGTACGCCGCTACGTTCAAATGGCGCCCTCGGCGCAACAGATGTGGGCAGCTGTCGTACGCAGCAGTCTGGAACGCCCTTGTCTACATTTTGCGCTGTTACTAGCAGGATAACAGGCACGTCTTGAAACAATGTACAGTCGAAACCCGCAATAACGAAATCGCCGGGGAAAGCAAAACATTTCGCTTTTGCGGGAATTTCGTTAGCGCGAGAATGAGGCAGAAAAGACAGGGAAGGGAACTGGCTTGCAAAAAAAAAAAAAGTTATTGCCAAAAGTCAGTCAGCTTACTTTGCCGAGCCTTGCCTTGCAGCAATTTTACTGCTCTCGACTCGCACTACAAGAAGTGGTCCATTGCCACGTCGTCATCATGCTCACCGAAAAATGATCGAATTACATCGAAGGCATTCAACACATCCCGCGGGTTCGCAGTCCTCTCTTGATTTGGTGTCTGGTGGTCGTCGGCGTCGTCGGCACCTTGGCAAACGCTACTTATGATGAATTCATCAGTCACCTCTTCATGGATGACAACACCTTCATCCACACAAAGGAACTCATCGATGCTGAGGCCGTCCGGAACACCATCTGTCACGGCAGAAAGTTCATCCCATGCGTGGGCCAGCGATGGCGGCACTGCGCCGTCAGCACTGTCAACTAGTGCACCTTCAGGCGAATCTTCTTGCGATGCCACTGGATCAGCGCATGATGCTTGCCGAGTGGCAATGAAGCCGGCATGATTAAAACAATTAGCTATCACGCCTGGCGACGTCGCAACCCATGCGGCGGCCATCATCTCAAGCACCATGAACATGTCCACTACGGTGGGACGCTTCAACTGGAGGTTCAGCAGCAGACGCTGAATCAGCCTCTCCTTGTAGGCGCACTTGACGCTACGAATGACGCCTTGATCAAGCGGCTGCAGCATGGAAGTGCAGTTCGGTGGAAAAAAAACCAAGCGCACGTTTCCCAGTTCCACGTCATCGACATGATGGGCACTGCAATTGTCCACAAAAAGGCAGACCGATCTGCCTGCCTTCCGCATGTCCGTATCGAAGGCCTCGAGCCAGCTGCCAAATATGGCCCGGGTCATCCATGCCTTCAGGTTCGCGGTGTACTGTACGGGCAGCCGACGATTTCCCTTGAAGCAGCGGGGCTTCTTACTTCTGCCGATCACAAGTAGTGGCCGTTTATCTGTGCCGTCCATGTTGGTGCACAACAAAATTGTTACACGCCGCTTGCTGTGTTTCCCCCCGCGGAATTCTTGGCCTTTTAAGTCCAGGGTCTTCGATGGCAGCATCTCGTAGAATAAGGCCGTCTCATCTGCGTTGTAAATGTCTGAGGGCTTGTACTGGTCCAATACTTCTTTGTTGGTCAGCAGCCACGACGACGTTGTCAAAGGGTCGACGGCTGCTGCCTCCCCGGAAATGACTTTGGCCACTATGTCGTGGCGGGCTTTGAAACGGCTCAACCAGCCAGGGCTAGCCTTAAAATCAGCGTGCCCGAGAATGCATGCGAAGTCCAGCGCTTTCTGCTGAAGAACTCTGCCAGACAGCGGCACTTTGTTGGCACGCTGTTCAAAAAAGCATGCAAACACCGCCTTGTCAACGTCTGGAAAAGCCACAGCGCTCACCGTTTTGTTTTTCGCACTCACACCATTTCCGAGCGCGCCGAGAATGGAGGCCTTGTTTTTCAGAATTGTCGATATCGAACTGCACGCAATTCCAAATTCTTCGGCGATATCCATTTTCTTCCTGCCCTTTCCAGCTTGGGCAATAATTTCAGCCTTATCCTGCAGTGTGATAAATTTCCTCTTTTTGGCTGGAGGCGGCATCTTAGCAGGCTGTCAAAGCAAATGGTCCGATCGGCACAGAGACACACAATTGACGCACTCTAGCACCAACGACACTGAGCAAACGACCATGTGCGGCGGTACACCAAGCCCACTGATACTAAAGCGTCATCCGGGTTATCGGAGCCTTCACGTGTAGTAGATGTCGATTTGGCTGCCACGCACGCAGGCATTTCGCTCCGCATTTAGCACAAGCTGCAATGGCACACAGGATTAAATAAAATGTGCTCACTGCGAGATCGCCTACGGTTCTTGTCTTCTTTTTTTTTATTTGTACCATTTAAATGCTGATTGCATTTTTGGCCCGGCGCAGTCACCCGTTGCGATCGTCCCGTTGCGACCGGCGAACGACCACCATCATCATCATCGCTGTCGTCTGTCACGAGAGGTGGTGCGAGGCTTTTTTTATTGTAAACAATGATGGCGGCGGCCACGCAAGTGTGCTGTGGTGGTAGTTAATGCAATTTAAGCGCACAACGAATGCATTTGAGCAGTTTCCGGACACTACTAGTGTTACATGAGTAGATTATTTGCGGACTGTCGTTTCAGAAAATTTCGTTGATGAGGGATTGCTATAGAAAAAAGTTTCGTTGTCGCGAGATAGGAAATGCATTGACTCCTATGGCTGTTCGCCGGGGATCCGAAAATATTTCGTTGCGGCGAGAATTTGGTTCCCTCGGGATTTCGTTACCGCGGGTTTCGACTGTAGTAGACAATTCAAAAGATTATACCAAATGTTACACAGATAAACGAGCCAGGCATAAATTGGTCTTTTTGACTTTGGCAGCTTGTTTGTAGTCCAATTTTTACAACCTTTTATTTACGGTATGTCAACTAACCCTACAAACAGGGTTTTGCTAAGGGATGGGCACTGAACAATATTATTCATTAATGCAAAAATAAAACGATACATGTATGCGTAAAAAAGCAATACAATACCAGTTGGCAAAGTGAAGAGTAGGTAATGGTCCTAGTTTGTAAACAACGATAACAAGTAAAAAGAATAAAGTAATTGGCATATTACACTTAGACAGCTAGAAATTAGTGTGACAGTCAACTTCAGGAGTAACAGAATACACAATTTACACATTCTAGAACTGTTAGTAAAGCAGACAGCCTCACGATAGTGCACTTCTTGCGGTGGTCACACTTCAAGGCACATTATGTTTAACAGTATGTTCGGATACAGCACTAGTCTTGTAGCACCCAGGATAAATCAGAATTAATGTACGCTCTGCGGTGATGCTGGACTAAAAATGATGATTTGCACAGCAACCTAACAGCCATTTAGCACAGCTAACTGCAAAACTTGGAAATTATGTGGGATATCGTGGTAACTAAATCAAGCTATCTGACACTGCGAACATTTTCATTGACAGAAACCCTGCATGCACTTACTGAAGTGATTTTGTTGACAAAGTGTTACTCACCGTAGTTCTTGCAGCATTCTACCATCAGGGTTTCGAATTTCTGCACGGCTTCTTTTAAGAGCGTGACGACTCTTGTTATCTGCAAAATAAGAAAGGAAGGGAACATCATCACTTCACTTGGAGACAGAAGGTGTGCTTGTAAGAAGGTTGGTTTTACAGTTGAGCCCACTTACAACGATCTCTTTACAGCAAACTTTTGGTGACCATGAACACTTTCTCAACCCCCAAAGAGTTTCGTAAGGAGCTCATGAGAGAGCCATCCACTTACTGCAATTAACTAGCTTGTTTGCTTTGGTTACAATGCACAGAACGAACTGCGTGTCGAGGGGGGTGTGGGGGTGTTAAAAAAAAATGCGGCACACATGCTTTGAAAATGTTGCTGCTGGTTCTTGGACCTGCCGAAGTTTCCATGTGTCTGTGACACCATGTTCAATAATCCGCTCACATTTTAAATTTATTTATGCATTCTTTGACAAATAAAATTCACTTGGTAGCGGGCTTCTTTTCGTCAATCACATGAAATTAACTTTCCACACTTGGGTCGTTTGCACTGCATTCATGCCATGAACTGTAGAGTGGCAGCGTCCCAACGAGCCAAGGAAGGGGAGAAGGCTGCTTTGACAACCACTACCGTGATATGCGTCCCTTCTTTTAATACATCTGGATTCATTGGCGAGTAGCCGAGCAAAATCTGTTCGATACGCAAAAAGTGTATCTGTACAAAAATGCTTAATTTGCGAAGTTAAGACAATTAATCATTATAACAGTGCAAATGTATATGATTGATAGCTTCATAAGCTATCATCATACGAACATTCATCAGAGAGAATACCCATATCAGATTTCTGCACACACATAAGGATACATAGGGTTCCATAGAAAGTGCATGGGGAAGCCTATAGTCAGGGTGGGCCAAATGAAATTTGGGGGTGGGCCAACTTGAAATTTAGGCGTGCGCCAACTTGGAACTTGGGGGCAGGTCAACTTAAATTTGGCGGTGGGCCAACTGAAGTTTTGGGTTGGGCCACCTTGAAATTTGGGAGTGGGCAAACCTAAATTTTGGGGTGGGCCGACTGAAATTTGGGAGTATGCGTACGCATACTCAGACAACTCCAGTGGAATTCTTGCACACTTCTTTCCTTTCTCTTTTTACAGTGTTATTGTTCTCGGCCGGTGGATAATCCTGAACAGAAGGGACCAATCTTTCTTTTTTTTTTCCTCTACAGAAGTTCTCAGCTCAGTCTTGGGCTTACGATAGCGCAGATGTTTTAGAGCGTGCTTCTGATGAAGCAATTGCTGAAGAGGCGTGACAACTTCCGAAAAAGGATGCCTCCAGCAGCGAGGATGACCAAGAAACTAGCATGCCTCCAACAGTGCCTCCCAATGGCTAGGGGCACCTCTTACAACCACATCCACAGCTTGACGAGCTTTGGTAGTGTGTGTTGTTTACATACTAGAACTTGCATAACTTGGCGATTTCTGCCAGTGAGTGGCATGTGCATCATTTCTGGTAGCAAAGCAACTCTTCTGCATCTTGTTTAGTTTTTTTGTCGGTAGTTCTGAGGGTGTTGAGTAGACTAACAAACTATTTACACAGTGAACAAATTGTGTGTAACAAAGGTGTTCGTTGTATCTAGGCCTGACTGTACAGGGACTGTTTATACGCAAGCATCATCAGCATGCATGAACAGTGTGCGGTCTGGCACTGCATGACTCGAAGTAAAGAATAGTATGTTTTTAAACTACCCTTTCATAGCATTAATTACGGTACGCTAGATTTAAAGGCACCAAACAAGTACAAGTCACAAAAATAGGTGGCTGCAAAAGCCAAACAGGGGACAGGTACGACTGTTAAAGCGGCATTTAAGTTATGTTTAGGCAGAATATTTTTGTCCTGTATACTGACCTATACCTCCAACCGTATGAGCTTTGCAAAAAGCCAACCTGACAGAAGTTCATTCAACGTCTTGAAAGCACTTTTTCACGCGTAAAAAGTGAATGAAGTTAGCAATGCGGTGCAACGATTACACCGAAGCAAAGTTGGTGATAGATAGACTATATATAGATAGACAGAGAGTCACAGCTCAGCAAGGATGAGGATAGATTGAACAACACAGGGGTATCCATTTATAACTGTTAGGAGGTATGCCTTTTGTTTATTTATTAAGCACACCACTGCACTTCTTCCTCTTTCTTTCCTTGATTTTTTTTTGCTGCTTAAGAGTAGAATTAGCTGTGCTATAAAGAAAGAAAAAAGGACTGCAGGAGAGTGGTTCTACTGCATTTTATTTGTTAACTCACACTTTCCTCCAATTTCCTTTTATACTCCAAACACAAATTTTTCAGTACAGCAAACACGAATTTATTTGGAGGAAAGGAACTTTGAGCGCCATATTTATTTTGCAGCATCCAAAGCTCATAAGGCTTGGACTGCAAACAAACAAGTGTGGGGCACAGAACATGTGTTGACGATAGTGTCTGCAAAGCATCAAACAGCTGCACGGCAAAGAACAGGTGAAATTTCAAACGAAATTATTGTGCACACCATCCTCTCAAAGGGCGCCGCAGTTTTTGCTGGAGAATTTAAGGCCATAGGCCCCTACGTCAGACACACTGCCTACAAAGTATGGCACACAACTTCGGTAAATCATACATCGCTGGAATGCACTAAACTGCCCCTGGAAGTGCACTGCAAAACAAAACGCAAGATAATATAAACAAAAGGCGGGGCTTGCGACAAACTTGAAGCAGTCTCTCGGCTCAAGTACGGGAGAAGGCAGGAAAGAAATGCCACTCACAGATGTCAATTGAGGCAAAGGGAGAGAATGTATATGTTGGCAGCAAAGCTTGCGTCTTGACGGCATGCCAAAATGACATTTCAATTCCTCCTATCTGCTCTAATAACAAATCGATTTGACGAATCCTTGCAGTAGTACACTTCCTAGACGACCTTTAACAGCTTTCAGTGTATAATCAAAACTTGCGATGGAGCCTGGTGAGGGGCCTTCTAAGCAGAATTCTACCTTACATATTCCAGGACATAAGCAGTCGCAGTAAAAAGACAAACCACTTGCTAGGATAGAGGTACAGCTGTGAGCAATAGTTTGGAAATGAATGATGCCGCAGAAAAATTTTACTTTCAGGGCCTGGACATGGCAGCTGAAATCAAACAGTACAGCCTATGTGTGTGCATTTAGGGTGCCGTATGAAGTAATTTCATATAGAGGAGCTGTATTTAAAAAAAAATTTTATTTCTTGCTGACGCAGCGATCTTCAAATGTGTGACCGCAACTGTATGTACTGCTTTCGAAGATTTGATGGCTTTAAAACTTCACAGACCTTGGGCAAAAATTTTTACCTTTTGTGAAACCACAGCCACACTTAACAACCGTAGAGCTGGTCTGGAATTTGATTGGTGCACTCAAAAAAATAAAATAAAATAAAGATGATAATAAATAAAAAAAGGATGACGAGTTCCTAAACTGGCAAGTAAATTAATAAATAGATAAATACAATGCCATGCCCCGTACAACTGCTTGTTAATGCTGTCTACCTCAGGCTTGTCTCATCTCTTGCACTCTGGTACTAGTGGCGTCACTCCTTGGGCCAAAAGTGGCCAAAGAGAGACAAACCTCTTGGTTTTAGGTTGGGAAAGAACTTCCTCTGGTCTTATCACTGGCCACGCTTCTCGACATCAGTGACTGTTCGCCTCTTCCACAGCTTAGTTCCCTCAACAAGCTTCTCATTTTCTGTGCCACTCTTGAACAAACAGGTATGACAACTTACTAATGCTGTGACGATAGAGTACGTACCGAGGTTTTGCCATCTGTAGCAGCATTGACAAACTCCACCAACTCAGGTGTGCAAGCACGGCACGTCTCTGTTCGGCCATGATAGAAGCCTCGTGTTGATGCTGTCACGTACGTTGCACCTGGTCTTCAGATGCATGCACAAGACAGGGAATAAAGAAGAAAAAGGCTTGTTAGCATTGTGCCAATTCATTGAATATACACGTCATATCTGAGAACAGCTCTGATTTCTGTCGATATGTCTTGAAGGTGTTTATCACAGTGCACTACATGGACTGCTGACTTACACATGTTTAAGAACCTGCAAATATTCGGAACTCTTGAATAACAAATTGAATATTGTCATATTTGATCCGGTCGCAATTGTAATGCGACGGTCGACTTTTCAGTCTGCCAAATAAAAAAAAAAAAAAATTTGAAAACCGCGAATGTAATGCAAGAGGAACGGAGAGAGAACTGGTACCTTTATTGAAGAAATCAATTTGAGTTCTCTTCACTTATCGCCATCTGAGAAGGAGACGTGAGGTTTCCTAGGGCGGTATTCTCGGGCGATCACTTTGGCAGATAGTGTCACTTTCGCAAAATTTTTCGGAACTCGGCACCAAAAGCATCCCCGACAACTGTTACTGGCGCCATGCCGAGAGTGCTGCCGGCCGTACACTTCAAGGGGTTTGGTGCCAAAACGGGCAAAGTCTTGTGAAAGCGAAACTGTTACCAAAAGTGATTACAGTAAAACCTCATTAAACCATACCCGCTTAAACAGTAGTTTCGTTTTAAAAGTAGTAAAGTAAAATCCCCGACTCAGCGGCCATTGAACATAATGTGTTTTGTATCTGCAAAAACTGTACCAGCTTATTGCATACGCACCGGTTAAAGCGTAGCGTTTCCACTTTTCGTCGCGCAAACACGGCGGTGCGTCGTCTCCATCGGGTGGCCCGGCAGAACAAGCCTCAGAGATCGGAACAACGGCCTCCAAGCGCCAAGTGCGTTTGTGCGTGAAGCTACATCAACATCATTTCGACGCCGTGCCAGAGAGTGTCGTGGCATCGTTGTGCATGCGAGGACTCGTGTCATGCCAAAGCTTGGATAAAAAAGACGCCGGGTGCTCAGCATAGAAGAAAAATTAGACATCGTCCGTGCTATCGAACGTGACACGAAGAACTCGGCGCTGGCACGCGACAGGGATCTGCCGTTGACTACAGTGTGTGGCATTTGCAATGCGAAGAAGTTGCTCGGCAGCGCTGCTGCGACCGCGAAGAGATGTCGGCTACGAGGTTCGACTTTTCGCCATCGTTGCCTCTGTTGTTGCCGAAGTGTCGACTAGCGACAGTGATGAGGACGACACGGAAAGTGACAGCACAGGCCATTCAGGCCCGACAGTGGCAGAAGCTCCGCGTTACGTCAGCCTCATGAATGCAATCATGGCGATGAGAACAGGGGTGCGATAACCTAACTATTCCAAATGAAAAGTATTGCGAACTCCGGCACCCGGCAATGAAAAAGGCGCCCTGGGACTTCTGCAGCACTACTGCGCGCATGCACGGAGAATATGTAACGCCAACGAGGAATCTGCCATGCGAGTGTTTGCCAAGGAGAGGGGCCTGGCTGGAAAGCTGGCACGCAGCTTCAGTAAGTTTGAGGCCACTGTTGTCGTGCTAGGCTGCCGCGGCATCAAACGAAAATAACACTTTTGTCGTGCGAAGTGAATAAATACTGCATGTTTTTTTCCCCTTTCATCACACTCTCTCCGAGTTTCGTTTTTGACAGGTAAGTGGGCGACCTCATGCTATTTCGGTTAAACAGTACTACAGTCGGAACCCGCGATAACGAAATACCGCAAGAACGAAATTCCCGCGACAACGAAACATTTTCGTATCCCCGGCGAACGCCCATAGGATTCAATGCATTTCGTACCTCTCGGCAACGAAATGTAGCTGTACTGCAATCCCACATCAACGAAATTTGCCGGAACGTAACTCCGCATATTGCGTAAGGCTAGCAGGCTCCAAAATGTGCTCAAATGCGATTGTTTTGCATTAAAATTGCGTAAAATGGAGCTGTGGAGGAGTTTCCCAGCTCCTTGGTCGTTGAAGCTACTCCTCTTTCGAAGCGGTCGTCATACCGAGTGGTCTGCATAGCCACAATGTGCAAATGAATTTAGTTGAAGTGCAAAAGGCTGCAGGGTAATGCAGCATCGAAACCATAAAATTGACCGAAACACCAGTCACAAACAGAGCAAAAATAGCATCGATTCCAACAAAAAATGCTTTTACTTTGGTAAAGGTACAGGTTGCCAACATAACGTTAAAAACCGTAGAATTTAGAATAGTAGTTTTAAAATTGTGAATTTTGCTATTATTGTAATGTAACGTGAGGGTCGAGTTCAAGCAATGAAAATCATGAAAAAACTTGCGTTACAATAGAATAAATACAGTAGTCACTAGTCGAAAATACAAATAGTTTCAAGAAGTTCATGTCATTGACTGAACACGATCAAACATGAAATTGAAGCAGAACTGCAATAACTTTCATTCCATCCTCAATGAACATACTGCTCTAGAGCCCAACTTTTCTACAATAGGATGTTGTTCAGGCATGTCATTCAGCAGTGGGGGTTGTTTGGTACAATTTATAGATGCAGCGCTGTGTCCTCATCAAAATAAACATGAACATGTTTCATTGCAACATATTCGATACAGTAATGGCACCATCGATCATGTCCATTAGAAATAGAAACAAAAACTATTTTTTTTTTTGCTCTGCCATCGTCTAGACAGAATGGATTTCTGCCTTTGTAGCGGAGGAAGACAGATATATGGCCAACAAGGCGGCCTTTGTTAATGTTCTACGATAAGGTAATGCATGACCACTTATTCCTTGAAGAGCCCAGATTTTGCAAACAAACTGCTTAGGTGCTCCTAATGCTATCTTTGTGTTTTGAATAAAAAGCATGCTTTATAGTGTTAAGTGTGACGACAACCTTTCCCATGTTGCAAATACCACGATTATTATCTGGTCAGTGTGTCTCGAGATATTTCAGGCAATAGAAAGCTCAGTTATAGTGGTTGTCTTTGAACAAAAGAAAGAATACAGAAACATTATGCTCTCACTTTCTATGCAGTTTATAGTAGCCCAGCTGGATTGCAACCTGCAGGAACGCCTCTGGATGGATTCGCACTGGCTTCATAAAGCCCTTGCCGTAGCCGGTGAAGACATCGCACACCACGTCCAAGTTGTCACACTGCGCGAGACACAAAAAAATATGCAACGCAAGAGCAATATGTCAGAAAAAGTACAGAGTTAAGATTTCTTAACCTTCTAAGTGCTGTTTTGTTTTCCTACAGCAGATGACATGAAAAAGCTTACCGGATGTCGGTGTTGCTCACATTTCTAGTTTTCAGACATGACCAAACGACACATCAATTCTATGCGTTTTTTGAAAAATGCAGAAATTTAAGAACTTCCTACAAATTTCGATTCAGAGGACTTCAATGTTGATTATGAGATTAAGTTGATTAAGAGTAAGTGATTAAGATACAATGATCTCTGACGGAGAGGCCATGCTGCCCAAGGAACAGTGATCATCCTAATTAAAATCATCAATTAGCAAAAAGTTCATACTTTTGTTTGAATTTCCAGACTAAATACTAGTAGAAAATTCCGCAACACAGTCAATAAATAGCATTTGCATTTAAAACCTGTTAATGCGTTAGCTACATAGGCAAAAATTTAACATGAAGAACTTAGGAAGACACCCAGCAACCAAAGCAATGAATAATGGCAGTCAGGGCCAACAGTACAGTCCGCATTGTCTGCTGAAAACCACCAGTGCTATCAGTGAGGCTAGTATTAAGAAAGCATTGAAGAAAACCAGAGGCCCATTTTCAAGCTGTGTCCGTATTGTAAAGGATATGAGCTATGGTTCTGGCATGGACTCGTTTGATGCTGATGCATGAGCAGACATTGATGATGTAACAAAAGATGCAAGATGCTGGAGAATGGTTTTTGAACAGCGTCTGTCCCAAAATGAGAACAGTTATTTATGCCTTTCACAATAAATAAGCAACCCAAAATAGGGCAATTAATTTTTACAGTGCACACTGGTACCCTTGCCGATAGCGGCAGCAGTATACAGTAGAATTTTGTTCATACGTATTGGGAAAAAAATACAAGAAAAAAAAACTGTACTAGCTGGGCAATTGTATGATCTGGTCACCAAAACATTCAGCAGATTTGGCTATAGCTGACATCTACGTAATGCGAAATGTTACGTGAATCATTGCCGCACGAAATGCTGACGAACGCCGATCTGGTGGGGTCCAAATGGCCCAAGAACCGCGGTGTCGTTTTTGTGGCATTGGCAAGCTTACATCTGCACTCCTCGAATTCAACCAGAGTCATCAGCTCCTTTGGGGCGAACATTCCATCGGGAAACTTTGATGTGCCCACTTGGTGACAACTGTTGAGGCACAAGACGCTGATGCACGTAAAGCTCGTGGGGCCCGAGCGACCCGAGAAGCGCATTGTCATTTTAAGGCGGGGATGGGAAACAAGATCGACCTGGTGGGCAACGCTGCAACCTGATGCTATCAGAGCGAAACAAGGTGCTGACTTCGTGCCACCTGCAGTGGAGAACAGCAGCACGTTTGGGTTAATACCTATTGAAAGCATGCACTGAGCTTCCAACAGCACTATGCCATACCCGCTGTGAGACGGATAGGTGGACATGTTTATCGCTATGAATTGGCAGCGATAGCTGTGAATGGCAACATGCGACGACCTATGAGGATTTGCTGGTACCAGAATAGGAAACAAAATGCATGGTGGCATTTGCATGTGACAAGCGCGGGTGAGTACTGCAGGGAAGGTGCAGTTGCAGGCTCCCGCTCTCGCTCGCACGTGCCTTGCACCTTTTGTTTGCACAGGATCTGGCGGCCAGAAAGCGTATCATACAATCACAATTTGACCATATACCGTATTTACACGATTGTAAGTCGACCCCTTTTTTTAAATTTGAAAGTCTGAAGTTGGGGGGTCGACTTACAATCGAAACCGAAACATGGCCCCGCCAAAAAAAGCGATACCAACGGGAGCTACAACGTAGTTACAATTTCATGTTTGCTCTATGGCCCTACCCGTATCTTTTCGCTATCCCGCGTGTTTGTTCGCTTTTCGGAAGGGTTTTTCAACATTTTTGAGAATCTTACAGTGCATGCAACACTCATCGGGGGGTGTCAATAGTTGATGGAAGCGCCGCTGTTCCCATTTGCGGCGGCACCCTCAGAACGGCGGCGCTTGCGGGGAGTATCGATAGTTCATGGAAGAGCAGACACCGCTCGCGGGTTTCTCTTTCTCTGTTTAAAGCACGACCGGGTTTATTACTAGTCGGTCGTGGTTAAAAGGCATTGGTATTGGTTTGACGCGTTCCACTTGACTGCCGGCTACGTGCTACTTTTATGCTTCCCCAGTTGTCATGAGTGCTCCAGGACCACTAATCGTTCGGCACTCGTTCACAGCAGCGTTCAAGAGGGCTGCCATCCTTTACGCCGAAGAAACAAATCACTGCGCAGCGGGCCGCAATTTCGATGTTTCTAAACGGGTGGTGCGAGAGTGGCGACTGCAGCGAAGCGAAATGTGTGACAGCAAGTGAGAAATTTCCCACGTGCCGAAGTCTGGACGCTTTCCGGAGCTGTAGGCTAAGCTTGCGGCGTACGTCGCTGAAATGCGTGATCGGTCCCTGCCAGTGAAGTGCGACGTGGTCATGAAACAAGCCCGTACCTTCGCCTTAATTTTAAGCTTCTGCTCCGCCGTGAGTACGAGTGGCTGGCGGCAGAAGACTGCGAAATTACACCAACCGGACCTGTCAAAAGAGCCTCCCTGACGGCTGCGTGTGGCTGTGTGCATTTGGCGTGGGCTGCTGTTCTGCAAGATGTCCTGGTGCGGTCGTTTGCCAAATTTAAAATTTCGCTGGACCACGACGCGCTGTGGGACCGCAGCAACGATGACGATGGCAGCACTAGTGAAGACGTGTAGTCCAGTGACCATGTCAGCTACTAATAAATTTTAGTTATCGAATGCGCCCTCGGGTATGCTCCCCGATTTTTTTTTTTTTCCGGTCAAGCGATATGGGGGGGTCGACTTACATTCGAGTCGACTTACAATCGTGTAAATACGGTACTGCACATTGGTGCCAGAATATTGTGTTTTCCAGGAACACATTAAGCAATAAAAAAGAAAGCGTAAGTGCATTGGGAAATTTTTTGCATTCTCGATCACGAATGATTGCACCAGGAAATCGTACGAAAAGGGTTCACATCAATTAGGTTGTACTGTATACAGTCGATGCCTGTTAACTTGACCCTAGTGAGACCGACAGATATGATTGAATTGTCCGAGTTTTAATGGACAAATGGCGGCAGATTCATGTCTTTCTTCCTTTCTTGTTTTGCTTGAAGCAATCTACATGTAACGGCTCTTTCGTTTTTGCTCTTGAAGTGCAACACAATCAGCATGTGGCAAATAGCACTGATAGACTGTTGAATATTGGGTGTGACACGAGACAAAACAAGCAGGAATCATTGGCTTTATGGACAGAAGAAGCGTCAGCCCCCAAGAGATAAAGATAAACACATTCACACCTAAGGAAGTAGCACCGTCTGCTTAATTCCTTTACTTTTCAACCTTTGCTAATGCTGTGCACATTGGTGGGTTCGAATTGTCCAAACTAGCGTGCTTTGGCGATCGACCTAGACGAGTTCTCCTTTCATAGCAGTATATGGTTTCTCACCGCAACTTCTCAGTGCGTCCAAATTAAGTGAGAAGTCAAGTCAGTGAAGCGTGAATTAAGGGGGGACGCGCATATTGAGGCGAAAAAATCGCGTCTCGTAGGTTTGTGACGAATGCGCAACGATGACCGATCCACCGGAAAAATTCGCCAGGAGGCGATACTACGGCAAAAAGAAGAGATCAGCTTATAAATTTCAAATGCATTCCATTCCTTTGGAGAACATCGATAATCGTTCGCATCGTTCGCCGCCAACCACAAGTGATGCCAAAGCCACGAACGATGCCAAACTAGGCCTAGCCAGCTCGTCTACGAGTGAGTGTGTTTCGGAATGCGGCCGCATTCGGCGCGACACTGCAATGTTACAGCGTGCGTATTTGCTGCAGATGGAGATGAATGCTCAAAAAAACTTCAAGTTTTTGCGTCAACGCCACTGACAAAGCGGAAGTTGGATTTGCTCACTAGCGCCGACGGCACTACAGCCGCACCAGTCGACACTATGGTCAGTAGGACTCCGTGAACGCACTAATCGTTCCTCAAGTGCAAGGTGTGTGGCGGTAACGTCACAGTGGGCAAAAGCGAATGGGAATATGGCCTCGCCATAAAGATCGTTATCACGTGCTGCGGCGATATCGCGTCGGCGTGGAGCTCGACCCACGTGAACGGCAACCTTGCCGCGCGCGATGCAAGCCACTGGGAATCGGCAAACGGTGCTAGACAATGTTTCTGGCCCATTTGGGTGGTCATGGTCAGAGTGACTACATTCCTGGTGGCTTTTAGCCACTTTCACTGCAAAGTAGTGCAAAATTATTTCTGCACTTTTGGTTAAAAGTGAATGTATTTCTTTCTTTCTCGTTTTCTCAAAACAGCGATTTTTGACTTGCTGATTTGCAGCAGCGATATCTGTGCCTTCAAGGCAGGTAGAGCCATAGTTTTCGTTGTGGCTTATTTGTAGCTGAGTGTGCAAAGTACACAATGGTAGGAACAGAAATTGGAATTTATGCTTTAAGATTTTTTAGTTCTGCTTTAGATCACACAGTAGGGAACCTACATTTGGAACAGTAGATATTGAATTACTATCGAGTTACTAATATTAGTTACATCAAAAAGGTATTCCTACCATTCTGTTCCCTATGTTTTCTAGTACTAGGCATGTGGCAATATGAATTCTTGTAGCGCGGGTATTATTCTTTGTTTCTGCAAATGATGAACAATGAATCTCATTTATCTTGACAGTAAATGGCCTACTGGAAAAATAATTACACATTTGAAATCATCACAAGAATCTTAATAAGGTCCCGAAGTTTAATTAATATTGATGAAAAAATGAATATTATATTATTAGCAGTCTCCCCCCTGAAAAGGACTGTTGTCGTGTTGTTAGTGTGGAGAGAAAGCGAATGTCCTCCGCAGCTTTTCAAGCAGCTGCAAAGTGGACACAGCGAGGAAATCCCTATCCAGATTATTCCCCTAGAGCGTTCTGAGCCATTGGCTATGACAATTTCATGCATCCAGGATAATAAAATGACTTTTTCACATGGTGGCTAGTTTTTTCCACTTTTCTCAACACGCTTTTTTTGATAATTAGCAATTTTCCGGGAGGCACAGTTACTTGCATAATCATGCAATTTGAAAAATTTTTGCTTTATCCGATAGCTAGGCTCCCAGGGAGTGCAGTAAGTCTATAATACCACATTTGTGCACCTTGAAACATATTGAAATTTTGAGGAAGGTAAAAAAAATATACATATCGCCATGTGAAGTTACAACTTTTAACTTTTGTAACTTTGGATAGAACAGAGGTAGAAACATGAGACAATGCTTACTGCACTCCTTGAACATTCAGGAATACTTTCACATAACTTTTACATTTCTTACTGCAAAAAAGTTCTGCCAGTCATCCTGAAACATGGGAACAGGAAAAATTGTATAAAATAGTTTTCTCTTTATATATAGAAAAACTAATTACATATTTGCATCAAGCACATCAAATTACATATTACCTACAAATTTCATTCCTCTAGCAGCAATATCAATAATGGTATTACTCAAGGCCCAGGTCCCCCCTTAACGGGAGTTGACAGTATCTGAAGTAAAAGTTGAACATTCAGTGTTCATGGCCTCACCAAGGCGTAGTACTCAGACTTCACACGCTCCATCTCAGACTGCAGAGTATGGTCCAGGTGAAACTGCAGCTCTTCTGGCATCGGAAGGGCAGCACGAACAGTTCCATCATTCTGAAGTGCGTTTCCAAGAATGTTAACACCTAATGCAACTGATTGATCACACTGTTCATTTATGCTTAACATAACACACTTATTAGGCACAAGAAGAAGGGGAACAGCAGGGCTTGATTTTTGTAAGTCACTAGCATCTAAAAACAACAGACAATAACAGCAAGGAAAGCATAGGGTGAATTACTTGATTTTTTTTAAATTTAGAAACGATAAATAAAGGTAAATCAAAGTGGACGGAAAAACGCCTGGCTGCAGGTGGGATACGAATCCATGCCTTCGCATCATGTGTGTTACTTATGTTCGTACCAATTGAGCTACCGTGGTGTTGTTTCTCCACCTACTTCATTGGGCATTTGTGTATGCGTATTATATTGAGCCCTGGGAGTGTTAGCTAGCCCCCAAACTCACAGCTACGGCCTTGACCACAGCACTTGATCACTTGTCTAGTTACAGACATTACTGAGAAAGGAGTGATGTACACCTAATGGCTCAGAGTATTGAATCCCACTACTACGAAATGGAAAAAGCCAAGAATTTGTGCACACAACATAAAGTATTGTATAACCTACCCTTCATTATAATGTACACCCAACTTTCACGGAGACAACTGAAAAGTACAATGCCTTCAGTTGTAACACACACTGCAATTTCCATACTTCATGAAATTTTAAATGTGATTATAGTGATATCCCACTAATTAGTTTTTCATGGTAAGAGGGAGTGAAATGGTTACTTGTTCTCACTTGAGCAAGAAAATGTATTACATTTGAGACTGTGTGAAGAGTGTGTCACTCATTGTCCCTGTCACAAGCTTCCTTATCACTGTTGATAGCTCCAGAGAATGCCATTCGGTGCCATCAGTTGCTTTTTAGACACAACATTTCTTAAAAGGAAAGTTAGATTTAAGACTTATTGAGCCAAAACTTAGATATATATTTATATTTAGGTACTTAATTCCGAATATGGGGTACTTCTTTGTTTATTTCATTTGGTTCTAATTTTATGCAAGCTTCCTTTACTTAATTCCCAGAAAAAGTGTGGGAAAAATCAGTTGCCGAGATTTTGCTAAACCGGGTATCGATGGCTTCCGCACGATTCAGGGAATCCAATAAGACCAACCTTATTACTCGGTCTCCGTAAGAACAAGAGATGCGAGATATTGAAGTTGATAACTAGAATAGTGTTTTCCTAAAATCTTTCTTTGAAGTCTTGCAACTTGCATAACTTGTGGAAACTTGCCTTAAATTTGGACAAAATGAAATAAACACAATGGACCTCACTTTAAGAATTGGTACATAAAATTACCTGTGCAATCAATGACAGGTTTTCTGGAGGCCTAATTTTCAGGACATGCCCAATAATTGGACACCTTCACGGCACCGCCAAGTACCCTGTAGAGTCGCTCTATAAGAATGTCTAAAATTTCAAACGCAAAAGCTATTCGCCGTCCGATATCTCGCACCTTTTCCCGTGACCACAGGTCCGAAATGGCATTAATCGAAGACACCACCGTCTCCATTTGGTTATCTCGCACCCTCGAACTGGCACTCTCTTTCAATGATCTGCTGGCAGCCGAAGCCACCACCGCGGGAATGTTAGGCGTAGCTGCTTCAACGTTTGCTACCCAGATTCTTTCTGTTCGGTGGCGTGTTTTTCATTCAAACAATTTGTTGCTTTTAGCAAAGGCACAGAATCCGCCTTTGTAATCGTCACCAATGGCTTCGAAGCTCGGAAAGCACGACATGTTGCATAATGCCGGTTTCCGACAGACAGCTTCACCTCCATACTTGCCGAAGCGTACCTTTACCTTTACATTAAAGCGTACGCTTTACCTTTACCTTAATGCTACGCGGCGAAGTATATGCAAAGTATTGCGGTGAAGCATACCCAGAGTGGGACGGGGCAATTGTTACGGGGCACGGTCAATATTCCTTAATTACGCAGGCGTGTACCCGTCTTTTCCTGTCACAGTACTGGCGCCAATACGCCTAATGAGTGTACAGACAGGTCTTCAGGGCTACTTCTGATATGCCTGTGGCAGTTTGAGTCCTTGGGGGCAGTAAAAGGCATGCATTCAATTTTCTGGACTGCCTGATTTTTCAGATGCTTTAGGCCATGAAGGCCTATCTATGACGTTTCAACATCATAACTTACAGTATAACTTTTGTCCACGACCCAACTTTCCTCCTAAACATCTAACGGACCATAGCAGTCTAAACAAATGAATGGGCACAAACCTACAGCAGCTTCTAGAGCTGGGGTGCTATGGATTGTGCCAAATTCGGTACATTCATTCATGCAAACTGTGCTGGCACTTTGTGTTATCAACAACAGAACAAAACAATTTAGAACAATGTTTGCAGTTCCACAATTCCAGCAATGAGAACTTACCGGATTAAGTTTGGTTGCCAGATATGTCAAGTGTACGTAATGAGCACAGGTAACAGGAACCATCCCATCAAATGGTGTGTGCTGACGACAAAGAAAAGAGACATTGTAGTTGGTAGTGGCTATCAAGAACATGACAAGAGTGCAGTAAATGCTGCCCTGTTTATTCAAATCGGCAAACAATAGAATCTGACTTGTGAAGCCAATCACAGTATGAAAGAATGCCTCAGTCACAACGCTGAACTATACTACAAAAGAGTTAATATGACTGGCAAGCCATCTGTACATGCATTCAGACTGAAAATGAGAAGACTGTGCCTCACACTAACATAAACACGATATATCCCTCGAACGAGCAATTAGTATGCCATAATATTGTCACAAGTGTTTCTGAAAACCCACAAATGAAAGCTTGCAATGAACCATGCTTATTGGCCACACTTGTCGGCCAGATCTATCGATGTTCAATGACACCCCTTGCCCGCTCTAACTATAATTGTGCAGGGATGTGCATATACAGTCAACCAAGGAATAATAAAGAAAAATATGCACGTTTATTAGCTTGCAACTTTACTACAGTATAGCTGACACGAGTATTGTAGATACAAGGTAAATCTGCAACCATAAATAAAGACAGTTTTACTTGTTCATGCTGCTGAGGCTGCACCTGTTTCTGATATCATACCCCTTTAAGGCATGCCTTTACTATCGTTCTGAACCATGGCTACTAGAATTGGCAGTTCCTCGGATAAGCATGTCTGCAAATAATTTTTTTTATGTTGCTGGAAAGGTGCTCTCCAAGTATGCTGGTGATGAAATAATTGTTTTCATATTTGATGTTCCTGTGAAGAGTTCTCACATGAGTTCACATTCTGTAAACTTAACGAAACTCACTGGAGAGCTTAAAATGTTTAATTCGATTGGCAGCTTTACACTTTTCGCAATTCTGAAGATGCAGGAAATGTGGTGATACAAAATTTTCAATGGACGAAATGAATTGGCACCTGAAGGTGGTAACAGTATAATGTGACAGTATAATAAAGAGCTTTAGTGCAGTGTAAGTGCCACTACGCTATACACACAAGGGAATAGCGGGGTCAGACTGCACGTGCGCGGAACACTAAGGCAGCTTTGCCCATAGCATGCTTCCGCTATTTCTGAAATTTAGCCCGAGACGTTACAGCTCGCAAACATGGCTTAGTGTCAACAACATGGCAGTGATTTCGAGTGACAGCCGCCAGCTTCATGTTTATCAAGTTGTCGTCCTGCACTGTTTGCTTCATTCATGGATTTGTTTTAGATTTGTGTCATGATCCTTCCATGGCAAAGCTTAGTGAAAACATGGTGCTGCTTCTGAGATCCGTCCTAGAATTTTTCAGCTTAAGGCTTAAACAGACACTAAAGGCTAATATATTAAGTCAAGCTAGATTAAAAGATTAGGCTTCTGTAATAATGAATTCTTCATTCGTAACAAAAACAGAGCTTCTGCAATTGAGAAAATGACCTAAACAGAAAATCGAAGTGGCACCATCTGTTGCCGACTATGGTACCTCTTACGTGCGGCGTGTTACGGTTGGCGTGTAACACCTCGGGCAAAAAGGATGCTCAAAGACCATGCCTAGCCAAAACGGAGGATAGATTCCCAATTTGCTATAGTTGCCTCGAATGGTTGCTGGTCTGGCAGGTGCCCCGCAGTGATGACAGGCCCTTTTGTGTGTGTGCAACCAAGGGGAGAATTTCCCGCGAACTGTCCAACTCTAGGGGAGAACACGTTCCGCAAACCAGACAGGACTCCCGGGTTGCTGCCAGCGGGAAAACATCGCCCAGGAAAGTGGGAGCAGCCGAAAAGCAACGAGGAGAACTCTGTGCATGTCATGTGACGTTGACGTGAGCAAGATCCCGCCTACAATTTTGTGGGCCTACTTAAGGGGCTCCGCAATGTACTTTTGATCATTCATTCTCGTCTTTTTATCCTTCACCAACCCTTGAATAAACAGTGCAAGCTTCGCACTAGAAATCGCCTTGTCCTTGCCTGGTCGCTATGGTCTACCGGACACCTGCAGCCCACCGACAACGACATGCTACCCTATAGTAACGCCGGTCGAGCTTCTAGAAACAGGCGTCTCAACAGGCGTCAGCGCCTCTGATGCGCAGAGAGTGACCTTGACCCACTGTTGCGAGTGGCGTGTCACGAGTGGCGGGACGGCCGAAGCAGCAACATGTGGCAATTGACCACACTGCCCGCTCCGACTGTGTAGGCTTAAGTGACTCAAGAACCTGAACCGAAGCAGAGCCACAGAGCGACTCATGCAAGCTGGGGCGGTGTTCTGCAAGTGTCCACCTAGTAGGTATGCCTATTTCGTCTGCTGATGATTGGCTAGGGGTGCCTGTCTCCTTCTGACGCATACCCCAGCCCAGCCAATCAGAACTTTAGCAGCAAACGAAATGGACATGTCCAGTAAGCGGACACTTGCAGAATACGCCCCTCCCTTCCCCCGGACACCTGCACCCATCAAGCTTCGTATATAGAGCTGAATAAAGAGCCTACAAAAGACATAACAAAGGCATGGAGGGCAGTCATATGGAGACGACGTGAAGTCCTTTGCTTTGACGCAGGTGGTTCAAATTGAGAAGCCGCAGCGGGACCTTCGACGGCAAGTTCCTATGAAAGAAATTAGGCTTCTAGACAAATACTATGAGGTTCTAGCTTGACTTGATATGATATTTTCCTTTAGTGTCCCTTTAACAAGAGTGGTTGTACTAGCTGGGCTTGTCCTCCGAGATATTGCAGTGCACCCAGCAAGCCACACACACTGAAAGATCTCGGAGGCCATAGGTTACGAATGTACGCTTGTACAATACATGGTGCTACAACCAAAATTTTATGATCACCATCATTCGCAGAAAAGCGAAGTGCGTTCGGTGCCACCATGGTATGTGTTGTGCGGATAATAAGCATGCAGCATTGATATCGGTTAACATTTCGTGTGTACTACAGTCGCCGACCGTTTATTCGGACCTCACGGGGACTGCGGAAATGTCCGAATAAACAGGTGTCTGAAAAAGCAGATTAAGTAAAAAAAGAAAGAAATCCTTTATTTCCACGCACTTATTCGGGCTCGGCAGTAGGCTTGAAGAAATCGTGAATGTGCCGTTGCACGCCGTTTTGTTTACGCGCAATCAGATAAGCCTGAATCTCGGAGAGGTTCATACGGTCACTATAGGCGTCTGAAAGGACAGTCACTGCTTGTACTAGCTCCGCATGCAACGGCAGTGTAGCACATGGTGCGTCATCTTCAGACTCTGAGTCATCGTCCGGCGGTGTAGCAGAAACCTGACGAATGATCTCGCCGTCATCGAGTTCTGCACATGCGAGTACAGCATGTCAGCACCTGTGAAACTGTCAAATGAGACGGTGTCCGGAATCGCAATGCAACCACTGCGCAGTTTTTGGCAGAACATGTTCGGCATCAGTAGGGAGCACATCGGAAGGCGACAGATCCTAGGCCTCCCGGCACCCGCTTGCCCCAGCGCAGTCTGCGCGGGCACTGTCGGCGCCATTAGACACTTGACGCGATGTTTCCGTATGCCCCGTTGGATCACCGCAACCTCGACATAGCACACAAAGCAAACACCACCACGCCGTCACGCCAACACCAGTTGCACAAACGAAAAATGTAGCCTACTCGCAGCGTCGTGCACAAAGAAACAAACAAATCAGCTGCTGGATTGTCTTGACATGGCTTACTAAGCTGAGACCGGAACTACTATAGCAACTCTATCGAACCAGGCAGAAACGATGATGATATGCGGGGATTTCCAGTAGCGCCACTTCGTGGGGCAGCAAGGAGGCTCCGTCCAAAACAAAAATGGTGCTCAGCTAGTCGAACCATACACCGGTCAGAGTCGGTGCATGATGCTCTCGATCGAGTTGGCTCAAGGAATGCCCGAAAGATCGGACGAGAGGTGGCAACGTGTCCGAACTTTCGGCAGTTGTTATACATTATGGTCTATGGGGAGAATGGCGGTGCCATGAAGCAGACCAAATAATCGAGCATGTCCGAATTTTTGGAGTCCGAGAAATCAGTCGGCGACTGTAGTTTAGTGGTACTCAGTGAACTTCTACATCTAGGTGGTGTCACAACCCAAGTGCGTTTGCATTACCGTTCCGCTTACTTCCACTATTCTAAATGACTAATTTGCACCATGCTCTGTGACATATGATAGTGTTTGTGTTGCGTCATCCGGTAACGCTAACCCAAGCATTTTACACTATGCTAAAGCTTTCTAATGTGAAGGTGAAAGGCATCCTTGGCATTCCTTTGAATTGACAACAGATGACAAGGCTTATTCCCTGACAGATATGGTGAAGTGCAGAGTGGAGAAACAGATGATGGATGTGGCGGCACGCACTCCACGGCAGAGATGAGGGGACAACGCTTTTACTTGTAAACACACAAGCTGGTGTTGCTGTGCAGGGAGACGAAATGGTAGAGAGAAGGGGAGGTAGTAGTGCTTCATTATTCTAGTGACTTTGCCGCTAGCGAGAATGGCAGTGGCCTCTTCGTCTAAAGACCAAGAGCTGGCAGTATTGCCTGGCAGGCCCCCGAGATTGCTGGCGCAGCTCGGGATACTTATGCAAGATACACCATCCGTTGCGGGCAACTTGAATTGCGGAAGAATTTTGCAGCTCATTCAGTTGTGACCAGTTGTGTCCAGTCAGCTATGCTGCTTCTTATTTCATCACAGCCAGTGTAACAGGGCGAATGAGAATGCCCATCAAGCTGTAATTTCCGACCGATACACCCTGCACTGTCGTTTGATTTTAACAGGCTTCAGATCAGGTCATCATCTGTTGTATACTGTAGCTTCTTTTGTGTTAAATCACTACAAGGCAGTGTTTCTGTTGGTACTGTTAAGGCATGCGCCACCAAATGAAGCAAAAGAAACAGGTTACAAGATTTTAACTATTATAAAGTGAAGAACACAATGATGCAACTTTTGCTTTAGATAACATGCAGAAATCTTTGCCCATGGCTGCTTTGCAATGACTGCTGCACCATCTTACTTACTCATTAATTTGAATGTCCCCGCCACAACGATAACTTTCCCTGTTGTTAAAGGGCCCCTGAAACGGTTCGGACAAATTTTGTAGATGCGTAGGGTACAGCTTAAGTAGGACATTCGCACCACAATTTAAGTGAAGCGTTACGTATTAATGGAGCTACAAGCGATTAGAAGTTACCCTCCTCCCTAGCCATGCTTTTCCTCCTCAACTCGTTCGCCGAGCGAGCGGGACTAAGCTCCGCCTTCACTGGTTCGGCGTCACGATGCGACGCCACATTGTCCACTTCCGGTTGTTTTGGAGCCCGCCCCCGCCCGCGCGAGACCTCTCCGCTTGCCGCTTGGCCGTCGACCCCAAGCGGAGCTATCGAAGCAGCGTGCGTTGCGAGTGGTTGCGAGCAATCTGTCGTAGCGCCGAACGTGTCCGGTATTCCGGTAACCACAGGCAAGCTGATCATTTCGGCAAATGACTGGAGGCATAAACTCAAGCTGATGAAGGAACGTTAGCGTAGACGTACGTGAGCGGCCTGATCAGTCTGCACGGTCCAGACACTTGTTGGCGCAGCGCTTAACCAGCCAAACAAAGCGCTAATATTGCTCTAACCAAGTGTAAAACATTTTAAACATTTATAAAAACAATGTGTTGATGATTACACCCCTGCAAAAAATACACACCAGCAGCAAAGAAGAATACACTTCGTTGCTGCTACTGTGTATGATTGAGCTCTGTGCCACCAGGTGGCTGCACCGTGCAGACCATTCACATTTGCCCTTCTGCTCATCTCATGGCTCATCCCGTTACGGCACAGTCAAGCGGCCAGACCCTGTCCCCTTGCGCTTGCGTTTGCCCTAATACCGAACTCGCGAAACGCTATTGCGTTAGCAATCTTCCGGTGTAAAGTGACGGCCACAAACGCGCAAATCCTGGCGCCGATCGGATAGCGGCAGTCTGATGCGCAGCAGCCAGTTCGCTCATACGCTGTCTTGCAGAGGGACGTGATGTCACAGCTTGACATATTGCCAGTCGCTACTTTTGCAGTCCACAAGGCAACAAAGTCGAATCATAGTGCTCGCGAAAAGACTGAGACCGACTCTGATCGCGGAGCTCTCTTCAAAACAGGGTACGTTGTATACAAGCAGACGACCATTGATGTTTGCCGGAAGTGCTTGGGTGTACTGAAAAATTGTCCTTGTGCATTCTCTTTATGTTACTTTCTTTTTATAAAAACAAATTAACTAACATTCCAACTATTACAGTCGAACCCCGCTACAACGAACGCCGCTTCAACGAAATGTCCGGTTCAACGAATAATTCTCAGTTCCCCGTCAGCTGCCCATAGGAGTCAATGCATAAATATCCTCACCACAACGAACACTTTTTCTTATGCCGTTCCGCTTTAACGAAATCTGATGAAGTAATTCCAGGCTCGAAATTTAATTTGCCGCGCAGGAAACGCAATTTCGAACATTTTGCACATAAAAAAGCGTCTGCAAAGTTATCATCGCGCGTTGGCACCGCAAGAAACTGCCGCTGATGACCGAGCATGGGGGCCGCCATTGCTCGATGGCGACGGCGATGAGACTGGCCTACCTTTGGGATTGGCTTGAAACTTTTTAGCCGCAGACAATCCAAAGCCGACGCTCAGTCGTCTCGTCAGTCCATGCTGCATCTCGGCGCCGTCGGTGCGTAGTTAGTGCTGTTCGTGTTGTGCACGTGTTGCGGTGTTCGATTTTTAGCGTGCTTTCCGACATGGCGCCGCCATGTCGAAAGTTTTTATCCCTGGAGGATAAAGCTTGGATCCTGGCCGAAGTCGAAAGTGGAGAGAAGAAAGGTGACGTTGCGAAGAAGTTTGGGATTTCTCCCAGTTCGCTGTCCACCATCTTGAAGTCAAAAGAAGCAATAGCGCAAGCTCTTGCTTCAGGCACATCAGCCAAGAGGAAGAAGCTGACGCCGTCGGCGCACGAAGACCTCGACAAGGCCATGTACACGTGGTTTGTCGAGACGAGGGCGAAAAACATACCCATCAGTGGAAACGCCGTGCAGCAGAAGGCCCTGAATTACGCTTGCCTGCTGGGGATTGACGATTTCAAGGCGAGCACAGGCTGGCTCAGCAGATTCAAGGCCCGCCATGACATTGTCGGCAAGACGCTCTCTGGCGAGTCGGCATCGGCAGACACAGGCAGCGCATCCGCCTGGATCTCCACAAACGTTTCGGCGTTGTTGAAAGACTATGCGAAGTGCGACATCTACAACGCTGACGAGACAGGCCTGTTTTACGAGATGCTGCCGTCTAAAACCCTCGAAATGAAAGGTCAGCGTTGCCACGGTGGGAAACACAGTAAGAAGCGCGTGACCGTGCTGCTGTGCGCCAACGCGGACGGATCCGACAAGCGCCCACCGCTAGTCATTGGGAAGAGTGCAAGGCCCCCCCGTTGCTTTAAAGGTAATAGGAGCCTTCCCGTAAAATATGTCGCCAACAGCCGCTCCTGGATGACGCGGGCCATTTTCTCCGAGCGGGTCGCGTCATTTGACTGCGACATGAGGAGGCAGGGCCGGCGGGTGTGCTTATTGCTGGACAATTGCTCTGCCCATCATATTCTGGATGTGGAGCTCACAAATGTGGAGCTGAAGTACTTTCCGCCGAACTTGACCAAGGTGTCATTAGAAGTTTGAAGTGCGCCTACCGCCAGCGAGTGATGCAGCGTCTCCTATTGAATGTGGAGACCGGTCGCGACACGAAGTTAGACCTGTACATGGCGCTGCAGATGATGGCTGCTGCGTGGGCTGCAACTGGACGGCCAGTTATTGCGAACTGTTTCACGCACGCTGGCTTCAAGCTCGGAGATCCAGACACCGACTCCGCTGAGGATGCTGCTGACTGCAACGGAGCAGTGCATCCGCCAGCAGACGTAACTGCATCCTGGGCGGCCCTTCAAGGTGCCGGAAGTGTGCCATCCAGTGTCGAGCTGGACGACTTCATCGACGCTGACATCAATGTGATCGCCCGGGAGGAATTGAGCGATGAGGACATCATAAAAAGTGTCCGCGACGATGGGGGGCAGTCGGATGACGACGACCTGCACCCACCGGCCACATCTCGCGTACTGGATGCGTTCGATGTCATCAGAAACAGCGTAGCTGTGCATGATGACGACGTCGCGATGCAGCTACTCGCCGAATGCGAAAATCGAGTCATGATGCTCCTAGGAAAAAAAAGGAAGCAGTCGACACTGCTTGACTTCTGGAAATAAAAGTTTGTTTGTGGTTTACCAGTTCAGGTTAGCCATATTTTTGTGAATTTCACAACAACGAAATTTTCGCTTCTACGAATTTTTTTTTGTGCACCGTCAATTTCGTTGTAGCGGGACTCGACTGTACGAAAATCATTTGTTTACCATAAAGTTGGAAAAATTATCTATCACGCGCCCTGATCAGCCAATCGGAAAGCTCGCCCCACTGACGTCATATGGGTGATTTCGGTCATATGGGTAGGGGCGGCTTAAAATTCCGCCGAGCAGTGCGCTGCGATCGGCAGCGATGTGCATTTTTAAAACCTTATAATAAATTACACGCATTACGCGGAGCACTTAGATGTGTCAATTAATGATCAGAAGGACCTACTCTAACGACTCAGTACATTTGTAGAAAATCGTCAAAAGCGTTTCAGGGTCCCTTTAAGCACACTGACTTGCTGTAGTAACTCGCCATGTCTGCTGGTAATAAAACCAACAAGGAATTATATGAAAGAAATCTTCTCAGTCTTTTCAGATACTCACATCAGCCGAAGAGCCCAAAGCAAGGTTTCTGAAGACGACAAATGTGTACGACTTGTCCAACCAGCGATTTCTGGGGTCGCCTTTCAAGCACGCAGTCAATACCTGTGTAGGTATGTAAAGAAAGGAACATATGAAATGGCAGTGGTATAAAGAAAGAAAAGTACACCTCAAATGAAGATGAAGCTGAAAAACAACAAAGAAATTGATATGAGACATCAAAATGAACTGCCTGAGAAACAAAGCAAGACGATTAAGTAAAGATTGAAAGATAATTGCTGATAGCAGTACAATGAAAGCACTACAAATTGTACTATAAGACTGACAGCACTACAAATGACACTACACATTTTTATCTATTGTGTTATATTCTTTTAGTTTCACTCGAACTGTTTAAATGTCACAGAGCTGCTTATCTACCTGGCCTTGGCCCTTTGCAGGCCCCTTTCATATTTGAAGTTTTTATTCTTTTTATTTCACTCATCAACTTATATGTGTGCTTTTTGATTACATGCTTAGAATTGCCATTTATGATTTTTAGATTTTTGGGAAATAGCATTTCTTTGTTATTACTATATTATCCTTGACAACCTTTCTGTATTTTTACCAATCCTAATTCTGTATGATCAGAGTATCTAAACAAAATGAATAAATGAATAACTAAATATATAGAGAACAGCCGTGCTGTAGGACATTGTAGCACACAATATCAGAAGTCTGTTTGTATATTCAAAAAATATGTGCTTTCAGTAACATAAAGCTGGTATTACTCTTATCGGCTGCTCATGTCAAGACCAAAAGCATGTCTCATTGGGCAAGGCGGTGATGCGGCAAAAATCACCACGCCACCACATTGCTGACCACGTGATGGGGTAAAAATGGACCCTGTCCATGTGATGCACGAAAAATTGCAATGTCACATGAACTTGTGGTGACAAAAATCACCATGAGTTTATGCAAAACAAGAACAAGCCCATGACTGGCTGTATTTCTGAAGGTATGGTATTGCTCAACCTAGAAGGTAATTTCATGGTGCTAATTCTGTGAGGGCAGTCAGGTAAAAACTATAACATCAAAGAAAAAGCAAGAAAAAAAAATAGTCCTTACCTCTTGCCTGTTCATGGGTGAAGCATCGTCCATGACAAGCACAAACATAGAATCCTCAATCAGCTGCAAGCAACGCTCATTATCAGGGTGTAATCCCTGTAGAAATGTGCGATTCTGTAAGGCAGAAAGAACAAAACTCAAGATATACAAAACAGTTACTTCTATTTCCCCAAAAAATGTTTTCTATAGTGAAGCATGTGAAAGAAAGAGTGTCACTGCATGCAATTGAAGAAGCATCTCGTGTCATACATTGAATCACAATCCAAATATGACGCAAGGTGACCTATATTTCATCTTCACCCTACCCTTCAGGTTGAGACGAGCTGATCCGCAAGACAACCCATGTCTGTGGGAAAGCCAGCCTTCCAACACAATGAATGATGCAGGGCTTGGTTATGTGGCGAAGCGAGTATACGCAGCCACTGCACAAGAGCGCCCAACTGGCTCCTCTTGGCAGCAAATACAGATATTAGCACAGCTGTATGTCAACATGGAGTGCGCAATGTGACGCTATGGCAATTCGCGTATCATGCTACAGGCCCGCACAATGCTTGCATTACGTGGTGGCATTATAATCCTAGCACCATTGACTTTTGGATTCATCAAAAGCACATAGTGTTATAATCGCAGCAGTGTCACATTCACGCAAACAAGGTAACAGCATAAAGCAAGGGCCAAATTTGTATATGAAAAATCATGCAGATCCCACGCTCTGTGGGAATCGGCGTATAAGCAAAGCTGTGAAGAACCGGTCAAACAAAACTGCGTATCATAACAAACGCCAAACAGATTTTCGTTATAAATGCATTCCTTAATACGCCGCCATCGGCGATGGCGGCGTACCGTGCAGAAGAAAGGTAACCTTTATTCAGGGCCAATATTTTCGAGCGATAACTTTCAGTGATACATTATTGCCTTTATCTTTTGCATTCGGCACCGAATGTGTTCAAGAAGACAACTGAAAGTGTTCTTAGCACTACATGAAGAGAGCGAGCATGGCACAGCCTCAGAACCGCCTTGCACACATTGACGCGTCAGGTGCTGAGTCACACCAAACCTCGCGAAAGTGGTCATATCCTAGATAGCGATAGCTTCTACTCGGTGAGACAGCAGACGAAGACAAGCCAAATTGTGGGAACGTAGGCAAGGAAAGATAATCCGCTTTAAAATGCAACCCAGTACAATTAGCAAAGGTAGATTTTTGTTCTGTAAATTTAGTCATTGAAACGCTTTCACTGTTGCTCTCTTTGACGCACAATGCATCTTCACTGTAATATATTCCGCATTGCCGTGAAGCTGCATCTCAAGGCAAAATATTTATAAGCAACATTGACGCCAACCACCGAGGAAAAAAAAAGAAGAAAACATTTATTTGTGGCGATGCTTTGTCCACATCGCCATTCTGTGTACAACTAGTCATCACGAAGGTGCTGGGGGTGAGGTGCGTGGCTTGGCCCCTTGATTAAGGAGATGTCAGAAACTAGGCGAGGCCAGAGCATTGGCTGAGCATCCCGTGATGCCCTTGTCCAACTTTCCCCCTTAGTGGTGTGGTAATGAGCACGTTCAGGGGCAGATCCAGTATGTGTGGTAAGAGAGGAGCGCTGCTTCATCTATGTAGCAACAGATGGCTAAAGCTTAAGTTAAACTATTTTAGTTAATTAGTGTGTTAGTTGTCACATTTCACCTGTGCTCTGGCCTCCTCCACCGCTGACATTACGACTCCAAAAGTATGCCACCTTTTTATTTGAATAAACCTATCTTTTAGGGGTGTGCAAATAGCCAATAGTAGAGTTTGAATAGAATATCAAATGAAATCAGGAAAAGAAAAGACAAATACAGGATAGAATCTCCACTGTCAGAAAATTGATCACAAAATATAACGCTTACAAATTTTGTGCGAGAAAACACGGTGCTGCAGATGCTTGGGAGTCTCCTAGAACTGCATAACAAGAACGTAACAAGCTATCAGTAAATTAAAGGGAAGCTGAAACACTTTTCGAAAAAAATGAGTTCTCTGCGGCATTCTACAGTTTTGAGTCCCCTGAACACGAATATCTGGTTCAAAAAGGGCGGAAACAAACGCAAGCGGCTGTTTTTCCAAGAAAACGCGCACCAGCGCCTCAGGGCATCGCGCGAACGCCGCTGTTGCCCGTGATTGGTCGGGGCCGCTGTGACGTCGTTGGCGGTAGTGGCCGGTCGGCGCCACCGCATGTCTCCGTTTCAGAGCGTAGCACCATTCCTTTCTCTCTGGTAGCACGCGGTTCTGCTGTTCTGGCTTCATAGCTGAGTTGCAAGATGGAACGTTCTCGCTGTCTCCGACAGCTTGTATTGTCCCCGTACATGTTTGAACCCACAGCCGTTACGGAAAACGATGGCGGCAACAGAGTCAACGGCGATATTGAGTGTGCCAACAGCGAGAGCGATGTGTGCACCTTCTCGCATGCTGTAAATCTTAGCTGGTACGTATGTTTTTTTTTTTTTCATGTAGCTGCACGTTGCAATGACGGGAGAAAAAATGCGCTAAAGTGTCACTGGGAACATGCTGCTGGAAGAATGCCGAAACACTAACTTCTCATTAGATTTACACGGGTGCAATTCCGCGATGTCAAGCACCTTGCCGCTGCTTGTCTAAAGTTCCGTGGTTTTTTCAGCGTTGATACACGATCGCGAACATAAGTGCCGCGTTTCAAAGCGCGCACATGCAGTGCTGTGAGGTACAGTCATGGAAGTTGCTTATCATACACATCCAGAGATGACCAGAGGTATTATATGTGCAATATTCATACTATGGTTCGACGACTTTGCGAGTGTGGCTCGATCAAGAATCGGTATGCGTGCTCCATGCTAGTGTTGACATAAAGATATTAGGCAGTTTTAGCACCGCCGTGTGGTAAACACGATAACTGAACCGTACGTCGAATGTCACTAGGCAAGCGTACACTCCATTTGATACCTCAGGTGCATCGCTGTGGAAGCTACGCTCGAAGTCCGGTCACCAAAATTTATTACAGCGCGCGTTTCCGTCTATGCTTCGCAGCGTGCCAGAGGCGTTTGCTCGCGCGAGCATGCACGTGAAGCTGCCGCGACGGGCTGCAATTAAAAAATACCGAAAATATATATATATTTAAAAGAACGTGTTAGCAGCCGTATAAGTACACGGATGGTTTCTATGGGTAAATTCTTTTTTTTTTTCATTCAGAACTGAGCTTATATATGGAAAGCTTTCTGAAAAATCGGGTCAAGAAACACCGAACTTTTTCTAAGTGCGAACGCAGCCACTGCAAGAAGTATCTCAAGCCTCCACAGTGTTGCACCTGATGTATGAAACGGAGTATAGCAACGCTAGCAACAACGCGTTTTCGCATTTGTCGTATGGCTATCCGGCTACGCTAAAACTGTGTTACAAGACGTTAATGGCTGCAAATGTTCGTATTTCTCCAGTGCATCAATGTGGGCCTAATCACGCTTTCATTAAACTAGGTGCACCTGCATGTGCTGCGTATTGATGGAAGATGAAGAGAACTGCTTGTGCTGCCAGGAGGTGCAAGAGATTAGGAAAAAACAGAAGCGCACGCAGTGCGTAACAAGTTCAAGACAATTCAGGACTGTGTGCCTCAGCAGGGCAGTACTGGAAGTGGCACTTGCCCAGAAAGGAGTCGAACCGGCTGGACAAGGCAAGAAGTTTACACACACAGGTGTGACAATGATATGGCCAATGGAAAAAGAGTAATGCAAAAGCAATTTTTTTTTTTACAGGCAGTTGAGGTATGCAGCATACCGCCAGTTTGTCTGGCTAGTATGGAAAAAGTTGGGAAAGAAGAACCGTCGAATTCTGCCAAGCTGTGCACTTGAAGTTGTTCGGGCTTCAGTCGCGCCGATTTAATTGGAATACCGATTGCCCGCATCGTTGTCAAGCTCCGATGATAGTCACTGTCGCGGAAATGGTCCGAGCACAGCACAGTTGATTTCGTCGGCACGAACTTATCTCTCCTCACCGCACGTACCCACTGCGCTGCAAGCTTCTTCGGGAACTTGTGAAACACCACATCGTCTCGCCCGCCTGTGTTCGCGCAGCCGAATGCTGCACAGAACGAGGGCATGTTGGGCGCCCTTGGCTGTAGGCACTCACGCAGCACAGAAGGAAAGAACAGTTTACGAAAATCGCAAAACAAACGTGAGCGGCGGCGGCAGATCTCTCGTAGCATCGTTCAGTAAAGCACAGGACGGAAAGAGGCATGCCAGCACATGTCAGCACGCCGGTCCGCAGCTCGGTTGGCTCGGTCTCCGCCCATGACGTCACTCTCGCCGGTTCTCTCCTCTGCCAACGTCCTCACCCGGCGCTCCGGGAAGCGATGGGGGCGTGTCCGCGCGGGTGATTTAGAAAGCGATTTCCGCCCGTTATATTAACAAAACGAAAAAAAAAATTCGGAACCGTATATTATTAGGTCTGTTCTTCCCAATCCCAGCAATTCATAGAAATTGAAAACCGTTTCAGCTTCCCTTTAAGTACATAGAAATTAAGACGTACAGTACGGTCAACTATTATTAAAGGGAACTACAAATTAGTATGCCAGCAGTGATTACAGCTCAGTTATAGTATATGAAGGTCTGGGAATTTTATTTTTTTTTCAATCAATAGAATGTCTGTTGAATACAATCAAATGCTTTGTTTCCTCTGAATATAAAGAATTGGTGACATCATATATGTTGTACTCAATATTAATGAGATTCTCGGATAATAGTGAAGCTGAGTTCTATGGCAATCGATTATTGCACAGAAACTTCTGCTTTTCAGTTTTACACCAAAATACAGAATGGCTTTCCCATCCTTATGACAGGCGGGCCATCATAAGGCCAATCTGCACGACAGATGAAAGCTCAGACCATGAGTCCCGTGTCTCGATCACTGCTCCTTATGAAGCCGTTCTCGACGCTGTGCGGGTTGACTGTGGTCGGTGTCAAAGGTAAAGAGCACGGGCCTCTTTAATGTCGGATTGGCATCATTTGCCACTTTTCAGAGGTTCCTTTGAAATCAGGAGGGTAACGACAAATTCACGCAAGGGAGGCCCTCATCTCCGTGTCTATCTGTCGTTCGCACAGATATGGCAGCACACTAGTCACATGACACTTTTAAGCCCGCCCTGTAAATCCAAAGCTTGTTTTGAGGCAGGATGCCTGAAGCTACAAAAGGTGCCGACGCGCATCTATGAATAGCATTGGGACTTGGGAATGAGAAACCGTACAGTTTGTCACAAGCATTCACACTTCGATTCGGTGATATTTGACTATTCGCACACCCCTATTATAGTTGCCTGTCATCTTGTCATTGTTCCCTTCCGTTTTCTGCAATATATTGTGTTTTATAATTTTAAATATTTTCTGATTTAAATATTACAACTTTGTGTAAGTATCCAGTATGTGCATGTGCAATGACTAGCAACTAACCAGCACATTACCCTGATAAGTATAGCCGAGTGTTTTACTGAACTACAGCAGCCACAGGGTAAAGTAGTGACTCATTAAAATAGAAAGAATGAAAAGGTAGCAGAAATGACACTGTCAGCATGAGCATAACAATCAAATAAAACCCATTTCTTAAAGACGCTTGCCTTCTATTGCCCATAAAACTCGCCTTCATTAGAGAAAATGAAATATATAAGAATGGCACATCAAGCATTGCAAGTAGCCTGATTTTAGTATGTGTCTCTGCTCACCTGGGCCCAACTGTCCCTGTCTCCATGTGTGAGGATGCCCACGCCTGCACCAGGACCTAAGCTAGTGCACACGTGATCAATGCGGTTCAGCTGAGCGGTGATCTCAGCCGCCGTCAGAGGCTCTCGTAGCTCGTTCAGCAGATCGAAGGTGAACATGCGGCCGCTCTGGAGCACCACAATGTGGGTGGGAGACTCGCCCGCATAACTCTCCTCCGCCTCTGCAAAGTAGAAACTGCACCTTTCTTTCTGTTCAACAACAGCTCTCCAACAGAAGCAACTATTATCAATCTATACAGACATCATGGAAAGCTTGTCTATTCATCAAAAGGAGCACTACAGAGGTATGTTAAGATAGTACTAAGGTTGGCCATGGCCTGCAGTTGTTGGCACTAAAAAATGTAACTCTTATTTATCCCAGTCAATGCCGAACACACAAGCCGACGAGCTCTCACCGGTCAGAAACTTGCAGACGAGCTCGTCTTTTCCTTCGGCAGGTATTCTCGCAGTGTTGAAGAATCTCCTGAACTGGTGCATGGTCCACGGAATTTTGCGGAATGACTGCGGCTTCAGCCTCTCCCTGCAGGTAATACAGATGAATGGTTTGAACAGGCAGTTGCCACAACTGTTGTAATGCTTATATACCACTTTACAACTAAACGTTCATGAAGTATACAATATTCTGCGGCTTTGAAACAATCCCTTACAATACTCTTCTGCCAAGAGTGCCGTAAACCCACTGCCCTTGTTAACTTGCACACAATATAAGTGACATTGTTTATCCTGAAGACAACCCTTTCATTTAAAGTGACTTATGCACAATAGTATGGCCAGTCTTCCTTAAGACCCCAATATGTAATCTGAAATTAAATTATGTGTTTTAATACCTTGAAACTGCACACTGGGTTATGAGCAGTGCCCTCTGTTTTCGATTTCTATGTTTTTTTAAGTCGGGAGGTTAAAATGTGGTGTTCTACTTAAAGAGGAAAACTGGGGAGAAATTCATGATACTATTTGTTGGCTGGTAGAACAAAAGCATGGCACTTTTCTGGTAACTTTCATGAACAATTAAGGTAGGCAATGGTCTCTCTGCAGGGCACAAATGTTTTGTTTGAAGAAGCAAATCACTCACACAATTAATATTGATGAGGAGAGCTGCTCGCAAGTAATGTTACAAACTTATTTATGTAAATATTCATTGAAATGCATTATTAGCACTCTTTACACAAACAAAAACAAAAAGAAAGAAAGAAAGTCGCAGCTTTACCTGAAAGGCGATATATAGTGATAGTAAAGTATTAGACAAATGGCATGAAATTAGGTTTGTAGTTTCATCAGCCGCATAAAGTTCAGTAAACATTCGCTTACGAAATAAATTAACAAGCACAGCGTCATGTACACATAGGCTCCTGCCTCTCGTTTCGATGCATCTCTGAAACTTGAGGTTAGGCAACCTCCCACATTAGGCAGCACATAAGCAGCCACCAGCCATCTTGGCTTCCCCAGTTTTTGTAGTCGCTGGCGATTACCTCCAAAATAGGGCACGGATGGTCTACGCTCTCAGCCGCGTGTACAGCCATGTGCAGCTACGGCCAGGCTACTGGAAAGGACACGCACTTGATCATGGTACCGCGCACTCATGCCCACTCCGCTCTCTGCTTCAAGCATACTTTATCACGTGACCTCCAAAATTGGGCACCCATAAAGCCACCATCCATCTTGGATCCTCCTCGAACACTTTCCCTAACACCCACAGCATACAATGTGTGGTAGGATCTTATCGCACTTCAACTTTATACGCAACATCATGGTGCGAGCGCCTTATAATTGCTATCGCAATAAAACAGAGACATGCTTGACTATCTCTTGCTAAATTTGTTTTATGTATGCTTTCACAAAGGAAAAAAAAGGGGCCCAGACCAACACAGGACACAAACGTACTAAGAGGAAGGAGTTGCTTGTATGGTTACAAGCCCTTATTGACATGCATTATCATTTGCATTCTGATCATTTCTGTCTAACCTAGGCCTGTCAGAACGTTAAATGTACCTTGGTCAGAAAAACGTCCTCTCAGCATCATAACTACCTTTTGCAATGCTATGTCAGTGCTGCATTCACAAGGCTGGGGTGACGGGCAGCGGCATATTGCCAGTAGGCCAGCACATGAGTGCTGTTCTGCGGGCCTCAATTTAGCAGATAATCTTAAAACTCATCCTTTAGAGAATGCATTTCGTGGTGAACTTATTCCCGGTGCAAAAATCTAGAATTATTGGCTTTTACGCAAAAATGATGGAGTCTAGTTATGAGAGATGCCATAGTGAAGGACTTCAAACTAATTTTGACAGCCTAGATTTCGCCCAAAGAATGGCACACAAGCATTTCTGAATTCCACTCCTATTGAAGAGTGGCTGCTGTGGCTGGGACTAGAACGTGATAAGCAGAACAAAGGCATAGCCACAGAGATAGGGCAGCAAGTACCAAAGTGTCTTTCTCCCGACAGCGATTATAAGTGCGACCGTGTGTGTGAGTGAACGCATGCGAGGGTGAATCGAAGAGGGTGCAGTTTGATCTCATGCATGTCAGGCAGGAAGGAAGGAAGCCCCTTCCATCACGCGCAAGGCACCAGGAAGGGGGGGGGGGGGTTTCTACTCCAATGACGGCCGCTGCATATGTCGTGGCTGAGCGCAGCTGTACGCGCCCTATCTTGAAAGCGACCTACACTGGATACAGGGCCTGTATCCATTGCAGACCAGCACCGAGGGCCGATAGCCTCGTGTGTGCTGTGCTTTTGCTGCTTATTTGCATTGGAGTGAGAGGCAGCACAAAGAGCAACTCGCTCGCTGCTGCTGCCACTCTACCTGAAGGATCACATTTTGAAGTCTACATAGTTCAGTGTAACACTTGGCACAGTTAATTGCCTAGTTTTTAAGATAAAATTGAAAGCTACCCTTGCTTTTGGGAAGCAACCTGCTGTTGCAACGGCACTACAGTAACTTGTATTGGCATCTGCCAGCAGCTGCAGAAAGTAGCTGTTCAGGGAGGGCTCTTGTGCGCAGCCCACTCCTCTGAAATTATATATTAACTCTATGTCTTCGCTGAATGGCAGCTTTCAGCAGCTGGTTGATTATTAGAAGAGAAAATGACATTTGAAGCTTCATTTAAAATGCAAAGCATTTATTTCCTTAGTCGGAGCCATAGTCAAACGAGAGTCTGTCCAAGGTCACAGAGTTTGTCACTGACGCACACACATTCCCATGTGCCCGCTTGATGGCCGCTAAATGGCTCGGCCCCTCTTTGCTCCACACGCCTGCTTGCACAACGCTACTGGTTTGGCATCTCCTCTCCTTGCTCGACTAGCCGGTACAGGTGCGCACGCCACATGCAGACCCTTTCCGCAGAACAGTTTGCTTTAGAAGCACGAGATGGCGCTTCCAGTGTCACACTGCACGTTGCTTTAGGTGCGTGCGAAACCATTACCACTTCTGCCCTACTTCTGCGCAATCAGCTGTTGGGAATGCAACTGGATGACCGCTAATGCCCAGTGCTCCATTCATGCTGCAAAATGTGGAATGGTAGAGGGAAGACGTGTGCAGTAGTTGGCTGCAAAAATAGCGACTGGAATTTCAAGGAATGGAATGAATCTGTGGGACCAAGTTCAGGGTCCCCCACTACGCAAGGACTGTCAAGTGTTAAGAACTTTAATGAAGTCCTGAGAAGCACCGCATTTAGAGCAGCACCGCGAGCTGCTCCCGCAAGGGGACGGGGAGGCCTAGCCTCACAGCCACATCGTGGGTTCTCTGGACAGCCCAGAGTTGTGGGAGAAGCTTGGAACTCTTGATGACAGAGCTCTACACCTCCTCGGTGACTTTATTGGGTCCCCGCAACGAGAGGCACCGCCAGAGCATGTGTTCCAAGCTGCTAACCGACCCGCAGTCCGGGCAGGTAGACACGAAGGCGTCAGGGGCAATAATGCTGAGGAAAGATAAACTGGGATATGGCCTAGTCTGCAACATTCCGAGTGTGACTGCCTGAGACCTGGAGAGTTTATCATGCAGAGGCAGAAAAGCCTGCCTGCCCATTTGATAGTGCTTGGTGGCTTCGTTAAAAATGTTTTTAAATTCCTCGTACCCTTCCTGCAGACCTGCATCTTCCCCAGTGCGGAGGGTTAGAGTGCACGCCTGAGAGTGAGCAGTATCACTGAGGTTGGTGAGCGACTCTAGCTCAGAACCGAGATGTGTCAGAAACCAAGTAATGGTGTGCAGGGATATAATCTTATTGCCGAGAATTTTAGAGGCTTTGACAGAAATGGAACCAGAAGCAAAGGCCTTAGCCGCTGATCTAGAGTCTGTGTATATTTGTGATTTACTATTGTCTAGGAGGGCGAGAGCTATGGCCGCCTGCTCGGCCCTCGAGAGAGTAGAATCTTTAAAAGATGCGGAACTGACGATCGAACCCTTGTGATCGATGACAACGGCAGCGAACCTGGTTGAGAGGCCATACTGGGCGGCATTTACGAAGCAAGCTGAGTGAGGTTTGTCCCTAACACGTCTGAGAAGCGCAACGGCCCTGGCCCTGTGCCAGCTAACGTCACGCTGTGGATGAATGTTGCGAGGAAAAGGACAAGCCTAAATGCTGGCACTTTGGGTGTCGGAGAGCTGATGTCGCTGCTCCGCAATGAGTGTCAGGTTGAGGCCAAGTACGGCCAAAATCTTCCTTCCGGCCGGCGACGACAGCCGAGCTACCTGGGCAGATTCCTGTGCATCGATTATCTCTTTCAGGGTGTTGTGAACCCTTAGCTGCATGAGTCGCTTGGTGCTGGCTTGCATGGCAATGCCCAGCACCCTCTATGTTCTTTCGAATTAGTGTGTCCAGCTTCTTCTTGTGGCCTTGCCAGCAGTACATGGCTGTCATGTACGTGATGTGGCTCATGAGGAAGGCGTGAAAGAGCCTCAGGAGGTTGTCTTCTCTGACACCTCCCCTCCTGTTGGAGACTCTGTTGATTAGTCTGATCACGTTCTCAGTCTTCGTGGCGATTTTGTTGATTGTTCAACCGTTACAGCCATTCGACTCTATCAGCATGCCGAGAACTCTAAGGACGTCCACCCTGGAAATGGTATTATCGTTACTCGTGCAGAGGTTTATGTCGACTGCAGACAGAGGCATCCAGCGCTTGGGTTTCAGCCCCTCCTGACGGGCCTGTATAGGAGGAGCTCTAACTTGCTCGAAGAGCACATAAGGCCTGTGTTGGTGAGAAAACATTCTGTTTGGTCAAGGACTTCCTGAAGCGCAGTTTTTATCTTGCCCTCGCTGCCGCCGGAACACCAGATGGTGATGTCGTTGGCATAGAGAATGTGGTTGATGCCTTCGACTCTGGAGAGTGATTTGGCTAGCTTGCACATGGCAATTATGAACAAAAGCGGGGAGATTACCGCACCCTGTGGCGTACCTTTCGGGCCCAGCTCCACGGAGTCGGACTTGAGATCACCAACCTTTCCTAGAGGATAAAAAAACTTCACTCGTCCGTCATCATTGTGTCGCTAACATCTAAACAAAGGGTTTTAACCGCAGAACGCCGACAAGAGTGAGTAGTGCTAGTTACACAGTGACAAAGGAAGTAGCACCACTTCCTGGCATAGTACCGTATTTTTGTGCGTATAACCCTCACCCCCAATTACAACAGCTGCCTGAAAGAAAACGATATATATATCTGCATGTATAATCTATGAAAATAACTGAATACAACAACGCTCAAATTTTTGCAACAACAGTTTGCTCACAGATGCACGACTTGTCCATGTTGTATACTCGGCCAGCGGCTTAGTTCCTTCATTCTTCGGTGATACTGACAAAGCTGGATTCACAAGCTGGACATCATCGCAGACGAAATGCGACGTGATTCGGAGGAGCACTCCGCAGCTAGCACTCACACAACAGTGGATGACAATGCGGATGGAGAAGCCCTCGCATGTACAACGGCGGTGGAACGAATGTGACCGAGCCTAAAAACCCAACAGTGATTTGGCTCTGCCGTACTACGAAGCACTTCACGTGGGCTGAGGAAGCGCCCGTGGGAATGGGTGACGTACAAGTTTGCTGGCGCCGTGTGTGTTATTTGCTAACTTGTAAACACAGAATGGCAACCCGTAAAGAGGAGGAGAATGGGCGACCATGAAAAAGCCCATGAAAGAGAGGAGGAGGGAGCTTCAACATGCAGGGGTGGGGAGAGGGGTTCCCTTGGAGATAATGGAACTTTGAATGGTGGAGAACCTTGCCTTGAGGTGTGGATTTATGGCAGCACGACTAGCGTTGCGTTGAAGTCACTGCAAGGTGAAAATCGCATATAACCCGCACCCCTACTTCAATGATAACTTTTTAAAAGATTTTGGTGCAGGTTGTATGAGCAAAAATAGGGTATTAAGTATCTCACACGTTATCTTAACACATCCACCCCAACTCGCACTCAAACTTATGCTTATTCTATCGCCCAAGTATTTAGGATAAGTAAATGGGCGTACTCTAGAATCAATCCGCCAAAGCACGAGCGATGGACTAGATGGACAGCTCACAAGTGTACAAAGCTCAATGATTCGTGATGGTCAACAGAGTTGGTGAGTGACTAGCAATAATATGCCTTTGATACAAGCCATTACAAAGTAGAGAACATTTTACATTCCATGCCCTTGTGCCCAGCAACAACAAATCTACTGCAACTGAACACACTGCGAGTGATTAGGCAGCAAATAAACAATCAGATAGTGACCGCAGCAAGGAAATATTAGGTTACTGAGTCAGAAAGATGACAAAAGCCACTGCTTCAAAGTGAGTGGCAAATAAAGAACGCACAGCAAGAGACACCGATCCTGACTTAATTCAGAAGCGAGAGGTTTTAGCAGCTTGGAATAGAACTGTAGCCGCACTTTCCTAAAAGCACCGTACATGCTGCTGACACCGTTGATACAAGGTGTAATGAGCTTTGAAAGCGCTTATATGTTTTCTGAAGCTGTTGCCAAAGTTTCGTGTCATCCACCCAGTCACCATCTATGACATCCACCGAAACAAAGGTTTGCTGAGCCCCACTGGAGTCATGCACATGCATCGTGAGCACAGAGGCAGCTGTGACAATGCATGAATGCATCACCACGTGATCAAACATGGCGGTGCCCACAGGATCACGTGGCTCGGTTGCGCTATGTTGCACGTAAGTTTCTACTTGCAGACACAATGGGCCCTCGAAAGCATCAAGTGGAAGAGGAGCGTAAGAGTACAAGGGCTCTACAGAGGCTACTGAGGTATGCAATGCATATCAAAGCTGCGAGGCAGGAGGAGAAGCGAAGGGTCGATGAGATTTACACGGCCTTGGAGCGTGAGCAAGAGAAGCGACGTGCGGCCAAAGAACAGCGGCACGCCAGAGAACGGCTACTGAACAGGCCGCCTAGACCAATCGGAGGACCGCCTGTTGCAGGATGCAGACGCGCACTTGCAAAATCACTTCGTTGAAGATGAATTTGGTGCAGCGTGTAGCATCTGCAGCTGCCTCTGGTTGCGATTATACATCGTCAGGGTGTCGCGGCCCATGCATGTGGCGGTCCTCGAGTTCATTCGAGCTTTGCACAATGTGCAGGGTTGAAATGCTTGACACTGACTTAGATAATCATCGAGGATGGTTCCTGCCATTATTTTTATTGAGACAGCAATTATATGGACACTCAAGGTGCATTTCTGCCATTGCCATGATGTTCCATATGAAGTCCAAGAGCAATAACATCGTGGCTGTGAGGGTGAGTCAACGATGGTGGTTCAATCTCACGCACACGAGGGAGGACGGCTGGGAGAAACGTGCCGTCTTTTGCATTTTTTTCTGGCTTACCAAGCGTCTTCTCATGGTGAGAGTAGCTTTTTTGGTACTGTGTAAGGGTCAGTTACTAACACAGCTCAAATACAATTTCTTTTTATTGTCCCTTTAATCCGGAGTCCTTCATTACGGTGTGCTTAAAAATAAGATCGCGATATCGGTTAGTAAAACAAGACAAATTATTTTTGTTGCAATAACAATTATATGGACACTCCAGGAGAAGTTCCACTGCACCGTCAATGTGATGTTTTATATAAAGTCCAAGTGCGATAACATCGGGGCCATGCACCCTGTACTGTAGGTGTGAGTGAAAGTTTGCGAGGGTGAGCCGAGAAGGATGGTGGCTTGATGCGGCGGTGTCTTCTCATGCTTGTAAGGAAGGAAGGCGGGTATGGTGCACGCTGTCTTCTCACACGTGCAAGGGGGGGAGGAGAGATGTGCGCATGCTATGGGGGGAGGGAAGGGGGATCTCCTCTTCTACTCTAGCTGCAACGGCTGAGCGTAGCCGCGCATGTCCTATCTTTGAGGCAATCTGCACTGGGTACGAAAGCTAGACGGCCGGATATAGCTGATCACTCATGTGCGTTGTGTTCTCGAGCAGCTAGTTTGCATTTTAAGTGCAAACTCTTAATCATGCCAACATTCTAAAAGAAAGCAAGTGTCTGCGGTCATGCAGTGACGTGTGTTCGTGCCTGCCTACTTGTGCTGACATGACAATGTACTTGTTAATTTAGTTAGCAAGTGAATGTCTACAGCAGTTTATACAGCTGATTAAACAACTAACCTTACTTTGTATAGCTGTCTAATAAGTTGCTGTCACAATTAAAGCTTTGCCTGTCAGGCACAAATGTGACTTATTTATTCATTTCGTAGCTGCCTAACACAAAATACAAGCTGCATTTGAGCGAGATAAGTGTGACTAGCAATCCTAGCGTGATTTAGTGTTGGATATGATTTAGCAAAATGCAGAAGATTGTATAAATGCCTACAAACTGGCAAAGGAGGCAGCCATCAGGGTTTTGGCATGTGTTTCCTTCCACACCCTCTGCCGGCCTCCATTTTTCGTCACATGCCCGCAATCCTGGAGGTCGTACTGTTTACCATTACCAGAATTCCCAAAAAAAAAAGAAAAGGAAAGGAAGAGAACAAGAACATCCTGCACACAGCCTGATGCGTCACAATGCATCGAATACCCTAAGTGGGTTTATGCACAGTTGTCCGAAAACAAAAAGTTGGTTTTGCTCGAAAGGCAAATCGTTGATAGTAATAAAGCAAAATATTAAGTAATACTTAATATTTTGAGGAACCCGTATGGGTTTCCTTTGTAGCGATTGCTACGAACGGGTGGATGTCTGATTTTCCCTTTATTCAAGTAACACATGAACTTTGTCGTTCTTTACGTTGTACAAATCGCAGTAAGCATTAGCGTAGTAACTAAACAAGTATGGTGTCACGTGTACAGAGACAAAGGTGAACAGATCTCACTCAATGATCCGAGAGCAATCTTTGTAACAACGATGGCGTGGTGAGGAACAAACACAGCGAGGGGTGGGCGTGCTTGTCCTACAGTGAGTATTTTGTGCTTCCGCTTGTTTCACCATTTGAACTCTGCCGCACCTCCAGAACTTATAATAATGCGACCCCCAACAACAGGCTGCGGAGTCATGGCACCTGCAGCAGTGGTGCACCGGCAGTGCATCTGTTTGGCCACAGCGGGCAGCCACAGTTGGGCCAAAGAACACCTATAAGGCCGAGCTAGAGGAGGAGACGCGCGCTCTTGTGGGGCACTGCAGGCTCGATCACGTGACCTCCAAGATTTCACATGGAACAAGCCACCACCTTTCACAGTGCACCGTCGCCCTTGTTCTTGCACCTTCATAGCACGGGGGCCGCTCATTTTTCTTGCAAGAGACAGTGACAGCAAAAAGGTGCCTGGAGTATCTGTATATTTTCTATCGCAATAAGAAATACTAATAAAAAAGCTTTCTTTCCTTTCTTGTGGCAAACAGTGTACATCCTCTCGCAAGACCAAAATAGGCACGGCACTAATGACCACTGCTGACCTTGGAATGTATAGTCGACCTGGAATCCATTATACTATTCGGTCGATTGACTGAGTGCTTGGTTGCCATCTTGATTAGGCTTAGTGCTCCGAAGCCAACGTGGTGCACAGCATGAGTTTTTGCAGCAATGCGCATCTGTGAACATGTTTTTTCGGGGGATTTTCCCTCAATACCACGCTATGCTCAGGTCCCTTCCAACACGTTTCACGACTAATCTGCTAAGGCAGGGTGCATGCACTGTCGTGCCGTGAAAAAGGCAGATTATGCTACTACAGCAGCTTTGTCACTTTTGGCAAAAGCTGCGCGCACATGCACACACACACAACGTCGGCTCTTGAGGAGTGCGCGGGTATCTAAAGCTACTGCCTGCAATATGTAGCCTGAGAATGTGCACACCTGGTCTCCCTGGCAGCACGCAATTACAAGGTTGTTGAAACGGTTTGGACAAATTTTGTAGATGCTTAGGGTACAGCTGCAGTAAAACATTAGCACAACAATTTAAATGAAGCTTCTGACATTAGAGCTATGGATGATTACAAGCCACCCTTCTTCCTGGCTATGCTTTTTTCCATCAATTGGTTCACTGCATGATTGGGGTCAAGTTACCCCTTCACAGGCTCTGCGTCATGATGCAACATCGTGTTGTCTACTTCCGGTTGTCTTGGAGCCAGCGCGCAAAGCCTCTTCAACCTCTCCGCTAGCTGCCTAGCCATCGATCACCCCCGAGAGCCATCCGTGCAGTGTGCATTGTGAGCGTTCTGTCGCAGCGCCAAGCATTTCCGGTATTCCAGTAACCACAGGCTAGCTGGGCGTTTTGATGGGTCGGTGGAGGGGTAAACTAAAGCCCCTCCATACTACTACCACTGTGATGAAGGGGCTTTAGCATAAACGTGAGTGCCCTGAGCAGTCCACAGAGTGCAGCCAGCTGGTGGCACTGAGCTCAAACAGAAAAACACAAGAGCTAATATGGCAGTAAGAAGGTGCGTTCTACTTTGCTGCTGATGCAAATTTTTCACAAGGGTGTAAACCTGAACACATATTTTTAAATGTTTTAAATATTTTGTACTTGGTTACAGCAATAGTAGTATTGTGTTTGGCCGATTAAGCTCTGTGCCACCAGGTGCAGGCTAGTCATGTTTACGCTAAAGTCCATTTGCGTTTGGGTTCAAGGTTGTACGTCCACTCATTCCGTAAAATGGCTAGACCCCTTGTGCTTACCCGAATGCAGTAAAGCCTCATTACACTGTACCCGCTTAAACAGTAGTTTCATTTTAAAAGTAGTAAAGGCAAATCCCTGACTCAGTGGCCATTGAACATAAAGCATTTTGCATACAAATAAACCATAGCAGCTTATTGCGTACGTATCGGTGAACACGTAGTGTCTTCACTTTTCGTCGCACAATCATGGCGGTGCATCGTCTCCATCAAATGGCCCGGCAGAACAACAAGCCTCAGAGATCAGAACAACAGCCTCTAAATGCCCTGTGTTTTTACGCATGAGGCCACATCATCATTTTGGCGCCGTGCCAGAGAGCATGCCAGAGCGCGTTGTGGCGTCGTGCAAGCTAGGACTTGCATCATACCAAAGCGCAGATAACAAGCACCAAATGCTCAGCATAGAAAAAAAATTGGACATTGTTTGTGCTGTCAAACGCCAGCACGCAACCAGGATCTACCGTTGACTATGGTGTGTGGCATTTGGAATGCAAAGCAGTTATTCGGCAGCGCTGCTGCGACCGCTAAGAGATGTCGGCTACAAGGTTCGACTTTTCACCGTCATTGCCTCTGTCGTTGTGGAAGTGTCGCCTAACGACAGTGACGAGGATGACACGAAAAGTAACAGCACGGGTGATTCAGGCCTGACAGTGGCAGAAGCTGTGCATTACGTCAGCCTCACGAATGCAAAAGTCACGACGAGAACAGCACCCCACAATGAAAAAGGCACCCTGCGACTTCTGCAGCACTATCGTGCCCATGCATGGAGAATATGCAACACCAACGAGGAATTTGCCATGCGAGTGTTTTCTGAGAAGAGGGGTTTGGCTGAATAAGCTGGCTCGCAGCTTTAGTAAGTTTGAGGCAGCTGTCGTCACTGCTAGGCCGCCACGGCATCAAACGTAAACAACAGACTTTTGCCGCACGCAGTGAATAAATACTGCCCGTTTTTGCCCTTTCGTCGCACTCTCTCAGAGTTCTGTTTTTGTCAGGCAAGTAGGTGATCTCATGTGTTTCGGTTAAGCAGTACTACCATTTAGTACATACCTTTTCCGAGTTCCGGCCAACTACGTTTTAACGAGGTTTCGCTGTACATGACACGCTAAATCTCTCCATTGTTGAAGTAATCCTCTGGCGTAAAATGATGGCCGCAAATGTGTAAACGCTGGCACTTATCGGATACAGACAGCCTGATGTGCAGCAGCCATCCCGCTCGGATGTTACCTTGCAGAAGGACACGATGTCACAGCTTGACATGTCGTTGATGGCAGGATTTGGAGTCTACAACGTAACAAGGGCGATGCATGGTACTGGCGAAAAGAAAGCTTGAGACTAACACTTACTGCGCAGCTCATGCCAACACGGAGAACATCGTAACACAAGCAGATGACACTTGCTGCATGCCGGAAGTGCTTGGCTGTAGTGAAAGTGTACTCTTTCTGTTATGTTACTTTTTAATAGAAACAAATTAACCAACATTTTAACTATTAGGAAGAACATTTGTTCACTATAAAGTTGGAAAAATTATCGATGACGCGTCCTGGGTAGCCCAACGGATAGCTTGCACAACTGTCGTCAATTGGGTTAACTATGTCAATTGCGAGGGGGCAGCTGGAAACCCTGGGGAGCAGTGCCATTGCGACTGGTAGCAATGCACATTTTTAGAATCTTAGAACAGGTTACATTCTTTATGCAGATGCTTAAATGCATCACTTAATGATCAGAAGGACCTACCCTAACGACTCAGTATGTTTGTACAAAATCTTCAAAATCGTTTCAGGGTACCTTTAAGCAAACAAAGTGAAATGAGGTCGACAAGAAAGAAGAGCAGCATGAGTGCTTCTTTTTTTAACTGTTTAGACCAAATATATATCAAGCGTGTGGTGGCAAAGAGTAGTATGCTACCACAACGGTGAAATTAAATTTAAATTAAATTCTGGGCTTTTACATGCAAAGACCATGTAATAATTATGAGGCATGCCACAGTGGCAGCTCCATATTAATTTTGACTATCTAGAATTCTTTAAGGTGCACCCATTGCACGGTATACAGGCACTTTTGCATTTCGCCCCCATCAAAATGCAGCCGCCGTGGCCAGGATTTGATCTCAAGCCCTCGGGCTTAGCAGCACAATGCCAAAGCCACTTCACCACAACGGTGGGTGCCAGTGAAATTACGCTCCACATCTGCTGCCGTGGCAATGGGAAGCGCTGGTTATGGTGTATCCACACGACGGACGGCTCCGCGCAAATCTGTGCCACGGACGCTTATTCCGCCACCCGTCCGGCTGCGAAGCGCATCCAGACGACGGACGGACTGAGTAGACGACCGCGCCGGAATAATAAAGATGGCGGCTACGCCCGAAGCGACTGCTGTCCGCCTCGAACCTGTCAAGTCGTCGTCGTCCTCTGTGTGGCCCGTAACTTTCAAACTGAGGATTGTATTTGGTTTAAATTTGTGTCCAGAAGCTTCGACAGCAGTGTATTCGTGATGAGTGGACACCGTTTCCGAAAGCGATACTCAGATTCTCGGCGTGTAGGCTTAGAGTGGCTGTATTGGCTGAACATGGCCTCGAAGATGTTGCGGCGGCCTGGGCGGATCTCAGTGGCCGTAAGTTAATATAATTGCTTGTTTTTACTCACTCTAGATGACGCCATCGGTGTAACAAAGACTTTGTCATAGGTGTTTTCACTCTGAATGAAAATGGAGATCGAAAGGAAACGACGGTTGGCCGCAATGTCTGTTGTTTTGTCCGAATTGGACACGAATGGTGTCAGCAGCGATGAAGCTGTTTCAGAAAGATCCCAAAGCCGCGCTTGTTGCCAGACTGTAGAGCATGCTAGGCTAAATCCGCAGCATTAGACCCCCAAAATTCGGATGCGAAAAATAGCTCGGCATTTTCCGTCCGTGGGGGTCGCGGACGACGCGCGGACGGCACAAATCCGTGACGCGTAGTCACGTGATGCACCGTCCATCGCGAAAAAGACTGATTTCGTCCGTCGTGTGGATCCACCATTAACATACCAACAACTATGTCCGGGCTGTTTACCAAGTTGACATTTTCAAGTTCCCCGAGTTTTCCAGGATTTCCCTGAGCGACACAGAACTTTATATTATGATGATGATGAATGTGGTGTTTTGTGGCGCAAGGGCCAATTATGGCCAAAGAGCGCCAGGCCGGTGCTAATGAGTTAGTAATGGAGCTATGAATAACGAAAGGCAGATGCTACGGTGGCTGTATAGGGGCCTAAAACAGTTGCTCTAAAGTACATAAAACTTACAGAAGATAAAATTATGCCAATGATTAATGGGCTGCACAATGAACACGAAATTCACATTGTAAGATAATGATCAGATAGTGACATATCTCACAGAGAAACGTTTTGCAATAAGCACTACTGCCTTAACAGAGCCCTTGGGATGCAAGGGCCTGGAGGCATGTGCTTTACAATACAACCATCACAGCGGCATCCTCTGAAAAGAGGATGTGCTATGAATTTATGGGGCTAAAAACTTGCAAGTCTACATCTTTCAGGAAAGCTATGACTGCTGTGGTGTCAAAGAACGCTTCTTCCCCAAGAAACATTGCTGGATGGAGAGGGGTGTGCTGACGATATACAAGAGGAAAATGTCTCTTTCTCTCAGCTTCGGATTCCCGACACTGCAGTAGTACGTGGAGAACGGTCAGCCTCTCACCACATCTACCACACGTTGGAGGCTCATTTCCTGTCAGTAAAAAATTGTGGGTGCCATAGGTGTGTCCTATCCTGAGTCGACAGAATAGGACATCAGTACGTCGTGTTTTCGTTTTCGGGGGCCAGAAACCTAACTTTGGCTTAATCAAGTGAAGCTTATTCTTAGTTTCAATGTCCCATAAGCGTTGCCAGTGGCTTCGCAGATTCTTCCGTAAGAGAGGCTTCAGATCTGTAACAGGTACAGCAGCCGTAGGAATAATTGCTTGTGAGGTGAGTGATGTAGCCATTTCGTCAGCTAGTACATTCCCCTCGATGCCTCTATGGCCAGGTACCCAGCATATAATTACATGCTGGTCAGACATATACGCTCTACAGAGAATGGAGTATAGCTCAGTAAGTACAGGGTTTTTGTGTTTACAGAGTGACTTCAATGCTTTTACGACGCTTAATGAGTCTGTGAATATAATTGTCTTTTGAAGATTTGATTTTCTTATATGTTTCACAGCCGACAATAGTGCGTGGGCCTCAGCCGTAAATATACTTGTTTCAGTGTGCAGTACACCGGATTCAGAGAAAGATGGACCAATGGCTGCATAGGACACCCCGGCATGCGACTTAGAAGCGTCAGTGTAAAACTCTGTGCACGAGTACTTGTACTGTAGTTCTAAGAAGTGCATTTTAATATGCGTCTCTGGCGCATGTTTAGTGATCTCTACAAAGGATGTGTCACACTCTATCAGCTGCCACTGCCATGGTGGCAACAGTTTCGCTGGAGACATAAGACAATATTCAAGCACCGGAACACCCATTTCCTCACTAAGGTTCCTTGCACGCAAAGAGAACGGCCTTCTCGCTGCAGGTTTGTTATTGAAGAGCATGGCATCGGTCATATCGTTTACGCATGAATAAGAGGGGTGTTCAGGGTTTGAAATTACTTTGAGGAAATATGTAAAACTGCTATATGATCTCTGAAGATGGAGTGACCATACATTTGCTTCTGCGTAAAGGCTTTGTACGGGACTTGTCCTGAAGGCTCCGGTCGCGAGGCGGATTCCTAAATGATGGACAGGATCCAGCATCTTTAAAGCACTTGGTGTAGCGGACTGATATACTATAGCGCCGTAGTCAAGACGTGAGCCAACAAGACACCTATACAAGTTCAAGAGACATTTCCTGTCACTGCCCCATGTTGTACTTGATAGAAGTTTCAATAGGTTCATTGTCTTGAGGCACTTAGCCTTCAAGTATTTGATATGCGGGATGAATGTCAGTTTAGAGTCTAATATAATGCCGAGAAACTTTTGCTCGGCGCGTACCGGTAATCTGCTACCAGACAGCTCAATAGCAGGACATGATACTATTCCTCTCTTATTCGTGAAAAGGACGCATGTACTTTTCTGTGGGCTCAATCTAAAACCGTTTTCTTCAGCCCATTTTGCCACTTTATTTAGGGCATGCTGGACATGTCGTTCGCAGATAGTTAAATTGCACGATTTGAAACCAAGCTGCACATCATCTACATATACAGAGTATGACATTGTTCGTGGGATAGCCATGCCCAAAGAATTTATTTTCACAATAAAGAGTGTGCAGCTTAGCACACCGCCTTGTGGAACCCCAGTTTCCTGGGTGAAAGACCTTGACAAGGCATGGCCCACCCTTACACGAAATGTGCGGTTAGAAAGGTAACTTTCAATTATACTTAACATACTCCCGCGGATACCCATAGCGGAAAGGTCTCGAATAATGCCGAAGCGCCATGTGGTGTCGTATGCTTTCTCCAAATCAAGAAATACGGAGAGAAAAAACTGTTTGTGTATGAAGGCATCCCTTATATTTGCCTCAATGCGGACAAGGTGATCTACGGTCGATCTGCCTTCCCTGAAACCACACTGGTGAGGATCTAGTAGTCCATTGCTCTCAAGGATATAGATTAGGCGTCGGTTTATCATCTTTTCAAAGAGCTTACAGAAACAGCTTGTCAAAGCGATAGGTCTATAACTACAAGGTACGGACGGGTCCTTACCTTGTTTGAGTATGGGTACTATTATAGCTTCTTTCCAAGAAGATGGAATATATCCAGCGGCCCACATGAGATTAAAAAGTGAGAGGAGTGCTTTCTGTGTTTCAGGGTGCAGATACTTGACCATTTCATATATGATACGGTCACCACCTGGTGCTGAGCTGTTACAACAAGCAAGAGAATTTTTGAGCTCAGCTAAACTAAACGGGCGGTTGTACTCTTCATAATGGCCACATTTCCGATCAAGGGGCTGTCGCTCTGCACGTTCTTTGAACTTGAGGAATGATTGCGTGTAATGAGATGCACTGGAGATATAGGCAAAGTGTTCACCCAGGCAGTCTGCCTGGTCTTCCAGGCCATCTCCTTGGGTACTTAATAAGGGCAGGGGGTTCGTCTCCCGGCCTTTTAGTTTATTTACCCTATTCCACACCTTTGCCTCGTCTTTGTAAGAATTTATCCCTGATATGTACCGCTCCCAGCTCTCTCTCTTTGCACGTCGACGTGTTCTCCTGCCTTGTGATTTGACCTGTTTAAAGTTAATAAGATTTTCAGCTGTTGGAGAATTGCGAAGCAATCCCCAAGCTTTGTTTTGATTTTTGCGTGCTTCTCGGCATTCGTCAGTCCACCAAGGGATGCGGCGTTTCTTTGCCAGTCCGTTAAATTGTTTAATGCATTTTGTTGCAGCATCAATAATAAAACCAGTTAGGTATGCCACAGCATCGTCTATATTAAAATTAGAAATGTCATCCTCGCCTAAATATGTGAGTTCTCGAAACAGTTCCCAGTTTGCTGCTTCGACGTCCCATCGAGGGAAATGGGGCGAGCATGTATCTGGTTTTGTTAGATTTAATGTAATTGGGAAGTGGTCACTCCCATAGGGGTTCTTGAGAACAGACCACTCCAGGTACGGGAATAGTGAGCTGGAAGCTATGCTTAAGTCAATGGACGAGTACGTTTGATGTGTAACATTGTAGTACGTTGGTTCTTTTTTATTCAATAAACATGCACCTGAAGAAAATAGAAAGCTTTCTATCAGGCGCCCACGTGCATCGGAGCGCGTGTCGCCCCACAGCGGGCTATGTGCATTTAAATCACCAACGACTATATATGGCGGAGGGAGTTCATCGATGAAGCTTTCAAAGTCTGTTTTAGTAAGGTGACAAGATGGGGAGACGTAAATCGAACTAACCGTTATTAGCTTACCAAATAGCACAGCTCGTACTGCAACTGCCTCGAGGGGGGTCCGGAGACTTAATTGCTTACATGCAACACCCTGATCGACTATTATGGCTACACCCCCCGAGGAGGTGAGTGCATCATCGCGGTCTTTGCGAAAAGTGGCATATTGCCTTAGAAAGTTAGCCTGCGTTAGTTTTAGGTGTGTCTCCTGAACACACAGCAACTTGGGATTGTGTTTGCGTAGGAGTTCTCTAATGTCGTCGAGGTTATGGAGAAGTCCTCTCACATTCCATTGTAGTATTTGTGTATCCATTATGCTATATGTGTAGGGTGCTGTGTGTTTAAGAGACTGAGGTTAGCTCATGGGCCTTTTTCAGGCGCCGTGACGGGAGTTTTGTCTCTTTTGGAGCGGTCGAGAGTACCTCGCCGCTCCTTAGGCGCTGGTGGCGCCGTCTGGCTGGTCGTTGTGTCCATCGCCTCTTGCGAGGCGCTGGACACGCGCTCTTCCGAGCGCTTTGTTTGACGAGAAGGCCTCGGCACGTTGGACGAGGCCTTTTGGGGCACCTGCCCGGAGGTGGATGGCCCCTTCTGCTGGGGTGACGGAGCAGCGCTAGCTGCAACCGCCGCGGGGGCAGGTGGCATAACTGCCGACTCACTGATTGTGGGTCGGACAGCTGCCGGAAGCCGTTGTGGCGCTGCCCCCTGACGCACCACCTCGGCAAAGCTGTTTGGCAGGTTGGACACCCGCCTACGCGCTTCTTTGAATGAGAGGTTCTCCTTTACTTTAATTGCTACGATTTCTTTCTCTTTTTTCCAGGATGGACAAGACCGCGAGTATGCCGCGTGGTCCCCATCGCAGTTTACACAGTGTAGAGGTTTATCACAGGATTCAGTGGGGTGTTCGTGTGCACTGCACTTAGCACAGGTCAATCGGCCTCGGCAGTTTTGCGAGCTGTGGCCGAATCTTTGGCACTTGAAGCAACGGAGAGGGTTAGGAATGTACTGCCTTACTCGGATCTTAATATAACCTGCTTCTATTGTTTCTGGTAATACACTGGAGCCAAACGTGAGAATTAGGTGTTTGGTATCGATTTCTTTCCCGTCGCGCCTGATTCTAATTCGTTTTACGTTGATAATATTTTGGTCCTTCCATTCTTCCAAAAGTTCAGCCTCGGTCAGGTTCATTAGGTCGTCCTCAGAGATCACACCACGGATGGTGTTCATGGTGCGGTGTGGGGTTACTGAAACAGGATTGTCCCCAATAGACACTAGGTTACTTAGTTTTTGGTACTGGTTTTTGTCATGCAGTTCTAAGAGGAGGTCGCCACTTGCTAGCCTAGATGCATTATAGCCTGGGCCAATTGTTTGCGTTAGACATTTGGAAACCAGGAAAGGCGAGATCATTCTCGTTGTCTGTCCAGGTTTTTCAGAATGAATGACTTGATAGCGGGGAAAGTTTTCAGTGTGTCGGCCAAAAAATTTAAATACTTCTTCGGTGCGCCCTCGCTTCTGGGGGCGATCAGGGAGTTTTGGAAAGGAATAGTCCATAAGGGAATGTTCAGTTTTCGGCAGTAACAGCAGCCGCCCACCATGGAGCCCAACAAGGGGACGCCACAGGTCTTATAAAGAAACAAGTCCTGCGGACGCCAACTGTACGTTTCTGCTATAACCAGATATGTACAACCAAGGTTGATTGCAGCACACATGGTTAACCCTTGCTGCCGGGAAGAGCGGAAGTAAAAAAGAAATGAAGAGAAGACAGGAAAGATCAAAAGTTAGAGAGAAAGACGAAGATTGGAGAGAAGGACAGGAAAAGGCAACTACGGATTTCCCCCGGGTGGGTCAGTCCGGGGGTGCCGTCTATGTGAAGCAGAGGCCAAAGGGGTGTGTTGCGTCCGCCGGGGGGCCTTAAAGGTCCAGACACCCAGCATCGGCTCAACCCCCAGGATCCCCCTTTCCCCAGACACGGCTAAGCCGCGCACGGCTACACGCGGGAGGGTCCGACCCTCGTGTGCTCGGGTCCGTGGTGTCGCAACACACCAAACGCCTGCTGACGCAGACGCCCCTGCGGGGAACTTTATATTATGTCAAGACAAGCTGACACCATGTCGCCCAATGTTGTCACTCTTAAGTAAGCATTTTAAAAATAATAAACACTAGTTGATAGAGTTTGAATAGTAAGAAGTAGTGTTTATTTTATTCAAAATAGGAAACTGAAGGCAGGGGATAGTAAAATTCACAGCAAATAAAACATATTCAAAAAAGAAAAGCTATAAAGCTCTATGTTAATTGAGTCGAACATTTTCAAATACGAATAAAAAGCTGCATACAGAAGCAAATATTTTTGAAAATGAGCTATTTCTATAAAGTGATAGCAAGATCATTGGTCCCGAACTTTTTCACAAGTGAGATTTTCTCAGCAGTTAGAAAGTCAACCTCAACTGTCCTCACATACTCTTAGCCCTGCTCAATGCCTCCATTTTGTGTTTCAGTGCTTTCCATTTTGGTTTGGATGAGGGTCACCTGCCCCCCCACCACACACACCTTTGCGTCAGTCAACACTTTTCTTTTTGAGCTCAAGCTCCTTCAAAGAAGAGGCCGCACAGTTCATTCCCGATTATTCCTCAATGTAATTGTCATTTCTGTTCTTGTCCTCGTTCTGCCGCGCGTTCGCCCCAGGGATCGTTTGAAGCATCCTCTTCGTCAGTTATACAGTGAACGTCCGATTTTTCGTACTCCCTAGGGCCCACGAAAACGACCGAAAAATCAAATTGGGCAGTCCGAAAATATGAAACCATGTCTTTTTACTGCCCTTAAGGGCTCAAGTCCTCACAGGCACATCCCAAAAAGCTCTGAAGGCCTGCCAGTACACTTATTAGGCATATCGGTGCTCTTACTGTGACAGCAGACGGTGCGTGCACGCGTGTAGTATGAAATACGTGCTGTGTCCCGTGACAATAACCACTTCCCACGCTTGTTAAGCTTCACCGCAATACTTCACATACGCTTCACCGCGTAACATTACTGTGCTGAGGCGATGCTACCCTTCGGGAACCGGCATTATGCCACGCGTCATGCTTTCTAAGCTTCGAAGCCAATCGCGAGGATTACAGAGGCGGAGTCGGTGCCATTACTGACAGCGGCGAATTCTTTCAATGAAAATCACGGCACCGAACGGCAAGGACCTTAATAGCAAACGTCGAAGCAGCTAAGCCTAGCGTTGCCGCAGTGGTGGTTACGGCTGCCAGCAGATCTGCGTGCGGCGAGATAATAAAAACGGTGGTGTTGGCTTTGCTTAATGCAGTTTCGGTCCTGCGGTCGTGGCAAAAAGTACGGAAAATCGGAAAGCGAAGGGTTCTTGCGTCCGAAATTAGACGTTTTTATACACTGACTCTATGGGACACGTGGTGGTGCCGCGAAATCGTCCGCATTATCACAAAAGTCGGGCGTCCGGAAAATCGGTCGACTGTACACTGGCAACTCCTCCAGCCGACGACAAGTCGTCAAAGACGATTCGTTACGATCCCTCTCTTTTACTCGAGCCAGAAGTAGGGCGATTTAAAATGACAGCTAATTTTCCCTGATTCAAGCACAAATTCCCTGAGTTTTCCCTTACTATCCAAAATCCCTGAGAATTCCCGGTTTTCCCGGTTGGTAGACCCCCTTAATTGTCTGCAGTGCACGCGTACACACGCATGCACAAACACAACTCACACAAATACAATAAAGCAGACGGGGGGTCAGCCGCCGGTACCATTATGGGCACTAGTACCATCGTACGCGATTTGCGGAGGTTGCCGGTTGGGCTCCCACCGGCGGCAAGCTGTCTTTTATTGCACTTCCATTTTCCTTTTCTGTATTATTCCTGCATTCCAATTCATACACATAAAACCGTTAGCTTCCCCCGTGCTTTCTTATGTGAGCATGCATACTCACTGCCTGAGGAGTGCCCAGAAGTCGAGGTAGTAGGTGATGTTCCGTGCCGCCCAGAGGCTGCGGCCGCCCTGGAACTGGAAGGCGTCCTCGAAGAGCGCGAACGTGCCGGCCATGTGCGAGTTCGGCAGCAGAGGCTGCCGCTGGGACAGGTATGCCATGTCCTCCCACCACTTCTCCAGCTGCAGTGGAGAATGACATTGCAGTACTCAGGATAGGCCGGAGAAGAGAGATGATGGTTACCGTATTTACTCGCATAATGATCGCACTTTCTGCAAAAAAATTGACACAAATTCAGGGGTGCGATCATTACGCGGGTTAAATTTCCAGGAAAAAAAAAATTCATCCCGCGTTTGCTGTGGGATGACAACAGGTCAACAACCGGGCGGCTGCCGCTGTAACAGTGCGGGACACCAAAACAAAAATGGCGGCCGGCGGGGCAAACCGAACGCGCCGAACAATATTTTTTTTTCTTTTCGCGAGTACATTACGTGCATTGAAACAGTTTATTCCGTATCAGTAATGAACAATATCGTTAATATCGGCGAGCTTGCGGCAATAGCGTAGCCATGTCCACTTTGAGGGGACAGAAACGGAGATGGGCGCACTTAGCTGCCAGTGACATAGAAACACATGGCGGGCATGCTGCGGAAACTGCGGCATTAGTCTTCACTACTATCTTAATACGGCACGTTTCCGCTAAGGGTGGGCGAATATCTTAGCTGTGTTACAAGTGTCGGCGTATGAATAAGGCACAGTTCTAACGTATCAGTGTAAACGTGGCTACTATCGTTGCCGCTCGCCCACGAGCGCAGAGGAGAAGAATCGAAAGACGCCTTTTTTGTTGTTGTTGATCACAACCATTATAAAGCTTACAAATAAAGCCAAGTCAAACGGCCGTAGCTCCTTTTTATGTCATGGAAGTGCCGAAAGTGATTTAAGGAATGCAATGGGGCACGTGCTTAAAAATGTTTGGTGCGTGCAGACCGCTTGGTAAGTGTCGTTCGCGTAGCATTCGACAGATGGTAAGCGCGATCATCATTAGCTAGACTTGGCATACGACATATCGATGCGGCAAGTTCGGGGTGCCATCATTACACGGGAAAGAAAAAAATCGAACTTTCACGACAAAATTCAGGGGTGCAATCATTACGCGAGTGCTATCATTATGCAAGTAAATACGGTAATGGGGTTTTATGGCGCAAGGGCCAGGGTAACAGCGCCAAATAATGGTATGACATAGTCAATAATGTAGTAATGTGGTCAATGCCAAAAGGTGTATGTGGCACTGCTGTATGATGGCCTAAAACCATTCGCTGTAAAGTACTTAAAATATACATTTAAATAAAATTATGACAGTGACAAATAGGGTGTACAATGATATGCTGGACGGAAATAAATTATATGCTACTAAGAGGTTATATACTAAAATGTGTCCCATCAGGGCCCTTTGAGAGTAAGGGTCTGGAAGCGTGCTCTACACAAAACTCTACCATCACAACTGTGGCTTCTTAAGAGAAGCTGTGCTATGAATTGTTTGGGCTGATAACATGCAAGTGCATTTCATTGAAAAAATCGAATACTGGATTTTGTGTTCAATAACGGTTCCTTACAGAGAAACATTGCTGGGTGAAGAGGGATATGTTGTCTGTAAGCTAGAGGAGAAAGTTTTTTTTTTCTTTCATCGTCTGCTTCCTGGCACTCCAGTAAGACGTGGATGACGGTCAGCCTCTCACTACATTTACCACAGATCTGAGGTTCATCACCAGTCAACAAGTAGTTGTGTGTGCTGTCATCATCATCATCAGCCTGGTTACGCCCACTGCAGGGCAAAGGCCTCTCCCATACTTCTCCAAGAACTCCGGTCATGTACTATAATTGTGGCTATGTCATCCCTGCAAACTTCTTAATCTCATCCGCCCACCTAACTTTCTGCCGCCCCCTGCTACGCTTCCCTTCCCTTGGAATCAAGTCCGTAACCCTTAATGACCATCGGTTATCTTCCCTTTTCATTACATGTCCTGCCCATGCCCATTTCTTTTTCTTGATTTCAATTAGGATGTCATTAACTCGCATCTGTTGCCTCACCCAATCTGCTCTTTTCTTATCCCTTAATGTTACACCCACCATTCTACTTTCCATAGCTCGTTGCGTCGTCCTCAATTTAAGTAGAACCCTTTTCGTAAGCCTCCAGGTTTCTGCCCCGTAGGTGAGTATTGGTAAGACACAGCTATTATACACTTTTCTCTTGAGGGATAATGGCAACCTGCTGTTCATGACCTGAGAATGCCTGCCAAATGCACCCCAGCCCATTCTTATTCTTCTGATTATTTCCGTCTCATGATCCGAATCCGCGGTCACTACCTGCCCTAAGTAGATGAATTCCCTTACCACTTCCAGTGCCTCGCTACCTATCGTAAACTGCTGTTCTCTTCGGAGACTGTTAAAGATTACTTCAGTTTTCTGCAGATTAATTTTTAGACCCACCCTTCTGCTTTGCCTCTCCAGGTCAGTGAGCATGCATTGCAATTGGTCCCCTGAGTTACTAAGCAAGGCAATATCATCAGCGAATTGCAATTTAATAAGGTATTTTCCATTAACTTTTATCCCCAATTCTTCCCACTCCAGGTCTCTGAATACCTCCTGTAAACACGCTGTGAATAGCATTGGAGAGATTGTATCTCCCTGCCCGACGCCTTTCTTTATTGGGATTTTGTTGCTTTCTTTATGGAGGACTATGGTGGCTGTGGAGCCGCTATAGATATCTTTCCGTATATTTACATACACCCATAAATGGACCCATAAATGGACAATATTGTGCGATGCCAAATCAGTGCTACAGGTGCTAAAATGTTTTTTAAAGAAAGGACCATGCTACCTGCTCGTGCTGGAAATCGTCGGAACTTCATCACAGTGCCGAGTTAAGTGGCCACGTGATCACCTTTCAATGGGTGCCTAGTCATTGTGGTGTTTTTGGCAATGAACTCGCTGACAGTGAGGTAAGATCGGCGTGCTCTTCCTCTGATGAAGTACGGATTGCCTACTCGCGACCTGACACCAACTCCATGATCAAGGCACTCATGCAGGACCTTACAAAAGATTACAGAGCCCACTATGACAACATTCACAGATGTCTACATATGATTGACCCTGACGGTAAATTCTGTTTGCCCCCGAAGCTTACACGGAGCAAAACATCATTGCTACATAGGATTCGGCTCGGCGTTGCTTTCATCCGTTGCTACGCGCACCTCATCGGCCAATCGAACAGCCCCGATTGTGATCACTGCCAGACACCTGAAACACTGCAACAGCTACTGTGCGACTGCCCAGTATATATGCTGGAGCGAAGGACGTTAGAAAGTTTCTTAGCCAGCGTTGGCAGGCAACCACTGTCGGAGGAAGCTATCCTCGGCCCATGGCCTGACACTGCAATTTCAATACGTGCAACAAAAGCATTGTTGAAGTTTCTGCAGGACACCAAGCTCGACGAGCGGCTCTAGCAAGACAACTGTCTTATGTACATAAGCACTCACCACTTCTCTTATCATCATCATCCATCCCAGTACTTTCTTCTCTTATCATCATCATCCATCCCAGTACTTTCACTCCCCTTCCCTCTTCCCCAGTGCAGAGTAGCAGACTAGAGCGCACTAGCTCAGGTCGACCTCTCTGTCTTTCCTATCAATAAATCCAATTCAATTCAATTTACATACGGCTCGTCTACGTGTGTCCTATTGTCAACCGAGTTAAGAGGACATCGGCTTCCCGTGATTTCATTGTTAATGGCGAAATGCCTAACTGTGGTTTAATTAGGCAAAACTTATTAGATGTTTTAGCATCCCAAAGGTGCTGCGAATAGCCTCTTAATTTTCTCCGTAGGAATGATTTAAGATCTAAAGCTGTAACAGCTATGAGATCATTGCCAGTTTTTGTTGTTATGGGCATAGCGAGATCATCAGCAAGCATGTTACCCTTAATACCTCTGTGGCCAGGAACCCAGCATACTACGATACATTGTTCAGCTGCATAAGTAGTGCACAGAAGTGAATACAGTTTAATTACTACAGGATTTTCCTGCTTTTGAAGCGACATTAAAGCCTTAACTACATTTGACGAGTCTGTAAATATAATTGCCTCCTTGAAATCGATTTGCATAATATGCTTTACAGTCGACAATAACACATAGGACTCTGCTGCAGAGATGCTGGCTAGTGTGTGCAGAATGTCATATTCCGAAAATGATGGTCCAACTGCGGCATAGGACAAGCTGGCATGCGACTGATGCATCCGTGCAAAATTCCTTGCACAAGTATTTTGCCTGCAGTTCTACGAAGTATATTCAAATGTGTTTTTGTGGAGCATGTTTCAAGACTTCTACAAATGATGTGTCCCCTTCTACGATCTCCCAGTGCCACGACAGTAGTGGCTTTGCTGGGTTTTTCAGACAGTGTTCTAGAAGCAAGACCTTCATTTCTTCACTAAGCCTCCTAACGCGCAGTGAGAAGGGTTCTCTGAATGTTGGGCGATTATGAAACAGTGTAGCACAGATCATGTCATTTACAGATGCATAATAAGGATGTTCAGGGTTCGAATGCACTTTCAGGAAATATGTAAAACTAAAGTAGGACCTTTGCAGGTTGTAATGATCGGCCTGGAGGGGTAGTGTCCTTTGAAACTCGCCCAGCCTACTGCGACAAATCGGTTCGTGAAGCCAACAATGCACCTATTGCGGACAGCCCAATGGTGCCAGCAAGGCTAGCCATGTTTGGCGGACGGAGTATTGTTAGTTGGTTTGCTGTCACCTTCACTGTCTAATTGGAGCAAGAGAACTCCTGAAAAAAGGTGTTTTGCAGAACTTTCTCATCGGCCCCAGTAATCGTCACAGACGTGGTGGCTAACTGCGGAGTCGGCTCTGGAATCAAGAGGCGCCAGCTTGAGTCAAGCGTGACAACCCCTGTCTACGAGGACCCTCTCCGCTCGGTGTGTTGAGGGAAACAAAAGTGCGGAAGTGAGTGTGTGAATGCTCGCCGTCAAAGGCGGGTCAACGACGACTCCGACGACTTTGGACACTCTGATTGGACAAAGGTTGGATGGCAGTTTTCCCCTTGCCTAGGGATCTAGAGAGGACAGAGCAGCCGTTTTCGGCTGCTCGGGTTGCTTCATTTTCAGTCATGCTAGACTGATGGAAGGTAATGTTCTCCACCCTTCATGTAGATATTGTATATAAATCCTGTATTCCTTATTCTTGATCAGAACAAGGACGATAGCATGGGCCAGCCCACTCCGTATTATGTGCCCGACCCCAACTCTTACTACTGGCTGGCAGCGGTGAGACGGGCTTTGCGACGTGGTGCTGTGTCTGCGGTGAGTGCTTGGTTTATGCTTTGACTTTCTAGGCTTCATTTTGTGATTGTTCAGTTTAGAACAGTAGGGAAGCTGGATTGTTGATTGTTAGTTAGGTTGTGTTTAACTCGGTATGTTTAGCGAGCAGGACCAAGGTAGCAAAGCAGCAATCATGGAGTTTAGGACACTGTTGAGGGACGACTTGTTGGCTGTTGGTGAGGAATTGGGATTAGAGGTACACAAGGAAATGATAAAATCGGAATTATTAAAGCTGATTTCTGAACAGAGTGAGGAAGACATTGGAATCGGGTTAGAACTTTGTAGAAAAAGAGAGAAATGGGACAGAGAGAGAGAGAACGCGAATTAGAAAGATGCAACTTGAGCTTCAAAGTAAACGTTTGGAGTTGTCTCAGCAAGTGAAGGGGCTCTGGAACGATCAAGCGAGGCAGAATCATACCGCAGGAACAGGCTGTTAAAGTAATTTGAGGTCGGGAATGACATAGGGTTGTTCCTAGAAAATTTTGAAAGTACTTGCGAGAAGATGAACTTCTCTCCAAGCACATGGCCACAGTGGTTGTTGTCGATGTTGCCGTGCGAGGCTGCTGAAGTAATCGGCAGACTCAGTGCGCAAGATCAATATGATTATGCGAAGGTTAAGGCTAGTCTTTTGAAAAAGTACCGCCTTTCAGCCAAAGCTTTTTGGCAAAGGTTTAGAAGCAAGAGCAAGAGCAAGAAGGATAGCGAGGGATATCTGGAGTTTGCATATAGCTTAAAAGCAAACCTAGTCGAGTGGTTGAAAAGCGCGGAAGCGTATCAGAGCAGAGACATGATTATTGAATGCATGTGTCTAGAGAAGTTTTACAGAAGCATCCCACAATCTGTGAAGCTGTGGGTGCATTACAGAGGAAACGTAAACACTGTGGAAAGGGCGGCCAAATTAGCCGAAGAGTACGCAACGCATGGAACGCTGAACGCCGAAGACGGAAATTGGGACAGTTGATATGGACCACAGAAACAATTTTCGGTCAAAAAGGAATCACAGATGAAACGACCGGAGCACGTAGACGCGGAGAAGAGGACGTCAGAAGTAAGCGAGGAGAAGTCAAATGCCGAAACAGTACAAAAAGAGCAAAAAAAGGGAATTTGAATCTCTTAGACCGATCCTCTGCTATAAGTGCCACAAACTCTGACATATCGCTGCAAACTGCGAGAAGCCTAGCGTAGTTTTCTCTTACGTAGATGAAAAGGACAAGAATATGGAACTTTTAAGCCCATATATTCTAGGCCTGCATATTAATGGAAAACCATGCCGGGTGCTATGAGACAGTGTCGCCACTATGGACATTGTCCATCCATCTTACGTGACGGTAGAAAACTTTGCTGGAGAAGTAGCATGGATCAAACAGGTTGTGGAAGAACACAGCGTGTGTTTGCCGATGGCGACAGTCAAACTCACTGCACCGTTTGGGGAGCTCGTGACCGAGGCTGCAGTTTCCAAATTCTTGTCACTGCAGTACCCTTACATTTTTTTGAATCGGTCGGATCAGTTACTGCGTGAAAAGGAGCTGAAACTTGGAGAGGGCATAGTACAGGCATTGACGCGAAGCCAAGCTCGTCAAATCATGTCGCTTTCGGCTGAAAATGCAAAAGCTGCTCCAGCAGAAGTAGCAAAACAGGTAGCTTCAGTAACCGAAACTGAGCTAAGCTTGAGGGATGAAAAAGCGGTTGAGGAAATCCTGCCAGCTGACCAACTCGATGAGAGCATATCGCAAGGCGTGCGTTCACGCCTGCAGCGGGAGCCAGCTGACACACTCGCAAGCGAGACAGGGTCGATACTATCACCGGCCTCAAAAAACTTTGATCAGCTCTTACGTGGGGGCAAAGAGTCACTTGCAGCTGAGCAAAAGAATGACTTCAGCCTAGCGAAATTGCATGACGCAGCTAAAGAAGGCATTGTTAGGTGCAACGTGATGGTACAAGAGAGAGGAGGCTTGTTATATCGGCACTGCAGAGACTGAAAGGGCAAAATTCTGGATCAGTCAGTTGTACCTACTAAGTACAGGAAGGACCTTCTGGGTCTCTGTCATGAAAATGGGTGGTCTGGCCACCTAGGCATAAACAAATCAAAGGAAAGATTGCTTATGAAATACTACTGGCCTGGCTGTTTCAAAGACGTAGAAAACTGCGAGATCATGAGATGCCTGCCAGCGCTCGAGTAAACCAGGAGAAACATGGAAAGCTCCACTAAAGGTAGTGCCCTTAATATCTGAACCTTTCAGACGACTCGTGATAGACACGGTAGGGCCTCTACCAAAGGCAAAGTCAGGTTACAGGTACTTGTTTACCATGCTACGTCTGGCTACAATGTTTCCGGAGGCAATCCCTCTGAAAGAACGCAGCTCCACCAAAGTAGTAGATGCACTTTGACAGTATTTGCACGAGTTGGGCTTCCAGCCAAAATTCAGGCCGATCAAGGGTCAGTATTCACTAGCTGACTGACTTCCACATTCTTACAAAAGTGCGGGGTAAAGTTGATACACAGTTCCGTCTATCACTGTTAGTCAAATAGTGTAGAGAGGTGTCATTTAGTACTTAAGCGAGTTTGCGGGCGCTCTGTTACGAATGCAAGGGGGACTGGGAGAATAGTCTTCTGGTTACTTTGTTTGCTTTGCGAACAGTTCCTCATGAGGCTACAGGGTTCTCGCCAGCAGAACTAGTGTATAGGAGGACACTCCGTTCCCCACTGAGAATGCTAAGAGAGATGTGGGAGGAAAGAGAGAGTCAAACAGTGGTAGAGTACATGCTAAATCTGCTGGGACGGCTAAGTGCAACACCAGAACTACTCAAAAAGAACATGGGAGTAGCACAAAAGAACGCCAAACTCTATTACGACAAGAATGCGAGGCTTCGAATTTTTAACACCGGAGACTAGGTAATGATCCTCAAACCTTGAAGAAAGAACAAGCTTGAAGTTCACTGGGACGGGCCCGTTAAAGTGTTGCACAAACTTTCAGATACTAACTATGCTCTGAAAATGCCGTCGCAGGAAGGAGGCGAGGATACCACTGCAATTTGACGAAGCCATACGTGGCGCGGAGTTGTTAACTTTACCATCAAAGAGCAGGATGACACTAGTACCAAGTTTAAGGAGTATAGGGCGACCTCCAACTCTGAAATCGACATAGAAGAAGTAGTAAAACATTCGGTAAGCTCGCACGCTCTAAGACCCGAGCAGCTAGATGAGCTAAGAGAGGTGTTAGGGGAATGTATCGACAGGTTCAGTGATCGGCCAGGTAGACCCGAACTAATAATGCATGAAATAGAGCTGACATCAATCGAACCTGTAAGATAAAAGCCTTACAGAGTGTCTCCACGACAGAAAGAAATTATGGAGGCAGAAATACAGCGCATGCTATAGTTGGGAGTTATTGTGCCTACTGAGAGTGACTACACGTCACCACTAATACTTCTGGAAACCCCCTAATAAGGACCCTTGCCCATGTGTTGACTACAGGAAGTTGAATGCCATCACTAGGGATCAGCTGTACCCGACACCTAACATTGAGGAACTAATCGAAACAGTCAGCACTGCTAAATACATTTCGACTATAGATCTTGTGCGGGGATACTGGCAAGCTTCCCTTTCAGAAAGTGCCAGCCACTATGCCACATTTATCTCACCTGTAGCCACCTTTTGCCCTCTCGTTCTCAGCTTCAGGCTGAAGAACGCGCAGTTTAGCTTCTCTACGTTAATGGGTATTGTCCTAAAGGACTTGCAGGAGTTCGCCTTGCCCTATCTTGATGATGTAGCCATTTTTTCGGACAGCTGGGAACAACACGTATCACACCTCAAACAGGTGTTCTCACGGTTGAGGGAAGCCGGCTTAACGATGAAAGCGGAAAAGTGTAGATTTGGTTGTTCGCAGGTTACTTATCTGGGCCATGTCAGCCAGGGCACGAGATAGCCGGCTGAGCTGAAAACAGCTACGATTGGAGATTTTTCACAGCCATGCACAAAGACAGACATTTGTTCATCTTTGGGAGTTGTCTGGTACTATCAACGGTACATTCCGAATTATTTGCAAATAGTAACTCCTTTAACGGATGCACTCCGGAAGGGAGCACCGAGTAACGTACACTGGGATAAGGACAAAGAGAACGCTTTCCAAAGTTTGAAGAAGCTATTGGTTTCTCATCCTGTGCTTCACACGCCAGACTATACAAAGGAATTCATAGTTCAGTGCGACGCAAGCGAGAGGGGAATGGGTGTGGTACTTAGGTCGGCGATGATAATGAGGAACATCCTATCCTCTATGCCAGCCGTAAACTAAATGTAAGAGAGGAAGCCTATAGTGCTTCAGAGAAGGAATGTGCCTGTTTAGTTTGGGCAGCCCAGTAGTTGTTACTTGTATGGAGCGAGACTCATCTTCGAGACAGACCACTCTCCTCTGACGTGGCTCAATCAAATGTCACAAGAAAATGGCCGCTTCTTCGATGGAGCCTAACTCTCCAAGAGTACAACTTCTCCATTAGATATAATAAGGGAAAGTTGCATAGCAATACGGATAGTTTGAACAGGCTAATTTGAATTCTGCGTTTAGGGATCCCAATGAATTTTTGTCGTTGCTATATTTATTTTTGTTAAGCCAAGGAGATCCCCTCTCATTTAGAAGGGCTCCATCCATGATTGCTAACTTTGTCAGCCCGAAATCCCTTCAAAAATTGACATAGCAAAATGCAGTATCTGTTGTTTCTGCACTTATGCTTCCTTTGAAGCTTGGCGGGCCTAAAGCGAGATCCAGGGTACTTAATCTCTGCGCAGAGCCGTGTTGTGGGGTTCGCTTTGCAGTTGCCTGTCATTGTTGGATTTTCTGGGGTGTGTCAGCATTTCGCAGCTGGTCGCTGCAAGCCAAGCAAGACTGCCCTTGCCACCATCCATTCTCTTCCTGTCCAGCGGTTATCACCATTGGCCAGTCGAGATTTTCTGGGCTATGTAGGAGCTGTTACGATCGGCCTGCAGGGGTAGTGTCCTTTGAACCTCTCCCAGACCACCGTGATGAATTGGTTCATGAAGCCAACAATGCACCTCTTGTGGACAGCCCAATGATGCCAGCAAGGCTAGCAATGTTTGGTGGAACCAGTATTGTTAGTTGGTTTGCGGTCGCCTTTACGGTCTAATTGAAGCAAGAGATTTGCTGGAAATGGGTGCTTTGTGGCACTTCCTCATAGGCCCCAGTAATCATCGCAGTCGTTTGACAGACGCGGCGGCTAACTGCGAAGTCAGCTCTGGAATCAAGAGGCACCAGCTTGAGTCAAGTGTGACAACCTATCTGCGAGGACCTCCTCCCTCAAAGGTAGATTGACTACGACCACTTTGGACACTCCGATTGGACAAAGGTTGGACAGCAGTTTTCCCTCGCCTAGGGATCTAGAGAAGGACGGAGGGTGTTTAAGCAGCTATTTTCGGCTGCTTGCGGTGTGTCGTTTTCAGTCATGCTAGACTGATAAAGGTAATGTTCTCCACCCTTGATGTAGATATTGTATATAAATCCCGTATTCCTCGTTCTCGATGAGAACAAGTTCTTCCCTTCAACAACGTCCTTAGCGTGGATGAGTTGGATGACGGCATGGGCCAGCTATCCCTTATTACATGCATGACTCCAACTCTTACAAAGTTAGTGACCACTGATTCGAATCCACGCAGAGACTTTGTACAGGATTTGTCCTGTGGCCAGGTGGATGCCTAAATGATGAACGGCATCCAGCATTCTTAGTGTGCTCGGTGCGGCAGAGTGATAGACCACAGCGCCATAATTCAAATGGGACAGTATGAGACTCTTGTGGAGGTTCATTAGACACTTCCTATCACTACCACATGTTGTGTGTGACAAAACATCAAGAATATTCACTGTTTTTAAGCAGTTAATCTTCATGTATTTGATGTAGGGTATGAAAAATAGTTTAGAGTCAAGTATGACACCCAAAAATTTGTGTTCTATGTTCAGAGGTATGCTTTGTCCATCAAATTCAATATCAACACCTGGGACCAGGCCTCTATCTGTAAAATGGATTCAGGAGCTTCTCTGGGGATTTAGCTTAAACCCATTTTCATTAGCACATTTTGACACCCTGTCACTCCCAAATTGCAAGATTACACAATTTGAAGCCTATTTGCATATTGTCAATGTATACTGAATAAAATATGGTGCATCAAATTGACAAGCATAAAGAATTCACTTTTACAATAAAATGAGTACAGCTTAGTATGCCACCCTGCGACACCCCCGTTTTCTGGAGAAACTGCCTGGAGAGAGCATTACGAATTCTGACATGTAATATGCGGTTTGACAAGTAGCTTTCTATAACATTAAGCATGTTTCAGCAAATACCCATCTCTGACAAATCTTGCAATATCCTGTAGCGCCACCTTGTGTCATACATCTTTTCCACATCAAGGAATATCGACAAGAAGTAATGCTTTTGAATGAAAGCGTTACGAATGTTTGACTCTATGCGCACGACATGGTCGGTTGTAGAATTACTTTCCCTGAAACCACACTGATAGGAATTAAGCAGTTTGTTAGAGTCGCCGAAATGTAACATATGACAATTTATCATTTTCTCGAATAGCTTGTAAAGACAACTTGTAAGCGCTATTCGATGGGAACTGTTAACTGAAGATGGATCTTTCCTTGTTTTACTACTGAAATTACAATAGCCTCTCTCCATATTGAGGGCAGGTATCCAGAAGCCCAAATGGTGTTAAAAAGTGCAAGTAGTGTTATTTGTGCGTCTTTGTGCAAGTTCTTGATCATGTCAGCTCCAGGTGCAGAGCTCTGACATGTGTTTAATGAGGCTCTCAGTTCGGCAACGCTGAAAGGATGATTATAAAGTTCATTCGGCCTGCATTTCCAATCCAGTGTCTTACGTGCCGCTATTTCTTTATATTTAAAGAACATCTTAGCATAATGAATTGAGCTAGAGACGCACTCAAAGTACAAAGAACCAGCTTGTTCTTTTAAGGTATCAGACTTAGCTTCTCTGGTATTCAGGTAAATGCAGGTGGTTTGGCGTTTTGCCATCCTCAACCAGACAAGCAAAGATATTATTGCAGTAACCTAGTGTATTTTACATTGCTGCTGGTGTAACTTTTCGGCAGCAGCGCAATTGTGTTGCTGCTGAAAATTTAGACCTGCAGCAAAGTAAAATACACTTGCTTACTGTAATATCAGCCGTGTTTGTCTGGAGCTCTGCCCCACCAGGTGGCTGCACAGTGCAGGCCACTTATGTTTACACCTCCACCCCTTAAAACGCCTAGTCCAGCTGTGTTTACCTGAATACCGGAGCCGATAAAATCGCTGGGTTTGCTGCCTGTTGAGCCTTCTATGCCTATCCTAAACTTTTGCCTCCTGCATGTAGAAATTTATGCTTGAGAGAAATCTCTCGCAGCTCATTCTCCTTGCATGTTGTCTTGTTTGCCTTCATTGCAGTTTGATGTGTTTAAATTCAAGAAGGTTTTCTGCAGTTATCAATTGACGCAGTATGCCCCATGCCTTGTTTTGCTTTTTTTCTGCCTGTCTCTGCTCTTCATTCAACCAACGAACACATAGTTTATATGAATGACCATTTTTTTAGGCATTCTTCTGCTGTGTCGATAATAAAAGCTGTAAGATACCGTACACCACCATCTACACTAAAATCATAGGTAAGATCTTGTGTTAAATGGGTTGATTCATTAAACTGCTTCCATTTGATTCATTAAACTGCTTCCATTCAGCCGTTGCTAGTTTCTATTGAGGTATTTGTGGTGAACAGTCTTGTTGCTCAACTAGGTGAAGTACTATAGGAAAGTGGTCACTCCCTAGTGGATTTTTCATTACCTCCCATTCCAGGTCATGAATTAATGAGGCAGAGCCAATGGCCAGATCAATAGATGAGTACGAGTTACGATGAAGTTAACCCTTTACTGCACCTTGTTGCATTTACGCAACATTCTGATGAACGGCGTTAAAAACCGAAGCAACGTCAGTTTGGAGCTGCCTGTACACGTTGTTGCATATCCGCAACATTGGTCTGTAAAACGCGCCACCTTGTGCTGCAATCTGTGCTAATCCTTCGCATCTTCTACCAAAACAAACATGGCGGAGGCTGCGCGCGCCCGCGAGCAGTGATATAGGTAAGTTTTACAAATTGTAAATGTATTTCTCCATAGGACAAAGCGCAATAAAATTCTTACGCTATGCTCCACATCCTTCTGACTCTGTAGGTTCAAAAAAACATTGTCATTTCGGAATAGTTTGTTCCTGGCGACACAACGTTGCTATGTTGCACAAATGCAACAACGTGTACATGGTTTATTTTCTTCGGAAAAGTGCAATGGCTACGAAACGCTGGTATAGCCCAGCAATTCCTCCTGATGGTGAAGGCAGTGACTATTCAATTAGTCACGACAGCCACGAGTGTAAGACCGTTTCGATTCAATATGTGGAGAAGATGTTCTCTGGTCGAATTTCCTTTCTTCTTTTCAAAAGTACGCTGTGCCTCCGCATTTGCCGTGTCACGTCGTCACGGGCACAGCTTTACGTCTGCGCTTCGATGTTCTACATTTTGACAATAACCCGAAAACACTGCATTGTTTCCTGGCTGCACGGGAATCTGCCTGACGTACTGCACGAAGTGTGGGAACCACCTGTGCTGCACAAGCATGCCCAAGTTCTTCTCTTTGTTCCACACTAAATCATAGGTGCACCAATGATTGTCTCGTGCAAATAAGCATCTGAGTATGAATCGCACTAAATCTATCTTTTACTTTCAACTTCTTCTTTATTTGCACATTGTTGCAAATATGCAACATACCCTTTTTCTGCAAATTGAAACCACAGACATTTGCTAAAGGAAGTTTCGATGGGAGTACAGGTACTGTTATGCTTCCCTACAACTCCATGAATAATATTTTGAGGAAGCGAAAAATTGTGCAGTAAAGGGTTAAAATATGTACATTCTTTTTATTAAAAAGGCACGCACCAGAGCTTAAACGGAAAATTTCAATGACTCGCCCTCTAGTGCCACACCGGGCATCTGCCCAGAGTCTGTTGTCGACATCGAAATCACGTATAATTCTGCAGGGTTCAGGAAGCTGATCCACTATGCAATTGAAATCATTTAATTGTTGATTACGTGGCAAGTATAACGAGCAGATTGTAACTAACTTGTTGAATAAGATCACTTCTGCTGCAGCTACCTCAAGAGGCGTGTTAAGTAGAAAAAGTGACATGCTACACACTTATCAACTCTGATGGCTACACCACCAGATGAGGCGTTAGCATCGTCACAATCTTTTAGAAAAATAGTGTCTTCTTCAAGTGCGCCTTTTGAACACACAGCACCTTAGGATTATATTGTTACGAAGAGTTGCAAAGAAATGGTTTTATTTACAGGCGATGGATGATGATCGTAGCGTGATCGTAGCGCAGCCCGGCCTCTTAAACTCTTCATTCTCTTCGTCTTCTCTTCTCTCTTCTTGTCCGCGCCTTTCGTATCCGTTACATTTCCCCGCAAGCAGACGAAGCCCGTGGGGCGAGTCAGGTTGGACAAGCAGGGTAGAAAGGCTTCAGGCAAGCAATATGAGTCAGCTGAGTTCTGCTTGATCGCCGACCATTGCACAGGAGGCGAGCTATGACGTAAGTGAGTTCGCTCAGGCGGTCCACGACTACAAATGGGCCTGAATATTGTGACAAGAACTTTTGGCACAATCCACGCTTATGTTGCGGTGTCCAAAGGAGAACCAAGTCACCTTTTTCCAACGATACTTGTACGCGACGGTTGTCATATCGCTCTTTCGAACGACTTTGCGAGGCCAGAGTACAAAGACGAGCTATTCGACGGGCTTCTTCGGCGAGACACAAAGTCTTCAATACAGAATTGTCACTGTGCAGTACGAAGGGTAAGAAAGTGTCCAGAGGGCTTCGCGGTAACCTTGCATACAGGAGATGAAATGGGCTATAGTTCGTGGTTTCGTGTTTCGCCGTGTTGTATGCGTAAGTGATGAATGCAAGCACGTCGTCCCAGTTCTTATGATTGGAGGAGACGTACATGGCAAGCATGTTGGTCAGCGTTCTGTTCGTCCTTTCGAGGCCATTGGTCTGAGGATGATATGGCGTCGAATGACGGAACTGTGAAGTGCACAAACGAAGTAACTCTTCAATGGCATCAGCAGTGAACTGGCGACCATGGTCGCTGATGATGACACGTGGTGGGCCATGACGAAGGACCACGGAACGCAGCAGGAAGACTGCCACGCAAGCAGCTGTAGAAGACTGTATGGCTGCAGTTTCTGCATCTCGTGTAATATGGTCTACGCAGACAATTATCCAACGGTTCTTGTTGTTAGATAACGGGAATGGACCCAAAAGGTCAATGCCTATTTGCTCGAACGGCGTACTGGGCGGTGTTCAATGGCCGAAGGGGACCCGGGGCTGCGGTGGTCGGTCGCTTGTGACGTTGGCACATTTCACAACTAGCGACATAGCGCTTGCTTGTTTCGTACATCTTGGGCCAGTAAAAGCCGAAATGGCTGGATGTCACATCGTCATGCATGGCGCGTAGAATGTCGGAGCGGAGACTCTCGGGGACAACAAGCAGAAAACGCGCTCCATGCCCGGATTAATTAGTTTTGTAGAGCAATTTATCACGGACAGTAAAGCGACCGCTACCTTTAGAAGTACGGGCGGCGACAAAAAGCGGATCGAGGGTAACATCATTCCGTTGTTCTCGCTGAAAGTCTGCCGCGTCAGGGAACGTAGAAGTAACAGCAGTGAGACAGTCGTCAAAATTCTCAGCATCGCAGGCAGTAGTCGCAAGAGGCATCTGAGAGAGGCAGTCTGCGTCAGCGTGACGACGGCCACTCTTGTAGGATACCACAAAGTCGTATTCCTGGAGGCGCAGCGCCCAACGTGCGAGGCGACCAGAGGGATCACGCAAACCAACCAGCAAGAATGGTGGTCAGTGATAACCTTGAATGGTCTACCGTAAAGATAACACCGAAACTTTTGTATGGCCAAAACGGCTGCCAGGCATTCCTGTTCCGTAACCATATAATTGCGTTCAGATTTGCTCAGGCAACGGCTGGCATATGCGACAACATGTTCTGCGCCACTGTGACGTACAAGCACTGCTCCTATCCCGATTCCACTAGCATCAGTGTGAACTTCAGTCGGGCAAGATGGATCGAAGTGACGCAAGAGGGGTGCTCACGTTAGTATGAACTTCAGTTGAGATAATGATGCGTCACACTCTGGTGTCCAATTGAAGGATGCATTTTGTCGCAAAATACTTGTCAACAAGTAAACGATGTCGGCAAACCGGGGAACAAAACGACGAAAATACGAACATAGGCCAATGAATGAGCAGAGTTCTTGTGCTGACTACGGTGGCTTGAAGGAGCTCACCGCTTCAATCTTACGAGGATCGGGTCTGACGCCATCCTTGTCGACTAAGTGTCCCAGGACCAGTGTTTGACGTTCGCCGAACCGACACTTTTTTGATTTTAGAACCAGTCCAGCTTTCTCAATGCAGTCGAGAACGAGGCTGAGGTGTTCGTTATGTTCTTCAAACGTGCGGCCAAACATTACAACATCATCAAGGTAACACATGCATATCTCCCACTTTAGACCACGTAGTACTGTGTCCATGAATCTTTCAAAGGTGGCAGGAGCATTGCAAAGGCCAAAAGGCATAACATTAAATTCAAATAGGCCATCTGGAGTCACGAAAGCGGTCTTTTCCTTGTCGGCAGGGTCCATAGGTATTTGCCAATATACCCCGATCGCAAATCAAGTGTTGAGAAGTAAGAAGCAGCGTGTAAGCAATCAATGACGTCATAGATTCGCGGTAGTGGATATACATCCTTCTTCGTCACTGCCTTTAGATGTCTGTAGTCCACGCAGAATCTCCAGGAGCCATCTTTTTTTTTTTGGACCAGGATTACTGGGGCTGCCCATGGACTAGACGACTCTTGAAAGATACCTTTGTTCATCATCTCCTTGACTTGCTCTGCAATAACTTTGCGCTCGGACGATGACACTCGGCAGGGCTTCCGGCGGATGGGGTGTGCTGAGCCGATATCTATTCTGTGACGAGCGCAGGATGACGGTAAATGAAGGGGTGCATCTCCATGTGTGAAGTCGAATGCAGCCTCATGCCTGGCAAGGACCTGTACCAGTGCTTGCCGTTTCGATGTACCGAGAGCCTTGCTGATCATGCCGAGCAGTATCTCTTCAAAATGGCCATTATCGCAAGGAAAGCAAGCTGTAGAGACGTCCGTAGTTAGTGCCGCTATTGAGCTACATGCGGCTTTATCGAAGAGAGCGATTTTCATACTGCGAGGAAGGACAACCAGCGTCGCGGAACAGTTCAGCGCCCACAATGTGGCGACAGAGCAGGGCAGAGCACGACAGAGCAGGGCACAAGTATATCTTTTTTAGCACAGTTTATGCGGTGAGGCCTAACTACAAGGTCAACACAATCAGCATCAACAGTAGTTGCAGAAACACCAACGGGCGTCAGGCACCACGATGGTGCCTCGCCGGACGGTCATTGCAAGAAATACCTCTGCCTATTGTGATGTTCAAAAACAAAGTGAATATCTCTATTGACGGAATACCGACCATGGCGTTAGTTGATACTGGGGTGACTGGTTCATCAAGAACAATGAGTGTGTCTGTGTCCCAGTCTTCACCACCCGAGCTTTCTTCAGAATGTGCCGATATAAATAACTTGTTCAATGATATTTCGCCACAACCACAGTCCACGGAAGCACCTCACTGTTCAAGAAAATCTATACCAAGAATAACATTGTGCGAACAACGAGAAAGAACAAGGAATTCCGACACAAACACTTTCCCAGCCAACAAAACACTCACAGCACAAACACCAAGGGGATGAAGCCACTCGCCGCCTACTCCACGAAAGGTAATACCGTCGTTCCAAGAAAACATAACTTTGTGGCCTAGACGGTTTTTAAAAGCGAGGCTCATCACAGACACAGTCGCCCCAGTATCAACTAACGCCATGGTCGGTATTCCGTCAATAGAGATATTCACTTTGTTTTTGAACATCACAACAGGCAGAGGTATTTCTTGCAAAGACTGTCCGGCGACCACACCTCCATTGGCCGCGGATGCTAGTTTCCCGGCGGCGGTGAGAAAGAATGGTGCCGAGGGGACGGAGAGCGGCAGGGACGGTTATTTGGTGGCGTCAAGCTCCGCTCAGATGCTGGCGAATCGCTGCGTCTGGTCTCGTGTGAGAAGTGGTCCATTGGAAGCAAATCAGTCATCCGCAAGTCATATGAAGCACAGGTTCTGGGTGGCGAGAACATCGGTGGTGTCCTACGTGATTGACGGCCTTGGCAACAATACCGAGCTATATGGCCTGTGAAACCACAGTTGTAGCACACGGGAGGGTCACGGTTCACAGCGTCTTCCTCAAAATGAATGGTAGGTGGCTGCGGGCGGCGAGAAAGTTCGTTGTCATGTGGATAACGTGTCCCTGCTGCTTGCTTGTGGTAGTAGGGTCGGTGCTGTTCTTGTCGCGGCCTGACAGAAGTCAGAGGGCCTCGGGGGTAAAAACTCGGCTGCTCTCGTTGTGGCCGAGCGTCATAAGTAGGGCCTCTGTCGTAGAGACGTGGCAGCTGTCGGGGCGCAAGTTCATAATCCTCAGTGCCCCTTGCCGCAGGATACGGGGAGAAGTATGCCACGTTTGGTTCGAAATCTGGTGGTAGGCGGAAGCTATGAGTGCCTGGATGTGTCACTTGCGCATGCAGGCTGAGCTCTTCCCGAACTATTTGTCGGATTGTTGATGCAAGATCAAGAGGATGGTTGCTGTCCACGCTTGCAACTGTCGTCACATTGGCTAGCCTGCCAAACTTCAACGTGATGCGCCTCGTCTTTAGTTGCTCAAAAGTGCGACAGTGCCGAATGATGTCAGCAACGGAAGCCAGGTTGTCTTTTGCGATGAGGAAATTGTATACATACTCGGCGATTCCTTTTAGGATGTGCCCACCATCCTACACAGTTTTATTACTGCCTCAATGTAGGTCGTGCAGGTTTCGCCTGGCACTTGTGCACGTTGCAGTAGCGTCTGCTCTGCCCTTTTCTTTTTCGTCGCGGAGTCACCGAATCGCTCTTTGATTTCCGAAACAAATCTTCCCCATGTTGTGAACGTTTCCTCGTGATTGTCGAACCACAAGAACGCAGTATCCGTTAGAAAGAACACAATGTTTGAAAGCTGAGAAGCGCTGTTCCACTTGTTGGCGGCACTCACCCGGTGATAATGGATGAGCCATTCCTCGACGTCTTCGTCCGATCTTCCGTCGAAGGGACGCGCATCTCTCAGTTGCAGAACAGAACTTGTCGGTGCAGCAGTTGGAATGGGCCATTGTTCGTCTACGTCGTGGGACATATTCAACTCTGGGGGATTCGGTGGGAGTCCAGAAAGGCGACGGCTCTGTCGAAGAACTTGTGGTTCAGCCTCCGTCTTCGGGTGTTGATTACCCCGCACCTTCCACCACAACTGTTACGAAGAGCTGCGAAGAAATGGTTTTATTTACAGGCGATGGATGATGATCGTAGCATGATCGTAGCGCAGCCCTGCCTCTCAAGCTCCTCGTTCTCTTTGTCTTCTCTTCTCTCTTCTTGTCCGCACCTTTCCTATCCGTTACAATAGTTATGGAGGAGTTCTCTGATATTGTCTGGTTACGGAAAAGTCCTAACATTCCATTGTAGTATTTATGTTTGCATAATAAGAGAAGTGTTAATGCTGTGCATCAAAGAAATGAAAATTAGCTCACAGAGCCTTTTCAATGCACCATGACACAATGCTTGTCTTTTTTGGAGCAGTTGATAGAATTGCGCAGCTCCTGAGGCGCTGGCTGCACCGTCTGACTGGCTGTTATGTCCATCGCTTCTTGTGAGACGCTGGACATGCGCTCTTGTGAGTGGTGTGTCTGACAAGAAGGCCTCGTCTCGGAGGATGAGGTACTTGAGGCCACCAGCCCGGAGACCAAAGGCACCTTTTTCTGGGACGGTGGAGCAGCACTGGCTGCAGCCACCGAGGGGGTGGGTGGCACCACCGCTGGCTCCCTGTGTGCGGGCCAGACTGCTGCCGAGGGCCGTTGTTAAAATTAAATTATGGGGTTTAACATGCCAAAACCACAATCCGATTATGAGGCACACCGTAGTGAACTCCAGATATTTGGACCACCTGGTTTTCTTTAACATGCACCTAAATCTAAGTACCTCACAGGTGTTTTTGCATTTTGCCACCATGGAAATGCGGCTGCCGTGGCTGGGATTCAATCCCACGAATGGCCAGGGGCTGTTGTGACGCTGCCCCCTAACGCGCCACTTCGGCAAAGCTTTTCTTTGGCAGGTTTGATACCCGCTTGCGTGCCTCCCTGAATGATATGTTTTCCTTCACTTTGACTGTTGCAATTTTTTTTTTCCGTGACGGACAGGACCGCGAGTATGCGGCATGCACCTCATCACAGTTCAGACAGCGGAAAGAGTTTTCACAGTTTTGAGAGGAGTGTTCGTAAACACGGCATTTGTACAAGTTTGGCGGCTGTGGCAGTTCTGTGAACTGTGGCCGAATCTCGGCATCACAGAGGGTTCGGTAGGTACGGTCTGACTCGGATGTTGACATACCTGACCTCGACTGTCTCAGGCAGCACACTTGAGCCGAAGATGACAATGAGGTGCTTTGTCTGGATTTCTTTCCAGTCATGCGTCATCTTAATTCGTTTCACGTGGATCACAATTTGCTTTTTCCAGCCTTCCCAAATTCCACCTCGGTCAGCTCCATCAGATTGCCAGTGGAAATAAAGCCGCGGATGGTGTTCATACGGTAAAATTCTGAGCAAGTGCCCCTAACCACTGCAAGCGCCCCCTCACTTTTTTCACCTTGTTCACCACTCCATGCACTTTCACTAGACCTGCTTGGCTACAGTGTTTGTCAACTTTTTATGAAATTGCAAATTAAATTACATAAAATGGCACAATACAGTAAGAAGGACATTTATTTTGCAGTTTTTTTCTTGCAGCACAAATAGCACAAGGATGTAGGAGAGAAAACAGACACACACAGGCACTAACTACCAACAACAATTTATTTCCGGGACGGACGCCACTTTTATACCCTCACTTTTTTCTCTCGCTTCTTTTTTAAAAGTGTCTACTGACAAGGTAACAGAGCAAATGATAGTAGAACTCACTTGCAGACTAGGCAGAAACTATTATGTTTAAAGCATGCGCAGGAATTACAACTCTTTCTTTGATAGTGATATGGGTGATTGGCTAACAACAGCATTGTCCAACTCTTCAATGCGAACACTTTCAATGATGGATGAGTTAATTTGTATTTGCTTCTCCCTATAGCAACTGTATCTGCAAATCGTGGAACGCATTCGCACTTATGATAATGAATTGCAAAGAAGCCGTCCGGCGAATGCTTGTCATCTTTATTAGAGTGCTCCTTAAGCCCACCATTGATGCATCTGCTGGTTTGTCCCATATAACTCATTTCCACAGGGCAATAGAATTCGGTAAGTAACACAAGTCCTACAGTTAACGTACGCTCCAAGGTTGAGGTTAAGTTCATGTAGCTCCAAACAAGCTTATCAGGTTGTGTGCAATAACAAGACCATACAGAAAAACAAAGGATGCGCGCAAAAAGCAGCACAGAAAAGGGTACATTAACTGTAGGACTTGTGTTATTTACCGTATTCCACTGCCCTGCGGAAAGAGTTATATGTCAGACAAAACGGCAGATGCATTAATGATAGGCTTAGAGAGCACTCCAATAAAGTTAAAAAGCCTTCACCAGATGGCTTCCTTGTCATAACTGCAGATGCCTTCCACAATTTGAAGATACAGTTATCGGAAAAAGTAAATGCTAATTACCTCATCTCGCCATTCAAAGTGCTAGCATTGAAGAGTTCGGCAATGTTTGTCTTAGCCAATCGTCCACGTCACTATCAACGAAGGAGTTGGAATTCCTGCACATGCGTTAAACATTATAGATTTTGCCTAGTCTGCAAGTGAGTTGTACTATCCTTTGTTCTGTTACCTTGTCAGTAGACACGTGTGCTTGTTAAAAAGAAGTGAGGGTATAAAAGTGCCATCCGTTCCAGAAAGAAATTGTTGTTGGAAGTTAGTGCCTGTGTGTGTCTGTTTTATCTTCTACGTCCTTGTGCTATTTGCCCTATAGGAAAAAACTGGAAAACGTTACACCAACAAGCCCACATATCTACACTTACGGAAATTTATTGTTTATCCGCACTTCTGCCGAGGCCCGATAGTTCATCATAGCCAAGGTATCTGCATAGCCACAGCCTTCATCGTCACCATTTTGGTCAAACCTGCGAAGTATCAAACTTGCGAAGCGAACAAGCAAGCCAGGCAAGCCTGCAATTGCTGGCAGACGGTATAGGCTTAGCTCGCTGGCTGCCGGATCCAGGGCAAACAGCCCTTGAATTTTGCTCCGCGACTGAGCAAGGCCCCCTGCCGCAAACTTTCTTGGATTACCTTTTACCGGGGGGAGGGGGGGGGGGGAGGGAAGGCTTGCTCAGAATTGTACGGTAGTTCAGTGTGGCCTCACAGTAACTGGAATGTTCCAAAAAGAGACAAAGTTCTGTAGATTTTCATATTGCTTCCTGATATGAAGTTCCAAAAGAAGGCCACCACTAACTAGGAAGGAAGGAAGGAAGGAAGGAAGGAAAAGGTGGAGAAGGAAAGGCAAGGAGGTTAACCAGTTTAGCTCAACCAGTTTGCTACCCTACACATGGGAGCAGGATGGGGGAGATGAAAGATGGGGAGGAGAGAGAGAGACCGCACACAGCACACACATTGTCGGTTATAGTCCGTCACTCTTGCGTGGTACGTGACATCACTGTCATAGCTGTTTGTCCACGCCCGTCTCTTATAAAAACCAAAGTAGTCCCTTCGTTGCCTTCAACTGCGACTAACTAGCTTTGTAGCACTGTAACCTGGGCCTATTGAATCACCTAAACATTTTGCAAGAAAGAAAGGCGAGATGACTCATGCTCTTTTCTGGTTTTGCATCACAAAGCTTTCTCATTGGTGGCCAGAAAATTGAAACTTTGGTGCGCCCTCATTTCTTAGGGTGATCAGGGAGTTTCATAAAATAACTATCTATAAGGAATCTTCAGTTTTTGGCAGCAATGCCAGCCACCCACCAATGGAGCCAAACAAGGGGATGCCGCAAAATGTGCAAAACAGGTCCTGCAAATGCCAGCTGTGCGTTACTCCTATAATCAAATATGCTATACCCAAGGTTGGCTATCACACAAGGTTAACCCTCGCTGCCTGGGAAATTAGAAGTAAGAGGAAGAGAGAAGAATATAGGAGAGATTGGAAGTGAGAGAGAAATGTGAAGATTGGATTTGAGGATAAGAAAACGCAAATACCGATTTCCCCTGGGTGGGTCAGTGCGGGGGTGCCATCTAAGTGAAGCGGAGGTCAAATGGGTGTGTTGCTTCCGCCGAGGAGCCTTAATGGCCCAAGCACTCCCAAGGATCCCTTTTTCCCCGAACACGACTAAGCCATGCACGGTTAGGCATGAGAAGGTCCAACTCTCGTGTGCTCGGGTACGTGGTGTTGCAACAAACCAAACGCCTGTTGACCCAGGTGCCCTTGTGGGGCCTGGAGGAGAGGACACAGCAAGAACCTGTTCTACTAAAGTATCACAGGCAGAGAAGGGGACAAGGCATTCGTAAAAGAGAGAGAGAAGAAACGTGATGGCAAAGACGTTGATAGTGAGTCCGATTAATGCCAGTGGCATTTTGACAAGCAGCATACTTGTCAGGAGGTGACTCACCCAGTTTCTGGAGTGCTGTGCCCTTTGCAGGAGCCGCTGGTGGAGCTCGGCGCCGATACCATTCTCAAAGTCGGTGGCGATGCCCTCGGTGAGCACATACTCCTCGTCTGACGCAACAGCACGAACTGCGGAAAAGAGAAACAAAATGCTGAAAGATAAGAGACTTATTCTACTACAGAGATGAAAAAAAGATACTGTTATATGTGGCTTCCCAGTGCCTTCTAACACCATTTCAATCAATATGCTGTTTGTGAAGGTGAAAGTTAAAACAAAAGAGGGCAGCCAGTTATTGTGCCGTGCTTTGTCCCAGAAGTACCGCTGAAAAAAAAGCGCTCCTCTGCTGGTACTTGCTACATTATGTATGTATGTATCTATATATATATATATACATACATATATATATATATATATATATATTACATGCAGACACACACACACACACACACACACGATCTAGGTTTCAGTGCATGCAATCCAACATTCTGGACCAACCATTCTATTAAAAACTACACGGTACAACTTCACCCGTCCGAGAGATCCATTTGCTCTTAACTGCGATCCCTGTTGAGATATACTAGTCTCTTTTTGGTATGCCTGAGAGCTTTCCTCATAAATAAAAGCCTGACAAGCTTTCTTTTTCTGTTCCTGCAATTTGCATTACATCTTATTTGGGTTGCTACTCCATTTCATTTACACCACAATTGGCTTTAGCCCTATGTGGACATTTCCAGGAACCTGGTTGGGATTGCTTAGTTTGCACTCAGATTATGTTTGCTCACCTTTGCATTTAATAAAGTTAAATATGGCAAGTGGGATACACATTTTCTTTTATTTCTTTTTTTTTTGCTTTCTTGTTTTGCTTTTCCATTTGGTGCTATCCAGTTAATGTACCAGTCAATGATCAATAATAAAGGCTGCATTGCATGAGCGGGGGAAAAATGGTGCGGGGAAAAATGAATTTTGCAGTTTTAAGAGTCAAAACCACGATGTGATTATGAGTGGGAGATGCGGATTAATTTTGACCACCTATGGTTTTTTAACGTGCACGTAAACCTGAGTACACAGGCGTTCTAGCATTCAGCCCCCATCTAAATGCAACCACCGCAGCCAGGATCGAACGCACAACCTCAAACTCAGCAGCACAACAACATAGCCACTGGGCTACTGCGGACATCAGTGTCAAATGAAAAGAGTGAAGGTCGAAAATGCATGGTTGTGAAACACCAAATGTGTTCCTTGTTATAGATATATGTCCCTGGTCTATGTGAACGACGAAGCTTCAGGGATAGGCCAACACAAATAGCTCGGCAGCTTGCTGCTTCAAAGGGTATGCTTGTTAATGGCTCATCTACGAATAGTGAACTCTGCCAACTTCCTTGAAATGTCTCAAAGACACCGGGCAATCTGTGTACTACAATACGCTGTGATATGAGCGATTGTTTAGGTGTCATCTAGCATGCAAGAAACTAAGCTTATTAGCTTCTCCCTATTGACCAACCAGAAGAAGTGAAAAACACTCGTCTTCTGATATATCAGCACTCTCCAAAGGATGATCAAACAAATGCAGCAGCCATCTATCAGTTTCCAGGTGAATCGCTATAGGGTGTAAACAAGCATTGGAGCACTGGATATCAACCTCATGGCACCTGTCACCGTTGCTGTGGCAGCCCCCAGCCCCCTCCGGTCTTACTTCCTGTATTTGGCCATACAGAAGTCCAACAACTAACCCAATGATATGTTTTATAGGGTGTCTCAGCTAATGTAAGCCAACGTCAATGTAAGTCTCTTCAACGAAATAAAATAGTTTATGAAAACACAGTGCAAGATAAGATTTTAAGACCTATGGTGCTCGGTTGTCAGATTTCTGATGATTAAATTTCGCAGGTCTTATAATTCTTTGAATTAGTAAAGGCAAGGCGCAGAAGACCAGGACTCAAGAACACAAACGACAGGACCGGTGCTTTTCAGCGCCGGTCCTGTCGTTTGTGTTCTTCTTGTGTCCTGGTCTTCTGCGCCTTGCCTTTACTAATTCAAGCATGAACCAACTAGCCCAAGCAAGAGTTTTACTCATAATTGTACCTTCCACCTCATTTTAAAAATCTTTTTTCGTTCGTTGAACAGCTTGGCTAACATTAGCTGGGACACACAGTCTCCATTGCTGAAATCCCTGACCACACCACATTTATCAATGCACTTAAAGCCAGAGTTGTATGAATTCCTCTGTTTGTGCTACTATGCCGAAGTTATTTCGATATTAATTTCTTCTTTACTTTCTAGCTAGTGCATGGTTTTGTGTTTTCATGGACCACAACTGTGGCTGGCATTCATTCTAAACATTTCGCCATGCCAAGTGCTCGTTCTTCCCTAAACAGATATCTTCCACTCATCTTTGCCACAATACAGAGGACATATTCTGCGACGATCGCTTTCGGCAATAGTATCGCCTTAGCCACACCTTTGCCATCGGGCGCGTGCTGACTGGCTGTTTTAGCAGGACCGGAAAATGAAAAGCACCATCTAGTAGTTTCGGTCTACAATAAGAGAAATGGTAGTTTATAGTATTTTATGATGGTTTGCAGGTGGTTTTGCACAGTGACGTTTGTTGACTGTTCATCGGTTTGTGCATTGTGTTGCCCTGTATAAGCGACAATTTTCTGTGACAGTGTCTTGGAGCAGCTGACAGCGGCACGATGAACAATGCGTTGCTCGCGTTCCTCACACACCGGCGGGAACGACATGCCCGCCTCAACCGTGCGGGAGAAGCTTTTCCACAGCACTTCCGGTGTCGATTTATATCATCAAAGAAGTCGGGAGTTTCGACCAAAAGGCGAAGCATCGATTGCGATAACAAATTAGTGTACGAAGTAAGGATGGTAGTTTTATCGGCCGTATAAACTTGTAAATATTCGCTCACTAAATAAATTAACAAGCACGGTGTCACGGGCGCACAGGTAAACAAGAACACATCACGATCGATGACTGCGGAAACTCGTAAAAACGCTGGAGTGAGGAATCGCAGCAGCAGCAACGAGCGACTGACCTTCGTGAATCTCTCACTTCAACGCGAATGAAACGTCAAAATCACAGCGGATACGAAGCTACCGGCACTACGCGCACTCTGCAAGCATCGAGGCCAGCGCGGGCGCGCACTTTGGCCACGTCGCAGATCGCTTTCGAGATACGCCGCCTGCTTGGCCGCGCCGTAGCAGCAGCCGCCGAAGAACGCCTCACAGCCGTGCCTCGCTCGTGACAAAAGAGGGCGCGCTTCCGCCCCATCTTCCTCGCTCGCGCACGCAACGTCCGCACGCCCAAGTTTCATCCTTTTCATCCTAAATTTCATCCTACACGCCAGCGTTCGTTTCTCCCCTGGCGAAACGTCTCATGTTTGCGACGGCGCCTCTTCGGATGACTGGAAATTATTGCGTTGTTAACTGTCACGACAGCAATGTAAAAACGCAAGAGTTGATGCCACCAGTGAAATTCTGCCGATTCGCAAGAAAATGGTACGAATAAAGCAGACGACAGACTTTGCGCATGTCCTGTCTTCTTACTTGTGACCGTCTACAAAGCGCAACCAATCTTTCCAAAGACATGGATTACTGCGGTGCGCTGAACGAAGTAAACAACTGGCAAACGAAGCGATTCCATTCATTTATCACTCGTGAGTGAACGACGGTTTTTACATGTAATCCACATGAATATCGTGATTACTGGGTATATAATCCTCTTATTCAGCTGTTCGACCAGCGCGTGTTCTGTCTTTCTCGTGTTTCGTTTGTGTGTGCGCTGCCCAAGAATGGAAACCACATCTGTTGCACGCGCTAACAGTGGCCGAAGTTCACGCGTGCCGAGAAATAGAATAGGCGCACGATGCATTGAACATGACCGGAGTTCATTCCTGCGTCATCACTGCACCGATCGATCGAGTTACTGGACACGCCCGCGTCTTCGTGGCGGCGCCGCCACTGCTGAAGCTGAAATGATTACTAATACTTTCAACTTCCGTCTCTTGAGCACTTAAAAAATGGCCAAGCTATTTACATTGCTGCATCTATTCTATATTGTAGGGGGCGTACTAGTTAAATTTGTGTGCGCATGTCGTACTTGTGCTATACGGCGATATATTTTGTTTATTTCCGCACAGTGTCGATGGAACTCCGTTGTCGACATCAGAGACAACACGGACTTGTAGTAAACATTTTGTGGGAAACTGCAAAACTGACTTTAGCCAACACGCATCGTATGTGCCGACGATTTTTCCGGCGGTACATACGATGTTTCCGATTACCTGCTCAGTGTGGATAAGCAGGCGCTGCCCTTTCGCCGCATTGCAGCCATGAAAATAATCGTCAAGCGTACCGATCTTCTTAAAGGCAAACAGAAGTGTGTAAATCATCCTTCGAATAAAACGTCCACGCACACAAACGTAGGCACACACCGCCCGCGGTACGAAACATGCCCAAACACGCGCTGTACGTGCAAGAGGCAATCAAGGCGGTGCGAACGAGAGGTGGGACCGGTGTACAACCGCTAGTTGCGCTCTCACGCTGGCGCGACATCGAAGTTCTAAGGCATCCCGATCTTGAAGCGAGATCGGGATGCCTTAGAACACGCACCTATAAAGCGAAATATAATAGAGAGTTTTAGAATAGGGGCCCCAATATTTTGGGGCCCCAAAGAGCTTTGCGAGTGTTAGCGTTGGGGCACGCAGGAGTGAAGAGCTTTAGAATAGGGCTTTGCGTTTGCAGATAGCGTCTTGCGCTGACAGCGCCACTACGGCGTCTAAGAAAAACGATTAAAAATAATTAAATAAAATATACCATCTCATGATATGAATAGTAATTTTGACTTGCGTGTATTCGCGTTTAATTACAATTTAGAGGTTATTCTTCAAGCAGCAAACAATTAGTTGTGCTTAGTTTGGAGCAACAAAACCAACTTTACGTGCCTTCACCAGCCAAGCTTAGCCGTGTTAGGCCTACGAGCCATAAAATCTCTAATAAAATCCACACTCGAATTCGGAAGCAGCGCCGTCTAATGAATCAATCTTCATAACACACGCTAGTTGAGAGAAAGCGATAACTGCAGTCACGTCTCCTAGCTTGCGAACTTCACGCATTACCGCGAATCGAACCCAGTAAGGTGCTAGGTTAGAGCCGTCGCTTTGATGGGTGCCGCCATGTTTGTTGACGCAAAGCTTTTGGGAACGCTATTTGAGCTCCCGCTAAATCGGTGAAATAGCGTTCCCAACGCAAAACCCAAACGCACTTTGCGTCTCGCGCATGCGCAGTGGCTTCGACGCTATTTCTTTGGGGCCCCTATTCTAAAACTCTCTAATAAGGAAGAAGAAGCATGCGCTTGCTGCGGTAAAGCTAGGGAAACTATGGAGCATGTTTTATTAGAATGTGAAGACGTCTACCCAGCGGTCGATTTAGGCAACACTGGCCTCCTTGAAGCCCTTGGGTTCAGCGGGAGCAGTGGTAAACATGTCCGCAATAGGCATATTAGTAAGAGGCGATTAGAGGGAAAAGTAGGGTTGTAGGAAAAGTAGGATTGTAGAAAACTAGGGAAGTGACAAAAGACGGAGACATACAAAAGCGCAGTTCGCAATAGGGGATCATAAAATTTGGGTGTGGTAGTTCATAGTTTTTTTTTTTCTTTGTGTATTGTTTAACCTAGGTAAGATATTAGGCAGTATAATAGCAAATGCTTGGTAGCACAAAGGGGACGCTTATAACATCCTTCCATCCGATAGCGCCGCTCGGCGGTGCCGTTCGTGTCTATATTGTCACGTAGTAGTGACGGTGAAGAAGGCAGCAAAACTGTGATGAACGGAACTAGCGTTTATTGGGCGAACTTGTGCCCTCAAAAGCAGGCTACACTCAAAGAACAACGATAGCGGCGAACACGGCGATCGTCGAAATCTGCTCAGCGTGCCAAGCGCGTCGGCTTTTATACATCAGTCGTCGAATGTTCCAAAGTAATCACTGGGGACCCGCGTGTCTTCCACAAAGTTCTGCACTATTCGCATCGCGCATAATGCAATCAGATTAGACAAGGTTCTGTGACAGACTGCGAATGGAATCAGCAATAACATTCCAGAAACTTCCGATACATGCGGACGCGTCCTGCGCCCTGCGATAAAATTTGCTGGGGGGTGAAACGTGGTCACCCGATAAAGATAAACAAGTGCACGTGTCAATATTGAGCCGCGTTCGCCGGCTCACCCTCGCACGCTTTCTTTCGCAGATACGGCACACGGCGCGCGGCAACAATTTTTTCACCCTTGGACTTTATACGGAACCTCACGGCGACGTGGACGCCGAAGGCAGAAATGCGCCTACATGGAGTGCCCATATAATTGATATCGCAATAAAAAGTGCTTCGCACTCACGTGAGTTGCAGCACAATTTAATAATAAAGTAAGACATTTCACACTTTCTTGTCAATTTACCTAAAGCGGCCGTAGTCAACCATAGCCAGTGCGTAGAAGCCGTACTGCGGCCGATACACTCGAACAGAACACACCCGAGCCGCTCTGCAGTCGCATGATGAGCTCTCTATAGTGCTGTGAAGCGTTCGAAAGCGCGCGTTGGCAGTGCAACAATGGCTTCCCGGGTAAGCAGTCAGCGTGCATATCGCCGAAAGCGATCGTCGCGGAATACGTCACCTGACGATCCTTGTCTTGGTTGTGATCAATTGCTGTAACTTTCTTTTTTTCCATCCAATATTTTGATTTTTACTGCTGCACATGGAGAACTATGTTTGTGCAATTTATTGCCCTGCTCTCCCCCCCCCCCCCCCTCCCAACCCATCTGTAATGTCCTAACGGGCCTTAAATAAATAAATAAAAAAAGAGCTAATACAAGTCTGTGGGGGAAAGTGTTTGGTAAGTGAGGTTTTCATGAACCAGCAGAACAAAACGGCACATCACAATGAGAAACGCGTATCGGATTTCAGCGACGAACGCGTCCCGAAACTACCCATCATCAAGAAAGGTGCACTTTGTAGTGCAAACGTCAGTTTGCACTACAAAGGGCGAGGACCATCGCTGATGCTACCACCATAGATATGCTACCACCTTCGCGAGATTTCACGTTACTTGGCACCGGACGCGCCGTCGAAGTAGACAGCCGAAAACGTTCCTGGCATTTCACGAAGACGGCGAGCACAACGCCAGGAACGCTGTCGCGTCTGGTACCGAGTCGCGAATAAACCTCGCGAAAGCGATCATATTCCCGATGGCGACCGCTTCTACTTAAAGCCCCTCTACCTTCGAAGGTATAGGGGCTTTACTTCTACTCGGCGAGACAACCGACGGCAACCCACAAAATTGCGGAAATGTATATGCAGACAGCTTCGCTTAAAAAAAAAAAAAATACATTTTGCGCTAAGCATAACACGCGGTTACGAACAGACGGCAATCGGAACTCGTGATGAGCCGGCTACAATACCACCTTCCGGAAGAGCCGAGCAAGTGCGTCCAGGACAAAGAGTCACGCATCGGCTCCTGCGAAGACGAACAACTCGCCCGTGCTGGCTGTAACCAGCCAGCCAACCGAGACGCCGGGAATGAAAACGCACAACGGAACTGTGCGCAGCGGCGCCGATCCGTGTCGAGTCACGTGGCCACTGGCTGTGACAGTGGCGACGGCACAAGTTTCAACGCGGCTTCGCTCCGCGGGTTCTGCCACCTCTTCGCCAGGTGCAGCCGACCATCGCGATATACATGTATACGCATATACTGCAAGTGCCCTTCCCCGCTAGCTGTTTATATAGACAAAGATGGCGGATTGTTTCCTGGCCCCGCCCAGCTAAGATTGCCCGCCAAATTCAGCGGCTAAGAAAAAAACCAACAAAAGAAGTTGCTACCCTCTAAAGTAACCAGAACGTCTCGCCTTCCATCGAGAACTTTTCGTGTTTTTGAAAGAGTTTTCAGCAAGAAAAATGGAGATAGAGAGGGAGAGATAAAATGGCTTGCGCAATGACTACAGATACCGGGCGTTTCCTATGTTTCCGTAGTTATATGTAGGCACGTGCACTAATTATTACAACGCAAAACGCACTTATTCCTGAACCAAATCGAGTCACCTTTTTCTCAAACGCCCTCTTTTCAACAAAAGCCTGATCCTCACTTTTTTCTGGACGCTTGATTTCCTAATGCAGCAGACTGCCATATACGTGGCTGCAATCGGCCAATAGCCGAGATCAATCATAAAGAGTGTTTGCATCAGTGCGCTTCTTCCTACACTCTAAAACAAAATTACACCCTTTGGGTTGTATCTTGCCGCACAAGAATAAACGGCGTCTCTTGCCCGCATTTCCTTTCTTTAACGCTGCGAGCCCGGTACCTCTTCGCAACGAACGGCATGCGCGTTATCATCATGACATATATACCATTCCCGACAGCGAGTAGGATAACCTCCCTCGCCTTCTTCGCAGCCCCTTTCCCTTTAAGATGGGATAAATAAAGTTGTCTCTCTCTCTCTCTCTCCCGACAGGAAAGCAGCGGGCGCGGCGTTTTCAAGAAAGGAAACTCAAGCAAGGCAGACGACGATTATTGTGTGGCAGATATACACCCCAAAGGGTGTACCTTTGTCTAAGAGTGTACAGTTACTGTGTATATTTATTAACGCAGTTTAACAAACAGGCTGAAGTAAGCAAAAATCTGCTTTCGACTTTCGATAGTAATTACGAGCTTCCAGAAGAAGCAGCCTATCATTTGCTCGTGCTCGATGTGGCCGCATGCGCAGGAATTTGTTCACCCTGAGGTTGAAACTTATAACGGTTCGGAAAACGAACCGTTAACTTTGCCGCTTACGTCACTAAATGAGCCACTCCCAAGTCGGAGGTGGAAGAAGGGGAGGACGCGACCAATAGAGGAGAGGGCGCTGCCTCTGAAATGTACGTCATCATATCACGAGCTAATCGAGGGACTGCAGAATGTTTTTGCTTGCTAATTAAATATAAAATATAAATTAAATGTTATATAGCAAGCTCTAAAGTAGAAACGCGCGGTGCCGGGCGTTTACGCAATACTTGAAGTAATTTATTAATGTCATTCTTTTTCATTCTCGGCCGACAGGCGGTATCGAAAGCGTAAATGAGTTGGCAGAGCGCTGCGCTATGTCGTTTGCTATATACGAGGAGCTTGCACGACGCATGCACCAAGAATGCACTGCCAGACCTTCCTAAGTAGCGAGCGCGACAAAACCGTGAACTGGTTCTTACACTCTAAGAAGAGATTACACCCTTTGGCGTGCCCCTTCTGCCACACAACAATAATCGTCATCTGCCTTGATGCGTTTCCTTTCGTTATCGCTGCGAGCCCGGAACTTTCCGGTAACGAACGGCACGCGCGTTATCAGCATAGAACAGTTTACACCCTTTGGAGTGCCCCTTCTGATAACGCGCGTGCCGTTCGTTACCGGAAAGTTCCGGGCTCGCAGCGATAACGAAAGGAAACGCATCAAGGCAGATGACGATTATTGTTGTGTGGCAGAAGGGGCACGCCAAAGGGTGTAATCTCTTCTTAGAGTGTAGGGCCACCTTTACTAGCCGACTATATCAATTCTTCTCCTTTTTTCGCCCTCCGTCATCGGCTCGGACGTGACCCGCTCGACGCCGCGTTGCCGCTATCGCTGCGATCTGCCTCGCGTCGCGTGATAGAAGCAATTGAACTTGAAATCGAACATTACGATATACGGGCCCTGCATTGCATGCGTGAACTTAAATCGAAGAGAGAGGTGCTGACGATGCGTGCTGTGCCGTGAAATTGAGGACGAAGGTGCGGCACTCCCGAACTAGAGCAAAAAGGGCAGTCAAATAAGAGATCTCCACAATATCTTCCCATCCTGACTGAACAGTTTTATCATCCGAACGAAGGAAGCGTTGGACCAGCCTAGGCTGAACCCTTAGATTGCTGAATGGCGATCTGCGAGTTATTCACGCTGGCGACAGCACTGGGAAATCGATCTCACCATACACATATCTCCTTGGCATTAGAGGTCACGGGAAGGCTGACCCAGGCCTTCTACCGGCCAACACTAATTGCGAGAACAATTTCTTAAACAGTGTCGGCAGCAGAGATCTAGGCCATTCCGATGAACGCTTCGCTTCCGACCGACCTCCGAGAGCTGCGAGCCGGCGGTGGTGAACCGCAGCGCGCAATTCCTTCCTCTGCGTGGAATGACCACTGGTACGCTTGCACGCGAGTCTCCTCCACTTGATAGTGTAGCCTGAAAAAGGTATACTAGAAAGCCGGCAAGGACGGTGGAAATCATTATCCGGCTAGTCAGTGGCGTAGCTAGGTCGTCCGGCACCCGGGGCCTATAGGTCTTCGGTCGCGAATGCAGCAGGTATTGGCGGCGAGGAGTTACGGAGTCGCCATCTATCGGAAGCGCCTCGCTGGCGTAGTATGAGGGATCACGCGGCGCGCTCCTCATAGGTTTTGCTGTCAGCGCTCACTGAAAACACCACGTGGGAGCTCTCCCGGAAATTTCTATAAGTACTTTCGAAACGAGAGAAGCTTTTGCTGTCTAAATAATCATCTTGGGCAAACTGAAAGCACAGAATCGTTTACAGACGCTATTTCTTTACCGAATACGTACATTGAACGCCACTGTGCGCGGTCGCCGTGATTTAGTCTCCCGAACCGGCTTCCTGCGTGAAAGGTAGGCAAACGCCGAGAGCAAACTATGTGAAATATGTTCTTATAGTGTTTGTATATCTAAATGGAGCGTAATAGAATGAAGCCTCAATGCAGCGATCGCACAGCTTCGCAGCGACCGACTGCGCGTCTGCATCCTTGTCCGCGCACTGTTTCGCTTTCGCCGCGTGCGCGTTTTCGCACCGTGCCATGAGCTTTAGGCCGCAGAATATTAGCATATGACAGTATACAAGCAACCAATGTTGCGTGGGTGCTATCAAAGCTGTTCAAAAACAATTTCATTGTAGAGACTTCGACGCCTACGGGGACTGATGTGCCGGACGTCGCGACGATTCAATCTTCTTCTTTTTTCTAAATTCTTGGACGTTTCAATATTATTTCTCGAGTTGCGTCGCACTATATGTTTATCGGTGTTCTCAGCGTGCGATTTCCCGCTGCTTCTTTTTTTGTAATCCAGTGCATTAATTCATAACACAAACATGACCATACACTCTAAGAACAGTTTACACCCTTTGGAGTGCCCCTTCTGCCAAACAACGATAATCGTAATCTGCCTGATGCGTTTCCTTTCTTTAATGCTGCGAGCCCGGTACTTTCCAGTAACGAACGGCATGCGCGGTATCAGCATGATAGCATTCCCTGTCGGCAATGCTATCATGCTGATAACGCGCGTGCCATCCGTTACTGGAAAGTACCGGGCTCGCAGCGTTAAAGAAAGGAAACGCATCAAGGCAGATGACGATTATCGTTGTGTGGCAGAAGGGGCACTCCAAGGGGTGTAAACTTCTAAGAGTGTATGCCATGCTTTTTTTTTTATGTGCTTCTTACCGCTCCCTATCCACTCCAGTGAACTTGCCAGTATCTATAGCATCGACAAGTTCATAGACCAAACCGTCATGAAATTAGTCGGGCAGCGGACTCGGGCGAGCGTCTCATTGCGCGTTTTTCGAACATTGCAGACCCGGCGCCGAAGTAGAAATCTTGCTCGCGTCTGTGCTTGCTGCATACCCGAGTTGTAGCCGATTAGTGTTTGCCGCTTTTATGTTTCGCGAGCCAAGCTTCACGCAGCTTCTTGTCCTGCGGCTACGTATGAATAAGGCTGACACCGGGCTCCGTGGCGTACGTCCGGCACTGCGGCACCGAGCAGTAGCCTGCCATGTTGCGCACCTTCAAAGGCAGCCACTACCTATTCTAGTGCTTTCAATCGTTGTAAAGGTGACACTCGAAGCGGGAAAATCTCGCCAATGAATGAGGACCGCAGTGTACGAGGGAACTTAAACTTTCCTTTTCAGCTCGCTCCGGCGCTCCCGAAGCAGCCGACGCGGCAGCTATGTCCACGTGATCCCTAATAGCACGTCACGCCGACGGTGGCGCCAGCTTTTCCAGTGGTGGAGCTCGAGGTCAATACACGCTGTTTTTTCTTCGCCAAATAACACAGTGTGCTGCACTGATAACTTGTGATAAGCGCATGCGCACATCTTCTGTCAGACTGTAAGGCTTGGCAACCAATACAAATGCGGCATCGTGGCAAATACGGCTCACGTCACAAGTAAAAAAAAAATTATAAAGTTTTAATTACGAATTTTAGCGGCAACATTGCATTTGCAAAATTGAAGGCCGACATTCATATCTTGCCCAACAACAACTTCATAAAAATCGTCGTAGGTACTGTGGCCCGCAGTATTTTGGCTGTGGGCAGCCCTGAAAGAAAACGAAAATTAAATTGTGTCTCAGTGACGCTGATCTCCCCACCATATTAGAAAAACGGAAACGCCACCTGCCTCCCTGCTGTGCGGGCGCCAATGCTATGACAATTACGAGTTCTCTTCATTCTAATCAATAAAGCCTTGCTTTTATCTGCTGCTATACAGAGAAACGTGATTATCCTAGCTGCGGTACCACCAAAAGATGGGAACAGAATAGAGCACACTTCGCGTCGATTCTTGGCGTCACCATAAAAAAGAAGGACCTCGATGAAGCCCGTGCCAGCGAAGCCTGTTGGTCTGCACTCGCAATGGAGAGGGTTGAGGGATCAAGCTCACTGGTCCACTATTTCATATTTCTTTCGTTACTGCCATACTGGGCGCCGCCCGCAGTGCCAAAGTACTGTAGGTTGTAGCACCCAAAACGATTTTGTTTAAGAAGTTTTTGTTGAGTTAATAATATGACTGAATCCTCAATTCTGGAATTGAAGTGCTTCCTCTATAAGTACTAATTGGGGGATTATGAAGGATATGGTTATTACTTACCTGCCATATTTTTCACGCTACCGAGTTCCTAGTAATCACAGACACATAACTTCATAGAATATCGGGAAATATCCTTACAAAATTCACGTTTTTTTAAAATTCTGTGCAGCTGACACAGACACTGTACTTGTGACATGAAGTCACACAATAACAGTTTTCTGAAACTTTCGAGGGTAAGAAGGAAAGCGTGAAACAGAACGGCATGTTTCGCAGCGGCTTCTCGGAGCAAGCGGGAGAGGGGAAGTAAAGGCGAGCTGAACATCGCGGCGCCCGCGACTATATATACAGCCTGTCGAGTCATACGCCGCCAAACTCTTCGGCCGCACCGAGTCTGAAGACGATCCAGAGAATCCCATTCGCGACTTTTGACGGCCGCACTTATGCAACGTCGCTCTCAACGAACGCTTCGCCGTAAACGAGAGCGCCGGGCGCGCTCGTTGAACGCCCTCGCTGTCTTTGTTCGTCTTCGCTGCGTTCTGAACGGAAGAGGGACCCAAGAGCATCAACGCCTTACAACTCCTTACTGTATGTTTAGCGACTCCTGCTCCCAGCACGAACGCACGGCTCACCCCACATGAAACATTCCGCTGAGGCGAATAGTTTAGCGACCATTTTGGGAATTAAATTTTTTAGCCTGCACATTCGTGCAATTATTTCGTGGGGTGTCGATAGAGCTGCAGCCGACAATTCTGCGGCGCAACGCATCGGGTACATGAGCTCGGGCTACTGGATACCGGAGCATTCTTTGCCATTTGCGTCCAGTCAAGCCGGCGGACGCAGGCGCGCGCGACGCCCGCGAGTCTCCGGGTCGCGCAGCCGGGTTCGCAACCCAACAGCCAAGCCACAGCCACGGAACCCAAAGCGGACTACAATCTAAAAGAAGTTTACACCCTTTGGAGCTTATCTTGTCCCCAAACGATAATCGTCATCTGCCTTGCTTGCGTTTCTTCTCTTGAAAACTCGGCGCTCGCTACTTTCCTGTCGAGACTGCTGTGTCAAGCTGATAACGCGCAAGCCGTTCGTGACTACACTCTTAAGCAAAATTACACCCTTTGGGTCGTATCTTGATACACATCGATACACTCTAAAAACAGATTTATGGGGTTTTACGTGCCAAAACCCCTTACTGATTATGAGGCACGCCGTAGTGGAGGACTCCGGAAATTTCGACTACCTGGGGTTCTTTAACGTGCACCTAAATCTAAGTACACGGGTGTTTTCGCATTTCGCCCCCCTCGAAATGCGGCCGCCGCGGCCGGGATACTCTAAAAACAGTTGCACCCTTTGGGGTGTATATTTGCCACACAACAATAATCGTCATCTGTCTTGCTCGCATTTCCTTTCTTTAACGCCGCGAGCCCGGTACTTCCATGTCACGAACGGCATGCGCGTTATCAGCATTACAGAGCATCCTCGACAGGGAAGTAACGAGCGCGGTGTTTTTGACAAGGGGAATGCGGGCAAGACAAATGACGATTAGTGTTGTATGGCAAATATACGCCCCAAAGGGTGTACATTTGTTTAAGAGTGTACACTCTAAGAAAAGTTTAAACCCATTGAGTCGTATCCTGCCACACAACAATAAACGTCATCCGTCTTGTCCGCATTTCCTTTCTTTAAAGGGACACTAAAGGTTAATATTTGGTGAAGTTAAAGTGATAAAGCAATGCTCTAAAACACCTAAAGCGTCAATATATTCGCGAATAGAGCTTTAGCAACCGAGAAATTGAGGTAAATGCATGACACGATTTGATACCCCCCAGCGAGCGACGTTCCGGTACTAGCCCGATGGCGAAGGCCCTCCTCATCATAATTTATGTCACTAGTACTCAACTACTCGTATTAAGAAGATCATTTCATTAGGTTATAAGACGGAAGAAAATGCTACTTGACTATTTTTCTGTTCGATTCGAAGAAAAAATAACATTTTGACGTTATCCTTCAGTAGTATGCGTGGTCGAAAGGTTTGTTTTCACTAGACTCTGCGCCGCGCGCGCTTTGGAGTTTCAGTTGTTTCGTTATCGCGTCGTGCTGCGCTGGTTCTGCTGGCTCGCGAAACTTGCACTTGGAAGAAGCAACGAGAATGCCACGTCCATGTGATGTCGTGGGATGCGCGAACGGTCCGCGGAACTTGGCCAAGGGCAGTTGCAGCGGCGAATCCAACGTTACTTATCACTGTGTGCCAACGAGTGAACTTCTCCGTTCGAAGTGGTTAAGCATGCCGTACCTCTGCCACAGCGCGTTGGCAAAGAGCGGAAAAATCGCATAGTGTGCTCGCTGCACTTTCTTCCAGAGGATTACGAGTTCAACGCCGACTTACTGAAGTCCTGTGGAGTGCCTTTCAAAGCAATGCTTTCCCGTAGTAGCGCTGTTACGTCGGTCTTGCCTGTATTCTCCGAAGCGCAAGAACAACTGCAGGTCGAAGACGGGGAGGTGAGTGCGGCATTTGGTTTTCACGAAGGAAAAGCTACAAATGAGCGAATATGTAAAGCCATGACATACAGTTGCCGTCGTAGTAGTACGCAATGGCACCAGCAGCGCGAGCCCTCAGCAGCAGGTCACGTTCATCAGTGCTTAAATCGCTGAAGTCGAGCCCAGCATCGCGAGCCAATGTGTCGTTGTCAGGGTCGTCCATTGCAACGAGGGTCGAAGTTGGCGTCATAAAATAAAGAACCAGCTTATCGTCGCGCGCTTTCCCTTCCGCTAGCCACCATAGTTTCGCTTTCGCGCTGCTGTCTCGGCTCTGTCTTGGCTCTGTTTCTGGCCGCGCGTTTGCGTTTTGCGCAGAAAAGCCGTAGCGCCGTCTGCGGGCGCCGTTTTACTCACCGACGGTGCAACGTCACTGAGACCATGACGTCACCATTCCTCGATCGGAGGGCGGGCGATTTGAACTGCGCTAAAAGTATGCGGACGCTTCAGAACGCATTTTCTCTTAAAATAAGTCTCTTCTTCGCATGAAACAAGCGTTTCGAGGTTTCTGGGATGGTATTTCAACAGTCCACGTTGACTTAATATTAACCTTTAGTGTCCCTTTAACGCTGCGAGCCCGGTACTTCCCAGTAACGAACGGCATGCGCGTTATCAGCATGACATAGCATTGCCGACAGGAAAGTAGCGGGCGCGGCGTTTTCAAGAAAGGAAACGCAACCAAGGCACATGACGATTATTGTTGCGTGGCAGATATACACCCCACAGGGTGTAAACTTTTTTTAGAGTGTAGGAAGTACCGGGCTCGCAGCATTAAATAAAAAGAAGTTTACACCCTTCGGGTTGTATTTTGTCCCCGAACAACAATCGCCATCTGTCTTGCCCGCATTTCCTTTCTTTAACGCTGCGAGCCCGGCACTTCCAAGTCACGAACGGCATGCGCGTTATCAGCATGACAGAGCATTCTCGACAGGAAAGTAACGAGCGGAGCTTTTTCAAGAAAGGAAACGCAAGCAAGACAGATGACGATTATTGTTGTGTGGCAAACAAACACCCCAAAGGGTGCAACTGTTTTTAGAGTGTATTTAGATGGACCTTGCACTACACTTGCAGGTACTGTACCTGCGGTCTGCTATATGTAGCGTAGATACTGCGGCCGCTGCGGGGTGCCGCGACGAGTCCGTTGGGTGAGCGCACTGTGGCTCGCCGAGGGCAATCGCGTTCAGCTCTTTACGTTTGGCTACGTTTGGCACTTCCAGGGCTCCAAAATCCGAAGCAGTGGTTAAACACCTAAAATCATATTTGAACTGCGCGTCACGGTGGCGTTCAGTAGGCGGAGCTTTGTGCGCACGGCCCGCTTCGCCGTAGCCTTCGCAGTGCAAGGCAATGAAGAATGAGCGGAAGCACCACGAACGTTTGATGGCGAATAGTGAACGCATTATAGAACTTTTTGTGACAAGACGATGAGCAAAACTAGAACAAGGTAAAAGCGGGAGCCAACGCTTCGACAAGTGGACTTTTCTTTTTCAAGAGACGAGTCCACTTGTAGAAACGTTGGCTACCGCTTTTACCTTGTTCTCGTTTTGCTTATCGTCTTGAATTTCCATCTCCCGCCTTCCACGTGTTTTGCGACAAGGTATTTCTGAAATAGCCTATTTTAACTTTTACTGCGTTCTCGACTAAATAAAATGTGGTTCAGGACCCCTTAAGAGATGCTAAAGAGAAAAATATTTTAAGCTGTTAGGTAATCAACCTTTCACAATTCTCTCCCCCCCTCTAAGAAAATAAATACATTCTCTTCGCGAGCAATTAGGCTCATAAGTCACAAAAGACAAAAACGAAATAACTGGCCACTCCGCCTTGAATTTCCCGCGCCAAAATCGTCGTGGCGTCATGGATATCGACAGCGTCTGCTCGGGACTATAGTCAAGGAGACGCTGGAACGATTCTGACGATTTTGTACAAACGTACTGAGTCGTTAGGTTAAGTCCTTCTGATCATAAAGTGACACATTGAAACGATAAGCGTAAAGCGGGTAATTTATTATAAAGTAGTCATGTGTCAATCGCTACCATTCCGTGCGGCACCGCTCTCAAGTTTTCAGCCGCACCTTCGCCACATACATAGCGGGCGCACGTGACGTCACGCGGGCGAGCAATCGGATTGGCTACCCGCGTTGCGGCATCGATAATTTTTCCTACTTTATAGTGAACAAATGTTCGTAATAGTTGGAGAGCTGGTTAATTTGTTTCTATAAAACAAACGGTAACAGAAAGAGAATATACACAAGTTATCACTCCACTCTACTTCAGGGACACAGCAAGTGTCGTCTGCTTGTGTAGCAACCTGCTCTGTGTGTGCTACTCGGTCAGTGTTGGTCGTGTTGGTCTCGAGCTTTCTTTTCGCGAGGACCATGAATCTCCCTTATTGCGTTGTAGGCAGCAAATCTAGCGATAGGCGACATATCAAGCTGCGACATCGTGTCCCTCTGCAAAGCAACAGGTGAGCGAAATGGCTGCAGTGCATCGGGCTGCCGATCAGCGCCAGGAGCTACGTGTTTACCACCATCAATTCACGCCGGAGGATTACTACCTCAGTAGGTCGTTTTAACTTGTCCGGTATTACGGTAAACGCAGGCGGACTGGGTGTTTTGCAGGACGGGCGAAGCGTAAACGTGAGCGGCTTGCAGTGATACAGAGAAAACAAACACAGATCTAATATAGGAGTAACCAAGAGTATTCTCTTTTGCTGCTGGTGCAAGTTTTCGGCAGCAACGTAATCGTGAACACGTCTCTTTTAATCGTTTAAAATGTTTTACACTTGGTTATAGGGATATTAGTTATGTGTTTGGCTAGTTGAGCTCTGCGCAATCAGGTGGCTGCACCATGCAGACCGTTCGAAGGTTCCTAGATAAAACAAGTTTTAGACCGTTCGCGTTTACGCCTCCACCCATCCGTCAAAACGCCCAGATCGCCTGCGTTTACCAGACACGCTCGGCGCCGCGACAGAATGCTCGCAACGCACGCTGCGTGGATAGCTCTCGCTGGGAACCGACGGACAGGCGGCAAGCGGAGAAATTGGAGGCTTTGCGCGCTCGCTTTAAGAGGAAGCTTTAGCTCGGGCCCAACTCCGACGCGGCCTATTCAAATACATGTAAAAACGCAAAAACGTTTTTATGAGATAACCCCTGGACCGATTTTGATGAAATTTGTTGCATTTGAAAGAGAAAGTTAAATTCTAGTGACTGTTGGAAGCGGAATTTCGATTTAGGGCTTGAATTTTCTTAAAACGATTTTCAAATATTTGGCCGTTTGAAAAAAATAGAAGCACGAAGTTTACAAATTCATAGCTCTGCATCAAGAACTGATATCGCGGTTCTGTAAACGGCATCCATTAGATCATTCAAAGCGGACAAATTCAATATGTCATTTTACATCTTACGTGAATTTGTTACGTTGGTTACAACGGTTTTGCAAAAGTTGTATTTCTCTATGATTAAATTTTTTTATATTCATGTGTAACATATCAATTTTGTCCGCTTTAGATGTACTATTAGATGCAATTCACAGAATCGCATTATCATTTTTAGTGGTTGAGTTACAGAGTTGTAAACTTGATAGTTTCGTTTTTTGAAAATTTTCAATTTTTGCCAATTTTTAATAAAAAATTTACGACCTAACTCGAAAATTCGAAACCAACAGTCACTAGATTTTAAGTTTTTCTTTTAAATGCAGCAAACCCCGTCAAATTTAGTGCAGTGGTTGCCGAGAAAAACGAATTCTCCTTTTACATGTATTTAGATAGGAGCACCCGAGCTAAAGCTTCCTCTTAACATATCTGAAGTAGACGACACAATGTCACATCATGACGCAGAGCCAGTGAAGTCGGAGCTTGCCCCCCCCCCCCCCCTTCCCCCCCCAACCACTTGGCGAACGAGTTGAGAAAAAGCATGGCTAGGGAGGAGGGTGTTATAATCGTCCGTATATCTCTTAATATGAGGCGCTTCACTCAAATTGTGGCGCGAATGTTTTACTCTAGCTGCACCCTACGCGTCTACAAAATTTGTCCCAACTATTTGGGGGACCTTTCAATTTCTTATTGGTTAAGATGGGCTACATTGTACTTTAAGCCACAGACTTTCCAAGATACAAGAACGTGTACTGAGCCACAATTAGGCCAAAATACGAAAAGATCACTTTACAGTCCGCGATGTCACACTCATATACTAGCGCCGTTGTATACGCGCAAAATTTAAAAGAAAAGGAAATTGAACTTTGGCCTTCATTTTATCTTTTAGTAATCAACCCACTACCAGGAAGAAAATTCAACGTCACTAAGGTGTCCCTACGTGGATGAATGCGAAAGCATTGCGACGTCTGTGCGATGACGCCTCGGCCTCATTCGCGTACTTGCGTTGGACGTCCAAAGGAGCCTGGCGCCGCTATTGAGTCGGAGTCGAAGGTTCGTTCATCGGAGCGCACGACAGAATTCGCCGAAATCACCGCACCGACTAGTAGCGCCGCGACGCGTGGCGCTATATATAGACCGGCCATACAGTTGCCGCTTCCTGGCAACTGCAGCTTACGCAACAGTGATCTTTACCGGGAAACGCTTGCGACGAACGCTATGCGCGAAGGCGAGCTTTCTGGTGTTTTCTTTTTTTTTTTCGCTTTTCCCCGGGTGGATGGATGGATGTTATGAGCGTCCCCTTTGGAACGGGGCGGTGGGTTGCGCCACCAAGCTCTTGCTATTATACTGCCGAATTTCCTACCTGGGTTAAACAATAAAAAAAAAACACTATAAACTAACCCACCCAAATTTTCTGATCCCCTATTTCGAACTGTGCTTTTGTACGTCTCCGTTTTTAGTCGTTTCCCTACTCTTCTTCCACCAATCCTCCAATCACCTCTTACTAATGCCTATCGCGGACATGTTTACTTTTCCACTGCCCTCGCTGAACCGAAGTGCTTCAAGGAAGCCAGTGGCGCCTAAATCGACTGCTGGGTAGACGTCTTCACATTCTAAAAAAACATGCTCCATAGTCTCCCTAGCTTTACCGCAGCAAGCACATGCTTCTTCTTCCGTATTATATCTCGCTTTATAGGTGCGTGTTCTAAGGCATCCCGATCTCGCTTTGAAAAGTAATGAGCTTCCCTTTAAGTTATCATAAATTGTTTCTTTCCTGATTTCGTTTCTTCCTCTTAAGTAGTTACTCATCGCAGGTTTCTTTTCCATTGCCGCCACCCACGAGATCATTTCAGCCTCTCTGACTTTCCGCTTGACCTTCTTTGTTGCTATGTTGCCCACCCTACAGGCCGCATACTTGCTGGTAAGCTTCCTCGTTCTTTTCCTCCACTGTGAATCAATGTTTTTCCTGTACAGATACCTGAACACTCTCCCAGCCCATTCACTTTCTTCCATATTCCTCAGCCATTCTTCATACTCAATTTTGCTTCGAGCTTCCCTCACTTCAATACCAGTCCAGCCCATATCACCCTGCACAGCTTCATTTGTAGTCTTCCCGTGAGCGCCCAATGCGAGGCGACCCACTGACCTTTTGTTCCCGTCGAGTCCTGATTGTACCCCTGATTTAAAGCAAACAACCGCATATCCAAAAGTAAGTCCTGGAACCATTACACCTTTCCACATACCTCGGAGGACCTCGTACCTATTGTATCCCCATAGCGCTCTGTGCTTCATTATGGCTGCCATTTCTCTTCCCCTTCACTGTTATTGTTTTTTCCCGTGTTTCCATATATCCATTGCCTTCGTTTATCCATATACCAAGATATTTATGTTCTGCTACCCGAGGTATTTCCCGGCCCTGTATCTCCACTGTCTGTTCACTGTTTTCATTGAATACCATAACACCTGATTTTCTAACACTAAATTTCAAACCTAAAATGTTGCCTTCCTGCCCACAGATATTAGCCAGACGTTGCAAATCACTTTGCTTGTTAGCTAGCAACACAATGTCGTCCGCATAAAATAAACCTGGGAGCTGCTGCTCTATTACTGTACCCGCCTGTTTGTATGAGAGATTAAACCCGATATTACTTCCTTCTAGCGCCCTCTCCATCCTCACCATGTACACTCCATCAGAAAAATAGGAAGTGTTGACTCCATCCGCACTGCCGGCGCCACCGCTAGCGTAGTGTTCCTGTATATGCTCCCGCAGATGCTCCCTGCGGGATCATATACAGGAACACTACGCTAGCGTAGGGTGCCTCGATCCGCGCTACTCCGAGGTGGCGCTGACATCGAGGCACCCTGAGCTAGCGCGGAGGTGAGCGCCATCTAATGGTGATTACAGGAACCCAGCGGCCCACGCCTCCCGTTGATTGGCTACGACCACGTGACTGTTTGCAGCATCTGCGGCCACGCCGCAGGATTCTCCGCTTCATGAACCATATCATGCTTTCGCATTAATAACGAAAATATAGCGCATTGAATGAGTACTCCATAGGTCTAAATTGATGCAGTGTATGTCTTTAAGGCGTTCTTTGAGCTGTACACCGAAACGGGCTCACGCGAGCTCACAAATCGAGATAACTTCTGCCTGTCACGGTATTTTCTTTTATTACTCTCAAAAATAGCATTACGTCAGCTAAGAAACAGAAAAGAGTTCAACCAGGTATCTTCCTCCAGGGTTTTCATGCCGTATATAAGCACAACAAAAATCCGAGAAGACACCACGAAATTTACGATGCAAGCGCAATGAGGTCATCGGCGCCACAGCCCGTTCGCGCGAGAAGTTAAGAAATAAAGGAAAGTTTGACCTTCAGGCTCGTCCATTTTCCTTCTTCTATCATAAATCACAGCATTTCCGTCCGCTGAGCAAACGGCTGGCGCAACGGTTTCCATAAAGAGCAACGTGCGCGCACCTGTCCTCGGTCGCATTCAGTATTTACGTTCTGTACGTGTGCGTAGTGTTCGCGACTGCGCACGTATCACGGCAACCAGTGCGTGTATTTCGAAGCTCTGCGAACACCTGCCTCACAAACGCCTCTGCGCCACCTATTGACTGCGTAGCGCTGTGTGTGTGTAATGCTCTTTTGAGTCTATGTATTAGTGGCGCTTTACGCAGAAAGCCTTCATGATGGCCTAACTATAAAAGTCAAATCTCGTCGGTGCTCACAAATACCGGCGCGCGTTGCATTTAAACTAAAGAATATCACATTAGCCTGTAACCTAACTCTGCAACGGCAAGGCGGTCCGCAAGAACAGTATTCATATACCGGAAAAGAAAACAAAAACTAAAGGCTGTTGGCGACGGCGCCCTGAATTTCTCGAATGCAGAACGCCCAGACATCATGGATTTTGTATAGCCAGGTCTATACAGCCAATTCCTTATCGTTGAATAAAAACTAATGCATTCTAATGAACCAGACAGTCAATCTAGGTAACACACTTTTAAGAACGAGAGACCTTTCTGAGCCCCAAAGCTACCCAAACGAGTGGAGTCTGAAATACCTGACGCCACGCTGTTGTATAGGGTCGGTGGTGTTTCAGCGCGCCAATCAGAGTAGTCAGTATGCGGTTTTTTTTTTTTTTTTTTTTTTTTTCCCTTTATTCAGAGTAGGGAAGTGTGGTCTCCATTTTGTCCAGCAAAACGCTAACTTTTGCCGCCAAATTAATGCAAATGGAGTTCTGAAGGAAAAAATTTATACGTCTAAACTAATGTAGGACTAAGATATAATTAAGGTCGTGGACAGTGACGGAAGAAGCGGTGTTAAACGGTACGTCAGAAATACTGGATGGGCGAAACGAACTATACATGAACAGCATACTGGATAGGCTCGATAAAATCAACTCGGGGAACTGTATCAAGCACAAAAGAGCGAAGTTAGAAGAGAATAAACGCTTTATGATACTCGAAAGGGCAGTGGCCTGCTGCTCAGATCCATATCAAGGCCGCACGAAAAACTATTACGAGTTCCTCTAGGAACTAATGACTACTGGCATCAGACTCGACTCCCTGATGCTTCTTTGGTGCACATCCTTATATATGTGGATGCGAGTAAAAAAACACACTGGCTACCGCTATGCTGATGCATTCTTTCCAGTCCATTTTTCAGATCTCAAGCAAATGAAGTTCTGCATTGGCACTACGTCACAAACTTTGATGCATTCCACAGCAATTGCAAGGCCGCATGCTTGTTTTGTATACTTTCATAGCTTCGCGAATTGGCCACGTGTTATGTGTACGGGGCAAGAATACACTCTCTACGCGCACGGGTGACAACCACTGAGAGAGGTTTTTTTCTTTTCTTTTTTTTGAGTGATGAGAAAGCTCGCGTGGTGGGTGACAAGTCAGAGTGCGGGCCACGGGGGCGCGGCACGGATGTTGAGAACGCGATCCTGTAAACACCGAGTTCGGATTCCGCCGATGGTAATAATTTGTCCCCGTGGGCAAACGTCGAGTGAGAATGGTTTACGTGGTGTTGCGGCGACGTCTTCCGAACTCTCTGCTGGCTAGAGAGCCGCCGAGGTTTGAAACGGCCTGGCCATAAACTGAGCGCGCTTACCGTTTCTCGTTGAAGCCGTAACTTACTGCGTGAAGATTGGAAACGCAGTTCTCGAAATGGAGAAAACAGTTCTGTTTTCCAACATACTTACTTTTAAGAGGAGGCCCACCCCTGTGAGCTGTGGCCAACAGAACTTCTCATTGGCAATTGCATCTGAGGGACGAACAAACGGCGCTCGCCATTTTTTCTTTGTCTTTTTGGCATATATACTAATCGGGACTATATCCTGTCCGTCAGTCTGATCTGAAATCAGGATTGCTGATAGATCAGTGAGGCTCCGTACGATTTACGTTAAAATGAGTCGGGGCTGTGATCCGATTTGCTCATCTATCAGCCAGGCACCGTAGGGCGTACGGATAGTCTGGGCTCTAATAGTGATTCAGAGAGCCGAATAGTGAGAGACTGCTTGCTCTATATGCTTGAAGTGGTAATTCATATGCTTTACCTGCCACGTATTTAGGCGTAAAGGTTTGGCTATAAGCATTCGTCGTCCATCTGGTCTGCACCGCTTCCTGTCTGCGTTCGATCATCACTGCCGATCACCATTCGAGAAACTGCACGTTCCGACGAAGAACAGACTAACGAAGCAAGAACACGTCATAAAACCTTAATGCAATCCTAGCGTATGACTTTAGTAGGTTACACATTGCATCCCTGAACATCTCTGCATATCCGTATCTCATACAGACCCGCCGTGGTGGCGCAGAGTCTGGGGCCTTATGCTGCTAATTCACAAGGTCGCACGTTCGAATCCGGGCCACGACGGCCGCATTTCGATGGAGGCGAAATGCAGACAAGCTCGATGCAGGTGCATGTTAAAGAACGTCAGGTGGTTAAAAAATGTATATATTTTAATGAGGCTAGAGATGATAAAGGATAGATTGGCAAAACGATAGACTGCAAAAGAAATAATTGAACCCGCGACCTCGATCATAACGCCATAGCCAGTGGTCTACCGAGGCGGGTGAGACTGGAATAAATGTAGTAAAAACTTATTAGCTCAACACTAGGCTACTGATCGCCGCCTTGTTTGAAAGCAGATGCTAGTCTATTATCATCATCATGCATCAACTCATCATCATTATACTCCACTACGGCGTCATAGCCACAGCGGTCCTTTAGGACCCCAAACACCACGAATCAATCACACGACATTCTAACGTCTTTCTGTACAACTCGCACGTGTCTGATAATGCGGGTAATACATTCGATGGCGACATTCATGTGCATAACGTGTGGAAACATTTTTGCTAGTGTATCGGAATACCTATGTTCTAGCAGCGATAAATGAAATTCCTTGCAGAGGTTCACGAATTTATGAAGAATTTATACAGAAATAACACTGTCTATTTGTCAGAGTGCAATAACTAATTAGAAAAGGAACAGGCGACAAGCAACATGCCAAATTCAAGAAATGTGGGAACATAGTGATGCAAAATCAAATGATAGCATGGATGGAATGGGCATTTATCGTATTTTTTTTAGATAGAAAGCGCTGTGAGTTTTGGGCTACTTTTGGACAAACCACTAACCTCGACTGACTTTCACAACAGGCATACGCACTCCTACTAGGCCAGGACACCTGCTGCCCCGTACACCATGCAGGCTTACCCGCACGAACAATGCTTTTCCTTTCCACAAAGCACGCGATGCCAAAACTTTTTTCTTTCGCTTTCTCGTAGAATTGAGCTAGCATATAATCTATGGAACACACTAGCTCATTATTTTTTTTATTTCAAGTAAATCACAATAGGGGTCAACGTGATATTTATTTGTGATTGGCGAGTTACTCGTGGGAATTGTGATATTTCTTAGTGTTTCGTCAATTTTTATGCGTTAAATCGCGAATATTTATTGCCGATTTCCCCAATAAAGTACAAAAAAATGAATCGCGAGTCAACCGTGCTCGGGTGTTCCTTTTCTGCGCACGTCGATTGCGTGCGCGCTGAATCCAACAAGAGGAATGGCCGCTTGCCCACTCGCACAACTTTATCCGCTCTACTGACCCGCGCCGTGGTGGCTTAGCGGTTATATGGCGTTGCGCTGGTCACGGAAACCATTTGCGGCGGCGACCACCGCATTCCCGATGGAGGTGAAACGCAGGAACGCTCGAGTACCGTGCATTGGGCGCACGCCAAAGAATCCCAGGTGGTCGAAATCATTTCGGAGTCCCTCACTATACGGTGCGCCTCGTATCCATATCGTGGTTCCGGCACGTATAAGTCCCCCCCCCCCCCACCGCAGAGTTAAATTTTAACCCGTTCTATACCGCTGGTTTTATTTCGCGTATAAGCGAGCGACGGTGCGCGATGAGGGAGATCTAGGACCGCATTTCGTTAACGATTACTTTCATTCGTTTTCCATCTTTTTTTTGCGTCCTTCCGCCACTGGCTCGCGCGAAGCCGCGTCCACATTCGGGCTATATCGCTGGGGTCGACAACGCGGTGGGAGGAGTGACAGAGATAAGGTTAACGCCAACTGGAGCGGTTAGCTATACCTGCAGGCTCGGCACGATACTGGAAGTATATACCTAATGAAAGGGTTCAACTAACGAATGAAAGTGAGGGAAAAGGTCGCACACACACACACCCGGCGCATACAAATGTACACGAGGAAAGCGCTAGCCCGATAGATTACACAGTTTGCATCGTTTTTACATTTAGCATGCCCATGGCAGGCGGAAGGGATGGCAAGAAACGAATTATTGCATCGGAATGGAAGAGCACACGTTGAATCACTGCGTCAGTTCCTTGCGTACGCAATCACTTCGTATAGCGTATAATCGGGAGCAGACAACACGCATATACGCGTTGCTGATCGCTTAGCGAGCAATTAACGAAAGAGGCGCATAGAGCCGTAAAGGGCGCTCCTGGCACATGGAAGGCGACGACTTATCAGACTATCACCAGCGGACGTGCCCATGACGCATTGCTGGCAATGCAGTCAGCGAGAACTAAGAGGACCGCGCTCAATGCGGAAACATCTCTGCTTGAAGGACCGGCGCAAATACGGTGTTACGGGAAAGAGATAAGGGCGTCGCCTGCATAATCTTAGGTGATTCGGTGCTGAGAACACTTAACGGGAAAATACGGCTACATTTCGAAGGGGAAATCCACGACGCGAGAAATACTGCATTACTGCACTTGGAACGATATGACAAAAATGACCTGAGTGTAATTACGATTCCAAAGGAGTTTCATGGTCATCAGATACAGACATATTGATGGGAGAATCGGCTTTGTCGATTAACTTTTTCGAGCCGGCTGTCGCGATTTCGATATACGTAAAGTCTCCCTGCTTATAAATCACGCCAACACAGGAAGATCAGAGGGATACGAGAGGAGAGCGGATCTTTGCTTAGCGAAAAGAGACAAAAGCGAAAGACGAGATTCAAACCAGTGATCCGTAACGTCGCCAGATTTGAGCAGTTTACGCTCAAGATTAGCCAACAGTTCATTAATCTAAATCAAATTCGGAGGTTTTACGTGCCAAATTAAACCGCCTTTTCGGGGGCGGTCGCCCTACCATCTTAGCTGAGCGTTCCTCTTTTCATGAATCTCTCTCCGCAGAACTGATTTGCCATATTCACTGTCCGTGCGCGTCGAGTTGTCAATTAATTCCCCCTCGCAGTACGGTTTGCTAGCTTCGTGGTTAGCTAATATGTTAGAGCTACTTCCGCGGGAAGGCGTTGGTCCCAGGTTCGAATTACGGACCAGGACGAATTTTTTCTGCAACTGCGAAGCGTTCATTTCGAAAGAAGCCCGTACGGATTTCCTTTGTAGCTTCGATCTACATTCGGGTGGGTGACAATTTTTCCTTTCGTGAACCTTCCTCCACCTGGCGGGATTCCGCAGAACCGATTCGCCTTCTGCAGTTGACAGTCGTGAACGCCATACACATGAAGAAGCAGGATGATACACATATGTCCTATAGACTGACCTCACGGCGTGCTCAAACAATGACTCGGCGAAAACCGCTGGGAGAGGGGCTCGAAAGTGCCTGACCAACCTTAGATTCCGTAGGTTGCATGTTTCACGCATCACACCTTTTAAGCATCCTGGGGATAACGCAAAGGTGCACTGAGAGTGTACTAAAGGTTTTCTAACTAATACAGTCATCTAAAACAGTCCCAGGAAAAGTAAGGATGCAGAAAGAGTACCGATAACCGGCTCAGCCACACGGGTGCAATTTCGTTTATTGCACGGTACGAAAGCCAAGCCTGCATTCGACGACGTTTACGTTTAAGAACGCTGCTATCGCTGGCGCGCTGACGCATTGCCACGTGATATTTTTCAAACATCGCGGGATATGTTTTTCCATCGGAAGAAGGGACTACACAAGCGCAAAATGAAAAAAAAAAAGAAACATGACTAGTATAAGCAACGCCGATCAACACACCATACGCGTGAAGGCATTTATTTATTTATTTATTTTTAATTCTTGGCGACGTTCAGTTGGAGCAGCCGGTACGTGTTCAGGTCTGTAGTCTCCTTCGATAAATTTGGTAGCAATCAGCCGACGTAAGCTTACGTCCGGCTCCGTGAACCGAAAGTGAACTTCCGCATGGCACCGGTTGCCGTGCACAATTCCAGCGCCAGTCCCGATGTCTTCAGTGCACTCGATCCCCGCGACCTGTGAGCTCGAACGTGGCCATTCGGGACTTGACGTGTCTAATGGCTCGCGAAGAAGCGTCCGCAAGCATTGCGCGCGGCTGCCAGGTGGTTGGCTTTTTCTTTTTTTTTTTTTCTAAAAGGTGCCGATCGTCATTATACCTTCCAGTCAACAGGTCAGCGAACGCAACCAATAAAGATCCGGAGTCACCACCGTGTCTGAAGTATTCTACTCTTGTCAGAACCCGTGGCTTGAAAGTTTCCCGCCTCTACGCTATATGAGTTTATCAAGGTACAACGTTTATAAAAGTTCGCATTTAAAAATGTTACTGCCTTAAGAGCGCACCTAAGTGTTCCGTTCCTTTGCGCAGTGGTGCTGCAAACCAAAGTCGCAGCGGTTTCCTCAGTGTTGCCTTGCTCGCGTTACATGGGCACCCGCAGGCTGCGCAGCGCAGGGCACCATGGACGTCGCGGCATCGCGCGCTTCTGCGCGCACTGTTCAAACTATGGAGCTCAGCGAACATAAACTGGCCAGAGTGCGATACCGATAGCGCGGGACGGACACGCGCAACCTGCGCACATTCCCAAGCCCGAAACGACACAGCTGCTTGCCGCGCTGCAGCATATTTTTTTTTTTTAAGGATGAATGCGAGCACTCTATGGGAATCAATGTCACGCAACGCATTTTTTTTTTATGCGGGTGGCTGCAGCTATCGAGCGTCGCTTAGTATTGCGCAGCGTTACCACGCAGATGACGCGTAACGTGTCCGTGAGCGCCTGTGACAACAAGACCCACGACGGCGATCGACAACGGTATACCGCAACAACGACGACGACTTCGCATAATAGTAAAAAAAAATTCTTAGCATCAACCCGTCCAAGCTGCGGTTTGGCTCGATCGCAGGAAACAACCATAAATTAAAATTCTGGATTGTTACGTGCCAAGACCATGATCGGATTACGAGGCACGCCGTAGAGCGGGGGCTCCGAGGAATAATTGTTACCCCCCCGGGGCTTCTTCAATGTGCACCTAATTCTGAGCACGACGAGCATTTCTGCAGTTCGCCCACACAACGAAATGCGGCCACCGAGGTAGGGATCGAACCCGCGACTTGGAGCTCCACAACGCAAAGCCACAGCCACTGCACTAAGCTATAACCCGGTGGGTCGCAGGAAAACCATGGGAAACGAACAGCCCATGGTCACAGTTCAGCATTATGCACGACCGTACAACTACATATCGGGTGATAGTTTTTCGAAATGTCAGTGCATCAACCTTATCTTGCGACTCCCTTTGAATTCAAATTGTCTCCTTTACAAAGGGCAACGCAACGAGCTATACCTGCCACCAGCACAAATGCCGCACTGCTCTACCGAGAACCGTTGCATGTATAGGCTGTCCGATGTATCCAGAAACGTAGGAAGTTTCGTCGTAACCCAATACGGCATCTTAACCGGTTTACTGCGGCTCATTACAGAGATTTTTTTTTCGCCGATTGGAACGCGGGGCATGGCTACGCATGTAGGCAAAGGATGGACGCAATGCGCGTGTAGCTTTTGCACGATGTGGAGGATGAATTTTTCTTTCACGAAACCAGCACCAGGCCGCACACGCGATTTCCTGCAAAGTTTTTTTTTTTTTTGAGTTAGTACTCCATTTCTGAAGAGGCGTGAGCTTCGAATTGTTTATTAATGTGAACTGGCTATCGCGCTTTCGTTACCTACCCTGCATATCCAGCTTTTCTGAACACGCACCAACTAGCGCCCCAAGCGGCCCCGGCACGAAGCTAGCGCGTTTTCAATGGAACGAGCGAGTTTTTCGCGAATAATTAAAGCTGCAGGTCGATTATTGAAAAAAGCTGGTGACAGACATGTTCTAGAAGACAACCCACACGAGCCAAAAGCAGTGGTCCCGCTGTGGTAGGCTAGAATTTTGTTCCCAGAGCGGTTAAAGATTCAGCAATGGAAGACTAACGAGCGAAGAAAATGTGTACTCGATTTTTGAGACAGAAACAACAACCGTGATAAAACTACGGCTGCTATCGTAATAGCCGCTACAGCTTATGTAGTCCGAAGACTCTGCTTTCAATCGGTGCCTACCTCGACTCTACACATGGCGTGGCACTGTTCCCAAAAGCAATTTTTGAAACACAGTCGTGCAAATTCACGTGGTATTTATGAAAACCCGAGCGTATCACCTGCGGAAGCGTTGGAAGCTGTGGTCGAGTAGTTTAATTGCTCGCACCTATCGTTCCGCGTCATGCTGGTAGCGGTTCGACACCGTGCTGAGCGATATTTTTTTTTTTAACGCCACGTAGAACTGAGTTCGACAGACTCCTACCAGCTGGCCGAAACAGAAAACTCAAGATGTGGTTTTGGTTTCTTCAGGAGTGCTCTTCAAATATTATATCTTATATTTTTACTTCCTAAAACGTAGCAATGGGTTGCTCATTTGTTAAGTCATCGCTTTTATTATCAGATTTTATTCCTTACCCAACATAACAACAAGCATGCATGTCTTTGCTACGTTAAAAAAGAAATACTATCGTGCCTTGCAGCATGGACACACTCAGGAATTCTGGACATTGCACCTTCAACATTCGGTGGAACTTCACGGCAATGCACCTGCTTAACTGAATGGGCAAAATTTTAGACAAATTTATTTCAATATGTCGGCTGAGTATCACAAGTTTCAACTTGTTGATACTCGAGTCAGTTTCAACTGACTGCGCCGAGAGGGTAGCCCTTAGTAACAACATATGCAGTAACAACATTGGTGGTGCGTTAAACAGCTGTTGTTTTAGTCGGGGGTGGGCGGTTATGTCACACGACAGGAGCAAACGGTCTTGCATCCTCTCAGCAGAGGGCACATCGACTTGAAGCGCGAAATTTAAACCGTAAAGCGATTTATTACAGCTGGAGTTTGAACGGGAATCGCAGAGCGAGTGTCAGTCTGCTCGAGCATGTTTTGTCAGGCCGCAGGGAAGACGAGTGTATATGCGCGTGCACGCCTTGAGCGTGCGCGCATGTGCACTTGCATTGCGCGTGTGCGAGCGTGTTTGTGTCTCCGTATTTGAATATGCGTGCGCATGAGTGCGTGTATGCGTGCGCGAGCATACGCGTGTTTGTGTGTGCGTGCAGTTCCGTGTGCGTGTGTGCATGAGTGGGCGCGTATAAATGTGAATGCGGGCGAACATGTGTCGTATCTCTCAGTGCGTGTGCGCGCCTACTCTCCGGGATAAATGGCATATAGAGTTTATTTAGGCCCATATTTAAATATACGAGATAAGGACGAATGACACTGCATTTATAGCATTATCTCTTTCTGAAAGCGAAATCAACGCAAAAAAAAAACAGGCCTGAGCCATCAATAACGCCACCCCAGATTTCGTCACGATGGCACGGAGCCGTGCCGATGCCACCCTCGGCACGGCTCCATGAGCACCAACCCAGCTGTCACTTTTGTTATCTTCCTTCCCCCTCGGCGGCATAGAGCATTGTCTTGATGCCAGCCGACGCGCTAAATGTACACCATCACTGCGTCAAGCATCGCTTCTGCGACCATGCAAGCTTTCGGCGGCACACGTACGTTCGCTGCTATATTGACATTAAAACTTTAAACTACTTGCCTTCGAAAAAAACTGCGTGAATAAATATCGAAAGCGGACTGGCCACAAGGAACATGCTCACTGAGCCATACTATTGACGACATCACAAACGGCTAGGTGCGGTCAGGTTGTATTTACAGGTTTGCACGGATTGACTGAAGGGCTAGTTGGTTCAGTATCACGGAAAGAACAGCGCTTCAAACCCCGGCTACGGCGACCGCATTTGGATGGGGGCGAAATGCGAAAACACCCGTGTACTCAGATTTAAGCGCACGTTAAAGAACCCCAAGTGGTCCAAATTTCCGGAGTCCGCCACTATGGCGTCCTTCTAATCAGATCGTGGTTTTGGCACGTAAAACCCCATAATTTAATTTGCATATATTTTTAACAGCGCTTCAAGTTGTCAGCGCAGTGTGTGTGTGTGTGTGTGTGTGTGTGTGTGTGTGCGTGTGCGTGTGCGTGTGTGTGCGTGTGCGTGTGCGTGTGTGTGCGTGTGCGTGTGCGTGCGTGTGTGTGCGTGCGTGCGTGTGCGTGCGTGCGTGTGCGTGCGTGCGTGTGCGTGCGTGCGTGTGCGTGCGTGTGCGTGCGTGCGTGTGCGTGTGCGTGTGCGTGTGCGTGTGCGTGTGCGTGTGCGTGTGCGTGTGCGTGTGTGTGTGTGTGTGTGTGTTTCTGTCATTCTATAGACTTTCTTTTTCTGCGTCAATTACGCTTTCCAAAAGCGTTTAATTGGAAAGTTTTTGCTCGCATAGCTCTTACAGAAGCATGTTTAATCGAAATGTCTTCGCTCGGCTAGGCAATCTCTAGGACGGGCTCAAAACTACTCATTTTCTTTAGGCACCTAAGATCAATTATTGGAAATTTAACGGAGCTTCGTTAATTACGCACACAGCTTCTTAACTTACTCTGCATCCGGAGGTTAGCAGTCACTCGAATGATAAAATGATGTCACCAATATTTGTATTGATTTAATAGTTTTGTTTGAGGCAGTTGAAAGCAGCCGGTATATTGATGTGTAGTAGGCTTATAAACAAGTGCGAAAGCTTGGACAGGTTATCTTGGCGCAAATCGAGTTCATGAACTTAAACGCATGTGCCCAACCGTGCACTTCTGCCTTTACAACCGATTCTCCTAGATTATACAAGAAGCACCTCAGCGCTACGGTACATCATACAAGGTGTGCGAGAAGATTGTGCACGCTCCCGATTACATTTCTGAGCGTTGGTGGCATAAGGCTCGGTTTCCTGGTATCATCAGGAATAAAAGCAGCTGTCTGGGGGAAAGCATTGGGTACATTTTCAGTACTTTGTAACATATGGATCAGCACGGATATGCACGTTAGAACGAAAAGTACTGAAATATTACGACGACGGTTTTACTGCATATATTTTGGCTGTCTAATGTTGAGATCTAAAGGAAAAATACTGTGATTTTGTGATAAATAATGCTGACATGAAATATGAGTTCCGACATAGTACCCGTGGTGGAACTGGCCCCTGGACTACAGGGCTACATTGAACCGCAAAATGCTGGTTTGATGAATACCAGTAGTCGGAAAGTATTTAGCTCTTGAATTTTTGGTATGTCGGCGCCGCTGTGCAGTCTTGGAGGCCATTTTTACTACGAGCACTACGTTTCAGCCGATATTTAGAGCAACTGCCCACTATTTTCCTTTTTTTTAGCTTTCTTTAGCGCTTAACGACTGTTCCAAAGCTATCGGTTAGCTCAAGACACGCCTGCACGTGTTTCTAATATCCGGTATGTTGTCACGGATCCAATAGCGAAAAATCGTTATCTAATCGGAATGCGCGCTTGAAGCGAATACTGGCGTACATTCTCGATCAAATATGAGCGCCCGAGTTTGGCTGCAATGTACGAGCATTCCAATCCGATGAAACTATGCCTTGATCCGTAGATTAGATTCAGAGGAAGCAGTACTTCGCACGCGGCCATTGTTGTGCTTTGAGTTTTCTTTTTTCAACGCAAGCTCAACGCAACTCACTCTTTTGGAACGCCTTTGTTCTTCACACCACTACAATGTGACAGTATAGACATGCTACATTTTCATTGAGTGAATAGTGGGAAATGGACTAGGACGTTTGTTGCGTGTGCGTTTACAAAATTAACGCAACAATTTGTTTTTCATACCTTTTTAATTTAGGAGGTTGTAAGAGAGAGCAACCTTATATTAACAGGAGGTCCTAAGAATAAAGTAGATGCAAATGCTTCTTAGCTTCCAGCTCATGGTAAGGAATTAAATTTCAATAGAAGTATCCTTATGATAACTAAAAGCCTGTCCACTTGAGAACGTTTAATCTGAGTTCCCCCTTTGCAAGCTGATACCGACTTGAAGGTGGTTCGTATCGTGGGCCCTTCACGTATGTCAAACCGTCAAACAGAGGGTTGTTCTGAATGTTTTATTTCGGGAAGGTGTGTTACTCTCATGCCCTTCACTCCGGTTCGCGAACACGCATAAGACGAAAGTGCTGCGTGAAGGGCGTCGTTAGTGCAAACCCACGAGCTACTGTTACTCATCTCGCATATATCGCTGTCATTAAGGCTTATGTAAGAAATGTACATTTTAAATCGACCCACCACGAATCCTAAAAGAGCTGCCTGCGACCAGCCCAGCTATGTTTCTTTCGTTTCGCACTTCGTCCCAGGAGTGATCAGGCAGGCCACCCACAAGAAAAAGCGCAAAATCAAAGAAAGGGACAGAGAATGGCACATAGAAAGACAGGAAGTTTAACCATGGACGGACCCGACTAGGCTACCGTTCACATGGGGAGGGAAGAAATCTAATGGTAATTTAACGGTAACGCGAGACAAATGCCGTAAGCATTACAATGCACCTCTGTGTGGTCCTGAGTCCATGATTTATGTCACGTTTGAAAAATTGCAGTGTTGTTCAGTGGCTCATTCGGCACATGTCTCTTCGAGGAGCGAATTGTAACCGATGGTGGGGTCTGGAGCATATCCCCCCCCCCCCCCCCCACACACACGTTTCAACGTGTTTCAACGAATACTTTCAAAATTTGTTAAAAGTTGCCTGTGGCATGCAGATAGCTCAATTCTAGTTTATAAGCAGGCCTACTCGAAGCGGCGGACACTACTTGCACAACTGAAATGCGAAATCGACTAATTAACGAGAATTCACTAATTACCTTTGTAGTTTCGGCGTTCCAGTTACTTGTGTGCTTCAGTGCATGAAACGACGTTTTGTTAACAAATTAACTGGAACGAAAATGCATTTCTCCGCAAGGTTCGGGAATTTATATCTCGAAACTGGCGTCATCTTGAAAATTCTTTCCAAGTGGATCCGCCTTGCGAAGTCCACTGCTAGAATTTGTAAATTGCAATATGGACCATAATGTAATTAGTTAAAACTTAATTAGTGAATTTTTGTTAAACAGTCGATTCTGGATCTTAATTCTTTGTGCAAGTATTGTCCGCCGCTTCGAGTAGACCAGCTCATCAACTACAATTGTGATATCTGCCACAGGCAACCATTAAAGAAAGTGTTCGCTGAAACACTGTATATGTACGCTTTTTTAAGCGGTCCCATCCCCTGTCTACCTCTCCCATGTGACCAGCTTGCCAAACTTCACACGCTTAACCTTTTTTTTTTTTGCACTTTGAGAATCCTAATGATGTATTAAAAGATAAACAGAGAGGTAAGAGAAATAGTGAAGAGGTAGCGAGAGTGAACGCAGCAGCACACACAGTGCAGAGAATTTCAAGAAGCACAGAGGGTCTTTCGTGGTCATGTGCATCGAATAATGCTTAGGCCAAGTCCCCACGATATTTTTCTCCTAGAGTGGTCTGCCGTCGAAGCTGTTAATAGTAGCTCACGGAGCAGAGCGCCGAGTGTGGAATAGGCAGACAAGGCACTCTTTACTGTCTCGTCACCCGCCGAAAATTGCACACCGCGCTGCTAGCCATTTCTAGGAAACTGTATATGCTACGCGCAGCCATTTAGAACACAGCAACATTGTTTTGCGATGGGAGAGTCCAGGTGAGATGAGGGTGGTTATAGAAATGAAGACGCTATTTTCTGAAGTTTTGGAATTAATTAATTAATTACTTCATTTATTGAGAAAGAGGAGAAGTAAACATCGGTGGAAGCACGTACGTCTCAGCACATTGCGAAACGAGCGGGGAACCAAACGAGGAAAAGAGTACAGGTGGCAGGCGAAGTCACAGTTTCCGGTCGAGAGAATAAAAGCAGGAGTTGGTGAAATTTGTTGAATTCCAGTGTAGATGTGTGATGTGGCTAGCAAACGATTGTAGTCGCTACCCAGCAGGCGTCCTTCGCAGAGCAATAGGCGCCCGCCGTTCTTGGTAATAAACGTTTCCTGAATACCAATATTGGCAATTACTCATCAATGGGCCACACCTCGTCCCGTATTCCTTAGTGGCAGGCTCTGTGGATTACAGCTGCGCTGTCGCGACAACTTGCGGCCATACCGTGACTCTTGCGGTTACAGTGGCCGTATACTCGTGACTCTTGCGATTGCGCGAATACTATAAAAACATGGGTTTACTGCGCAAGTTAGAGAACAGACAGTTTAGAGTTTCTCGACTTACATGCACTCAACGCAAGCACCTTTGCAGGATGTTGCGGTGCGCGTCCCTTCAAGACAGAGTTTAATGTACGGGAATGCAAACATAGAAACGCTTTAGAAGACAAGAGTGCCAAACAGATCCAAGCCAACACAATCTATTAGCAACCATGATGTCGTTTCTGTGCAAGGAGGTTACATACTTAAACTTCTTGATTGGCAGTCCCAGCCGCCGCCTAGCGGAGCGAGTGCAGCCACCGGCGCCCCATATTGCTCGATGAAAAAGCGCGCGCGCCTCCAGCATAGGTGGCCGCGGTATACGCGCCACGCTCCCGGCGTTTGCGGTTTTGCGAAAAATAAAATGAAACCGCGGATGTGTGTTGCTGATGTCGAAAAAAAAAATTCTCCTGCGTTGACTGATTGCCACAGGCTCTGAGAACGGTATTGGCGGGACGTTGCGCCAATCGCACTTCCTCGCTTGGTTATATTATGAACGGTCTCTCCATACAAACTAAGCTTGTGTGATGTCAGGACTTAATGAAGATTCACCGCTGTTTATCCACTAACTTAAGTGAAATGTTATCAGACACCTTGCATACAGACTGAATACACTTCCCGTCCTTCAACGTTCAACTAAATGGTGCCACCACCATTTCATCTATCGTGAGCGCAGTCACATGGTTGTGGACATGTGGAGAAACTGTACTGAATATTTCGTATGCGTTGCAGGTAGTTCCAAGAAGACATTCACGCAACTGGAGGCCTTTCTTAAATCCCAATATTATATTATCGTATTTATGCGAAAGGGAGGTTTATTTTGAGGTTTCTGGCCTCAGAACACGCCTCGCAGTTTATTCGTATTCATAACACAAACAGAACGCGGCTTTCGCCTCTTTTCTTTTTATTGTCGCTTGCTCTCCATGCAATATAATGGGATTACACTGCCGATGACCTTGCCCAACGTGGAAGTAAAAAAAAAATCGCTTCTTTTGAATCTTCTAATGTAGTTCGCACTTGTGTTTTATAGCGAGGAGGGCTACCTTACGGCATAGAAAAAAATTTAAAAAACTTATAAATATGAATACAATCATGCAGGAAGCCCCACAACGGTATATAAAGATACTGAGGAAGACTATCAGGTTAAATGGACGGCTTTTTAAGCTCTGGGAGAGTTAATATATGACGACTTAACGACGCACAAAATGGTATATGCCAGTCCAAATGAATCGGCGTAGTCATACGTGTATGGTACGTCATGGTGGCCTGCTGCCAGGGCATCATGGAGTTCCGCATGGATGTTTATAATGCGTGCTCGAGAATAACAGCTAACACATCAGATACATCAGGGGCATGTTTCTACGGCACAAGTTGACATCCTGAAAAAACAAAGACTTGTAAATAGAGGCATTAGAAGATTGAGTACTACGGCCCTTACTGACCTTGTTCAGGATGAAGTAAAGCGTTTAATTCAGCCTTTAATTCGGAATAAATGAGTTCAAGCCATATTTGCATCACAAAGGCGGGCGTGCTCAGGCAAGAAGTTAAAGCATTTCATTTCAGGGTGCACGAGTATTTCGTGTACATTACGTGCGAAATTGATAGCAAGAATACAAAATTATTAAACGAATAGAATTCGAAGGCAAGCTCACTTATCAGTACAGTGTAGCAAAAAATAAGCGCCTTCACTGCATAGCTGTGGAGGACGCAAATATAGAACAGACTGAAAAAAAAAAACAGTCTTGCATGTCTGTGGTAAACTGGATAGACCATTGGCGTGTTGGCAGAAGGGTAAGGCTACTCCTGAAGGCAGAAAACCTAGTGGCCCAGTCGGCCAAGTTCGCTCTCGCAATGATGAAATCCCACAACGATGACACCACGACGACCATGCGAATGTACGCTAAGAAATACAAACAATTCTTTTAAACTGTGAATTTACGGATATGCTTAAGAATCGCACTCATCATTGGAACAGTTTCATTCCAAGTACGAAAAAGCGGCTGCCGTGTCCACGGTAAAGTTGACTTAAACGCCTCCAATCCCATGGCCGTTACATCGTTACTTCCGTGGTATCGTAGTCGTCAAAATGGGCTAGAACTGATAGTGAATTCAGAAGGTTGATGAAAGGCAAGAAGGTAGAAGCTTGCAGAAGGCCTCACGTAAATAAATTGACTTTTTCAGCAGCATGGCCGGGTGGTGTGCTATTGTTACGACGTCTTTCGAAAATCCCCGAAAATAATGTGCACAGAGGCGGACAAAAACTATGCAGTAACTCCACTGAAGTAGTCAAAGTATGCGTAAGCATACCCCCGAATTTTAGTTAACAGAACCCCAAATTTCCCGTTTGCCCACCCCCAAATTTATGTTGGCCCACCCCTTTATTTCAAGTTGACCTACCCCCAAATTTCAAGTTAGCCCACCCCTAAATTTCAAGTTAGCCCACCCCTAAATTTCAAGCTGGCCCAATGCCAAATTTCAAGCTGACCCACCGCCAAATGTCAGCTTGACCCACCGCCAAATGTCAGCTTGACCCACCGCCAAATGTCAGCTTGACCCACCGCCAAATGTCAGCTTGACCCACCGCCAAATGTCAGCTTGACCCACCGCCAAATGTCAGCTTGACCCACCGCCAAATGTCAGCTTGACCCACCGCCAAATGTCAGCTTGACCCACCGCCAAATGTCAGCTTGACCCACCGCCAAATGTCAGCTTGACCCACCGCCAAATGTCAGCTTGACCCACCGCCAAATGTCAGCTTGACCCACCGCCAAATGTCAGCTTGACCCACCGCCAAATGTCAGCTTGACCCACCGCCAAATGTCAGCTTGACCCACCGCCAAATGTCAGCTTGACCCACCGCCAAATGTCAGCTTGACCCACCGCCAAATGTCAGCTTGACCCACCGCCAAATGTCAGCTTGACCCACCGCCAAATGTCAGCTTGACCCACCGCCAAATGTCAGCTTGACCCACCCCCAAATGTCAGCTTGACCCACCCCCAAATGTCAGCTTGACCCACCCCCAAATGTCATCTTGACCCACCCCCAAATGTCAGCTTGACCCACCCCCAAATTTCAAGTTGACCCACAGCCAAATTTTATGTTGGCCCAACTGCAAATCTTAACTTGACCTCAAATTTCAGTTTAACACAGCCACAAATTTCAGCTTGACCCACCCCCAAATTTCAAGTTGACCTTAGTCAAATTTTATGTTGGCCCAACTCCAAATTTCAACTTTGCCTACCCCCGAATTTAAGTTTGCCCATGCCCAAATTCCAAGTTGACCCACCCCCAAATTTAAGCTGGCCCTTGCCCAGATTTCAAGTTGACTCACAGCCAAATTTATGTTGGCCCACAGCCAAATTTTCAAGTTCGCCTAACTCCAAATTTCAATTGGCCCAACCCCCAAATTTTAAGTTGGCTCAACCCCAAATTTCAATTGGCCCACCTCTACATTTCAGTTGGCCCAACCCCAAATTTCAAATTGGTGCAGTCATAAAATTTAGTTGACCCACCCCTACAGTAGGCTTTCCTATGAATTTTCTATGGATCCCTGTGTATCCCTAAGGATATGCATAAATCTGATCCATATGGGTATACTCTCTGATTAATTCTTTTTGTTTCAATTCCTTATCGCTTATAATGCTACCAATAATATATATTCACACTATTATGATGTTTAAGTGTCTCAACTTCCTAAATTGCGCATTTTGTACACGTACAAGACATTACACATTTCGTGTGACATTTTGCTGGAGTACTCGCCAAAGAATGCTTACGAATTAAAATGCGGGCATCTTGGCAAAGCTGAAACCGCCTGGAATGTCAGGACAGCACTCACTTTTTTATAAAAGAAAACTCAAAGATAAAAAAAGCCTTAATGTTGACAGGGTGAGCAAATTTCGATACAAATAAATTGGCTGTGGGAATAGTTCAGCTGATACCTGATGTTGTGAAATATTGTGGGCAACTGTTAGGAGAGGTCCAGTAGGTCAGCGGAGCCTCTTTTTCAGCGGAGCCTCTGAAAAATCCAGAATGTACAATAGCTAGGTTTGCGTCGTCGCGTGTAAATGCTCTTAGGATGATAAGTTATTTCCAGCCGACACGCGGCTACTCTATCAGGAAAACAGATAACGCCACCGGTACAAGTTTTGTGGTGAAGTTCAGCGCGAAGGGATAACTTTTAGTTCGTTTTTTGTTTCGATGACGTCATCACTACGTCACCACGGGAAGCTTAAAAAGTTTAAGGTCCCTATGCCACGTTGTGGTACTCCCGCGAACCCTGATGTCCGGAAAAGCTGTATACCGTTTCAGATCGTTTGCCATATCGGGCGGCTGCCCCAGATTGGCGGTGCTTGGAGGTTCAATTTCCAGGTAGAGACGCTCTTGTCCTTAACTAAAAAGTAGGCTTCTCACGGAAAACGCGTAGCGTACCTGTTTATAAACCGCATTGTTGGTCTATAGTTGGTTCATTATGGCAGCATGCAAACAGCGCCAGGAAACATGAGGGACAAGAAAGGAGACCTAGAAGATCAAAAGGCGCACTAACAATTAAGGCTGATTTCTTGATCGCGCAGTTTAAATGCTGGTTGACAAGCAATAAACTGAAGACGCACGTCAGCGCAAGTACAGCGCTGTGCACTGCTGTGCAGTGTGCGAGAACGGCCGGGTTTGCTCTGCAGGACGACACCTGGCGACGGTTACTGGGTCCGAGATAGCGTGCCAAGGAGCATGTATGGCCTAATAAACGTGCAAACTTGCGCGTGTTACATTTAAACAGAGATGATGTTCGTAAGTGCCTTTGTTATTTCGAACACTGTGAGCGCGCTTCATTTGCTGCGAAAGGACTGGGGCGCGTTATCAGCCCATCTGCTTCAGTCTATCAGATTTGCCGTGCCGCAAGCGCCTTGAGACGGAGTGCAGATAAGGGTAAACAAATACGCTTTTCAATGTCGCCACTCGTCAAAAGCAGTTCTGCATGTCTATTATGCAGCTTATGCTCCTGGGCACACTATTACGGACCCAGCAATTGCCGCCAGGTGTCGCCCTGCAGAGCAAAACCAGGGTGATATGGGCTGGACTAGTTTTGAAGTGAGGGAAGCTCGCCGTAAAATTGATTATGAAGAACGACTGCGGAATATGGAAGAAAGTAAATGGGCTGGGAGAGCGTTGAGGTATCTGTACAGGAAAAACGTTGAATCCCAGGGGAGCAAAAGAACTAGGAAGCTTACCAGCAAGTATGCGGCCTGTAGGGTGGGCAACACAGCAACAAAGAACGTCAAGCTGAAAGTCAGAGAGGCTGAAATAATCTCATGTGTGGCGGCAATGGAGAAGAAGCCTGCCATGGGTAACTACTCAAGAGGAAAAAAAATCAGGAAAGAAACAATTTATGATAACTCTAAGGGAAGCTCATAACTTTTCGAAGCGAGATCGGGATGCCTTAGAACACGCACCTATAAAGCGATATATAACAAAGAAGCAGCACGTGCTTGCTGCGGTAAAGCTAGGGAAACGATAGAGCATGTTTTATTGGAATGTGAAAACATCTGCCCAGCGGTCGATTTAGGCACCACTTGAAGCCCTTGGGTTCAGTTAGGGCAGTGGAAAAGTAAACATGTCGGTAATAGAGATTAGTAAGAGGCGATTGGAAGATTGGTGGAAGAAAAGTAGGGAAACGAAAAAAAAAAAACGGAGACGTACAAAAGCATAGTTCGCAATAAGGAATCAGAAAATTTGGTTGTGGGAGTTTATAAGGTTTTTTTTTTTCCTTTTTTAACCTAGGTAGGACATTAGGCAGTATATAATAGCAAGAGCTTGGTGGCGCAACCCACCGCCCCGTTCTAAAGAGGACGCTCATAACATACATACATACATACATACATACATACATACATACATACATCCAATTGCTCGCGCGCTCTACACAGCAGTGGATGGCACTGCACAAAGGAACCGAGACGTGTTCATACCAGATACCGATAGAAAGCACATATCCTTCTCTGATAACGTAAGCGTGTATGCTGACACAAGGCTCCCCCAGCCTTTTTATCTCGAGAGCTTCCATAATTTGCTTAGACAGGCGATCAGCAGATCTGCATAGAACGCTTGTCTCTTCCAAGAAAGGTGCGCAGCCGCAGAGTCCACAATGCAAACTTAGATGTCAAGAGATTACGATTATTGCATTGCAACCGATGCCCTTTCAACCTGTCGTTCAGGCCTGCGTCTGCGCATTTGGTCAACATACGTCACGCCGCATGATAAAGAAATTGCGTACACCACTTTTTCTTCGCAGTGCACAAACATGTGGCGACGTTTCTTGCTGCAATCAGGATAGTTCCCGAATTCTCTATTTACTCTACTGCACAATTTTGCAAGCTTATCTGGGGCGCAAAGGGCCAATGCCGGCCTTTTCACCTATTGTCTTCAGCTTATGTGAAACGGCATGAATGTAAGTAATTACGGACGCATTCGCTCTACAGTTCTGTAATGCGGCGTGGTCAGCGATCGCAGTTTTCTTTAGTTCTTCGAACATCTTTTTTCTCGAGTACAGGACTGGGGGCACACGCCAAGGGAGTTCCATGTGGAAAGGTGCACAAGCACCTTTGCATTAACGAAGTTGAGGCAGAACAAAGAAAAACGCCATGGAAAGCTGTCTAAAAGTTTCATCCTGTTGCATGACAATGCCTCATCCCATACCGCAGGTAACTGTAGTCAAGAGTTCGACGAAAGTTCGTCTGGTCAGGTAACATGATGATGAAGAAATTGCGGCCACTGACCAAGTCAAGGTGAAAAAACACACAGAGACGTTTCGGGACCCGTACGGGTTCCTTGGTCACACTAAAAGCGGGCAAGAGCCGCGAGTCGTTTTTATGGCAGAATGTGACGTAGGGAACGGGTGTAGTTAGAACACGCCATTCTTCAGGACTTCCCGGATGTACAGCTTCATGCAAATTTCATGGCGACATTAAGACTACCTACCTACCTGACTACTATTAAGACTACCTGCAATATACGGACTACCGAAAGTTCACAAGCCAGGCGTTCCACTACGGCCCATTGTAGACTTTACAAGGTCACCGCTGCACCGGTTATCAGGTTACCTACACCAAGTGCTGGGCCCGCTCACCGGCAAGACAGCGACGCACATTTCAAATTCTTATGCCTTCGTGGAGAAAGTACGCGACATCTCCCTGGATGAAGACGACATTATGGTGTCATTTGACGTGAAGTCGCTCTTCACTTCAGTGCCTGTTGACCTGGCCGTTGCTACGTGCAGAGATGCCCTGCTGGCGGACGACACGCTCGCTGAGCGCACCCCTTTGGAAGTACAGGACATTTGCGAGCTTTTAGACTTCTGTTTGAGCAACACCTACTTCACTTACAACAAACATTTTTACAGGCAGATCAACGGAACTGCCATGGGTGCTTCCATTTCCGTTACTACCGCCAACTTGGTCATGGAAGTCATTGAACAGAAGGCCCTCACTGACTTCGCTCCCGCGCCGAAGGTTTTCGTCCGCTACGTAGACGACTGTTTTTGCATTGTGCGAAAGCCGGACGCTTCACGCCTCCTACGTCTTCTCAACTCAGCAGACGCAGCCCTACAATTTACCACAGAATACGAGTGTGACAACAGCCTCCCCTTCCTTGACGTCCTCGTGCGGCGAAGTGGAACGAGGCTCTCATTTGCCGTGCACAGGAAGGCGACTCGTACCGGCCAGTACTTAAGCTTCAATTCATGTCACCCGGCTTGCCACAAGCAATCCGTTGTCTCATCTCTCGTGACGCGGGCCACACGCATCTGCTCAAGTAACCACGAAATGCAGAACGAACTGAAAAGTATTCGTCACGAATTATCCAGGAACGGGTACCCCAAGAAGTTTATTGGCAAAATGGAAGCCCGCGTCCTCCATCCAAAGCCGTCTCAAGGCAAGTCGCTCATGAAACGCGCTGGCGTCCCATATGTTCCTGGCGTCAGCGAAGCTCTTAGCCGCGTATTCTCAACATACGATCTCAGAATAGCCCACATGCCATCCAACAAGCTGAGAAATCAGCTTGATAACGTAAAGGATCGGCTTGAAAGCAAGAATTATCCCGGCGTCATATACAAGGTACCATGCGCAGACTGCAGCTGCAGCTACATCGGTGAAACCGGCAAATTCACGAGAAGACTAAAAGAGCACCAAAGGGACGTGTCCAACAAGAAAAAAGTCTCGAACGCCCTTGCCGAACACGCCGAAAATCGCAGTCACCGCATCGATTCGGAAAACGCTGCTATAATAGCTAAGGAAAAGAATTCGATGACGCGACTCTTGTTAGAATCTTTATTTATTCAAACTACTGACAACACTATAAACAGGACTGATGGCAATCTTCCCGCTAACTACACCCGTTCCCTACGTCACATTCTGCCATAAAAACGACTCGCGGCTCTTGCCCGCTTTTAGTGTGACCAAGGAACCCGTACGGGTCCCGAAACGTCTGTGTGTTTTTTCACCTTGACTTGGTCAGTGGCCGCAATTTCTTCATCACCGCAGGTAACTGTGGCAGAACTGACCTTATCCTTAGAAGTGGTGCTTCATGCGGCCTATTCGCCCGGCCTGGCTCCTTTTGACTACCATATTTGCCCTAATAATAATCTCAAGAAACATCTCAAAATGCAAAGATATGAGGTTGCTCCGGAGGCAACTAATGCCGCAATCGGGTGGTTACGCCTGCAGACGGAATAATTTTACTTTCATAGACGGAAGAATCTGCAGGACAGATGTCGCAAGCACTAAAACTTCCTGGAGGAATACGTTGAACAGTGTGGCCTTGACAGCTTCCTTTATAATTTTTTTCTGAGTAAAGGTCTGCAGCCCTTCGTACACACACGATAATGCGTTTGAATCTCAAACACGTATAAAAGGTGTAAGCAAAACGGGCAATATGCACAGAATAGTGTGGCAGTTACAGCTTCCTTGCAAATTTTTTTGTGGGTAAAGAATCAGCAGCCCGTCGTACATACACGATAATGCGTTTGAATCTCAAACACGTGTAAAATATGGTGGCAAGACGGCCGCCCGTTCATAAAAACAAAAAAAATAACTCGAGCTCCATTAAAATTAAAGGGACTGACAACCAATTTTCATGGTACCCACTTTTTCAGTGCAATGGCAAGCACCGGCCAAAGCGTCTAATCATGAAGCAGTAACGCGGAAAACGCTGCGGAACATTTTTTATCAGAATTTTTCTATCTGCGGTGAGGATAAAGTTGTTCACTAGAAGCATGCTGAAAACTGATAGGTTAGCGCGATAGCGATTATAGGCCGGCACCAGTGGGAGGCAGACGACAAGTGCGGCCGTAGGTGTGAGAAAGTATTATTTTGTTTACGAAGTCGATGTTCCTGCGAATCATGTATTCCAAAGTGTTAAAGTATTCCTGCGATAATAGCCACGTGTTTTTGCGGTTTCCTGTCCCACTACTTTGGTATTTGACTAGCCAAAACGAAACCAAACCCATCGAAAACGAAACGACGCTTTTGCACGTGATACGCGGATCGTTTTGCTGTAGCCAAGCGTGCGCTTCTGATTAGATGTCTCTCGAAGACCTGAGCGAGCTGGAACAAAGGATTTTAGCTCGCATGCGCGCTCGGAATTTAGATCCTTACGAAATAGCACCCATGCTCCGTCTGCTTCGATGGACGAAAGCGGCAGCGCAATAGACCGTCCCCGCCACAAGTAGCGCACTTTGAGAATCGGTGTCGGCGACCCGACACCGATTTCGGTCTGCCGACTGTAGGCGACAGCGTTCTTTCGTTCGTGTCGGCGCCTCTGTCACACTGTACCGACACCGACAATCTGCGGACGGTCGGCGGAGAGCTCGGCGTCGGTACAGTGTGACAGAGGCGCCGACACGAAGGTAAAAAAACGCACCCATTTACGGCACAACTCGTCAATGGGATCTTGTATCACAGGGAGATCGTGAAAGTCTGGGTACTTGCAGACTCGTACTATACTCGCGCGCGTACAACAGCATGTGCGCCGCCATGCATGCGGGACGACGCGAGCGCCGCTCGTCAGCGTGGACTTTCTTTACTTCGTAATACGCGCAGAATAAAGTGCAAGTGTCTTATACTAACTGCATGCAATTCTAAGCAATAATTTTACTGTACTTAATGACAAGTCGACTGACGTACAGTAATGTCCTTACCACATTTCGAAGTATCAAGATTTCACCGCCACACCTCACCACTTACTGGTTTTTCTTATTTTCTTGGCCAGTTTAAAATTATATTTCCTACTAAAATCCGGTGCAGCGCGCTGAATTCTATCGCTATAAATCATGGACATTTCAGTTCCATCAACGTCTCAAAACATATTCTGGCCAGTTGTCGGTCACTTTAAGCTTCTAAAAAAGCAAAGAGTCACTCTTACCGACGAGGAGGCTTCACAAGCCAGTTCCCGCACCGGCTCGCCGCAGCGCCATGCATTTTGGTGGTATCTCGTTCGGCCTAGTTAACTGTTCATCGGTAAAGGTGGTGGGCGTATGTTCTAAAGCAGCTAAACAAAGAACTTTGCAAGTTTCGAGAACTTTACTGCGCCACAACGGTCAAAACAACAAAGTACATTGCAATCCATGACGTCACACGCTGACGTTGCCGCGCGGCTGTTTCGGCGCAAAATTCGAGGAAGAGTTTCGCCTCCATTCTCCCTTATGCCTTACTCTTACCGCTAAACTAACGAAACTAGAGTTTTGCACGAGCATTTTATCCCTTCGAACTGACGTAGGGCTCGTTAGGTTCGGCGAACTTTGCTTACGTTTCGCACAAACCTTTCCGTGTGCTGGCACAGGACGGTAATGCCGCTGGAAGCATGCTGGTAGTTGGGGCACCAGTGGTCGTTTACCCACGTGGGAACCACACAACCTTTGCGGGCGCTCCTAACTGCCTCGCAGAAGAAGCGGACACAACAGTCACCCGTCGTCTGGCAGCAAATGAGCTTAGGTTCCCCGCGAAACACTGCACATACAGGCCGCACCGGGACTGATGTCGTCGCCGCCCTACGACATCGCGGGAACCGGACAAAAGCGTGCAGTGCGAGTGTCCTCCAGCGGCATGGAGAGACGGGTAACGAGAGGCTGCGATGGTCACACAGGGCAGCGAGCCGCCCATACGAAAGCAATGATACGGGATGTTCTCGAGTACTGTGCCGTATGCTTGAAAGTGCATGAGCTCGGGCATGGCGCGGATGCCCGGAATGGAAAGGAAATGCTACTTGCTTGCATTTGCGCCTCTTGCTGTTGCCGTTATTTGTTTTCTTTGAAGTGAATCCACAACGGAAGGTGTGGCTAAGGGAAAGGAATACTGAAGGGAGGGCCCTAATACAGAGAGAAATCTCGCGCGTCAAATTGTTCTAACCAATGGTGCGTGTTCGAGCAACACGCTTGTAAAGCCGCGAGGAGTCCCTCAGCTCCATAGCGCGAGCGGAGAAGTGCGATTCTTTCGATTCGAGTTGGATTAAAGATGGGGAGAAAGCGGTCAGGACCTCTGGAGCTCTGTCACTCCGCAGTGTTTTGACATGTATATTTCGAAATAAAGCTGTAGTCCCGTGATAAGGGATTCCGCGATAAAGCCAATTTTCTCCCCTGCCTGCGATTGCAACTTGAAATTTAGGACTTCAATACTAACTAGGTACAGCGAGGAATCCAGTGCACTCGTCAACTTTAGTGGATGTGAATTACAGAGAAATTTTGTTTTATTTTTTTCAACGAGCCTGTGGCCCGTATACTTTCGCCCACGGGTGTACGTACGGAGAAGGTGTTGCGAGCCCCCCGGAACGTGGAGTCTGAAGACGAACTGAGTGTCGAGGGCCAAGAGCCCAGAACGACAGTGTTATCAGCGGGATTAACGACGCAGTATCGGCCTGAATGCAGCATCGTGTTCAACTGCGTTTCTTAGTGCCTCTTTAAATCTGCATTCTTTGTCGGTGCACGCCTTTGGGCTTTTAACGCACAAGCGTTCTGTGGCTTTCGTCAGCTACCCTCAGCATCTGTGGCGACACATTTCTCCGCTGACGCACCGAAAGCGTACATGTTCGGGTGCCTCCATGCCACGTTTCTACGACGGGAGGCGACGCTGGCATCGAGGCACCCTAGTACGCGTACGCAGACTCTGGTCAAACCGGTTTTCTTTTGTTGCCAATCCTTGCGCCAATGTGGCATTGCTCCGTACACGCGACAGTAACAGTCACGGTCGTGACATGAGTGGTCATCGCTGCGTTGTTTTTCGAGGCGAACATTAAGGAGAACAGGAAGGAAACCTCTTGCATTTATTTGCAAGAAAGGTTCATTAAGCGGATAAATACAGCGAGAGCCAGAAATCTCTTTCAAGTTCATCGTGCCGTCCGTTGTTTACGAGCACACTTGGTGCTCTCCCTTCGTAGGACAGGCGGCGGCGCTATACAGCTTAGCGCTCTGGCAGTTGCCGAAAAACCCCGGGACCTCGCAGATGCCGGCCGCCGCCGCCATTAACGAGCATTTGTCGCTTTTCGTGGAATTCTGGCAGCGCTCTCCAAGACCGCCGCGGCTTAATTCTTTGCCAAGTTTTCTCCGCGTTTCGTGACCGCTCTCGGACGTTCACCCGATATCCCTCGTAACCACGCGGCCTCCCTGCACTAGCGACCACTCCCTCTGTTTGCGTATAGTAGCTTTCCACCAGGGATGGTCCTTCATCGCGCACACGGACGAAATGGCACTGTACGTCAATACTACACGTGCAAGTTCCCCGACGGCCTCCGGTGTCGAAGGGCATCGAGCGCGACAGTAACAATACCTTGAAGGGCGCTTCGCGAGTTTCAGCTTGCCATAACTTTCCGACGTTTCAACTGATTGACGCCGCCGCACGCCTCAGGGTTTCGTGTGGGATAACCAGAGTTAATGCACCGGAGGCAGCTCTCATAGAGCAGCCGCACATTTTATTTCATAACATTCAGGGCACGCATATGAGAGAGGACTAGTCGGTGTTCCTTGTTAAGCAGTGCGAAAGCAGACAAAGGACGCAGACAAGGGTATGGAGACTCCCTACGTAGAGATGGAGAAAGCAATCACGTGGAGGAAAAGCGAGGAGCTCAACAAGACAATAAGCGCCTGGTTCGCTACCCTACGATGGGGTTAATTCAATACGAAGAGTAAAAGGACGGACCACTGCATGCACACAAGAGGATTCACAGCAAGGCTATATACAGACGGTCACATCAGACTAGTGCGCTTCAGTGCAGTTTTTTTGCGCCAGCGACTGAGATGTGTCCACGGCCCCAAAACCTGCCCCGACTATAGAGGTCGAGGTGTGTGTTGTTACGATCGGCCTGCAGGGGTACTGCTGTGCAAAGCTATCTCAGCCCGCTGCAGGTGCTTCGATCGACCCGCGGGGATGGCGTCTTTCACAGACAGGGCGAAGACGACAGCGATAACCATGAACCATGAACGACCATGAACTTCCTTCGGATAACTGGAGACTACGGCAACGTTAATCCACTATGCGCCGTCTTCGGAGAGTCGGCGACGGCAGCAGGGCTGGCCACGTTTGGCGGACCGTGTTGGTTGATTTGCCGTGGCCTTCACGGTGTTAGAATCGCACCGCTGGCACGAGTTGTTGGAATCTCAGCGCTGCACGCCCGTTGTTGCAAATGGGTCGCAAGCCCCAAGGGTAGCGTTGGCCTGGCGGCCTGGGGCACTGGAAGCATCCGAAGGTCCCGGCAAAGCATGAGTCGACTGGTAACAGAACAACTGGTTTATTCTAACATCGCAAAAGAGCGGGCGGTCAGGTCGACCGAAGTGGAGAGACTGGAGAGCACGTAACTCAACGGATGAAATCGGAGCCTCTCTCTTGGCGTCCGGGGGCAGCTGCTCTTATACTTTCGCAGTTGAGGGCAAGAAGGAAGGCCTCGTGACGAGACCACGTGACGGCGGGTACGGACAGACTGAGAGACACGTTGAGACGAGTGTAGTGACGCATCGCCAAGCTGGCGCCTGTCAGACCTCCTCGCTTCACACTTGGGGAGCTCCTCCCCCCGCCTGCCGCGCTTTGACAAGCGTGGGCACACACACACACACGCACACACGAAGACACGTGGCACTGAAACACGCCTGGACGCGCTTGGCGGGGAGACTGCGGGAGCTCCGAACGGGCCAAAATGTCCGCCGCTTTGAACGAAGCTCCGGCGTCCGTTGCATCCGCGCCGGCTATACCGCGCGTTGTAGGCGAAACGTAACAACGGTCTATTGGCAGCAAGAGAGCTTCTCTAACAAAATTGTGTTTTGCGGTGAGTTTTCTCGGGCGACTACCGGGGACACTCGTGGCGACTACCGGAGAAACCAAGCTCTGAAATTAAGAGGCGCCGGCTGGGGCAAGCGTGACCATTTGGCTACGAAGACCCGCTCAACTCAGGTTCTGGGAATCCAAAGTGCGTACGTGTGTCTGAGCCCTCCCACTCAAAGGCGGGTCGACTACGCCCCGACTGTGGACGGTCCGATTGGACGAAGGTTGGTCAGCAGTTTTCCCTCCCCTAGGGATCTAGGGAGGACAGAGGCTTTTTAAGCAGCAGTTTGTCGGCTACTAGAGTGTGCTCGTGCTCGACAAGCGGTGTGCTTGGTGCTTTGTGCTCGTGTGCTGTATGCTTCGTCTTGCGTGCTCCATTTGGGAGTGGGAGTCACGCTAGACTGTCGAAATGTATCCCTTCTTCTAGTGTAAATATGTAAATAAACCCTGTACGCCTAGTTCCTCCCAAGTTCCTCCCTACGACCCCAAACCCGACAGTGTTGCATATATATTTCATATTAGGGCGAATGAGAAAGTATTTGTCCTTACTTTTTTTATTAGCCAAAGATACATACAGGTAATTACAAATATACGTACTATTCTAGGTACCTTACAGTATTTTTCCACATAATCCTAACACCGGTTCAGACATTTCCATCGCAGCAATAAATTTGAGATACCTTTGTCATCAGTCAGCGACACACGAGGCCTTCCAGAACGCTCATTGTCATGCAAAACTTCACGACCTTTTGCGAACTCACAACACCACCACCTCACACTTCTCAAGGTGAGACACCTTTCGTCCCTCGCTCCATAGAAAACGAATTAAACTTCGTTGCTCGTACAACATGGACGGTTGAAGCACAACCATCTTCAACAAATGACAGCAGCGCCGTGCCGCGGAGCTACGATGCGGCATAGCAGACGTCACCACCACCAAACGTCCTTTGCTTAGGCGCATTTCGTCAAACAGACCCGCTGTGCTCAGTGGCAAAGATGACCACGACTTCGAGGACTAGCACACGTGGTACGAGAGGGTGAGCACGCACAATCTACGGGATGATACCACGAAGCTGAATAACGTCATCTTTTAGCTCTCAGACGTGGCAAACGTGTGGTATAAGAAGCACGACACGGACTTTCAGACCTGGTCCGCTTTCAAAGCGTCGTGCTTGGACGTTTTCGGCAGCCCTGCCGTCCGGAAGCTGCGCGCCGAACAACGTTTGCGCGCTCGGGCGCAACATCCCGGTGAGACATTTACGAGTTATATCGAGGACGTCGTCGAACTGTGCAAGCGTGTCGACGATTCATTGAGAAAGGCTGCTAAAAAGCAGCACGTAATGAAGGGTACCGACGATGACGTCTTTCAGATGCTTCTCGCGAAGTCCCCTCTCACGGTGGCTGGAGCTGTAGCGCTATGTCAGAGTTATGAATTGCGAAAGCGACGAACTTTGACCCAACGTCCTTACCAATGTGACGAGACACTCGCGGAGCTGGAAGTCGTCCTTGGCCACTCGTCCCTCTTCACACAAATCAAAACGTTTGCGATTGAAGAGGTGGCTCGGCAGCTATCCCTTGTGTCCACCATCACCCAGCATCTGGACCCGCCACCAGAGCAGCAGCCCCCTCCTTTGGCTCTTATGCTCCGTCACGCGATTCAGGAGCAGATCGCCGAGGCCCTACCGGTGCCAGTCCAGCAACAGCCTGTCGCCGCAACTCTGAGTTACGCCGAAGCAGCGAAATGGCAGCGGCCACAAATTTACTTGCCGTTTCATGCAGCGTCGCCTACACCCGTTGCTACGCCCGTTGCTTGGCACCACCCGTCGTCGCCGAAAATCATTGGCGTACGCCCGACAACCGGCAGATATATTTTGCGTGTGGCGGCCCCGGCCACATCGCCAGACACTGCGGTCGTCGGGTACAAACGTTTCGGGACGCTCGTCATCCACCCTACTATGCTAATCACCCTCGTTCAAGCTACGACTCGTAGGATCTGCCGTCCAGTCTATCCCTAAGTGGCCATCCACCATCTGAGTCACGTCGCTCACCCTGGCCGCTTCGCTGCTCTACGGCTCCAATGCATCGCCGTTCTGCCCCTGGAGAAGAGGGAAAGTTACTGCCACATTCAGGAGGCAGGAATTGCGCTGCTGTGGTAACGCCGAAGCCGGGTCCCACCCTTTTCCGCCGGACGTTGTGGAAGTTTTTGTGGACGGCGCCCGTGCATATGCTCTTGTAGACACTGGCGCCGCCGTTTCTCAGACAATTTTAGCTGGGCGTTCGCAGGGCTCTGCGTACGCAGCGAAACCGTGGAGGCGTCAGTGAGCATAAGCAGTAGGCAGGAGCACACATGGTATCTTGAGTACGCCCGCAGCTTTTCAGAAGCTACGTAGCGGGCGCTGCGGCTTTAGCGGGCTTTGCGGGACGTTCTCGCGTATTCTCGCGTGCTCACGAGAGCGCATTTTTCGATGTCGCTCTTGCCGAAAATATGACTCCGGCTTGTGGTTTGACTTCGTGGCGGTTCATATTGTCTACACAGTTTCAGAAGGTGGCATGTGGCGGCGCTGAGTAGCACACTACCGGCTCCTGCGCGTACAAGTCAGAGATCCGCTTCTCAACTTTAGCGTCCGGCCAACTACTGATGTATGGTGCCCGCGCGCTTCGCTACGCACGCACAACCTCGCGCACTGCGTACGTGGGTGGTTGCGGACGCCCAACTAAAACTGCCTATTGACGCAACCATTTGCCACGCTCCGAAAACTGATATCATCTCTTACAGTCGACTTTCCCTGGGCACAACAAATGCCGAACCGGTTCAGCCCTTATCCGCTTCTACTGACCGTGTGTTTTAGTTCGGCCTTTTTACGCTCCGCTCAGCAGCTAAGCGGAGCGGAAGTGCGAATGCGCCCTCCGCTTAGCCGCAAGCGGGCTAGCGGAGCGACAAACACGGTCCGCTTGCAAGCTGCCTGAGCGGAGCGGGCTGCGCAGCACGTTGGCTAGCGTTGGCGTCAGAAAGGATTGGATGCAGAAAGCAAGCTCGCTGGCTATCACGTCGCGTTCCCTAAGAGGGCGCTTTAGTTTCCACTGGATAAAATGGACCGGTAACGCATTACAAGCGCACGTCTAGATGCTTCATGTATAAATAAGTTATATATATACGTTTTACTTTATAAAAGTGATCAATTGGTGTTTTTATTTTCTTTCATTACCCTCAATTTGGCCAGAGGGCGCTGCAACTACAAAAGGTCCGCTCCGCTACGCTAAACGTATAACTAAAACGTGAAAATCGCCCGCCGCTCCGCTGTGGCTTAGCGGGGCAACTCGCAGCGGAGCGTACCGTAACAACGCTCAAAAAACACTATTATCAAGCGCGTTCGCTACGCCGCTAAATTCATCCTACATGCAGCCTGCTCTCACGATATCATAATTGGCTGGGATTTTCTCTCGCGTCACGGCGCCGTAATCGACTGTGCCCGCGGTGAACTAGCGCTCTTTCGGCTGTATGGCGTGCCCATCAACAAAACCCATCAATCTCGATGCAAACTCGTCGTCAAGGAAGTCATTTGTATTCCTCCGACCACGTCAGTTCTTCTACCCGTACCCTGCAGCGTCCTTTCCGACGATGTCGTAATCTTTGAGCCGTCGAACATTTCTCTGACTCGGAAAGCTCTTCTGCCTCATGCGACCCTCACCATTTCGACTGGCTCCAGCACCCTCTTCATCGCCAATCCCCTTCCTTTTCCCGTCAAAATGCTTAGAAGTGAATGACTTGGATGCGTGCAACCAACTGATTCCTGGAAGATCTTCAATGTGCGAAATTAGTCGTCTACAGCCGACTTCGACGTACTGAGTGCCCTAAGCTTTTCTGACTCCTCAGCCTAACATGTGTTCAGTTCGTCTATCGCCGGCGGACTCTCTCCTCTTCACTAACTTCTCAATCTGATGTGCCAGTTCCGCAATACTTTCGACGTTGCCCAGGCTGCACTTGGCAACTCAACTGTTCGTCCCCACATCGACGCTGGTTTTAATTCACCACTGCACCAGCGGCCATATCATGTTTACACCACAGAACGCCGCATTATTACAGAGCAGATCGACGAACATGCCACGACGCGACGTCATCCGACCGTCACATATTCCATGGGCCTCTCCAGTGGTTCCTGTAAAGAAAAAGGATGGTTCCATCCGCTTCTGCGTGGATTACTGGCGCCTCAATAAGATCACTCGAAAAGACCTATATCCCTTGCCGCGTATCGATGATGCCTTGCGTAAGTGCTTGCAAGGTGCCGCGTACTTTCTTTCTTTATATTTGCATTCGGGGTGTTCTGTATTAACTGCTGCAGGCAACTGGTGGATCATCGTTGCCGTCGACTACCTCATACGGTACGCCGAAACTGCCGCTCTGCCCACTGCCACAGCCCGGGACTTCACGTCTTTCCTTCTTAACAGGTTTATCCTTTGACATGGCCCTCCACGCGAACTCCTGAGCGACCACAGCCGTGCCTTCCTATTGACGTGGTTGAAGACTTGCTTCATCAGTGCCATATTGTCCACCGCACCAGCACGGCGTGCACCAGCGTGCGTGCGTGCGTGCGTGCGTGAGAATTCACGCGCGCACGTGTGAATTCTGGGTGTCCCGTTGAGCGAGAGCGGCGGATTAAAGGAATCGTAGAGGCAATTTAGACCCGCCTGGCGCCCGTACCATTCGTACGCTGTGCCTGACCACGTTGACATTCGTGGCCTGCTACGGAGCTGCGTGCTTCCAGCTCAACGGTGCACACTTGAAGCAAGTGGGAGTCATCCATCTCGAGTCCCTACTGATCTGCCGCGGTACACGCAGAACACCGAGCTCTACATATATGCAGGCCTACCGTTTCTCAAGGCAACCATTGAGCCGCGCAACGAGGACCATGGCGCGTGGAGGCAGAACATGTAGGCTGGCCGGAGGTCTCTCGCTTTGCTTACCCGTACCAAGCCGCCTTGGCGACGACAATCCCTCAGACACTAACCACCTGCCGAGCAACCAATCCCGAGAGTCCTTGAGCCGTCGAGGGAAGTATTGGTGAGAATGCCAAAGCCCCTGACGAAAAGGCATCGTAAACAAGAACACGAGGATGAGCGCAGGGTGAAGGCCTCATGCACGGAAAGCGCTGAGAATGCGATTTCGGTGATGCAGCATGCGACAATACCGCAGGAAGCGCTAAGCTGGTGGTAGTGACAAAGCACGGAAACAGGAAAAACACGCACTAGTATGGTTGCGTCTACACGCCTCGTCAACTCGAACCATGCTCTTTGTCGCTATCCATAAGGTTCGCGAAGAGGCCTTAGAAGGCCTATGGAAAACAGGATGCCAAGTGACCATTTTCACGGATGAATGTGTTGTTTAGTGGCGCAAGGGCCAGGTCATTTTCACGGACAGCAGGGACGCCCTGATGTGATTCGCGGGCACCCTGAGTCACTTCAGTCGGGGACATAAAGCTGTGGGGCAGCAGGCTCCACGAGATCACAATTTCAAAGTGCGAGTGCACTGGGTACCGGTACACGCGGGCGGCATCGGTAACGACGACGCGCACGCGTTGGCGAGCGAGAACGAGGCAACTGACCGCTCCGTCCCGGCCATCCCTATCCTGCCCACGCCGAACGACCCAGGTATATACCCGGCTGAATGCGTCAGCGCGGCCAAACAGAAAAGGAGGAGTGCTCTGGCGGCGCAAACTCTTGACAAATGGCCTCCCCCCGCTATACCCAAAAAAACCTACCGCTCGGCGCCCAAGTGCTGGTGCAGAAGGCACGCACTGGATATACGCTCGGACAGAGGACGTGCTGGCCGGGCGGCGCCTTTACAAGAAGAACCCGCGCCGCAACACCTTGGGCAGAGAGGAACCGTACGAGCCCAACATGTAAGTTGACGACGCCGAGAAAAAAAAAATGGAAACAAAGTGGAGCTGGGCAGGTCATGTAATGCGCCGGTTAGATAAACGTTGGACCATTAGGGTTACAGAATGGGTACCAATAGAAGGGAAGTGCAGTCGAGGACGGCAGAAGACAAGGTGGGGCGATGAAATTCGGAAATTCGTAGGCGCTAGTTGGAATCAGTTGGCGCAGGACAGGGGTAATTGGAGGTCGCAGGGAGAGGCCTTCGTCCTGCAGCGGACATAGAACAGGCTGATGATGATGATGACTGTAGTTTGGGTATAACATATTGCACCTGTATATCAGCTGTTTCTACGAATGCTTTTAGTAATATTTCAAACTAGTCGTTCCGAAATGAAAGGACGGTTCCCTGAGGAACATGACGCTAGTGGTGGCGACCATGGGGTGATTGATAATACGACGCAATTCATCGCCAATTAACAAAAATTAACGTTACTAGACTAGGTTCAGTTTTCAAACTCCTGTGACTGCGTGGACCGACCACCGATCCTCGCATCTCGTGGCGCTGCTGTCGCACTTTGCTCGGTCAGCACGGCGCGGACGGGGCGGCGAAGCGCTGTCCGCGGCTGTTCACGCGTTGTGGCGGTGTTTATTACACGCGTGTTTTGCCGCAGTCTCGGTGCTTTTTGCGACACTCTTGTGAATCTTTAATGCCGTGTGCAATTTGACGAGTTTACGGCCCATGTCATCCAATTTTATTTGGTGACGCGAATGCACATTTATGCTCCGTTCCTGCAGCGAGAACCTGCCTTGAATGCGCAAGTATGCGCGCAAGCGAGCAAAGCCCACGTAGGTTTGACATTGCACTTGTGAATGTGATGCTCTGATGAAAGAAATGGCGCTAGCTTCATTTTTTTTTCCTACCCGAAATGAAGTTCTGAGAGTTCGTATGTACAGGGTGTCCCAGATAACTTTAGCCAGAGTTTTAACATATGCGAATGCCAAGTAGCTGAACAAAACCAAGGTAATGTTGTTTGTCGTATCTTGGAGATGCTCAAATATTTTTTTTTTCCTTCCGCCTAGTCTTAATTATTTCATAAATTTCTGAAATATATAATTATATGAAAAGTGTCAATGGTAAAATTGTAGCGCGACGTGAAAAACTCCCGATACATCTTTCTGTTCCTCAATACGTGCTACATAAAAGTGTTTTTCCGAGTGTGAAAGAATCCCGCCGCTCGAGGCACTTTGCGTGTATTCCCGGGCTGCTTTCACGCTCGGAAAAACTTTTATGTAGCACGTACTGAGGAACAAAAAGCTGTGTCTGGAGTTTTTCATGTCGCTTTACAACTTTCTCATTGACACTTCTAATCTAATTATAATATTTGCGAAGTTCATTAAATAATTAGGACTAATTATCTAATTAGGCGTGATAAGAACAATAATTTGAGTATCTCCAAGCGACGGCAAATAACATTACCTTGGTTCTGGCCAGCTACGTGGCATTCGCATATTTTTAAACTCTGGCTAAAGTTAGCTGGGACACCTTGTATATCAAGAGAAGGTGCCTTGGATTTATTCCTATTTTAAAAGTGCACGGATCGACCTGTTGACCACTGCAACTCCTGATGAGTAGCACCCATTAATTACCCAATTGACCTGCGGACAGCTACAACGGCTGATTATACAACTTTAGTACTAATAAGCTAATTGTTTTTTACACGATCAAATAATGAAAATTCGAGGGGCACAGCGTTGACGAAATATCTGATTTGTATATCTTATGTTCTAATAAAGAAAGAGTTATCCCTACGTGGATGAATGCGAAAGCATTGCCACCACCAAAGGTTGAGGGTTCGACTCTCACCAACGATCGTGGGTTCGGGTGCCTTAACTCACATTAACTTCGTCTTAATTATCACAAAAGTAAGTGGGTTCAACTACTACCAGTGGTCGTGAGTTCGAGTGCCATAATGAACTCTATCGTAATTAAATATGCGCCTTAATTCGCTCTCCCTTAATTAACTTCGTCTTAATGAACACCGAAGGCACTGTGTTGGACTCGCACTAAAGGTCGCGGGTTCGAGTACCCTAACTATATCTTAGAAACTGGTATTAATTAACATCGCCATAATTAACACCAGCGGTCACGGGTTCGACTTCCACCAATGGTCGTGGGTTAACTTTGCCTTAACCCACTCTACCTTAACTGGCGTCGTCAACTGCCTCGATTGGCTCACTTGGACTCCCTTGACTTTTTGGACCATCGTATGGCCGCGCTAACGCCGCCTCATGAGTCATACAATGCATTCGCATTAATTAATTAGCACTAATCAGCAACATCTGATTACAGCTACTAATCAGCTACTTACATTTACCCATCAGCAAGAGCTGATTAGTACAGCGCAGTGGACGGCCGGGGCTGCTGCGGCCTTGGACTAAGGACACCACAACGCATTCCGGGGGAGCGCAGCAGCATTTTCACAGCTACGTAAAGTTCAATCAATCTGCTAAACGCAAGACTATAAAGACATGAAATAACGCATCCGTTAAAACACTTGCTGCGTTCGTAAGTTGCGCAGTCGGAGGACCCAAGCACTTTCGCCAACGCAGAGCTGCACCCGAGTAGAGCTTGCTTAAATACTACCTGCGGCGCTCCCGCCCTCTGGTGGCAAACAAAGGCTAGGGGCGCCCGCTACGGAGAGTTAAACTGAACCTAGTCTAGTAACGTTGCTATTTATCTCCTAAACTTCTAATTTAGCGGGCTCATGATAATCGGCAAATTGAAACTAGTTCTCCGTACAAGCCACATTAACTTTTGGACCTGGAAAAAATGCGATGACCCGCGGAACTGTGACACGACGAAATTTGGCTATCAGAGCGCACGAAACCGAAACTGGGAGGCTGCAGCACGCGCGCAGCGGCCCTCCTTCTCGAAGCGACGTCATGCTTACGTCAAACGCTGCGTGACGGTGTCACGATGCGCGCTAACTGGGCAGTGTCTAATCCTAGAGGACACTTGGGAGTCTACAGCGCGGCGCGAGATTTGAGCGCAATAAAGAGGACGGCGACGACGACATGGGTCTGGCGCGAGCGCGACAGCATGAAAAACGAGATATAAAGAAAATTTACAATAAGAGGAGTTCACGGCAGACTACGAGAAAGAAGGGGGAAGAGAAGGAGAACGGCAGGGAGACGTCGGAGGAAGTGAGCGGAGGAAGACGGCTTGGGCTGCGGAGGTGCACATACGTTCGTACATGACCAGAAGCACCTCGAGCGTACACAAGGACTTCGCCGAACCACATCGAAGCTTCCCCGACGGCCCGCTGTTTACCGAGCACAACGCCAGCGGGGACCGTTGGAGGAAGGCTGCTGGGGTGCCGAGCCCGGGCTCGCAGAGGACGGCTCCTGATGACCTGTGAGGCCCCTCCCGGCTGTGCGGAGACGGGGCAGCGTTTCGACGACCGTTCATACAGCTGCAGGGTTCGGCCATCCTGGAGCGTCACTGCGCTGCCTACGCCGTCCGGACTTCTTACCAGGATAAAGAAGCAACCGGTCGACTTTTTTTTTTTCTTTCCACAGTTTTGATGACATCAATTCGGACTCCCTGGTGAACTCTGTACATTTGTGAGGACGGCGTTAAGCCACAGGTTTACGGTTTCAGCTTGTTCGCCTTCTTGGATGCCCTCTGTTTGTACTTGAATGCTATGACCCCTTCTTTTGTCAATCGATGTTGAGATTTTGTGGACTCAACACCACTACGCTCTTTGTCACTGTCTTGATTTTTGTTCTATCAAGTGTTCTTTTTTTGTGTGTGTGTGTCTTAATTTGCAGCTGGTTTTGCTCATTTCTGGTGGTATTTGTTTGGCGGCCAGTTGTTTTTTTTTATTCATGCACTTTCATTTCCATAAATTAATCATTTCTTTAATTAGTAAGTACACATTACCCCTACGCAGTCCTCGGTGTGTTGGCTTGTTGGCTTCTTATGATATGACGAACCAAATTCGTTACAGACGGGCACCACCCTGGGCAGCGCGCTGCGACAGCGAGGGGAAATAGACGCAACCTTTTTTTTTCCTTGAACTATTCGCATTCGATTCGGAAGTTTCACTACTCGAGCACCAGAACTAAATTTATTCTGCTCGTCAAACTTGGCTATTTAGAATAATTGCCTCCAAATATTGCGCAATTACTGTTTTGCGCCAATTCTATGAATAGTGCAAAAGGATAGAAAGTCGGGCGAGTTGGTACGGTAACATGATCTCGGATTGTAGCGCGAAGGTCACCTATGAATAGTGGCGAGCAAAAATAATCGTTTTGTCTCGATTTGACTATGCCTAATGGTGAATGCACACATTCGTGGCTGAGACGACAGGCATACTAACGCAGACCATTCCGATGGAGGTAAACATCGAACCATTAACTTTTTTATTGTTACTTTCTTGCAGCATACCCGGTGAGGCAATGCATAATTGTCGTGCAGCTGGCGTCTACGCGCGACCTTAGCGTACCACCAAACTGCAACAAACTCGCTCTACTCAGCGAGGAATGAGAAAAAAAAGAAAACGTACTACGCACATAATCCAGCATATTACGTCGCCTGCCGCAAAAAGCAATGTAACAAACGAAACACGGTGCCTGAAAGGGTGCGTCTTGCATAACAGCTATGTTTTTGTTCTTTTTAATTCGAAAGACAGCTGAACGCACTTATCCAGGGAAAACACGGAGAAGGCGGGAGATGGCAATTGAAGACGATGAGCAAAACGAGAACAAGGTAAAAGCTGGAGCCAGGGAAGGCAGTTATGGAAGGTGGAAAAAAAAACAAAAACAAAAAAAAAAGGAGAAACACCCCGGCGCGTGACAGTTTTCACACCGCAGCGCGCAGGCATTGAGCAATGCAACGTCCTTGAGCGTGCGCCACAAGAAGTCAACGTACGGGGGTATGTTGATGCGACCGCGCACAGCGGCCGGACCCAGGCATGCAGCCCTCCTCGAGGCATGCCTGCACTTCTGCGCCGACAGAGTGCAGTGACCCACTTCGTATGCTTTGATGAGGCCCCATTAACATCTGCCCCTGACCGTGGATGGGATGTCGCACCTGCGACCTCGCAACCGGAAACCCAGAAAGTGGTCGGCAGGCGCACGAGGTCGCTTGCACAAGCAAGGCGTTTCGTCACCTTTGTCTCGAAAACTGCAAGCCGCGACTCTTCTTTTTTTTTCTTCCTTTTACTGGCTTCGCAGCAGTCGCAGCAGTTTTCCCACCTTCCCCCCTCAGCTCGTTCCTCCTAAGCGCAAGATCGTCGAGGGAGTGAGAAAAAAAAAAAAGAAAAAAAAACCACTGAGGAAGCCTGCCGCACTTTGTGGCGAGTAAAAGAAGAAAAACATCCTCGGCGGGCATAACGTTAAACAACAGAAATCGCTGAGTAGTCACGAGGAATGCCAGCGCGTTGCGCAGTAACACGCAATAACAGCTTAGCAGGTCTGGTCGCTTATGAATGAAACACAGGGCCGCAGGAGTGAAGGAGTGCAGCGATTATCGGCATGCCAGCGTTTCTCGGCGCTAGCAGGAAAAAAAAAAAAAGAGAGAAATAAATAAATAAATAGACAAAGTACGGGGGGAGACCGTGCTTTTTTTTAACCTTTTGTGGGATATAGGAGCATTTTATTATAAGGATTCTTTATTTCTACAAGCCAGCATACAAGCAACAGGATACTTGGAACAGCAGTGGTTGACGGGAAACACATCGCTCTTAGATCACTAATGTCTTCTTCAACGACTGCACGGCAGGCGATTCGAACTGCTTGGAGAACTTGTCAGAATAAACTTGCTCGAAGCACGTATTATACGATTCATACGGTGTCTTGCGGAAGGCGGCGCGAGCACCGTCCCAATTTCTGTGTTGCACGTATTTTGCTACCTTGCGCCGCCCCATCTACCAAACGCCTCAAATCTTTTTCGCCAACCGAATTCATTTTTTCTAAAAATTTGACTCAACACTCGTACAATCACAGAACAATCCGAAATTCGTAAAATTTAGAACAAAAGAAAGTTCGGGAGACTTGGGAGCAACGTACGTATTATAACCACATAACCGCTGACTCCTATCATATAGCAAGATGCGACCACGCGTTCACTCTTAAAACTTTGCGCCCTTGGAGGCGTATCTTGACCGACAACGATAATCGTCATCTACCTTGCTTGCGTTTCCTTTCTTTAAAGCCCGGTACACATGGTGCGATTTTACGCTGCGTTTTTCCTTTTTCGCAGCTGCGACCTCCGCAAATGGGAACTTCGCATTTCACATGCAACGGGCGTGGCAGCTGCAATTTTCATATTTGCCAGCACCAGTGGCGCAGCTAGGTCGTTCGACACCCGGGGCCCGTAGGTCTTCTGTCACCCCCCCCCCCCCCCCCCCGGGTGTAGTGAGAAAGGCGAGGATATCGAACATTTTTGGGGAGGGGGAGTATTGTTTCAGCACCAGCACAGCCGCCTTGGCAGCATGAGCACAGCCGCACATGACCCTACTCTCCCTCTCTTCACTTTCGTTCCCAGAGATCGCGAATGTAGCAGGTATGCACGCTGTTTTATTTTCAGCACTAAATACCACAGGGTTCCGCACTGATAACGCGTCATAAGCGCTTTGCACATCTGCTATCAGACTAACGCTTGGCAGCCAATGCAGATGCGGCATTGTGGGAAATATGGCTCACATGTAACAAAACGATTCTAATGGAATTTTAATTAGCAATTTTAGAGACGATATTGCATTTCCAAAATTGAAGCCCGACAGTCATATGTTCCCCAACAACAACGTCACAGAATTCGTCGTAGGTACTACGGCGTGCAGTATTTTGGTTGTGCGTAGCCCTGAACCCAAACGAAAATTAAATAGCGCGTCAGTGACAATGATTTCGTGATCCTATTAGGAAACTCCATCTGCTTTCCTGCTGCGCGGTTGACAACGCTATGACAATTACGAGTTCTCTTCATTCTGATCCATAAAGCCGTTCTTTATTTGCTGCTATTGGCAAACGTCATTATCCGAGCTGCCGTACCGCCACAAGCTGGGAACGGAATAGAGCACGCTTCGCGTCAATTCCTGGCGTTAACAAGCACAACAAAAGAGAGAGAGAGAGAGAGGCCACAATGAAGCCCATGCCAGCGAAAGCTTGCGCTACTGCTGGTCTGCGCTCGCAATGGAGAGGATAGAAATATTGACATCACTGGTGTAGTATTTCATATTTATTTCGGTACTGCCATACTGGGCCACTCACAGTGCCAAAGTACTGCAGGCTCTAGCATCCACGACGATATTGTTTAGAGAAATTTTTTTTGTTGATTTATTAATATGACTTTGGGTCCTCAATTCCAGAATTGCAATGTTTCCTCCATTTTGTTATTTAAGCTGTAACTTAAGATATCATACTTTAAGATAGCGCGGACTAAACGGAAGAGGGACCCAAGAGCCACATGGCCTAACTGTATGTTAAGCGACGTCCGCTCCGATCATGAGCGCACGGCGAGTGGCTTAGTGACCACTTAGCAAACTAAATTTATTAGCCCGCACATTCGTGCAGTTATTACGTAGGATGTTGATAAAGCTGCAGCCGACAATTCTGCAGCACTACACGTCTGGTACATGTGCTCGGGCTGCTGGTTACACTCTAAGAAAAGTTTACACCCTTTGGAGTGCCCCTTTCCCGTAACGAACGGCATGCGCGTTATCAGCATGATAGCATTCCCGACAGGAAAGTAGCGGGCGCGGCATTTTCAAGAAAGGAAACGCATCAAGGCAGATGACGATTATCGTTGTGTGGCAGAAGGGGCACTCCAAAGGGTGTAAACTTTTCTTAGAGTGTACCGCAGCATCTTAACCATTTGCGCCCAGTCAAGCCGGCGGAAAGAGGGGGGTCTTCAGACATATATGACACCCCCCCCCCAACCCCAACTGGCACCTGCCCCCCCCCCCCCCCCCACCCTTTACTACGCGATTGGCCAGCACCTACACTCTTTGGGTCGCCCTTTGGGTCGTATCATGCCATACACAACAATAATCGTCATCTGTCTTGCTTGCTTTCCCTTTCTTAGAAACCCTGCGCTCGCTACTTTCATGTCGAGAATGCTCTGCCGTGCTGATAACTCGCGTGCCGTTCGTTACTGGGAAGTACCGGGCTCGCAGCGTTAAAGAAAGGAAATGCGGGACAGACAGATGACGATTACCGTTGTGTGGCAAGATACGACGCATAGGGTGTACTGCATTTGTTTAAGAGTAAAGAATTAAATAATTTTGTTTGGACAGAATTGCTTTCGGCGTCAGTTTGCTTCGGTAAGAACAAGTACAGCAACCCAGAAACTGTTTTCGTGACAGTTCTTTCTGTTTGAGCGCGTTAGTTTATCAAAACAAAAATTAAGTAGGAAGTCCACAGTGACGTGTCTACGATCCATGTTGTGCCTGGTTCCCCGTCCTTGCCGCATGTGAGTTTTAATTCGCAGAGAAGTTCAGCAGTCCAAACATCGAAAAATCGCACGCACGAAGGGTCCGACGGCCCATCCGCCGCAACTATAGGCACTGTCCACCTAATAACGAGAGAAAGGCCTTGTCTTGTGGTCAACCAATCTCATGTCCAACACACTAGCCAGGAAGATCAAGAGAGCTACTGATAACGACGTGCATCGACACACTCCACTCCTTTTTCGATTCTCCTATGTTCTATATAGTGCCTCCGCGGGCTAGGGATATGGACAGATATAAATAATTAAACAAACAAATAAACAAGCGGGTGTCCGACGAGACTCACCCGAGTCGAGGTACTTCTCGGTGGTGTGCCTCAGCGGCGGGACCGGCAGCGGCGGCAGAAGCTCGTCGTGGGTGAAAGTGGCTTCCTCGTCGCTCACGTAGAGCCGGTCGCGCTCCCTCCGAGCTTCCTCGGCGGCCGCTCGGTCCATTTCCTGCGAGAATTGCGAGCGCGAGAGAGATGCTATATATATGGCTATATGTGTTTACGAAGCAAACGACCCCGCGCCGCCAACACCTTTCTCTCTTTCGCCGGGACGTCACGAAAGCGGAAACGAAATATGACCCGAATAAGGACCACGGCCCGCCAGCGGACAGCAGGCGAAATTACAGGACGGGAACCTGCTGTAGTACGAACGCTACGCGAGCACACGGGATGTCTGCACGGGAACGACGCCAGACCGTACACCGCTTGTCCGAAGAGCGCGTCACCGGATAGAGCAGACAGCCAGTAGACCGCGGTTGACAGGCTCGTCGGCATCAGTTGACAGTTGGTTATTACGTCCACGGATGCATGTGGCAACCCAAGGGAAATGGGCGATGCGAGCCTGGAACAATCTGAACCAATCTGAAAACAAGCCGTCGCGAATGGGTACACAAACGATGTTCAGGTCAAAAGAACGAAGAATCCGAAGAACGCATAGTGTAAACAACAAGAAAGTTACCCGACCCACATGCGGTAGCGCAGGATGCCAATGCGACTCCGCCCAGGTAAATAAAAGCAAACAGCCAGAACCAGCGTACCAGAAAAGCACGGGTCAATGAAGCGGGCTAGGATACATGAGGTGCGCGATCGCGACGCGCCAGCCGATAGCAACAACACGACAGTGGTGGCCGCGGCAGCGGTTACCTGGAGCTGTTTCGGAGGAGCCGAGCCAGAGACCTTTTGGTGCCGGGGGCTAGAAGCTGCTCGACATAAGTAGTCGAGCAATCGAGTGGTCCCTTTACGGGCAATTTGGAGGCTGTAGAAATGACGGAAGCCTTGGCACGGGGCTACATTCTGCACATGACGACCTTCCGTCGCCGCCGAATTGGCCGAATGACAGCCTACCAAGCCGAGGCCACGCGAAGATCTTGTTTTCAAATCTACAGATGGGTTGTTGCTTGGGCTGTACTTGTATTGACTTGGCTCAAAACAGCGTCGTACAACTTCGCATGTGTCAATTTAATAACTGCTACGCATATATTTACTATTTCATAATAAAGCTTTTATTACCATCTAATTATTATTTGTAATTTATAATAATGTACTTTCGCACAACAGTTTTGTTCAAAAATACAAATAATATGCTAAGTGATTAGCGTGTTGCTATCCGAGACAAGCCTCGCCGAAGTGCGCAGCAGACGCGAGCGTGCGGTCGATGCAAACTGCGCGAGTGCGTTTTGTTGCGCGTTTGTGCGCTTCATCTGATAGCCTCGACTAAACTTGATAAGGCAGCGATAATGGTTGTGCTGACAACCTTTTGCTTATATGCTGCTAAGGTACGTGTATATTGCCTGTTGTTCTCTTTTTTCCTTTTTTTCACTGTCCTTTTGGGTCTGGTTTGTCGGCGCTCTGACAGTTTCACCAGCAGCAGACTCTAAAAACTGATCCTCGCCTGCATGTGGCGTATAATTTCGTTTAACGCTGTTCAGTTGTACGGAGTTTAGCAGGGTAATCGTGGGGATAACAGCTGCTTACCGACCGAGTGCTGGTGCGTGTGGCTATGACCGTAAGCATGCCATTAAGAAAACGCCGTAATTTCCGTTCAAGAAGATTGGATACACCGGACATAAAAATTTTGTTCCGCAAGACTAAGCGTTGATTGTGAAAGCTATGCGGTACGTATTGACATGTGAGGTTTGCATCTGCACTTCCTGAGTAATCGTAGTTTGAAAGCAAATCGGTGTTGTCCCAAATGATCACAGCGGCAAAATGCCTCCGCGTGCGCCAGAGAAATTCCTCTCTTTCGCTCTCTCTCTCTCTCTCTCTACACATACACACAAACCAAACGACTCCGCGCCGCTGACACCTTTCATTCTCAAGCCCAGACGTTACAAAACGGGAAAAGAAATATGGCCAGAATAAGCAGCCCGGCCGCGTGCGCTTTAAAACTTAACCTCAGTGTCAACGCGATGACAACAAGAAAACTGACAGTATGGCCACTCGTCCTGTCGCCTTGTTTGTATATTTCGTGTTAACACTACGGTTATTGCATTGAAGGGGGACACAGCCCGCGAAAGTGAACTTTTGTGCCGTTTAATTGACTTTGATAAAAAATTGGAGGATACGTTCAGGACAATATATATATAATAATGCCAGGTGCCAAATCTTATTATTGTAGAAGAATTTTTGGAACAGTTACAAATCTTCAAATGTTGAAGAGACTTGTAAGTGCAAACACTATTGTTCTAAAATGACAAAAATATTTGGAATTCTTATGCATAACATATTATTAGAAAGGCCAAATAACTGTGGCACTGTGCAGCTGTTTTGTTCAACCTCCACAATCTTCACTTAAAAAGAAAATGGCATAATTAGCTTTACTAGGAATCAAACTTTCACCTTGCGGTCGAAATTTCAGTAAAAAAATTGTGGAATCTATTTAAGTCCACAGTTGCATTCCCCATAAACTTCTGCCCCAGTAAGCACCCTACCTTATATAAGTCTTCCTATAATACGAGAAAAATAATTTTTTTGCAATCACAAACTTTTGTGAAATAACATAAATTGAGAAAAATGGTTCCGAAACTTCTAAAGTCTGTCATCTTATTCAGATTGCATCTATTGTAACTAAAATTCTCCTGCAGCATACATTGCACCTTCTTCAATTCAGCTTTGTTCTGTGGCAGTAGCTGCAACCTTTATTTTTTTTTCCAAGCCACCTTTGAGCTACATATGAGTGAAATGCGATGAAGCAGCAGGAAATCGGGAAATTCTCATTTGTGTGGAGTGACTGGCTTGTGAGAAAAACACTGTTTTTACCATTTCTACTGTGCTAATGAGGATAAAATTCTTTTGGCACAATCTTAGATAGCAAAGGAACCTGAAACTGTTATAATCTGGAAAGATATCTTTTGGGCGAAAGTCGCAATTATGTATTTGCCTCTTGTACTCCCTTAAATTTGAACTGACTAGCCTGAAAACAAGTTCTGCTAAACACTCTTCTTGTTTTGCAAGGGATTATTCCTGCCATTATGCTTGGACAGCTCAAGAAACTGTATGTATACTTGTGATAGCATTATTTGCTAGTGATGCTTTTTCATGGACACGTATCTGTTGTTCAGGAGTCAGCCAAGCGCCGACCACTGCGTGATGTGAAGCGTTTCATGGATCGTCTGCGTCTGAACATCCATGCCGGCAGAGGCGGCTCAGGGTTCCCACGCTACGGTGGAATTGGCGGCAGCGGTGGCAGTGTGTACCTGAAGGCCAGCGACAAAATTGAGCTGAGGGATGTCGTCAAAGAGTATCCCGACAAGCGTGTCAACGCAGGCCACGGACAAAATAGCAAGTTAGTTGGAAAACCAAGTGTGCTTTCGACCACCGTTATGATGTCCGAGTATAAACTGACGTGAAGCGGGCAAAGATCCCATTTTCTTTTTCGGCTGTTTTTTTTTGTTGTCTTTTTTCACCTTGCACGCAAGACATTCTGTTATCGACGAGCACTGTAGTAAAACAGATCCTTCCAGTACTTCTGCTGACGTGATATCGAAGTACTTACAAGATGGTCAACAGTCTAGAAGATGAAAGCGGGACACATACCCTTCAACTCCATAACTTGACAGCGTATGCTTGGCGATTTATCAAGGGCCTGGTTAGATGGCGCAGCATGTACTAAAAGCCACATGTTTCGCTGTTCACTTTTAAATCTGTTGTGGTAACACATCGATGTGATTCATGCATGTGCAGCAAGGTCCACTGTTGACGAAACTCGTCTTTTGGGGATGATTGCAATTTCATTTTGCCATGAAGGCCTCCACAATAACTTTTGTACTTTTATGTAGGTCTAGATGACCTATTCAAGTTATGTTGGTTTGAAGAAACTCACAGTTTTGCCTGAAGGGCAAAGCACTGACACCAATGGCACGGTTTAGCGTTGCGTTTGAACTGCTCAAAGAGTATTCTGACTAGCAACTAGCAAGTGTCTGAGAACACTGGCGTGACGAGGAGCGCCACTAGTGATGTAGGCATTTTGCCTAGATGGTGCGTGATATGCAACCGATGGGAAACCCTCGACGTTAAGTCAGAACTCGCCCCCATATTCTAGAATGCTCCTCTCCACTCAACACTCCACCTCGACTTGAGAAAGTGAATGGCTGTGCCGCCTATTGACAGAAGTGGACACTGTGCTTCACTGACACCCCTCGGCAATTCCTGGGAAGCGTAGTGCCCTCTTCTGCCCTGAAGCGGTGCTGTGCTCAACTGGTTGAAGGGGAAGAAGAGTTTCGAGTTGAGGATCATATGATAGTACGGGGGTCTGTGAAATGTATAAAGTTAGCTTGACATTTACTGTCCGTTCCACTCAGGCCAGTGCGTACACGCAGTAGCTCAGCAGGAACACTATTATGTGTGCTCACAATGCTCGTGCAAGTAGCAGAAGCTGCCAGCGCTGCCCTGGCTCTGTCACCAAGCTGATTGAGCCGAGCATTTTTGCTGACGAGCGCGCTCCATATCTCGAAGGTCCTTTAACCCTCCACATGCGAGCAGCAACATGGGAAATGGATATGTACGTGTCCTCACCTTGTTTAGGAAAGTGTGATTATATGAGAGAATCAACGGCAATGAAACGAATGCAAGGCAAAAAAAAGTGTGCTGGACAGTTCCCTACTGTGTCAAAAAAAAATAACCCTTGTATATATATATATATATATATATATATATATATATATATATATATATATATATATATATGCTTTTTACCAATTTGTGCAGCTTCTTTTGATCTTTCTTCATTGCTGCAAATGTTTCTCGATGACAGGGCAACGCAAATCCTTGGAAGTCCAGGAACAGACATCACAGTCAAAGTCCCCATAGGAGTATCCGTCTACAATGGCCAGAATCACTTGATTGGTATGTCATTGTGCACTTTCTTCAAAAACCTTACTTTAACAATGAGCCATCCATATTTGTTGATTCTTCATGTGAATGGCTATAATGTGCCGTCCTTGGCCCAATCACAGATGCATTTTTCTGTGTGTGCCATTTTCATGTTATTAACATTGGGAAAGCGAAATAACCACGTTTGACATGTCCAGGAGACCTGATCAAGCCTGATGACAAGATCTTGGTGGTGCGAGGGGGCCAGGGGGGCAACCCCAGCAATCAGTACCATGGACAGAAAGGCGAGGTCGACAACATCACTCTCAGCCTCAAGCTCATCGCAGATGTGGGCTTTGTGGGGTGAGAAAGCTTTCAACTATAGATTGACAGTTCAGTGAGCATGTGAAAGGAACTATAGTCAACATCCAATTTTTCAGACTCCCTCGGGACCACAAGAACGTCCGAATAAACGAATGCATGCCTTTTACTGCCCTCAAGGGATCAAATTGCCACTGCCACTTCCAAAATAGCTTTGAAGGCCTGCCACTTCAATTATTAGGCATCGCAGTGCTTGTACGGTGATAGTAGATGGCGGGTGCGTGCATCTATAATTAGGGAACACATAATATGTTCCGTGACAATAGCCCCTTTCCACCCTTGATATGCTTCACCACAATACATTGTATGTGCTTGCCTGCATAGTGCCACTGTTTGCGGCGAAGCTGACTTTTGGGAATGGCATTATGCAACGTTTCTTAGACACTTGCCATGCTTTCCATGCTTCAAAGCCATTGGCGAGGATGATGAAAGCTGAGTTGGCACCATTGCCAACAGCGACTAATCCTTTCTATCAAAACACAACACCGAACCGCAGGAAGCTTGGTAGCGAACATCGAAGCAGCTAGGACTGGTTTTTCAAGACACACGACAGCGCAAAACAGCCAGACAACAGTGCACCAAACTCCATGTGGCTAAACACAAATGGCTACAATGGCAGCAGTGACTATGACTGCTAGCGGATCGATGACCGAGAGTGCTGGTTTGAGGCTGCGAGATGATCAAAATGGCAGTTGTGGTAGCTTCAATTAATGCTGTTTTCGACCTGCAGTCACAACAGAAAGTCTGGAAAATCAAAGGGCAAAGGGCTTCAGCATCCCAAACTTTGGACATCCTTATACATTGCATGGGGCTCGTGGTGGTGCTGCGAAGGCGTCTCAAGTATTGGGCATCTCTCAAAAATCAGTCATTGACTGCAATACCCATGTCACACCGGAACATCAATGTTATTGGCTTTGACTGACACTCACACTTGCCTACTGGTTTGATTTCGTTTTGGTATCCCATCGCAGTCTTAAAACAACATGCGTCTCGGGTAGTTCAAGCCCCACAAGCGCTATGCATATCAGCTTCTGGTGCCGCAACCATTCTCGCCAACCAGGCACATCAAAAGTTCCTGCCAGAATGCTCCGTCCGAAGAAGCTGCTAACCCATGCCGAATCCAAAGAGCATGAACGTAAGCTTGCCAAAGCCCCAAAAGCGTCAATGTGTGTCTCGGGCCACTTGGGCCCCACTAGATCGGCATCTGTTGGTGTCTTGCGCTGCAATGACACGCGAAACACTTCACATAATGTCGATATCAGCTACAGTTGAATCTGCCAAATTTTAGTGTCTTCGGATTGTATGTTTTCCTGGTTAGTAGGTCTCTTTTTTTTTTTTTTCGAGAACCTATTAACAAGGTTCTACTGTGAGTGCTTCGACGCCATCCATTGAAAGTAATCGCCCAAGAATACTGCCCCAGTGTGTGTGGATAGTGCAAGAGCACGTGTCAAGATCAGACCGATTAGGCATCAGAAGGCTCGCAGATCATATCACGTACCCACCTTAATGCACATAGTTCAGAGCTTTCTGTCTACGCATGGGTACACAAGATTTTTCACGCTACCGTCCTTGGGGCAGGATGTGCAAGAAGGCACTGCCTCATGCAACCACAGATGCTGCCGTCCCTGTGCCTATGTTCGTGGATGTGCTACATAGCACCAACAACAGTTGGAGACTCGTCTGTGCAAGCGACGCCGTAAGTGAGCTCGTTGCGGACATTGCTGTACTCGAAAAAAAGCACTTGCTGGTTGCTTCAAAGAAAGTTTATAAGAAACTGACAGATTTCTTGAAGTGTGATGGTGTGTCCTCATCGAGCTTCTTTTCAACTCGCAATGCCAATCAGACATCAAAGGAACTGACGCCACTAAACCTGAGGTTGTGCCATACAAGCACAAAGTTAGCCATAATATAAACAAAGTGGCATCCAGTTACTGTTGTTCGTTTCACCCCCAACACACCAGCCAATCTGTGTCCTTGTACCACAACTACTGAAAGACTAGGATGTTTGAAGCATCATGCCAAGGAATTTGTGCACTGTGTTGTGGAAGTTGTCTACGAGATACCCTTCAGCTGCAGCAAGTACTGTGTGGGCCAAACAGGCCCACACCGGCTGTCTGAGTGAGCATGCCACCAACTTAAGTAAATTGGATTTTGGCATCTTAGCACGCACTCCAATGTCTGCGCATGTGAACAGTACTTTCACGAGTCTATATTCTGGGCAGGAACGACAACAAAGCAGCGCATGAACTATTGGAGAGGCACACTTTATCAGCAAGAAAGGTCCCACGTGTTTGAGCGACACTTCGATCACATTATATTCATCAGAGGTGCACCTTCTTTAATGCACAGCTGCAGCAATGCAATGAACGTAGCCGTCACTGTCACGTGATCAGGCTTGCGTTGTGAGGGCACTAATATTGCACTATGCTTCATTTCTTGCAGTATTAAATCTGTTAGTACCGTTAAAACCCGCGTTTAATACGAACCCGCGTTTAATACGAATTCGCATGTAGTACGAGGTGAAATTTTTGGGACGCGAAATGGAAAACAAAAGTTTTATCCGCATATAATGCGAGTTCGGAAAACTCGAGGAAAACATTTATTTAAATTGCACTCCGCACTTCAATCGCTGTCTTCCTCAGGTGTGCTCTCTTTGGATAGTTCCTTGTTGGACATATCTTCCCAGAGGTACTCATCCACTGTGCCATCGAGCATGTTCGAGATGGTACATTTCTTGAATGCACGACGCACAAGGTCCACTGGTATGCTGGCCCATGCAGCTACAATCCACTTGCATAGTGTGGCTGGCGAAGCCCACTTCAGCCGCCTGGTCGGCGTCACTGCAGGCTCACCTGAGCGCATGCACTCTGCGTAACACCGCTTGACCGCGTCCTTGAATGGCTTGTTCATGCAAACATCTGAATGCTGCAGCTGAGACGTCATCCCACCCAGGATAATGATGAGTTCAGTGCTGGATTCGAGCAACAGCCTCTTCATTGAGTCGGCCAAATGGCAACGAAATGCGTCCAGCACGAGGATGGACGGGAACGACAACAGTGCGCGAGGCCGCCTACACGAGACGGACTTTATCCAGGCGAGCACAAGATTCTTGTTCATCCAGCCTTTCTCACGGCATCTCACGACCACATTTTTTGGCAGCTCCTCACCTTTAGGCACTGTCTTGCGCTTGAAGACGACATAGGGCGGGAGTTTGCATCCATCTGCCGTGCACGACAACATGTAGGTAACTTGCGTTTTCTCGTTGCCAGTGGACTGGACATAAACTTGTTTAGAGCCCTTTTTGTGCACGGTGAAGGGTGATGGCATGTCCAGATAAACTGGCATTTGGTCAGCATTGCCGATTTGCCTTAGCTGGAAGTCCTTGGACTTGCACAGTGAAATAATGTGGGGCTGGAAAGCCACAAGCAGCTCTTTGAACGATTCGGGCAGCTTTTGCGAAATCGAAGTTCGACGGCGTAAGGAAAATCCAGCATGGCACGTGTAGCGATAAATCCAGTGCTTGCTTGCTTTGAAGGCAGAGCTTGGTAGCCCTTTTTCTCTTGCAAGCTCCTTAGCGTTTGCCTGCATAAGCTCCACGCTCACAGCTAGATGCGCGGCTCACTGTTGGCGTACAAACTCCGTCAGAGTTTGATTTCTGGGAATGTCCCACTCTTCGGGCTGCGAAAGCTTCTTCACGTTCCGTTGCATGCGAAAAGGGCTTCCTTCTGTCGACACCATCCGCGAATGCTTGCCTCGTTGATGCCAAACTGCCTCCCGGCCGCACTGTTGCCAATGTCCTGTGCGGCTAAAATAACCTTTCTCTTGAAAGCAGCCGAGGGATGTTTTCGTGATCCGGACATTTTGGTCCTTCAATGCGGAATAAAAAAGATGCACTTCACGAAGCGTGGCTTGCACGTGTGCTGCCAAGGTGCGCACTCAACAATTAAGAAACGATGCTGTAGTCCATAGAGTTTCTCACTACATTACCTAGAGGGAAAGCTGGCACTGCTACGCTGTGGTATGCATGGAAATACCGGTATATTGTGGCTTCGGTTTGGCATCGTTCTCGGAGAGACAGGACACCTTGAAGACGCGCTTGGCAAGCACCGTTCCGTCTGTCGCAATGAGTCATTTTCTACTAAAACAGCACGTCAAAAGCTGTTCTGGTTTTATTATTACGCAAAAGCATGTTTTGTTTAACTATGAGAACTTGTTATTGCGTGTACGATTATATGTTACGTAAAAACTGTCAGCGGGCCGCTAAAGTTGGAGGACAGACGACACGGTTCGCGCTCACTTTGAAACAGTTTGTTGTCTGTTCTTGCTTTTCTTCGCTTGGTCATGCATCGTAGGTGAGTAAAGATGTAATATGCGTGAATGGAAACATGTTATGAAGATTTTACTTTGAGAACGCGTTATTTGTGTAGCCATATCCACATTTTAGACGAAGCCTCTTACAACACCAGCCAACACAAGCCTCGCAGACACATATAGTACCGTCATTCCCATGACGGCACGGTGCCCCCTTAAGGAACTCCCATAGACGGTGGCGCCAGGTTTCCCTCTAGGTGTTATAGAGAGAAACTTTATGCTGTAGTCACACAACAATAACAAAACCAAGCCATAGCCATGCAGCAAAAAGGAAGCCAAGCCGTAGCCACGCAGCAATATTGAAGTCACCCTATAGGCACGCAGCAATAATGAAACCAAACCAAAACTTCTAGCCCAAATTTCTGACTGAAATTTTGTTCGGATCCGCATCTAGTACGAATTGAAAATTTGGCACTCTAATAATAGGAAAAAAACCTCTTATTATACGTGGGTTTTTACGGTAGTTAGCGCTATGTATATGTGTGTCTGTCCTTTCGTGTGTCCCATCTAGCACCCAAAACAAAGTTTAATAAACCCCACTAAGATGCTGCAGAAATTCTATTATTGTATATAGTACTGTTCATCTATAACAAATTTAGCCAAAGTTAAATTTCATTGCAGTTGGCCTTTAAGAAATACCAGGTGGTCAAAAATAATACAGGCCCTTCTACTGCAGCATTTCTCATTGCCCCAGTGTGTTGCTTTGGGAGGTTAAACCGCATGAATCATCTGGCAGATCTTTCCTTACCTTTATTAAATTAAATGCCATAGAAGCTAGACTACGTACTAATAATAAATAAGACTGCCAGTAGTGTCACGTCAGGTTTAAATTCTACCCCTATGATAAGTGGTTCCCTGTGTTTGCACTGCTTTTTACGTTCCTGAAAATTGTGCACCCATCCTTCATTTTCATTTTTTTTTTCTGGCTTATGAAGGCTCCTTATATGGTAAGAGAGTTCCTTTCTTTGATTTAGAAGGCTAATTTACTAGTGCAACTAAATTTATTTTTCTCTCTAGTGACTCTTTAATGTTGCAGTGCGGAGCCTCTTGTGTGAAGTGTGTGTTGCCTTCTCTTTTCAGTTTTCCTAATGCTGGCAAGTCAACACTCCTGAGGGCACTGTCGAGAGCGGCACCCAAGGTTGCCAACTATCCTTGTATGTTTGCCAACTGTGTTTTATGCTCAAAATACTCTATTTTCAGTGTATAAGTCAATTTTTATTTCTTTAAAAAATAAGTAGTCTGAATTGCAAAGCCAGCCAATATGTGAACCTGACCTATATGTGAAGTCTATTCATCCTTACCACCTTTTATGTAGAAGCAACTTTGTGTTTGGCTACATGTGAGATCTCCTCAGTGGCTTTGTATTTGGCTCCACTTTAGACCTTGTCATCGGCTTTGTCTTAAAGTTGGCTCTGGAGTTTGTTCCTCACCTCTTAAACATTCGAAGATGCTGGTGTACCATCTTGTGTGTATGATTCATTATCCAAGAGGTTTGTAGGTGTTATGGTAGTGATATGATATTCAAAGCTATGAAAATGCCTCCACAAGCTGAAAATCACTAGCACAGAAGGGCAGTAGTGTCCTCCAAAGCAGAAAACAACAAACAACTTCCTTCGCAATGAAGAGGAGCTTTGGAATCTTGAAAATCACCTATAGATGTAGCAGTATTGTACAAGAGTGATAATTTGTGGTAGTTGGTTGACTGTTGACATACTGAACAGTATAGACAACAGTACTATGAGATGACAACACAGTCTGTCAAGAGTGCCACTTAGGCTGCTGTCACCTGATTGGCAAATGATGCATTGAGCCAGCTACCAGCTAATATAGTTAGCAAAGCGTTCATGAAGTGCTCCCATCATGTCTCAGTTGGCTGGCTTTTGAGATGACTACAGCAACAGCATGTAGTAATTGACAAGGCCCAAATTTCTGCAGCAAGTACACTCTAAGAACAGTTTACACTCTTTGGCGTGCCCCTTCTGCCACATAACGATAATCGTCATCTGCCTTGATGCGTTTCCTTTCTTTAACGCTGCGAGCCCGGAACTTTCCAGTAACGAACGGCACGCGCGTTATCAGTATAAAACAGTTTACACCCTTTGGAGTGCCCCTTCTGATAACGCGCGTGCCGTTCGTTACTGGAAAGTTCTGGGCTCGCAGCGTTAAAGAAAGGAAACGCATCAAGGCAGATGACGATTATCGTTGTGTGGCAGAAGGGGCACGCCAAAGGGTGTAAACTGTTCTTAGAGTGTAACTATAGTAACCAGGAGCTGGTTCATGGTTAAAACTAATAGCATGGCAAAGATGAAGGCAAGCAACACAGCAGAAGCAGTGACTATCAACTGGAAATTTATTTAAAGAACAGATATTTGTAAATGCCAGCTCTCCTGCATGTGCCATAAAGTTTATGACATTGTTCTCATTTTATGATTTTACATATGTTGAGTCAAGTATTACAAAGGAATTCATTCTGTTTGCAAAAAAGTCTTGCTCTTCAGTCACTGGACCATGTGTCTAAAGTCTTCCGATAGTGAAAGAGTACTTTCTCCAAGCAAGTTCATTGTGCAGACAAGTTCCTGAAGCAGACAAAATTGGCAACAGCAAAGTTGCCGAAAAAGTACCGTGATCCTGAAAACAACATGTGGCTTGTCAGCCTTTGATGTTCCAAGTTCGCTTCTATTGCATGCTTTGCCTAACGGTAAACTATTATTAACAAAGTTTGTACTTATTATGCATCCTGCAAGAGGCATATGCTTTAGTGAAGCATTGAAAGAAGAATTGGATTTTTTACTAATTTTAATGTTCACACGTAGGCAAATATGTATCTTAATGCGCATGAACGTGCGAGGCAACTAAGTGAATATGACAATGGAATCCAATTAGATAAGCTATGGAAAAAAGCAAGAGTAGCAGGAAGGGTGTAAGGAAAACCATGACGAAACTAGCGTGGCATGCGATTATCACTCTGTTGCAAAAATCTCAAAACGAAAAGCGAACTCTTTTTTGTGGGGGGCTTTTAAGGACTGCCGCACACAAGTTGGGTTTGCCTTTTGTATATACAACGGTCCACTTCACTTAATTGATGGTTCACCTAATTCGTTGATTAATTGGTCTGGGTTGCAAGTCAGTGTGGGATCTACGGGGATTCGATGGCATGCCTAATGTTGCAAAAGTGTGAGGAACACACTGAGTCTTTGAGTTAGGATCGCCAAGTTTTCTGTTTCTTTTTTTACAGCTTTCGTCTTTCTCTTGTTTTTTATATGGTTATTGATCTTAACCGCATCACATTGTCAAGTTCACTTAGTCGCCTTGCATGTGCAGTAAAGCATGCGCATGAAGCCATTTTCCTGAATAAATTTACAGTTGATGGTCAATACTCGGCTTGTGTCGCATGCCTTCTTAATTGTAGCACTGTTAGTTTTAACCATTAAGTAGTTATGCATGCTATGACTTGGATATGGAAGAAATGTTTGTAACAACTTGTGCTCTGAAAAGGCTTTTTCTAGACGTCAGTGCTTGGAGGTTAGTTTTCATTTTTAGTTGATTTACTCATAGCAACGTACACCCTTGCAATTTTTTAACAATATCATGTGAGCATCGACCGCACAACATGTCGGTGGCCTTGTAGCAGTGACGGGCACTCTTGAAGAGAACAACATAGCAGAATACATTCGAACTATAGTTCGGCGTGTATGACTGCACATGAAGTTGTCAATCTCTCCATCCCTCATCGCTACAACGCCGCTGACGTGCCGTATGGTCAATGCTCGCGTGATATTGTTATAAAATTGCCAGGGTGCACACTACTGTTAAATTTCAGTATAACATACATCAATGTAATAGAATTGTTGATGCGAGTGTAACTATTTACACCTCAATGTCCATAAGACACCATGCATTTCGACCTTAATATAAGAAACAGTGTTTATCCATGATTTCCATGTAATGAAATTTCACTTTTCTTGCGAAGGAAGACTGAGGCAGTGAATAGAAACTACTGGGGGCACCAGTGGTCGAATGGCTGTGTCACATGTGGTGGTTTCCCAATGAACCTTTCAAATTGTGGGCAATGCGACAGAGAGCGGCTGCCGAACAAGAGCAGTATTATCGACGGCGGCAGCAAGTTTAGCCGTTCATAGCGTCCAAGACGTACCGGCAGATCTTGGAGGCCATGAGCTGGCGAGTAGGGTGTCAAGCACACCTGGGGGTGCACTTATTGGCGCACCTTATCGCGCTCTACATAGCAAAGTAGTGCCTTACGCACACGCGGAATATGCATGCATTCAGTGTGCATATGTATGCATGTATGTATGTGCAAGATGTATGCATTTGTGGACGTGTCAGCACATGAATGCTCATCACTTGCCACGTTAAACAAGGGAGCATTGGCGACAGCAAAAACACCAAATCAGGCGCTGATGCAAGGCACGCGCAAAATATGGAACTATGCTACGTAGAGTGTGTGATACGATGCCGTAGTACTAAATGCAATGCCCTCTCGCTTGAGGACAGCGGTAGTATTATGCAAGCAGTCTTGATCAGCAAAGAAAGGATGTCGCCACTCATTTCGAGATGCTACAGTGCTCGCTCTCCGTTATCTTGAGATTGAAAGAAGACATCTTTGACTCTGAAGAAAAAGACTAATTTCCCGTGAAAGCAAGTAAAAGGTCGAAAATAACAGACTACTTTTGCCATAAATAAAATTGTTTTCGTTGAGTGCAGTGCTCCTGCAGCAAGTTCTGTTTATAAGTAGCTGAACAATTTTTTGTAACTGCTTGCGCTTACCCACTCCACTGCTACCTACTCCTCAAAACCACATAGGTGTTCTGTGATAGAACCAACTTAAAGAACTCGTTGAATCAAATGCCTAATGGCTACAGACATCATGCATGCGCGTTGTTGCAAAACATAAAATGTGGCATTCATGAACAAAGCTGCTATAATCGGTTTGTTGCCTCGCTTTCACACAACTTTACGGCTAAGTTTTAATGCTGCATTGATCAGACTCTGTGGAGAGCGGTTCACTTCGGTGAATATAGTATTTGTTGTTGTATCACTTTGAGCAATATCCGAGGTTATGCTGGGAAGCTGAGGCAGCAGAATGGATGTGACCACAGCGGGGCTTACACCGATTGCTATAGTGCATTGGAACTTTTTTTTTGTCTGCTTTCCACGTGCCGTACAGCTGCTGCAAAGTGGATTTTGTCGGTACAGCTTAAAACTGCAGAAGTGATTGTCGGCTCCCAACTTCAATGAAATTGTTTTGTTCGTTTTGCATTTGATGATTTAAAAAAAAGAACATTTCTGACTGCTCGATTGTCTTAATAAGATTTTTGAGCAAACTAACTTGGTATGCTTGATAGTCGTAAACTATTAGCTGCTAAAAAGCTTGATTGCACGGTTGACTTATCAAAGTGCACAAAACATTGGAATCTTTATCGAAGTGCGTTCGTGAACAAAAATGTTGCAGTTTTGTGCCAACAGATACCATGGGGCTGAAGCTCTTCTTTCTTCATTCTGTCTCTCAGTTACAACAATCAGCCCAAACATTGGCATCATGGAATATGCTGACCACCGGCAGGTAAGTCACTGTCAGGCCTCGTGACAGTATAGCTGCTTTGCATTTTAAAGCGAAGTGTTCTTAGTGAGCTGCTTTCCCAACTGTGGCTGCGGCTGTCTCGCCGAATAGGCAACTGCTTCGTGTCACGCAGCTCGTGCGTGCGAGACCACAATTGCGCGAGAGCACGCGAGTGCACACCAGTTTCTATTAGGCCATGGACGTAGAATTGAAATAGCAAAGTTAGTCAACCTTACTCCTGTATTTTGTGTCGTACTTCTCTCAGCGTACATCTCTCCTCGCAATTCTTGCCTCCACAATGGTCAACTGCGTCCTCGTAACGTCACTACATCAACGTCTCACAGTGTGCATCCATGTGAACTTAGAAAGCATGGAAGCTTCGGTGAGCTTGTACAGCTTCACAATGTGGCTGCTCGGTGCATAAAAAAGCATGGTGTCAACTGCAGGGGCATCAAGATCGTGTGAACTGCTGTTGTAATCTAGGCTTAGATTGGGAATGGTGTAGCTCATCAGCTTGAACACTGCATCACAACAAAGTTGTGACCTTATGTGCTGCACAGATGACAGTGAACACAATTGTATGCATTGCATTTAGTATTGTAACATTTGAGTAACCACTTCACGAACGCTTCAATCCAGAGAGATTGCAACATGCGTCTTGGATCTGCATAATTTTTATGAATTTTTGGTCCATTTTTTTTTACATCTTCGTTCAGATTTGTGGCCTGTTTGGTGGAAAGCTCCAGAATGGAATCCATCACTGAAAGACTGGTGTGTAATAGCATCAGCATATTTTGCCTATGGAGCTACAAAATGGGCTCAGTTTTGTTTAAATTCAATACATTAAAATTTTTACACATGCCCTGTAAACAGAACGAGCAATCTCTGTGAACTGTTGGTCTGTATTCATGTAGGGAAAACAAGCATGAAGCCATCTTGCACTGCTGCAGGAACATCCTTTGTTTTTGGTAACCAGTGCCTTGACCACCACTTCTTTACCATGCACATTTACATCATTTTCAGACAGTGTGCGCTGATGGCAGTATGTAATGTGTCCAGAAGCACATTTGTGCTGATGTCTTTTCTAGTTCAATTCAAATACGTTTACAAAAATATTTTTCCTATTTGCGAACACTTTAAAAAATTGCCTTTTGTGTAGGTTCATGCAAATATCAATTTATTCATTTAAGGCAAAGCTGAAGCATATAGTAATAGTATCGAATAGAGAAAGTAATGGTGCAGCAGGAATCTTCAAATAATCGAGCAGGCCCAAAAATTCTATAGGCAACGGTTAACTAGTTCTTCATCTTTGTCTTGTCTTGGCCGTGAGCCTTGCAAAAGGCAATGGGACTTGCTTACCGAAACCAAAACTATTGATTGTACATGTTTAAGAACTTACATTCGTTACTTTTTAATACTTCAACAATTCTTAATACATGTTGGAATTCGAGCATAAGCAGATATCGAATTGCATACATGATTGAATATTGTAAACTATCTAATATTCACACAAGCTTGCATTTGTGTGTTCACAGTACAGTTACTGTGGTAACTATGGCATTAAATCGAACCTTCATATATTGCACTGTCCCATATGATGTTCTAATGCTATTGAAAGAAAGAACTGGAGCTGGGCAGACTGTTCAGTTCACAAAAAAGTGAATCAGAGTTCTGCGAGCATGACCGAACAAGTTGTAAAGAGAGCGCAGGGGGTTTGGTGTGGCAGAAAGTTAGTTATAGCAACAGAATTAAGAAATCTGTGCACATAGCATAGGATGTGTTTTAGATGAAGCAATGCAGGAGAAATTGATGATCTCTCAAAGAGGAAATTGTCCTGCAGTGGACTTAGATAGGCTGGCCATGATGAGGATGATGATCGAATGCATGTCATTGCATTAGCCTTTGTTGATCAGTTTTGCAGAGCAGAGAAAGGGCCTATAACTCTGTACTACGGATGTATTGATACAGAATTTGCATGTATTGTATTGAATTGTATGAATTTGCATTGATACAGAATTATGCATAATATATGAAACAAAAAGGTGGTAGTCCAGTTTGAATTATCCTGCAAAGGTAAATTTCAGCATTGAAATAACAGAAGTTTGGGCCCATAGGAATGTATGGGCTCTAGCTGGGATGTTTGGCTCAGAGGGAATTAGCTGGAGTCGCTTTAACAGAACTCTATTTTAATACAAATAGTAGGGGTGCGCGAATATCAAAATTTTCGAATACAAATCGAATATGAATACTTAGCTTCAAATATCGAATCGATTTCATATAATGATATGCACATGCATCTGTTAGCAAGTTGAGTTAATTTGTTACATTGGAACATTGCAATTACATGGCAATGTTAAAAACTAGACTAGTAAGCGGTTATACTAAAGCATTGTTTACTTGGCTCATGTTAACTTGGAAAATTTAGTAATTCCTACTAGCTGTCTTCATTAGCCTGTACCTTATTATACCGCATTATATGCCTGTAAGCTCGGAGGCATTTGACCCTGTACCAGTCGTCACTCATCGCACATACTTTCAAGCAATAAGCTCAGAATTAGCGGTGGCACTGCAAAAAAAAAAAGAAAAAAATTAATAAAGAAACAAGGAAAGTGCACACACCGTCTACAAACCCGTGCTCCTTGCTGCTGAGAGGCTGGCTTTCCCGCAATATTAAGGCGTTTAATGGCTAAGTGCACTTTACAGGTCACAAAATTCGTTACAAAATCGACCTAATATTCTTCAATTAGATAGCAACAAATGCTAAGAACCGTGTTTGCTCCCGCACAGCCAGCAACATATTCGATTTCATTCGTATATTCATATATAACCGAATATTCGAACATTTTCGAATTGTATATGAATATTAAAAATATAATATTTGATAATATTAGAACTTTCCAAATATTCGCACACCCCTAACAAATAGTAATGGCAACATTATGCTGATGATGAATGTGCAGTGACATGCAAGATGGTTGCGAAATAAGCAGAGGCATGTGAATATATTCAAAATATCAAATATGAATAGAATAACTGTTGCTGTTTAGTTTGTATTTTATTTGAAAATTCACTATTTGAAATTGCGCAACATTTGTTCCTTTCAAATTTAAGAGACAACTACACACTGAAGTCTCAAGGGAGAGATAATGATGAAAGTGACACTTTTCCGAATGATTCCGTTGCAGGAGAACTGCAGTTTGCTGCACAAAGGCACCAGTTGCCTAGCGTAAGGACAGATAACTTGCGCTGAGTAATTTAGAGTAAGAATGACTCGCCTTTAGGCATTCATTGAACTAATTTGTTGTCTCAGTTTATTGTTTGACCAATCTCACTGTTTGTATGTCTAACTTAATGTGCGGCCATGTTGTATAACACTTCTCACATTCAATGAACACAACACTCTACCTTCAACTGGTGATGTGTTCCATTACCCTTGTTTCATTACAACCATTTTCATGGTCTGAAAGTAGTTGTTGCTCACTTTCAAGTGCCTGGCTTATCCGGAGGTTCAGTTGCGAACAGTATTACATACATCTACTAAATATTGTATATAAGCTTCTTTTCTTTTTACCAAACCAACTCCAAAAGCACTTCATATATTCCACATTGTTTGGAAATCAGAAACTATTCAATATTCAGATTCTGTTTATCTGAAATTATTTGTATTAAATTTTATTTGGAAATTGCACTATTTGAACGCTTCTAGAAATAAGCTTGCAATATATTAGAGAAAATGTTCCGGAAGAGACAGCCAAACTTGTAGAGGGTAGACCTTTTCCTGGCACTTTGCTATTAGTGCAAGCAGCCACACAGCTTTTTGTCTTCTCGATGCCTGATGAATCTACTATTCTGTCGTGTCTCTGTGGCAGATCTCCCTCGCCGACTTGCCGGGGCTCATCGAAGGTGCCCACCGCAACTTTGGCTTAGGCCACAAATTTCTCAAGCATGTTGAGCGGACGAGCATGCTGCTTTTCATTGTTGATATCAACGGCTTCCGCCTTAACACGTCATCGTTGCACAGGAATGCCTACGAGACAGTCATGTCCCTGAACAAGGTCAGACCCGTTTGGTTGCAATTCCTAGTGCTTCCCGCTTCTACCTTATTTTTCTTCGCATTATACTAATTTCTCGCACAATATATTAGCTTAACCACTTCCTTCTTTTGCTCAGAAGGCATCATTGCTAATTGAGTGCTTGAGTGACCATCCTAAAAGTGTCCCAGTGGTGTGTTGTTATTAGCGAGGTAGTCGTTAAAATGTTTGTTGTAACTGGAAGTGTTCTCGAAATCTTTTGGTAACCAGCAGTTATGAGCTAAAGAGTGAACTTGTGTCTCAGTTTGTTTGTCCTGTGGTGCAGCACCAAGTCTCTTGACATCATGGGTGTGCTGTTTGTAGCCAGGAATGTTCCTCCTGGCTGCACAAGTTGATGTACAGAAGGCACTCAAGGGAAAGGGCTCTGGCAGGCTAAGGGGGGGACAACCAGTAGCAGTTGAGAAATAGATGTGGGCTGTATGAAAATCTCAACCAGGAATGGTGCAGTCGCAGGAGCTTGAATAGCAAGTGGTAGTTATGAGTTAAGAAACTCCACAACTGTGTCCTCGAAGCATTTTAAGAGGAAGCTTTAGCTCGAGGGCCCCTATCTAAATACAGAGGAAAGAAGAAACCATTTTTTTCAGCAACCACTGCATTAAATTTGGTGAGGTTTGTTGTATTTAAAAGAAAAGCTTAAAGTCTAGTGACTGTTAGAAGCAAAGTTCTGATTTAGGCTGCATATTTTTAAATAAATATTGTGGGAAATTGCAAATATACAGAAAATGAAAATATCTTCATAACTCTGTAACTCGGCATTGAAGAAGATATCAAAATTCTGTAAATTAAGTCTAATAGCACATCTAAAGCTGACAAAATTGATGTATTATACAACTCTCTTAATAATACTACTAATATGTGAGTAGGATCTTTGCAAAACCCTTGTAAACAGAGTAACTATTTTCAGGAAGATATAAATTCATATACCACATTTGTGCACTTTGGATGCTCTCACAGATGCAGTTTACAGAACAATAATATCTGTTCTTGATGCAGAGCTACGCAGTTAAAAATTTCTTGTTATGCTTTTTTTTTAGACTTACCAATTTTTGAAAATTCCTTTTTAAACATTCAGGCCCTAAATCGAAATTTTGCTTCCAACACTCACAGGAATTTGACGTTTTCTCTGAAAGGGAACAAATTTCATTAAGGTTTGTCCAGCAATTATCACAGAAAAGCATTTCTGCATTTTACATGTATTTGAATTGGCAGCATCAGAGTTGGACCCCAGCTAAAGCTTCCTTTTAAGGAAAACATGATATTGTCACACCTTGGGGGAGCTGAAGAATTCTCATGTACAGGCTGGTTGCACAGTAATTTCCTTATTTATTCAGATACCTACAGAACCCTAATATGGGCATTTTTGTAGAAGGCAGCATGCATTATTACGTGCTGTTGACCATAACTTATTTAAATTAAGCCTTAAATCGTATGTTCCTTCGTTTATTTACTTTTTTGAGCTGAAGTAAGAAACAGAGCAACCTGTTTATTAAATTTGTTGATGTTCTTTTTGTGGAGCATTGGTCTGTTTCTTAATAGAAACTATAATTAGATAGGGCTACCACATCATTTTAGAGTATGGTTGCACTAAATATGTGTAATGGACAGCATACTTATGCTGCATATGCTCTTGCGTGACTGAAATGTGTCCATGGTGTCTCCCTCCCCCTTTTTCAACATCAGTGTGTATGACACTTTCAGGAACTGGAAATGTACAAAGAGGACCTCCTCACCAAGCCAGCCATTCTGGCTGTGAATAAAATGGACACTGAGGGGGCTATGGAGAAGTACGAAGAGCTTTTGGAGGAGCTTGAAAAACAAGACAGTGAGTTTCTTGCTCTTTTGCCCATTGGTTTGGTGGTCTATGGCTGGACTTTCTCCTCTGAAACAAAGGGTGTTGGTTCTCGTGTAGCCGAGTTGCAGGGGACATTGGTTGGCAAATTGCCAACAAGCTCTTTGAGACCCGCATGCTGTGATGTGGGAGCTTTATGGAATCTCAAGGTTTGGACCTTGCGGTCGGTGGTGGTGCTGTGTCATGTTTCTCCACTGTCTGGACTGATGGTTGCGGGATGCGTTTATTGGCAAAGTCCACTGTGCATTTCTTGTTAAGTGCACTATTTCGTTTTGCTGGCTCAGCACAGCTTCACTTAGCCCAACTAGCACAGTGCGTGGGATGTACTATAATGAGCAATATGAGCGGGAACACAGGAGTGTGTGTCAGATAGCCTCGAACCCTGCTATGGCTGAAACGCCGCAGCCGACGTCGGAAACAAAGTGGAAAGGAGGACGCTGTTCTAATAACCATTGGCACTCCTACCGTGCATCTCTTTATACAAAGTGCGGAACTTCACATCGCCAGTGCACACTGATAACACAGTTTGATATTGCGGTTACTGCTAACCTTGTGGACCGAAGCGTCACCAATAGTATCGCTGTTTCAATGCGTAAGCATTCTAAAGCTACTTCCCTAGGAAATCTGTCCGCCTGCCTTTAACGCGTGATACAATGCGCTCCATAAGGTATGCACAAGGTCTTATTGTAGTATGTATGAAACGCAGGAATGGGCACTTAAAGCTGCGCTATTATTACGATATCATCGAGCGATGTTCAAGGGACGAGCCGCCGCGAGAACGACGACGAAGTGGGTCTGGGCCCTTGGCGCGAGCGAGTGTCAGCCTGCCGGTCTGGCTCCAGTGTAACTAGCCTGTAAATAGCCTATTTCGTCTTTGTCTTTCCACACGTAACAATATAACAAGCATGAAAGGAAAAAATCACTAGCTGTAAGTCACTGCGACACATAACCGCCTTATCGGCTCTCGGTGGCCAGTGAAGTGCTGTCAGCTACCGTTTTCAAAAAAAAGAAGGTGCAGTGGGAGTACCAAAAGCTAGCGGAAGAGCGCCTCCCTTTCCCCTCTGTTTTCGACACCGCTATCCACATATTGCTCAAACTCAGTTTCGAGGCTATTTGCCACGCGTTCGCGTGTTCCCACTCATATTGCTCACAATTGTACATGGGTTTAAAGCAAATAGTATTTGGCCTCCCTGGAGTAAAGGGGTGGAGAAGAAAGCGCATGTTGGCAACCATTGTCATGCCATCGTTGTCATGCTTTGATCATGCCGCCAACAATTTCATGCTGACCTGATTTTGTTGCTGCTGTGCCATCTGGGTAATGCTGCCCTCATCATCACACCATCACCTCTACCATTGTCGTTCCACTATCGTCACATTTTCATTGTCGTGCCACCACCGTACTGATGTCATGCCATCTACCAAAAGGCATTCGACAGTTAATTTGTTCCGCCATCATCATGCACCATTACCGACATCAAAAGTTGACTTCTGAAGTATTGCTGGTGTGTCCATTTAATTTCTACAGTCTGCATAAAATATTTGCTTACTTTGACAATCATGTTCAATGGTTTCTGCTACAATTTTTTGTATGGCTGCAACAAAATCAGACATCGGTTTCATTACGCTGCTTTAGTTAGTGTAGAAGGTGCCGACTGTTTCTTTATTAATCTGTACTTCTTTTTTTTTCGTTTCTTGCAAGAAATCACAGTAGGGCAGCCATACTGCCCTCAGGCAGCCCTACTAGTGAAAGTTCACAGCATATGCTGCTGTGGCTTTCATGAATTTTCACACAACAGTCAAGTTTGAGTGAATTTTTTTCATAGGTAGGAAACTCTTGTCTTGGGTTGAGTTGGCGATAATTGCAATGCTGCTCTTCCCCATATGTGCAACCAGTTGTGAAGTTTTATGGGCCAGCAACAGCACCATAACACACAGCCTAGCGGCCAAAATAATAATAAATCAAAATAACGAACGTTTGGGCCCATAGAAGTGCATGGGTGCGGGCTGGGATTGAATTGACCAAAAAAAAATTGAATTTACCAAAAAAAATTGAATTTACCAGTCAGATTAATGGAAGTCCACTGTATCGGAAAAAATGTACAATCCCAAGTCATTAAAAATTGAATGAATGACTCCCCAGAAAAAAGGTACAAGATGCGAGCATATTTATTTCCTACTGAACACATCTGTAATCTTGTGTTCATGCAGTATCTGACCTTTTCAAACAAGGAGCACCTTGTCAGCACACTGCAGATCTCTCACTGTGTTTGCATTGCCTTTGGCACGAAATGAGCTGCTCAGTGCATCTAGTCCAGTAAGAGATTTGGTGAAATTAGCCAGCAGGCGCCTGGTTTTGTCTTCTTTGTTGTTGGGCGATTTTGCTTCATCACCATTAACCTCTGCTACAACCTCAGTCATTTTTTTTTTTGCTCGCACATTGGGACATTGTCATCCATCATGATAAACCCTGTGTGGACCTTTGGCACCGGTGCTTAGAACTCCACTTGAATGACATCTTCAGGAGCTGAATAAAAAAATTTGTTGTTAACGCTGGGCTGGCAATTCTTAGGCTGCCAGGACACACTGTGAACTGCACTTTTTAAACCAATTCTTTACTGCTTCATGCATTACTCTTCCAGGAGTGTTAGAGATAGTGCATCACATCCAAAAGTGTGAGCTTCTCAGGGTCCCTAGGTCAGAACACACGAGCAAGGAAGCAATGCGCAATGCACTTCCTGTGCAGATATTTCACGTTTTTGAGAACACCTGCCTCCATAGGTAGTTGTGTGATGGAAGGAATGCAACACGAAGATTGCAGAAGCACGACGCGTCTTTCGGATGAGCTGCACAGTTGTCCTCTTTGCAGTGCAGTCGTCCATTGAGGTGTCTCTATTTGTTGCTGTGCTAGTGGGGTTCATACTTATGACCAGCATAATGGGACATGAAATAAAGTAAGACCAGGACAGAACATTCTTTCCCACAATGGTTTTCACTTTAATTCATGTACCATTACACCATAATAAGTTCATCGAGGTTTTGAAGGAACTGTTCGAAGATGTTACTCATCATCCACGCCTTTCGCATTACGCTTGTGGACACAAGGCAGATGCGCGATGTTCCGCAAGCATGTCAGGTTCTTTGCTTTTCCGATCGCCCACAGCTTCATCACATTGCTACCATATTCAGTGCAGCAAAAATAGAACCAAAGTGCGATCTTTGCTGATCTTACTGTGGTCAACACAGGACTTAGAAACTTGCTAGTAACTTGCTTAGAAACTTGCTAGTCTGGACCTTAAAGATAACGCCAAGCTCTTCTGCATTGCACATGTCGCACCAGTCATAAGCATCGATAATGGTGGGGAGTTGCGTGATCGAGTCCTCAACATCAGCCGGATTCACACTCTCTGCATTTCCCTTTATCTGCTGATAGACAATGTCTTATGTATTTGTTTAGCTATTTTTAGATACTTCAATACCAAAAAAAAAAAATATTCCAGCAGAGCAGGTTCATAAACTGAAGAGTATTACAAACAGTTGGCAGGACGAGAAAACAAACAAAATATAGTTAAAATGTATACATAAGAAAAACCAGGATGAAATATGGAAACAGAACTACAAGTTCCATGGATAGAGCCATACAATGAACAACATTAAATCGCAACGCAGGTAATCACTAGATACGCGAGGCAAACATGTTAAGAGATGGCTGCAAAACAGAGTGATTTCTCAGATCATGCTTTGATTATGGTTGTTCGAAAACCGCTTATATGACTGCTCAATGTGGTGAAGTTGTGGTGCTGCCAAGGCATCGGCAGCTTCCCAAGCTTTTTCTAGGAATATGTTACAATCAAATAACAAAGAATGTAGTTCTATCATATTAGGTTGCATTTTAAGTAAATCAATTCAGGATAGCTATGTCCTAAAAGACTGGAAAACAGCAAAGATGATTTCTCTTCATAAGTCTGGTGACAGGCATAACCCCCGTAACTATCGCCCACTTTCTCTTACGTCCATTCTTTGTAAACTAATGGAGCGTATATTTACACCTACCTTGATAATTTGTTGGACTCAACAAACTTTTTCCACAGCTCCCATCATGGCTTTTATATGGTCTTTTGATGCAAAACGCAACTATACTCATATTTACTAATGATTTGCATGTTGCCTTTGACACAGGTGTGGCAATTGATTGCATCTTCCTAGACTTTGCAAAAGCACTCGATAAGGTTAACCATCAGCTGCTTCTAATAAAACTACACTGCTTACGTATTGACCTGCTATTGCTCGAGTGGATAGAAGTATTTCTTTATAACTGCATACAGTTTGTTTCCGCTAGTGATACCGATCCTCCTGAGGTACCCGTGCATTCAGGCATTCTGCAAGGTTCTGTTCTATGCCCACTACTTTTTTAAATTTATATGAATGATTTACCCAATCTAAATTCATCCATTTGTCTTTCTGCTGATGATTGTGTTATATACTGGAAAGTTGCTAATGATGTCGCCATTGAATCCCTTCAAACAGACCTTAATAATATTAAGCATTGGTGTGAACTCTGGAAAATATAACTTAACATGTAAAACAATGAAAGCCTCCCGTAACCACCCACCTTTCCCTAACTACTAATCTTCTTGGAGTGCAGTCCCGCTTGAATCTGTTCGAACTTGCGAGTATCTTGGTGTACGCATTACTAACTCTTTGTCATGGGCTGATCACATTGATTACCGTATTTGCTCGCATAATGATCGCACTTTTTTGTCAAAAAAATTGATGAAAATTCAGGGGTGCAATCATTTCGCGGATTAAATTTCCCACAAAAAGAACAAAAAAAGTTTTCATCCCTCATTTGCTGCGGGATGACAACAGCTCAACAAATAGAGGTGGCTGCCGCTGTATGTAGTGCGGGACACCAAAACAAAAATGGCGGCCAGCGGAGCAAGCCGAACACGCCGAACGCGTTTTTTTTTCTTCTTCAGAGTACATTACATGCATTAAAACAGTTTCTTCCATATCAGTAATGAAGAATATCGTTAATAAAGGCAAGTCTGCGGCAATAATGTAGCCACGTCCACTTTGAGGGGACAGAAACAGATGGGCGCGCTTAGCTGCCACTGACCTAGGAACACATGGCGGGCATTCTGCAGAAACTGCGGCATTTGTCTTCACCACTATCCTAATATGGCATGTTTCCGCGAAAGGTGGGCAAATATCTTAGCTGTGTTACCAACTTCGGTGTATGATACACTTCTAACGTATCAGTGTGAACGTGGCTGCTATCGTTGCCTCTCGTGATTTGTTGCGTGCCCACGAGTGCAGACGAGAAGAATCGAAAGGCGCCTTTTTTGTAGTTGTTGACCACAACCATTATAAAGCCTACACATAATAAAGGCAAGTTTGGTTGTATGTTTTTTCTTGTCATGGAAGTGCGGAAAGTGATGAAAGGAATTAAATGGGGCATCAAAGAATGTTTGGTGCGTGCACACCGCTTGGTTTGTCTTGAAGAGTCGTTTGCATAGCATTCGACAGATGGTAAGCGTGATCATTATTAGCTAGACTGGGCAGACATATTGTTTCGGCAAGTTTAGGGTGTGATCATTACACGGGAAATTAAAAAAATCAAATTTTGGCGACAAAATTCAGGGGTGCGATCATTACGCGAGTGCGATCATTATGCGAGTAAATACGGTACATAACATCCAAATCCCATCATATGCTTGGTTACCTAAAGCATAATTTTTCTCTTGCACCATCATCATTAAATAAACAGCTACATATCACTTACGTCCATCCTGTGCTAGAATATGCTTCATTCCTATGTGACCCTGGCCAGGTAACACTTAACAAGCTTGAAGCATTTAAATATCACTCCACACGTTTCATATTTTCAAACCATTATCGAAAACTCACTGTAACTACCATAAAATATAGCCTTAAGCTCCCTAGCCTTGTCATATGCATAAAATTCTCTCGCCTCTGGCTTTTCCAGAAAATCTGCTATCACAATCACATATTTAAATCACACTTGATACAGCCTGCTCCTTTCATATCGTCACACCTTGATCACCATTGCAATGCTTATATTCCTCGAGGAAACGCACTAGCATATTCCCATTCATTTCTACCCAAAACTTGCCGTGACTGGAGTGATCTGCCCACTTTAACTGCTAGTTTTACTAACCCAGAAAGATTCCGGATGAACAGGTCCTTTTTTTTTTCTTGGTTTCTGTCTTTGTGTTTTTACATTTCTTGCCTTTTTTTTTGCTTTGGCGCATGTGTCTTTGATGTGTGTGTCACCATGTCATTCCACGTACCTGATGACAACAAGCCCTTATCTTTCATTTAGATTTTTTTGCTGTTTTATGTAAAGTGCTCCTTTCGAATTTGTAAGTGTTCTTTCTATGCCCTTCCCCACTGCAATGCTGCAAAGCCTTGGAGGTACAATAAATTAATAGACAAATGAAGGAATAAATAAATAAATAAAGAGGTTACGCTGGAAGATCTCACTTTTTTTGCTCCCTAATGAGTGCTTCTTCAAATTCCTCATGCTGGCTTCCACGGACTTGCTGTATCCTGGCACCAAACACTGAAGCATTCGCGTCAATTTTTTTGGATTCACTGCTCACATCCAATGTCTATGTGCTTTCTCTCCAGGTTCTGGTCAACGACCGCTAGTACTATATCTGGTCTTTTTTTACAGCAAAGCTGTACATGGCTAGGATCCTGTGATTCTTTCACGTCTGTTGGCAGAAAACTATCATCATCAATGGCTCATACCTCCATAAGCAGTCGTACCCCTGTAAGCAAGCGAAAAGTGCAATTGGTCGTAGCCCCGCGTAAGGCAGATGCTACAAGCACTCAGCAGAGTGAAGTGAACAGTGCATGCATTGTTTGGAATCAGGCATATAACATACAGGACAGCATACGTTTCAATAAAGACAAACCTCAAAACCAGCATGTGAACCACATAACTAATGATAAGCGCTCGTGATAGCAAAGCAAAGTACGCAGTGCTCACCACATACGTTTTTCACCAAAGATTCCTATTGCCCAAGCTTCCATGGTGACGCCAGCTTGCCACGTCGGGTGGGCCATCCCTAGCCTTTCGTATATAAAATTACCAGCCTAGCAACTGATTGCAATGTTGTTGCAGCACCGCTATAGGTGGCGGCATGCTGTGGAAAATTACCATTACTCCCATTCCTACGAACACACTAAAATAGCACTAGTATGTAGTACTACCATCACTCTAAAGCCATAAAGCATTGCAGACCCCCTCAGCAGTTGTAGTGGTGGTTTTCAACAGCTCCGCTAGACATGCACTTTCGCAGGGCCGGGATGGCGAGCTTTTGTTCTATTGTTAACAGAATTCTTAAATATCACCCATGGCATGTGGAATGGTTCTGCTTCTTGAACTGGATTACCCTCTGAGGCATACAATATTTGTACAAGAAATCAAACTGAATATATGAAACAATGCATAGTTTTATTAATTAAGAAATTCTCACTAATGAACTTTTAATCTAGTTACATTATGACACACAATGCGATTAACGAATTGTAGCCAGCGACTTCGAAAGTCATATCCACTTCCGAAGAATTGTGAGGATGACATTGATTTCAAGATATGCATCCTGAAAGTTTCCAACCAAGGGCATTGGCAAGTATTTTTTTAGATTTAATGTTCCAGAGGAGTAGGCAGCCCTTGGCAACCCTTCCTGAACAGCTGCTTTGGGCAGGTTCCGGCAGGCGGCAAAATAAGTTTATGCTAGCGCTGTCTCAGCAATCCCTTGCATCATTATAATTGGAAGCAACTTCGCATTTTTTTCTTTGAAACCAGCCCATTAACTGTGCCATGTGTTACATTGAATGATGTACACATCAGAATGCAATTGTTTTATGAAATTTGAGCAAGAACAATACAGCAGTAAATGTAAAATGTTTCTTCAAAATATTTAAGCGAAATATGCGGGTCCCTGTAGTAAGTAGTTATGGCTTAAAGGGCCCCTCACTATGCTTCATCCTTGTAAACAGACAAGCCCCTTGCATAGATCATGGGCTAACAATTGTGTCTGGAAAGTATCAAACTGCAGCATGGCTCATGCGCCCTTCCTCTCAAGAGAGCCACACTTCCTGCCATCAAATCAAGGTCACATACATAAATTTCTCTATGTAAGAAGCAGTGCCTGCAAGATCACTTATTGTGACATGTTAATTTGGTAGATCATCCTATGCAAAGCATGGAAAACTGCCACAGGAAGAGGGCCATATAGCAAAAAAAAAAAAAAGAAATACAGAAAAGAAACATGAAGGCAAGCCTGATGATCTAAACGTAAGGTGGTCCCTTGGCTCAGGTATGGGAGAATACAGAGAAAGAGTGTCATTTACGAGACACTATTTGAGGCAAACAAATAGTGTCGCAGTGAAGCTCGCCTCCTTTCAGCATGGCAACGCAACATTTCAATGCCTTCTACCTCGTCTAACAATTAGCCAATTAAATAATTTCTTTGGGTGAAATGCTCCATAGACTATTTTACAACTTCCAACATATAAGTAACATTTAAAACGGGGCCTGCAGAAGGGCTCGTTAAGTGGGGTGTAAACTCATTAGAATTATTGCCAGCAGTCAAGTGGGGGGATTTCTCTCCACTTTGAACAGAGCGCCACTGTAGCATGAGCAGGTGCATGATAACAGGGGTGCACTCTCATGTATTTTGTGCACTTGCAATCTTTTTTGTGAAATACCATTACTATGCAGCAGAATGCAATTCTAACTCCTTTTCTTATGCATTTCAGCATCCTCATTGCATGAAGACATCAGGCCATCAACTCTCATGCACTTTGATGAAATCATACCCATTATAGCACGAGACGCCAAGAACACCCTCCAAGTGAAGCAGAAAATTCGCACATTTATTGATATTTATATTGAGCAACATAGGAAAGCTGAAGATGTTTCATTTGGACGAAGAACAGAAGGTCAAGTTTTGATCTAGTTGTGTATACATAGAAATAAACCTTTTATTTATATTATTTGGGATTGCTAATAATGGGTTTAACCATGCGAGCAAGGACATGGTATGTATCTTGGTCACAGCAGGAACACGGGTGTGTGTAGGTTCTTACTGTGTCAGTGCATTTCGAAAGCCAGTTGCTGAGAATGCCATGCAGGTGTACTTGGCACAACCACATTTCGTTCATACATAGCGGGGTCCGAAATAAGTACTATCTCTGTAAATTATCGAGCAATATGCAGTCAAATCTTGATATAATGAATACCGGGGACCGCTAAAAATCGTTGGTTATTTTGAAATATTGTTGTAATAAAAAAATTGCAGTTATAAGCCAGTGGGCCAACCTAGGTATGAAAATGACATACCTTGGCAGTAGATGCGTGTGCAGACGGGCATACTCTCAAATAAATATGTTTCACGCACTTCAAGGCTGCTTTATTTAAAGAAATTAGTGATTTTCTTCTGGCGCATGCTGCACGCACGACCGATTAGGAACGTGCCTACATCTTCCACTTTGTGCAATACCTCATTGGGTACGTCATTGCAACGAGCGATGAAAGTTCGGACTCTGTTCATGTGCGCTAAAACATGAATGTTTGACATGATCTCATCTTCTGTGTTCAGTGACCCACAGTCATATTGCATCATCACTGGAGACGTCGCGAGTGCAGTTAACAACCTCTTTGGTTGTCAGGTCCGCCGTTATTAGTGCTGTGCTGTCGCTCTCCACATAGTCGAAGAAAGAGACGGCGGGCAGCAGTTCCGCAACCTCGGTCCACAGGTGTCCTGGGTTGTCCTCAGCCACCTCCAAGGTCATGAAGCTGCACAGGCGCTTTGACAAGACCTGCACATGGTGGACACCTTCAAGTTCCACCAAGCTCCTGTGAGCATTTGCGTGGACGAATATTGATTGCAGTCGGCTGCTTTAGGCGGAGGTTTATAATCAACCGCTGCAAAAGGCGCTTACATAATTCTGCTTTCAGACGTTATAATGCCCTAGTCCAGGGGCTGCAGCAAGGACTGTTGTTTCGTGGTAGAAACTCCAAGCGAACGTGCGTCAAGCAAACATTCACAATGTGAGCAGAGCAGTTGTCGACAACCAGTAGAATTCTTCGGTCATCCCTCCTCATTTGTTCGTCGAGTTTGTGTAGCCACTCGGAAAAGAGCTCTTTGCTCATCCAGGCTAGTTTGTTGGCGCAGTTGTTGTACGGTAACGATATGACGTTTTTCATGCAGCGAGGCTTCACGTACTTGCTTACGACAAGCGGTTTAATTTTCTTCATGCTCTTGCATTGCAGCAGAGCAGGACTGTCAGGCGAAGATGCGATTTCTTCCCTCCTTTGCACTGCTTCCCTTTAAAGTGCATCGTTCGATCTGGCAGGAGCTGATAAAAACATGCGGTCTCATCCGCGTTGAAAATATCATCTTCAGAATACGGTTCAGCGACCTCTAGAAAAGAATAATTGCGCCAGGAATCTGTGCCTTCTCTGTCAGCAGCCTTTTCCTCGCCCGAGACTACCTGCCAAGTTATTCCGTTCCTTTGGTGGAAATGGAAAATCCAACCCACACTGCCATCTAACCCAGTTCTTTCAAGTGCATCGGCAAATTCGCATGCTTTTTCTTGAAGCATTGGACCAGACACGAGAAGGTTTTGCAGTCTGGCATCTTTGAACCACGTGAGAACAGCTTAGTCCACATTTTGAAGGTTTCCCAATCGCAGCCGTTTCCTCGTAGGAGCGAGTTGTGATTCCAGGTGAAGCTTGACAATCTTGTCTCAGTCTTTCAAAATGATCGCAATGGTCGATGCAGCAGTGCCACGCTGTCTGCACACATTGATTTGCTTTTTTCCTGCGTCAATTTGCTGGAATACATCCAATTTGTCCTGCAGCAAAAACTGCTCTCGCTTCTTCTTGGCGCCGTCGCTAGCTGCATTCATCGTTGGATCTCGCACAAACATCGCCAAACCTTTGTCGTGAAGTTCTTGAAGTTTATGGTGATGCAGTTGACACTCAACATGGTGATGCTGACAGCTATGGTGACATGGTGATGATGATAATAGCTACTGCACCTGCGGTTTCTGTTTCACGCGAGAGTTGTTGCGCTGTTACTTTTAGCCAAATTTGTAATACTGATGTTCCTCTGTTATAAAGGGGAAAATAAACTACATGCATTATTCGGAAATATGCACTGTATTGCAATTCCTTGTTCTGAAATATTTTTAGATTCAAAATATAGGCAATCTGGCAGGAATTTTTCACAATCGTAAATTTGAGAAATTCATTAATGTTTGGTTTGTAGTAACGAGATTCGACTAGGTATATAAGCAAAATTAGATTGAACATCTGAAATGGTTCAATACTGGATGTGGAAATATTATGTCAGCTGTTTTATCAGTTGAGTGATAGTTTGTTCTTCAATATAGTATTTTGTTATCCTTCGTCCGGGGGCATTGGGAATACAGCCTAGCAAACAACAGGCGAGCACTTCAATAACACCATATGCATAATAACTGCATATTGTTACGTTTCGCCTACGACGCGCGGTATAGCCGGCGCGGATGCAGCGGACGCCGGGGCTTCGTTCAAAGCGGCGGACATTTTGGCCGGTTCAGCGCTGCCGCAACGCCTCCCCGCCAAGCGCGTCCAGGCATGTTTCAATGCCACGTGTATTCGTGTGTGCGTGTGTGTGTGTGTGTGCATGTTGGTGCCCACGCCTGTCAAGGCGCGGCAGCCGGGGAGAGGAGCTCCCCAAGTGTGAAGCGAGGAGGTCTGACCGGCGCCGGCCCGGCGGATGCGTCACCTAGTCTCGACGTGCCCGAGCACCGCCGTCATGTGGCCTCATCCAGAGACGTTCCTTCTTGCCCGCGACTCCGACAGTATAAAAGCAGCTGCCCCCGGACGCCAGGAGAGAGGCTCCGATTTCTTCTGTCGAGTAACGTGCTCTCCCGTCTCCCCACTTCGGTCGACCTGACCGCCCGCTCTTTTGCGATGCTAGAATAAACAAGTTGTTCTGTTAGCAGTCGACTCATGCTTTGCCAGGACCTTCGGATGCTTCCAGTTGTGCCCCAGGCCGCCAGGCCAACGCTACCCTTGGGGCTTGCGACCCATATGCAACAATATTCTTATTGCATAAGCGCAGGCACCTTCTGCAGATAACCCTTACAAGTGCATCAGTAGAACATAAAGCAATGCACTCTTGTGTTCACCATCATCAAGATTGTAATCAGCTGCCATAATTCAGCATGACTGCCTGAAGTAGAAGTAATCACTGACACATTATTAGCTAGCCATCAAATTTCGGTTGAAAAAACAAATACTCTGACTTTTTATGTCATAATACAACAGGCAGTGAGTCGTCAAAGAGGGTCGACGTTCCTAAGAACCACAATAGTATTTTAAAAATCGATATTGCTCATATTAGCGCGGGTTGAGTTTTGGCCTTGTTGATATATGACATTTTTTCTAGTTGCGCAGAAACTTTGTGCAAAACAGACAGAATGAATTGAGGTCGAAGCACGCGCATCAGTGTGTCTTTCAACTTGTGTTCATTTTGTTCCACCTTTCTACGTTAAGTGCTAGAAAAAATGCTGATATTCCTCGTACCACGTGGTATGACTACTAGTATTGCCAACCTTTCTTAAGCGGATACATAGAAGTAGCTAACTGTTTACTTAAGTCTTGCTTTGAAATGGTTAAAATAGTGCTAAAACAGTCGTGTGATTTTTCAATAATGTTGGCGTTCTTGAAACATATAACGTGAGCTAATATGGCGTTTCAGGTTGAGCTAGTGTACTTGCATGTGATGAATCTAATAAACAGTAAACTTATGAGCACGATGTACATGACTTACTTTACTAGTGTAGCTAAACAATCAATGCACGATGACAGCTGAAATCCTGTGCCTGCCTTCAGATTTTGGAAGTTACAAATCCAGAACTGTTTAAAAGAAGATGGATCACCCGATTTTCCTATCACAAAGGGGCACTTGGTCAATGTCATGCGTGCAACGTTCTAGTTTTTGGTGCTCACAAAAAATATTAAATTATGCGACACAGTCTTCGTCATGTTACTGTGGAAACGACCACCACTTCAAACGGCATCCATTTGAAAGCTCCTTGTGCTATATGGTATGCTGCTGAAATAAAGATGTATGTATGTATGTATGTATGTATGTATGTATGTATGTATGTATGTATGTATGTATGTATGCATGCATGTATGTATGTATGTCCGAATGAAGTAAGAAACAAAGGTGTTGCGGTCCAGTTCGCGTGAACTCTCCCAACCACTCCAATATATGCTTTCATACAGCTAATTTGTCCTAGTTCTTATGCACCTTGTGGTGCTGCAAGCCTTGCACAATATTTATTTATAAATGTTTTGCTAATTTAACTTACTGCTACGCCTGCCAGTGTCCACTATCAATGCTTAGTGAAACTGCTGCATCCCCATTCATTCATTGTAATGGGTTCCACGAAAAATAAAAAAAAATAAAATAAAACATATATTGTGAGCAATATGTGAGGCCGCAAACTAAGGCCTCCACAAGCTTATATCAAACTCGCTTCGTCATGGCCACAGAGGCCATGCACCATTCAGCCTGTTTCGGCTGCCTAATTATAAATGTCTTCTAGAAATTAATTTTCGAAGCAAGTTTGGTAACGGCAAAGTCGCTAAAATGTCGCCAGTTCTGTCACGTCGCCAAAAAATTTGGCCAGTTGCTAAATAGGCCAAAATGTCACTAAATCTAGTGACAAATATGCTAAAATGGCAACACAGATATTATAGCAGAGCTTAGTCAGGAACAACTCTGGCGTGGAAAGGGGGTGGGATCAACAGCGTGAGACAACTTCCACCTGCCTCCCCCACCCCCATTCACCGAAAATTCATCAACATTAGGATACACCCCAATGCCAAATTTGAGCGCAGATTATAGGTGTTTTCATTTCGCGATATATTGGTTGGCGCCGACAATCTGTCTCGTGCGGCGTCTTGCAAACGGTGCGAAGTGTGGCACGACGGCCTCGTTTATCGGGAGATCGCGAACGAGAGCCCGTGGGTGACGCGTGGGTGCGATTCACAGCAGCCGCCGCAAACAGACCTCCGCTAATGCGGCACTTTCTTTCATACGCCCAGTACATAGTATTGTTGGACGCGCGCTCGCCGTATGTCATTGGTGAACAGACGACGCGTGCTATTCTGGTGCCATCTCGTAACCATCGTCGCCGTAGAGCGGCACTACCCTTTTCTTACACCTTCGCAATACCCTCCTACTCCACTTTCCGCCTCATGCTTTCACAGCACACTCCTCCTCCACTTTCCTCCTCGCGCTCTCTTTTGATCTCGCTGCGCTCCACGTTCGCTCGTTACGTCGTTGGTCGCCGAGGTGCGCCGACGCTCAACGCAGGAACAGGCGCTTTAGAGCTGCGCTGTAAAAAAGAGGAAATAATCCTGGCAACGTACACCATTATTTTATAATCAACGAAGGCAGCAGCTGTGGAAACTGAGTGTGCGAACACAGTAAGGTTGCTCGAATAACGCTTCTCCTTTGATGAGGGTGAAAGGCCTGGCAACCAGGGCGTGGAGAGTATGTGTACTTTCTGGTTTATGCGTGTGAGTGCGGCGCTGCTTGTACGTGTTGCCACCATGTGGTGCGGAACAATTTAGGGAAGTTTTAGCTCGTTCAGTGAAATAGTTACGTGGTATCAGCTCATAGAAAATGGTCGGACAACCAGTGTGTAGTACTTGGCTGCAGTACATGTACGAATGACAGTCGAGAGCGCTACAAGCAGTAAATCACATCGCCCTTTTTTGCTACCCGTTGAACTATAGAAAGCGGAAGCGATCTTGACTGAGCAGAGGTGCGACGTGCATGCAGCCACGATGTGTGCGTGGTTATGAACTATGCCAGTTGCATCCTTTCCTACTCGGCAAATAGAAGTTGCATCCCAAAGAAATAAATTATGGGGGTTCACGTGCCAAAACCACGATTTCATTATGAGGCACGCTTAGTGGGGGACTCCGGAGTAATTTGGACCACCTGAGGTTCTTTAACGTACACCTAAATCTAAGTACACTGGTGTTTTCGCGTTTCGCATCCATTGCATTGTGGTCGCCGTGGCCGGCATTCGATCCCAGGACCTCGTGCTTAGCAGTCCAATCCCATAGCCACTAAGGAACCACGGCGGGTAGAAGTTGCATCCACGGATATATTCATTTCATACTATTGGAAGCGCAATAAAAAACAAAGGAAACTTATCACTGTTTCGTCGCCTGGTGGGGGAATTAAAACTTCATAGAAGTGCTCATGTACCGCCAACTCAATGCAGCCCCAAAGTATCCAAGCGCCAGTCGTGAGCATACTTGCGCCAGCCACCGGTATCATTCTCACACATTTTAAATCTACGGTACTAGGTGTAGACCTGGCCTCCTGTGTGAGCCTGATGGTTCAGGCCAGCACAGCAACCACTTCGATTAACAAATCAACATGGTACATAGCACTTATGCTTAAGCACTAGCTTTTCATGTTCTAAAATAGAATAAACAAAAAACAAAATGAATAAACGAAATACCACAATATCTTAACAAATTTCGGTTTGCAGGTGACATTGTACTGTTCACCAACAGTGGGAAATAATTGCAACGAATGATTGAGTACCCTAAATGTTCCCTGAAATGTTTCGAACAAATTTTGTAGAGGCGTAGGGTGAAGCTACAGTAAAGCATTCGAGCGACATTTTAAGCGAATAGTCGAAGTTACCCTCCTCTTTAGCCGGGCTTTTCCTCCGTAACTCGTTTGGCGAGCGATCAAGGCTAAGCGCTGGCTTTGCGTCATGATGTGACGTCGTGTCGTCAACTTCCGATGCCTTGGAGCCAGCGCGCGAAGCCTCTCCAACCTCTCCGCTAGCCGCCTAACCATCGATCCCCAGCGAGAACTATCCAAGCAGCGTGCGTTGCGAGCGTTCTGTCGCAGCGCCGAGGGTGTCCGGTATTCCGGAAGACGCAGGCGAGCTGGGCGTTTTGATGGATTGGCGGTGGCGTCCACGTGAGCGGCCTTCACGGCATGCAGCCACCTGGTGGCGCAGAGCTCAAACAGCCAAACACAAAGCTAATATTGCTGTAACCAAGAGTAAGATGTTTTAAACATTGAAAAAAAAAGACAGCGTGTTACGATTACGCTGATGTCGAAAATTTACACCATAAGCAAAGTAGAGTGCACTTGGTTACTGCTGTATTAGCTCTGTGTTTGTCTGGTTGAGCTCAGCGTCATCAGGTGGATGCACACTGCAGGCCGCTAACGTTTGCGGCCCTGCCCATCCGGCAAAATGCCCAATACGCCTGCATTGACCGGAATACCGGACACGTTAGAGCTCTCTATTCTTGAACTAATCCTCCGGCGTGTAGTGACGGCCGCAAATGCGTAGATGGTGGCGCAGATCGGATACTCACAGCCCAGTGCGCTGCAACCTCAACGCTGGCATGTTGCCTTGCAGAGGGACATGATGTCGCAGCTTGACATGTCGCCGATCGCTAGATTTGCAGCCCACAACGTAGCAAAGGCGATCCATTGTGCTCGCGAAAAGGTAAGTTCGAGACCTACACTAAACGCACAGCTCGCGTCAACAGGGCGAACGTTGTAACACAAGCAGGCCACGACACTTGCTTGGTGTGTGCCGGAAGTGCTTGAGTGTAGTGAGAAATTGTCGTTGTGTATCCTATTTCGATCCCGCGACCTCGTGCTTAGCATTCCAACTCCATAGCCACTAAGCGATCACGGCAGGTAAAAGTTGCATCTACGGATATATTTATTTCATACTATTGGCAGCGCAATAAAAAACAAAAAAGAACACCGCTATTTCGGTTACTTTTTTATAGCATCAGATTAACAACATTTCAACTATTACGAACATTTATTCACCATAAAGTAGGAAAAATTATTGATGAAGCAACTTACCGTACAATCGGACAGCTTGCCCAATCAACGTCACGCGCGCCCGCTGCGCAGATGATGACGGGGTGGCTAAAAACAAAGGAATTTATGTACTAAAACTTGTGGAGTTGAGGCGGCTCTGCAAAAGTGAAGCCGGTCGCCACCATCTTGCCAGAGGCAAAAAAGCCCGAACCGGAGTAGCCACCGTAGCACAGGGTGGAGTACGTTCTTCGTGCTTATTAGAGAAATTAATGCGTCCGGTATGCCGGCAAGCGCGGGAGGTTTGCCGCATTAGCGGGGGCGTAAACGTGAGCGGCCAGATTGGTGGCGCCACCTGGTGGTGCTAAGCTCACCCACACAAACACAAAGTCGATTACTGTATTCTGCTTAGCTGCTGGTGTAAATTTTTGACAGCGGCGTAATCGTGTTCACCATTACGCCGCTAGCGAAAATTTGCACCAGCAGTGAAGCAAGATACAGTGGGTTACTGCAATTTTAGCTCCGTGTTTACTCTCTCTACACCACCAGGCTCCTCTACACCACCAGCTACTCTACGCCACCAGGCGGCTGCACCGCTCCGGCCGCTCACGTCCCACGCAAATCCGGCAATCCGCCCAAACTGCCCCCGTTTGCGGGAATAGCGGACAGGCGAAAAGTGTCTATTGATTGTGGGCAGTCGGAACAGTGTTTGACTGTGGTGGGCTCTCCCAGGGCATTACAATATCTCAGTAAGTCATGGCTGCGTCAATCACGTAAAGTAGACGCCCCTGGTGTAAAGGTCCCCCTGTGATGCAGCTTTAACATAAGCTCTCATTGTTTCCTCACGACCGGTTGATGCGCGTACATTTGCATCGGTTGTGAACGGTTAGGAATTTGCTCGTCACTGGCACGTCGCTGCGTTTGTTGTTATGTAGCGCTGCTGACTCGGCTTGTAACTTGCGGCACGCTTTTTCCACGACCTTCTATATTTCGTTTGCATGTATCACGTAATGCCTGTGTCTGTAATAGGGAAACCAATGTGACGCATGCACAAGAAGGACAAGCGCACGATTTGTCACAAAAAGGGGGGGGGGGGGAGGTGCTATAAGTGGGGCGCTCATCCAGCCAGAACTATTAGGTAAACAAGGTGAATCGAAATTGAAATCCGGTCCACTTGTTCCCTTGTGTACACATCTGCATGTCTCACTGGCGTCCTGTTCGTTCACAGATACGCACCAACTCCCCCAGAAAATGTTGTGTGGTAATGCGGTTTGTACACATGACCCCTTCTGTTCAATTCCAATTGCAAGATTTCAGAGTGCTGCATATTGTCTAGCATACACGACATCCCTCGGAAATCCAATCGAGCGTTTTGTTAGGAGCTCGAACACTGCTTTCGAGACATGCCTTATTTAAAAATCAATAGACACAGATCGTAAGTTCCAAACTGAGCTTGTAGTGAACCACTATATACGTTTCTAAAAGTTGAAGTGTCACTCAAAAGTGTTTTTGCTAGTATTATGTTTTTGTAGCAGTGCTGACTGGTATGTTTATGTTGTTGGAATATAAGTAACCGGGCCAGTTAAATGCGTATGTTACATCGACAAATGTTCTTGACGCGATGGATGAGATATATCAGTTTCTTTACGTGGACATAAATTATAGGAGAACGTCCACAGTAAAGTTCGATGATCATAATCATCATCATCAGCCTGGTTACGCCCACTGCAGGGCAAAGGCCTCTCCCATACTTCTCGAACTACTCCGGTCATGTACTAATTGTGGCCATTAGTACATGACTGGGGTAGTTGAAGTATGATGATGCAACCTCTGAATTCAGTATATGAATATAAATTGTTTCAGGGTGCTAAATCCATGATTTGCAGTGTCTGTCTTGAGAAAACCAGCTTGGCAGTTTTGTCAGTTTTGTACCAAAACAAAAACGTCTTCATGGAACATTGCAAATAAAATAAGATCTCTAATAGCTTGAGGGCCTATTTTAAACTGCCCGGAGGCGATAAAAAAAACGTGAATTGCAGTTTCTCCTCATGTACAGAGCATTACGATACCAGCCCAATTCACGAAAAGTAACACAGACCTGTAAATGAAAACGCTGGTCGCGCCCTATAGTCAGAAGTGGCTGGTGGAAGGTACACGAGGACTTTTCAAAAGGTGGCTGAAAAAATTTGGAGGACGTAAGCTTCACCTTTAATAGTGAAACGCGATAACATTCAAAGATCCCCGACTGCTTCTCACTTTTCCCGGCAACTGCAGATTATGTAACCGTTATGTTTACCAGCAAACGCTACAGTTGAACGCTTTGCACGAAGGCGAGCTTTCTGGTAGAAACGCGGCGTCTTGCGTGGGCCGCGAGGTCTGTCTGCGGCGGCTGCTGCGAATGGCGCCCACGCGTGACCCACGCGCTGCCTCTCGCGATCTCCCGATTAGCGAGGTAGTCGCCCCACACATCGCTCCGTTTGCAGTATGCGCACGAAACAGATCGTCCGCGTCAGCCAATATATCGCGAAATGAAAACACGTGTAGATCTTGTATTAAGCAGTATCGCAATCGTCCGTCAATTTTTACGGCAGAAAGAAACGGTACAACCTGGGCCAAACCCGAAGGCGGTACAATGTCTCGCGGCGTCTTCGTAGCATTCTGGCATGAGCAAATGATTGGAGAATGAGAGCCGACAACGAAGATGGCGGTCCAGTTTAACACAGCGTCCCAAAGCGTTAGCTGCCAAGTGGCGAGAATGGCACAAACTGACACGTTTCCGCTCGTGACGGAAGGAAGAACGTTAATTATAGTGCCCGAACAGAATTTAGAGCTCACACAAGTGCTCTAGCTCATGCTATGTATGTAGGACGTGACGTATGCGTGCCAGTCCTGCCAAAAAAAAGTGTAATACAGACGAACGCCTTTATAATGAAGTGCTTAGGGCCTCCTGAATCCTTCGTTATACAGGTCACTTCATTGTAGATGTCGCGCAGGGCACACCACACACAAGAACAAGGACAGAGTTATTTCTTCGTTATACAGGGCATTCTGTTCTGAAGGTGTTCGTTGTAGAGCTGTTCGACTGCAGTTGGCGTCGGCACAGGAGAAACCTGCGTGCGGTTTGAACATCGCGCTGCTGTGCTTGCGTCGTCAGTTGTTTCATGCAACCATTGATATTCGCGACGGCTATTAGAGTCAAGTAATACACGCACAAGCGTGCGTGTTATCGCTCATAACCACTGCAGTCTTTGTACTCTTCTGACAAATACTTCGTCATTGTACGATTAACAAGAAAATCAGAAAATCTTCTTGAAAGCAGCTTGGGTCGCAGCAAAAGCCTTTTAGCCTAATATCTCCCGGGTATATAGCCCTTAAAGAGCACAAACGCGATGTTGAACGTCATGTTTGGCAAGAACTCGCTTTTTGGGAGCCGAAAAAGACCACCTCGTCGACGCCGACCCTGATATGCAAGGAAAATGGCATAGCGTGAATGTCACCGTGTAGATGTGATATTGTTGCGATACTCGCAGTGACCCAAGTTGATGCCAAAAAATGCTTCTTGAAGAGTGGCAGATGCCCATTAGCTATTGGGGCACATACCCAGTGATACACAACTAGCGGCTCCATACCCAGTGGCATGTATTTTATACATTTTTCATAAATCGTCGGTGATTTTTCTTGCTCTTCCCGTATTTATATAATTAAATACGCCACAATGCTAACGTGCACATCAAGATATTATCTGGAATACAAGTGCTGCTGCTCCACGTCTTAGGCTACCGTGGTGAGCTCTGTTGGCGGGGTGCATTTACATCGCAATTTGCACGAATTTTCTATTTCATATACAGTTGAAACTCGGTTTAAAGAAGTTATGACGACGCTCGAAATATTTCGTTAAATCGGGAAATTTGCAGAATCGAGTTAGGGATTTTTAGGTTCTTCGAAATCTAAAATTGTAAGGTAGCGACACCCAAAGTGTACCGCAGCATTGAATTTGCCGCTAACGCCTGCGCGTGGAAAAAGTCCGCGAGGACGGCCCAATTGCAGCCGCCCTAGCGCCGCATGGTACGAAGAACGCTAGTGACTGCTGAGTCCTTTATTCGGGGCATGGACGCGGCGTTCGTCATCGTCAAGTTAAAGCTAGGGCTGTGACTAGGGTGCCTAGATGTTTTAACGCGATAGCGTTAGAGTACAGGCTCAAAGAAAAACCAGTCTGCGTCAAAACTGGAAAGAAATTACAGCTTTTTTTTTTACTCATTTATTTCCGCAATAGCTTCGTTAGATCGGGTTTATTGCGAGCTAGTTTCGTTAATTCGGGTTGATGACAACATTGGACCTTATGGGTACTTGCCGGGAAATTGAAATTTCTTCGTGAGGTCGGGAACTTCGTAAAATCGGGTTTCGTTAGGTCGAGTTTTAACTGTTACCTGGTGCCATGAATGGGGCCTGCCCCTTACAAGTGGCGACCTTTCTCAAAAGCAGGCACACGAAAATGCGTTTTGAGGTACGCCAGGCCTCAAAACCCGCAGTGCGGAATCACTGAAAGCGCCGGGTTCGCCTTCGTCCCGCCACATGCTTCACATGCCAGTGCTCTCACTTACGCCGTTTACGGCGCTTTTAGTCAGCACGTCGCTGCCGCACCACTTACGACGTCCTTACGAGTCCTTACGTCGGCCCCGTGGTGCCTACAGATACCCCGATGCGTTCAGTGGCAATGACGACGACGACGAAGACGTCGAGGACTGGTTCGCATGGTACGAGAGGGTGAGCACGCATAATCGCACGGATGACACCAGGAAGTTGAACACGGTGCTTGAACTTGGTGCTTGGGTGAGCATCTTAAAGATATCTCAGTAGTGCATTGCTATTGGTGAGGTAGTCGTTAAAATGTGTGTTGCAACGGCGAGTCGTCTTGGAATCTTTTGGTGACAAGCATTTATGAGCTAAAAAATAAACTTAAATCTCAGTTTGTTTCTCGTGTGGTGCAGCACCAAGTCTTTTAACATCATAGGTGTGCTGTTTGTTGCCAGTAATGTTACTCCTGGCTGCACAAGTTGATGCATAGAATGCACTCAAAGGAAAAGAATGGGGGACAACAAATAGCAGTTCAGGAGTAGATGTGGGCTGTATGAAGACCACTGCACCAAATTTGATGAGGTTTGTTGTATTTAAAAGAAAAAGTTAAAATCCAGTAATTGTAGGAAGCCAAATTTTGATTTATGCGACCAACTTAAGAAAAGCTGTTGTGTAAAATAGCGAATTTACAGAAAACGAAGATATGTTCCCAACTGTGTCTCTCCGCAATGAAAGAGATATCAAAATTGTGTCGATTGCAACTAATAGTACATCTATAGTGGACGAAATTGTATTATACAAAGCTCTCAACGATACCATTATTATGTAAGTAGGACTTTTGCAAAACTCTTGTAAACAATTTATCACTTTCCTGCACGATATAAATTCATATAACAAGTTTGTACGCTTTGGGTGCTCTAACGGATGCAGTTTACAGAACAATATCTGTTTTTGGTGTAGAGCTACGCATTTGTAAACATTTTGCTTCTATTTTTTCATCATCATCAGCCTGTTTTATGTCCACTGCAGGACGAAGGCCTCTCCCTGCAATCACCGATTACCCCTGTTCCTTCGCCAACCGATTCCAACTAGCGCTCGCGAATTTCCCAATTTCATTGCTCCACCTAGTCTTCTGTTGTCCGGGATTGCGTTTCCCTTCTCTTGGTACCCACATTGTAACCCTTATCGTCCAACGGTTATCTAACGTGCGCATTGCATGACCTGCCCAGCTCCATTTTTTTTATCTTGATATCAATTAGAATATCGTCTATACCCGTTTACTCTCTGATCCAAACCGCTCTGTTTCTGACGTTATGCCTAGCAATCTTCGTTCCATCGCTCTTTGCGCGGTCTTTGTTGTCAAGCTTCTTTGTCAGTCTCTGGAAAGACTCTGGAAGACTGGAAAGCAGCAACGGTAATTCCTTTTCATAATTCTGGTGGCAAGCATAATCTCCCTAACTACCGCTGTATTTCTCTTACGTCCGTTCCTTGTAAACTAATGGAACAGGTTATTTACACCCATCATGTTAATATCTTGGACTCAAATAACTTTTTCCACAGCTCCCAACATGGCTTTCGTAAGGTCTTTTCATGCGAAACACAACTATACTCATATTTACTAATGATTTGAATGTTGTCCTTGATACAGGTGAGGAAAGTGACTGCATCTTTTTAGACTTTGCGGAAGCACTCGATAAGGTTAATCATCATCTGCTTGTAATAAAACTGCGCCACTTACGTAATGACCCGCTATTGATCCAGTGGATTGAAGAATTTCTTTCTAACAGCACACAGTTTGTTACCACTAGTGATAGCGATCTTTCTGAGGTGCCCGTGCGTCCAGGCATTCGCCAAGGTTCTTTTCCAGGCCCACTACTTTTTTATAATTTATATAAACGATTTACCTAATATGAATTCATCCACTTGTCTTTTTGCGGACGATTGTGTTATTAATTAAGGGAAATTGAGACATCCACCCAATCATAGCATTGCTACAAAGGAAACCAATATGGGTTCCTCGAAAGAAAAGCGTCGCAGCTCAAGAAAAATTCTTGCTGGTCCGGGGCTCGAACCCGGGACCACCGCCTCTCCGGAGCAGCCGCTCTATCATGTGAGCTAACCATGCGGCTAGCAGATGGCAGGGCGAACCTAGTCCGGTACTCGAACCCAGGACCACCGTTTTTGCGGGGTAGCCACTCTACCATCTGAGCTAACCAGGCGGCTAGCAGATGGCAGGGTGACATTGCGAGGCTTTTCTTTTGAGGAACCTGTATGGGTTTCCTTTGTAGCAATTGCTACGATTGGGTGGATGTCTCAATTTCCCTTCATTAGTTACTTCTCTCCACCTTGCGGGTTTCCGAAGAGCTTTTACGTCAAACTCTTGCCTTTGCTTGGAGTTGTTCACAAATTGGACTTCGTCCTGCCTTCTGCTAGCCGCTTGGTTAGCTCAGATGATAGAGCGGCTGCCCCGCAAAAGCGGTGGTCTTGGGTTCGAGTCACGGACCAGGACGAATTTTTCAATTGCGAGGCTTTTCTTTAAGGAAACCGTATGGGTTTCCTTTGTAGCAATTGCTACGATTGGGTGGATGTCTTAATTTCCCTTAATTAATTACTTCTCTCCACCTTGCGAGTTTCCGCAGAACCATTACATCAAACGATTATGTTATATACCGGAAAGTTACAAATCGTGCCGGCATCAAACCCCTTCAACGAGGCCTTGATAATATAAGAATTGGTGCAAGCTCTGGAAAATGCAATTTAACATTTGCAAGTGTAAAACAATGAGTGTCTCCCGTAACCACGCTCCTCTCCCTGACTACTCTTCTTTGAACGCAATCCTGTTTGAATCTGTTCTGACTTTTAGCTATCTTGCTATGCACACTACTCTTTGTCATGGGCTGATCAAATTTACTACATAACATCCAAATCGAATCGTATGATCGGTTACCTAAAGCATCATTTTTCTCGTGCACCATCATCATGAAAGAAACAGCTACATGTCACTTACGTCCATCCTTTGCTCGAGTATGATTTATCCATATGGGATCGTGGCGCGGTAATACTTATCAACAATCTTGAAGCATTTAAAATCGCTCAATACATTTCATACTTTCTATTATAGAACATCCAGTGTAACTTACATGAAAAAGAGCCTTAATCTGCGTTGCCTCGTCGTGCGCAGAAAATTCTCTCGCCTCTGGTTTTTCCCGAAGATCTGCTATCACAGTCACGTACTTAAATCGCGCTTGATACAGCCTGATCCTTCCATGTATTCAGACCTTGATCGCCATTGCAAAGTTTATATTCCTCTATGAAACACGCTAACATATTCCCATTCATTTCTACCCAAAACTTGCGGTGACTGAAATCATCTGCCCGCCTCAACTCCCAGTATCACTAACCCATAAAAATTCCGAGATGAACTTATTAGGTGTTTTTTATGCTTTTTCCTTTTGGTTTTACATTTGTACTTTTTTGACCGTTTCTTTCTTTTCCTTTTCGTTGGTGCGTGTATCCGTGCATAGCGCAATGGCCTGTGTGTCACCATGGCATTCCATGAACCTTATGACAACATGCCATTATCTTTCTTTTTTTGCTGCGCTTTCAGATTTTCTGTTTTCTGTAAAGTGCTCCTTGTCAAATTTGTAAGCGCTCGTTCTATGTCCTCCACTCTGCAATGCTTTAATTTAAAGCACTGAGGGTACAATAAGTAAATAAATAAATAAATAAATAAATAAATAAATAAATAAATAAATAAACAGATTACGCCGGAAACTCTCGCTTGTTTGCAATACTTAATCAGTGGTTCTTCAAGTTCCCCGTGCCGGCCTCCACGGCCTTGCTTACTCCTGGCACTAAACAGTGAAGCATTTGCGTCAATTTCTTTGCACTTCGAAACCGTGATGCTGACTTTTGACGCTGTCTATGTCAATGTCTATGTGCTTCCAATCGAGGTTCTGGTTGACGACCACTAGTACCATGGATGGTCTTTCCTTTTTTTAGAACAAAGCTGTATATGGCTGGGATCCCGTGATGCTTTCGCATCTGTTGGCAAAAAACTGTAGTCATCAATGGCTCGTACCCCCGTAAGCAGTCGTACCCCCGAAAACAAGCAAAAAATGCAATGGCTCATAGCCCCGCGTAAGGCGGAGGCTACAAGCACTCAGCAGAATGAAGTGAACAGCGCATATATTCTTTGGAATCAGGCATATAACATACTGAACAGCGTACAGTTCAATAAAGACCAACGTCAAAACCAGCATGTGCACCACATAATTGATGACAAGCGCTCGTGATAGCAATGCCAAGCAGGTAACGTTCCCCGCATACGTTTTCCGGCAAAGATTACTGTTGCGCAAGCTGCCGTGGTGACGCCAGCTTGTCACGTGTGGTGGGACGTCGCTAGTCTTTTGTATATAAAATTTCCAGCGTAGCAACCGATTTCAATGTTGTTGCAGCACCGCTATAAGTGGCGGCGTGCTGTGAAAGTTAGCATTACTCCCATTCCTACCGTTACTCTAAAATAGCACAAGTATGTGGTACCATCACTCTAAAGCCATAAAGCATTGCAGACCCCCTCAGCAGTTGTAGGGGTGGTTCTCAAAAGTTCAGCTAGACATCCACTTTCGTAGGGCCGGTATGCCGAGTTTTTTTTTTGTTTTTGTTTTTAAGAGAATTTTTAAATATCACCCGTGACATGTACCACGATTCTGCTTCATGACCTGGATTGCTTTCTGAGGCGCGCATTACTTGCACAAGCAATCGAACTGAACAAGTCAGACATGCATAGCTGTACTAATTAACAAATTCTCAATAATGAACTTTTAATCTAGTTTTGTTGTGGCACACATTGCAATTAACAAATTGTAGGCAGGGACTTCGAAAGTGAGATCCACTTCGAACGAATTTTGAGGATGACACCTGTTTCGAGATATGCATTCGTAATGTTTCCAACGAAATGCATTGGTGTTACAGTAATGTTTTTAGATTTAGTGTTCCAGAGGAGTAAGCAGCACTTGGCAACCCTTCCTGAACAACTGCTGTATGCAGCTTCCGGCAGGCGGCAGAATAAGTTTATTTCTAGTGCTGTCTCGGCAGCAGCTTGCATCGTTATAAGTGAAAACAGCTTTGCATATTTTTAAACCGGGCCATTAACTGAGCCATGTGTTACATTGGATGATATTAAAATGCAATCTCTTTGCGAACTTTGAGCAAGTGAAGTTTAGCAATAAGTGCAAAACGTTTTTTCAAAATATTTAAGCGAAATATGCACGTCCCTGTACTAAGTAGTTATGGCTTAAAGGGCCCTTCACTATGCTTCGCCCTTGTAAACGGATAAGCCCATTGCATAGATCATTGACTAACGATCGCGTCTGAAAGTATCAAACTGCAGCATGGGTCATGTGCCCTTCCTCTCAAGAGAGTCACACTTCCTGCCGTCAAATCAAGGCCACACCGATAATTTCCTCTATGTAAGAAGCAGTGCCTGCAAGATCACTGATTGTGGCATGAGAATTTGGTAGATCATCCTATGCAAAGCTTGCAGAACTGTCACTGGAGAGGGCCGTACAGCAAAAAAGAAAAGCAAGAAAAGAAACATGAAGGCACGCCTTAAGACCTAAACGTAATGCGGTCCCTCGGCTCAGGTATGGGAGCATACAGAGAAAGTATCTCGTTTGCGAGACACTATTTGAGGCAAACAAAGATAGCCTCCTGGCAGCACGGCGATGCAACATTTCAATGCCTTCTATCTCGTCTAATAATTAGCCAATTTCTTGAGTGTAAACGCTCTCTAGACTGTTGTACAACTTCCAATGTATAAGTGAAATTTACAATGGGGCCTGATGAAGGGCTCTTTAAGTGCAAAGTAAACTCATTATGATTATTGCCAGCAGTCAAGGGGGGGGATTTCTCTCTACTTTAAACTGAGCGCCACTACATGGTAAGCACGTGCATCATAACAGGGGTGCACTCGCACGTAATTTATGCACTTGCAATACAAGTGAAGCAACAATGTGTAGGTTTATTGACATTTATATTGAGCAACATAGGTTAGCTGAAAATGTTTCGTTCGGACGAAGAAGAGAAAGTCAAGTTTTGGTTTGGTTGCGGATGACTAGAAATAAACACATTGTTTTTATTAATTGGCGTTGCTGATAATGGGTGTTGCCATGCGACCAAAAACATAGTATGTTCCTTGATCACAGCAGGAACACGGGAGTGTGTAGGTTTTTATAGTATCAGAGCATTCCGACAGCCAGGCGCTGAGAAAGCCATGCAGGTGTACGTGGCACAACTGTATTTCGTTCATACATGGCAGGGGTCCCAAATAAATATTTCTGTAAGTTATCCAGCAATATATAGGCAAAGTAAGATTCAGCAACTAAAATTGTTCAATACTAGATGATGTGATGTGGTGGAAATATTCTGTCAGCTGTCATATCACTTGTGAGTGATAAATAGCGTGAGTGACAGTTTCTTCTCCAATATAGTATTTTGTTATCCTTCGTCTGGGGGCATTGGCAACCCAGCCTAGCAAACAACAAGCGCGCACTTTAATAACACCATTCGCATGATAACAGCATATTCTCATTGCACAAGCACTGGCACCTTCTGTGGACAACCATTACAGAGTGTGTCAGTAGTACACAAATCAATGCACTCTTGTGTTCACCGTCATCAAGATAGTTATCAGCTGCCATAATTCAGCATGACTGCCTGAAGTGGACGTAATGACTGGCATATTATTAAGTAGCGGGTGTCAAAAAAAAAATCGTGCACTCGCCAAGAAGAAAAGAAAAATAACGAACGTGGCGTTTCGGGCCCCGTACGGGTCCCTTGATCGCAATGAAGATATGATCAAGATATCATGAAGATATGATAAGATATGATCAAGATATCAAGATATGATCCGCATAGCCACGCGGCAATTTGTGGGTGAGGTGGCGCAGCGTACGTGTGCATATCTCGGGAAGATTACCCCGCGTCTTGTGTATCGTGCGTCTAGTTGATTGAATGTTGTATGATTCGAAAAGCAAACGGGCAGTTAAGTGTTTCTCTTTTGCGATGATGGCTGCCGAGTCCCAGTCAATGCTGTGTTCGGTTAGTTCGCGGCGTTCCGCCGGGGCGTTCGCGGCTGTGCGGCCCTTGGCGACGTCATTCGTGTGTTGTTTCAAGCGCCGTTTAAAATTTCCGCCCTCGCCGATGTACGACGCGTCACACTGCTTGCATGGTATCTTGCATGGTAAATGCGTTTTCCGGTACGTCAGACCTTAAAACTCGCAGTGTGCGATTCACTGGAAGCCCAGTGATCGCCTTCGTGCCGTCGTCTGCTTCACGCGGCAGTGCTCTGACTTCTGTCGTTCGCGGCGCTGTTCACCAGCGCGTCGCTCACGGGCCGCTGGCACCTTACGACGGCCACCTGGTGCCTACAGTGACCCCGATGTGCTTATTGGCAAAGACGACCACGACCCCTACGTCGAGGACTGTCTCACATGGTACCAAAGGGTCAGCACATACAATAATACCAGGAAGTTGAAGAACGTCATCTTTTACCTCTCGGACGTGTCAAACTTGTGGTATAAGAAGCACGAAACGGACTTTCCCACCTGGTCCGCTTTCAAAGCGTCGTTCTTGGACGTTTTCGGCAGCCCTGCCACCCGGAAGCTGCGCGCTTCGGCGAAGAACGTTTGCGAGCTCTGTTGCAACATCCCGCTCAGACATTCACGAGTCATATCGATGATGTCGTCTACCTGCGCAAGCGTGTAGACGCTTTAATAGCAGAGGGAGATAAAATTCAGCGCATAATGAAGGGTATCGACGATGACGTCTTTCAGATATGCTTCTCGCGAAGCCCCCGCTCACTGTGACCGACTGTCACACTGTGTTGTCAAACTGTGTCAGAGCTACGACGAAATATGGAAGCAACGAGCTCTGACTGGGCGTCCTTACGAATGCGACAAGCCACTCACGGGGCTGGCAGTCGTCCCTGACCACTCGTTTTTCTTCGCAGAAATCAAAACCGAACATGGAGAGGTGGCTCGTCAGCTGTCTCTAGTGCTCGCCATTACTCAGCATACGGACCCGCCACCACAGCAGCAGCCCACTTATTTGGCTCCTATGCTCCGTCACACGATTCAGGAAGAGATCACCGAGGCCTTATCGGTGCTCGTTCTACCGCAGCCTGTCACCGCTCCCATGAGTTACGCTGAAGCAATGAAATGGAACCCGCCACAAATTTACTTGCCGTTTCATCCAGGGTCGCCTACGACAGTCCCTTCTATGCCCATTGCTTGGCATCGTCCCGTCGTCGCCGCAAATGCTTGGCGCACGCCCGATAAGCGGTCGATCTGTTTTGCATGTGGCAGCCCCTGCCACATCGCCAGGCACTGCGGTCGTCGCGTGTAAACGTTTCGGGACGCTCTTCATGCAACGTACTACCTTGACCGGCCCCGTTCACGCTACCACTCTTCGGATCCGCGATCCAGTATGTCTCTAAGTGGCCATCCACCATCTGTGTCCCGTCGCTCACCTTCGTCGCGTCGACACTCTTTGTCTCTGATGTCTGACTGAACTGACTGCCGCAGTTCAGGAGGCAAGAACGGCGTTCTACTGTTGAAACGCCAAAGTCCTCACCTTTTTGTGTAGAACGTTATCGAAGTTTTTGTGGACAGTGTCCGTGAATATGATCTTGAAGACACTGGCGCTTTCGTTTCCGTTATTGACGCAACCATGTGCCATAAGCTCCGAAAAGTGAGAACGTCTCTTGCTGGACTTTCCCTGCTCGCAGCAAATGGAGAGCCCGTTCAGCCCTTAGCCGCTTGCACTGCAGTTGTGATTATTGAGCGCGTTCACTAAATCATTGAATTAATCGTACTTGCATCCTGCTCTCACGATATCATACTTGGCTGGGACTTTCTTTCGGGTCACAGCGCTGTAATCGACGGCGCCCGCGCTGAACTACTCTGTCCGCTGTATCATGAGCCCATCAACAACACCCATCAGCCTAGAATCGAACTCATCGTCAAGGGAGACATGGATATTCCTCCGACCACGTCAGGTCTACTGCCGCCCGTACTATAGATCTGCAACGACCTTTCCGACGAAGTCATAATCTTTGAGCCGTCGAGCACTTTTCTAATTCGGAAAGCTATTCTGCCTTATGCGACCTTTGCCGTCTCAACCGGCTCCAGCACCCTCTTTATCTCCAATCCCCGTTCGTCAAGCTTCTTCGAGGGTAATGTCTTGGATGAGTGCAACCAATTTATTACTGGGAGATTTTCAACGTGCGAAATGAGTCGTCTAAAGCTGACTTGGATGCGCTGAGCGCCCTCAGCATTTCTGACTCCTCAGCTAACGATCTGTTCCATGGATCTATCGCCGACGGACTCTCTACTCTTCATTCACGCTCCGAGATTCTCAATCTGCTGTGCCAACTCCTCAATCCTGTCGACGTTGCCTAGGCTGCGCTTGGACGGAGCTCAACTGTTCGTCACCACATCGACATTGGCTCTAATTTACCGCTGCATCAAAGACCATATCGTGTGCCCTACACAGAACGCCGCATTATTACAGAGAAGGTCGACGACATGATACGACGCGACGTCATCCCACGGTCACATAGTCAATGGGCCTCTCCAGCGGTTTATGTAAAGAAAAAAGATAGTCCAATCCGCTTCTGCGTGGATTACCGGCGCCTTTATAAGATCACTCGAAAAGACGCACATCCCGTCTTGCCGCGGATCGACGATACCCTTGATTGCTTAAAAGGTCGCTGGCACTTTTATTCTTTATATCTGCATTCAGGGTATTCCCAGATGCCCGTTAAAGACGTCGATCGCCCCAAGACTGTCTTTTTTACACCTGACGGGTTATATGAATTCGATGTTATACCTTATGGCCTTTGCAATACGTCTGCCACCTTCGAGTGCATGATGGCCTCTCTGCTGCGCCATCTGAAGGGGTCCATATGTATTTGCTAGTAGGAAGATATTGTCGTCTTTGCACCAGAATTCGCAACGCCCCCTGAGCGCCTCAAACACGTCCTGATATGCCTAAAGGATGCTGGGCTCCAACTCATTCTCAAGAAGTGCCGCTTCGCTGCGCTGCAGCTGACAATGCTCGGTCACGTGTCCAAGGACGGTATTCTACCCGTCGCAGCTAAACTCCGTGCTGCCGCCAACTTTCTCAAACCGACGACAAAAAAAAAAAGAAGAAAGGAGTTCAGGAGCTTCGTAGGGCTTTGCTCATACTTTGGCCGGTTCTTAATTTCGCTTCTATTATGTCACCTTTGACACAGCTCCATAGCAGCGCCAGCAATATACGTGGTCTTCTGAGGGCAACCACGCATTCTCCACTCTCCACCATCTCCTTACTTCTCCCCATATATTAGGCCATTGCGATTCCATTGTTGCAACTAAAGTGCACACGGATTCCAGAGGTGCCAGTCTGGATGCAGTTCTTTCACAACGGAAACCTGGATTCTCCAACTTTGTCTTCGCATATGGCAGTCGAACGCCTATAAAGCTGAATCAAACTGTAATGTTATCGAGAAAGAATGCTTTCCACTAGTTTGGGGACTCGCCAAGTTTCGTCCGTATTTATATGACCGCGCCTTCGAAGTTGTCCCAGACTACCACCTGCTGTGTTGATTGTCTTCAATGAAGGATCCATCTGGTGGCTTTGCAGGTTAGCCTTTCCGGATTCAGGTCTACGAAATCCGCTTTGTATACTGTTCGAGCCCCAAGCATGCGGATGCTGGCACACTCTTCCGGTCACCTCTCCTTGCCGAGGCTGCATCCTTCTCCATTCTCGAACACACGCAGTGCTCTTTAGACATCGATAGCGTCTCTTCAGCGCAGCGCAACGATCCATGGACCGCTTGACTTCTTGACGTTATCTCCGAAACACCCATACTTCCGATATATCGGACGTTGCGTCGTCAAGCGTCGCACTTTGTTATTCGTGACGGCCTCCTGTACCGGTGCAGCTACTCATCGGATGGTCGGAAGTCGCTTCTAGTCATACAACGAACGTTGCGCACTGAAATATGAGCAGCTTTTCACTCAGACTCGCAATATGGTCACGTCGGTGTCTTGAAGATTTACGAACGCGTTCGGCATGGGTATTACTGTCGTGGGATGTACACCTTCATTTGTCTGTTTATTCCTGCGTGGCCTGCATGTCGGCAAAGGAAAAAAAAAAACCTCATCCTGCGACCGCTTCTTTCCAGCCGCTTCCGTGCCCTGCCCGTCCGTTCGACCGCGTCGGCATTGATCTGTATGGATCCGTGCCATGCACTACTGCAGCAACTGGTAGGCTATCGTCGCCGTCGACCCCCTAATACGGTACGCCGAAACTGCCGCTCTGCCCACTGCCCCAGCACGGGACGTCGCACCTTTACTTTTTAACCGGTTTATCCTTCGACATGGCCCCCAATGCGAACTCCTGAGCGACTTCGGCCGTGCCTTCCTATCTGACGAAGTTTAAGTCCTGCTTCATCATTGCTATATTGTCCATCGCACCATCACGGCCTACCACCCTCAGACAAACGGCCTAGTGGTTTAATTGGACTTTGGGAGAGATACGTGCGACCCATGTTGCGTCCAATTAGGCAAACTGGGACCTGGTTCTCCCTTTGCTACTTACGCCTACAACACTGCTACGCAAGTCACAACCGGTTTCCCTCCGTTTTTTCAATTGTACGTTTGTCAACCATATCATACTATAGACACCTTAGTGCTCTACAAACCCGATACCTCTGAGTATGCGCCGATTTCCGAAGCTGCCCAATATGCCGAAGAACGCCAACTGGCTAGGCGTTTCACTACGATCGACCAGCAGTGCCAGAAACAGACCCAGGACGACCACCCTCCCCCGCAACTTTCCTTCTTGGAACCCTCGTATGGTTATACGTACTACCCACGCTCCTAGTCTGTCTTCCGAACTGCTCCCTGAGTATCACGGGTCGTAAGGCGTGGTGGAGTCCTGTTAACTACGTCATCGAGCCTCTTTCTTCATCTGCTGATCTCCGCCGCTATGGAGGACGCGATATCGTTCATGTAGAACCCATTGAGTTCTACTTCGACACTCCTGTGCCGCCTCTCAGATCGTAAGGATGCCTCATGCTTATTCTGCGGGTGCAATTGTAATGAAGAGGAGGAGGACAGGGAAAGCGCAAGCAGGATCGCCAATGCAGTGCGCAAGACTGTACTCGATGTGAACCAGTGCTCTTCACTGTGGACCTTTCTGGATTCACGGCCCACGTTCAATAAACCTCTTTTCACTAATAAAGTGTTTGTGTATCCCACAAAAAGTGTGCGCTCGGGGAAAACTTGATTGTTCACCCCTCCCAAGGGGGTGTTCCCTTGAAAACAGCCGAGGAGGCATTAGAACGTGGGCACACCACCCAACAATACTCCGTGTTTTCTCAACAGTAATTTGGAAATTTTAGAGTTCACAGGTTGGAAGGTATGTGACTGGGGTGTCGAACGGTTCATTAATCACTACACCATGAACGTACGGCATGCAGCGCCAGAAAACATACCACCCGCCGTGGTGAATTAGGAAACCATTTTCAGGCAGAGGATGGCCAGACTAACGATGTAAGGTATCGATGTAAGGTATTTGACGCGGCGCTGTGTACGTTGTTGCGGCAAGACAGCAAATTAAGTTGGTTGCTTATTCATCAATTTTGTACAAGCTACAGGGAGCTGTATTGCGCGTTTGTCTGGAGAATTAGCCCCATATAGAAGCTGGAGGGGAGGGGGGTATTTTGTATGTGTGCATCTAGTCGGCATGTCCATTTCGTCTGCTGCTGAAGTGCTGATTGGCTGAGGGCAGCTGTCTCCTCACGCACACCCCAGCCCAGCCAATCAGAACTTCAGCAGCAGAAGAAATGGACACGTCCACTAGGTTTCACACTTACCGCGGAACCCCCCCCCCCCCCCCTCCGTCCGCCTCCCCTGCAATGTTTCATTGATTCCTGATCAAGATTCCTTTAGGCAACGATCCAGAATTGAGAATAACTGAGCCACCTGTTGGGTCATAAATTAATATCTTTTAAGGCTAAAGTCTTAGACGGCTCATGGCATGAAAAATATTATGTCCGACGTTACGCCGTCCCCGTTATGGCACCAAAATTCATACGGAATCAAACCCTCGACGTTTGGCGGGAGTCCACCGCGCTAACTGTGCTGTTAATCAAGGCGAATTTAACTAAGACCCACGACCTTTGCTGAGAGCAAAATTCAATGTCACCAAAATTGATGTTACGACCATTGATGGTCGAACCCACGACTACTGGTGGGCGTCCAACCCATGACCTTTGGTGTTAATTAAGGTACAATTAATTAATATGGAGTTAATTAACTCGAACTCACGGTCTTTGGTGTTAACCAAGGCAAAGTTAATTAAGGAACTCGAACTTATGACCTTCGGTGGCACTCGAACCATCAACCTTTAGTAGGGCCGAAATTCAATGGCATCAAAACTGATGGTGCCACCACTGATGGTGGAACCCCTGACCTTTGGTGGGAGTCGAACGCACGACCTTTGGTGTTAATGCGAGAATAATTATGGCAACGCTAATTAAGAAATATGTAATTAAGGCACTCGAACCCACGACAATTGGGGGGGGAAACAAGTAATAATAAGGAACAACGCATTCGAATCAGAATGTCAAGTAATTTAATGAGTGACAGCTAGTCGTTCGTATTGCTGCTTTCAGTGCACTATGCGGTCCTATGGCGAATACAGCCCTTCGCCATCTTAAATGCGAGTCAGTCAAGCATCATCGTTACCATCGTGTGCGCCGACGCCGTTGTCGTCGCACCCAGTTTAAGGTTAGAGTATTTCACTGTACAGCAAGTTTTTTTCGAAGCGTTGGGATTGTTTGGAGAGTAACTGCTGTCAGTGAGTTCAAAGCCGTATGAATTGCTGAAATCTGTCGAATATTTCAATATTCTATAGTGCCAGGACCACGTTGCTGAGGTGATTGAAGAAGAAAACACTGTCTTTTTCATGTCGTAATAAACCAGGCAGTGACTCGTCAAAGAGGGTCGACGTTTCTAACAACCATACGGTCTAAGAAAAAAAAAAGGACTAAAGGGGTAGGGATGTTAGTCTTTTTGGGGACTAAGTGACATGGGATGAACTGTTATTCCCCATGCGCTTACTCCTTCGAGGACTAATAGTTGCCCTTTTCCGATGCTCCTCAAGGGAGTAACCTTAATTCTTTCCGATGCTCCGCAATGGTGGAATTAATGAAATTAGGCATTTATACAGCAATAAAAAATTACTGAGCTAAAAAAAAAATGTGCCCGAAAATAGGATTCGAATTCAAGTCCTCTCGCTCACAAGTCTCACAAGTGAGGTACTCTAACCACTCCACCACGCTGTTCTTTTTTTCTTCATTACTTTCATTACAACACCACGTAATCGCCTACAAAGCAAGTCACTTGATGCAGAAAAATAATATTACATCATTTGGAGAGACTGTACATATTTAAAAGGCCCTCGATCAAAGAGGATATCACAGACACCAAACTGTCAAGCTCCTGAAACCACTCTGGCGGTTCAATCATATGCTTGAGGGCACCTCGCGTGTACCTAAGAATTTAACTTAGGTGTTCCCTCGCAGACCTTTCATCTACGCGGGCATTCCCGACATCCATACGCGTTTTCCACACGCTGCTCATACACAAAAGCATTATCAAGTCAGCCGGCACTCCCCCTGTGCCTGCGCATGGTAAGAACCGAATACCGAAAGGACTTAACGGCAGTTCTTTCTTCAGAGTTCATTCGAGAACATCTCACAAGAAAACGGAGTCATGGCAATCCGAGGAGATGTGCTCAATAGTTTCAGGTTTCTTGCATATGATGCAGTTAACAGATCACGGAACAAAGAAGCCCTTGCTTTGTAGCCATGGCTTCACAAGGAGAGTGTCAGAATGCAATTGAAAAAAGGTTTCACTGAAGATCTAACCGGTATTTTTTAATGCGCTTCCGCACATTGCGTACAGGTTTTAAGTTATGCATCGTGCGGTAAGCAGGATGCGGCAAGAAAACATCAAAGAGATATATATGCCACAGTTGCGTAGTTCATGTGTTTACTGCTAGCGGACCTGATCGACTGACCTGAAGCTAATTAACCCATCAGGATGAAGAAAACTCCTTCTGTAGTTCAGTTTTGGCCATACGTATTTGAAACAAACCATTCCTCATTTCGTACAGTGAACACAAACAAAGCGAGAAGCGATGACATGCCGTAGTATCGGCATCGGTACGCTGCCGTTTTCAACGGAAAGCTGCCAGATGCACTCACTGGAATTTCCCTAAATTAAGTGCGACGACGAACATGCGTGTATTTTTATGCATTGTCATGCACATTCATTATTTAGCTTCCGAGGTGCACTGATTGCCTCGTATCGCAAATGAGCAGCAAACGTAAGCCCCTTTGATAGAGCAGCTTATACAACCACCTCATTCAGCTGCCAACGGTGTCAATACTGCCATCAGCGTTTCCACCAGAAAATCACGCGTTTTCTAATTGAACAGTCATACGCGTGAAGTCCTCATCTGTGTCTACATTACGGAACATATTGTGTGCACGAAGAGAATACGAAGAACGATAAGTAGGCAGCATAACAACGCTCCCGTACTACGGTCTCTCGCTCGCAGTTTTCGAAGGCGTGTGGTCGCTCATATCAGCGCGATTCAGAGTGATGCAGTGGTGCTTACATGGACAAAATCTGCCTGTTTTAATATCTTCTGGCATTAATTTATGTCACCTACAAGTGACTATCATTACATCTCAGGCGAACGACGAGTGGTCCCTGTACCTGCCGATGTAAACAAACGCACCTGTCGGTGCTTTGAACTATCAGCGGCGTTCTTGTGGGATACAAATGCGGAAAGTCGTGCTCCACATATTATAGTGAGCATGCGAAGCGCTTCCCTTAAAAGGGGTTAAAAAAAAAAAATAGCACCTAAAATAGCAAGCAGCACGTATAAAATGAGTGGTTAGGGCTATCCTTGGTCTTCATGTTGCAGCACGATAAGTAGCGCATGGGGTGGCTCTCGGGGTGGCGGGTCGAATGTGAACGGCGATTCGGGGTTGTCGGATTTGTCAGAATCATAACTGTCAATATTTGACAGATCCTAGGAGCTGGTCTGGTTGGCATTGTCACCCGAAGGTCCGGTGCGGGCACGAATCAGGTGAGTGTTTGCTCTTCGCTGGTTTCGTTCGCCCAGCGTGCGAGACCGGCATGCCTTGCGCGCGTTCCCCGCTGGGGGCACTAGTGACGTCACAGAAAGAGGTTCGCTCGGCTGCTTGGTCAGGTTTCGGTTTGCGTGTCTGCGCTTTTCTGCTTATTTAAAATTATTTTCGCATTTGCGGAACAATTCTACTATCAGAGACGCGACAGGGGTGTCTCGGGAACCTAAATATTCCATTAACTTGACATGGCCAAAAAATAGCCGGAGTTCCTCTTTAAGTCTTGCTCCGAAATGGTTAAATTGGCGCTAAAACTGTCGAGTGATTTTTCAATAATGTTAGCGTTCTTGAAACATATGATATGAGCTAACATGGCGTTTTAAGTTCAGCTAGTCTACTTGCAGGTGAAGAATCGAATGAACAGTAAATTTATGAGCATGATGTACATGACTTCCTTTACTAATGTCTATAGCTAAAGAAACAATGCATGATGACAGCTGAAATCCTGCGCCTACCTTCAGATCTCTAATATTACAAATCCAGGACTGTTCAAAAGAAGGTGGATCACCTGATTTCCCTGTCACAAAGGCCCACTTGGTCAATATATCTTGTGCAACTTTCTAGTTTTCCGTGCTCGCGAAAAAAATAAACTGTGACAAGATCTTCTTCGTGTTATTACGGTAACAACGACAACAACCTGAAACGGCATCCACCTGAAAGCTCCGTGAGGTTTGTGGTATTGATTTGTCCGAATGCCATAACAAACAAAAGCGTTAACTGCGGTCAGATTTGCGTGAGCTAGCCCAGCCGCTCCCACGTACGCGTTCACACAGCTATTTTGTCCAAGCTATTATGTACCTTGGTGCGTTGTAAGCATCGCCACAAAGTTTATTCATTATTATTTTGGTAATTTAACTTACCGCTACGCTTGCCAACGTCCACTATCAATGCTTAGGGAAATTGCTACATCCCCAGCGTTAAGATTCATCCTATAGGATAAATCTGTGAAACCCACTATAGTGGGTTTCACGAAAAAGAAAAGAAAGAAAAGAAAACGTATGTATTGTGAGCAATATGTGAGGCCGCAAGCTAAAGCCTCCGCAAGTGCAGATAACCGTTGCTTCATCATGACCACAGAGCCCATGCGCCGTTCAGCCTATTTCGGCGGCCTTTTCGTAGCTTTTGAATCATAAACGCCTTCTAGTAATTAATCTTCGAAGCAAGTTTCTTAACTGCACAGTCACTAAAATATCGCCAATTGCTCTGTCACGTCGCTAAAAATGTGGCCAGCCGATAAATACACCAAAAAGGTCACTGAATCTAACGACAAAATCACTAAAATAGTAACACATGTATTAGAGCAGAGCGTAGTCAGGAGCAGCACTGGTGCGGAAAGGGGATGGGGAAGTCGGCGTGCGACTACTTCCTCCTACACCCCCCCACCCCCCCCCCCCCCTTCCAATACTTTGACAAAAACTTGATCGACGATTAGGGTACTCCCAAATGCGAAATTTGAGCACCACTGATACGTGTTTTTATTTCGCGATATATTGGTTGGCGCGGACAATCTGTCTCGTGCGGCACGTTGCCAACGGTGTGAAGTGTGGAGCGACTGCCTCGCTAATTGGGAGATCGCGAAGGACAGCGCGTCGGTGACGCGTGGGCGCGATTCAGAGCATCCGCAGAACTGGTGCCAAGAGAAGCGCAGTCGACGACGGCAGAAAGTAAGGTGCTGTGACATGATTAAGCAATGTGCAGGTGCAAGTTGGAATCAGCTAGCGCAAGACAGGGGCAGTTGGAGAGCGCTGGGAGAGGTCTTCGTCCTGCAGTGCATCTAACCGTATTTAATATTTTTCTGTATTGCTGTAGTTCCACGACAAGAATTTGCATTGCTTCTAGGGGGCAGCCATCTTTTACCGACTACTACGGGATGCGGCGAAAAGAAAAACCGCGATGACGCTCAGCCTGTTCGTATCGCACATGCTTACCACCAGTGTTCGCTCGCCATGGCTTTGTCGTCAGCTGCTCAGTCATCAAGTTGGCCGAGAGCTGGTGGCTGTAGTCGAGATTAAGTGCGCTTGCTATATAAATTGGTGAGCGAGAGTTATGAATTCTGGTCGCGAACAACCGACCACACAAGGTGCCCTTGTCCCGGGGCGAAGACATCATGACCCATCTGCTTTCCAGTGTGTCCGACGGTCTAGCTTGTTCGCTTGTACCATGCGAAATTTTTGCAGGAGTCACTACGCCGTGTCAAGCTCGCCCATCACCTACATCCGTCAAGAAAAGGAAGAGAGGCACTGACCTCGTCGGTCATGCGGTCGGGTAGCGGTTCTGGCGCATCCCATCCGGGAGGACGTCGAGTCTTGCTTCTGCCCGCAGACTGCTGCCAGGACTCCTCCGCTGGAGCCACCCGCGCAGTCCCGCTGCCACAGACGTTGCCCATGCCTCGCAGTGCGCCCTTCTGGAGCCGATTTGCACGAAGGCACTCAGGACGCCAGAACGCACGACGCAGACACGCGCATGCCACGTCGCGGTAAACACAAAAGAGTTGTACAAAGGCGACGGGGGCGCTCTTATGCCTGTATACGCCTACCGGCTACACAATGAGTGTACTCGGTGAATGTGTGGGACAGCGCTGAGGTGAAGACCTGGCAGGTCTAACGGCGATCGCGCTTGTAACAAAAGCGACGCCAGCGCTCTAGCGCTTTGTGCACGGCTCCAACCATAGCCTTGTATTTTTTCTCCATCGTTTTTCCCTGTTTGTCATTCCTGGGCACTCATAATATATAGACTTATGTTTCCCTTACCACCAGTATTCGTTCACGGGTCATATCCCGGGCCTATGCAATATGGTGTCAAACGGAAAGCAGGCCTTTTTACTCAATAAATTATGGAAGGGTCGGCTCACTGACGTTGCCTTGCTCGATAAATTAGGTATGTATACCTCGCCGTCCAAGACCGTACGTCATTGATTGATACCTGCAGGACAAAGACACATTCGCCTTTTGCACAAACGTGCCGGTATTTGCACAAACGCAAGTGCAAGAACCGTGAGCGAAAAACGGTGGCCTCAACAAAGTCTGAAACTTGTGTGTGCTGTACTTTTTTTGTATGCGCCCCCATTACTGCGGTCGTTAATGAGCTTCTCGACTGTGGAGACGTCACTGGTCGTGGTCGCATATGAAAGCTCCTCTTGCACAACAGTTCATTGTTTTCGTGGCTGAATCGGCCGCGCAGTGCTTCGGGGCCGTTCATCAAGAGAACGTCATGAGCGTATACTATGAAGACACGTACGCTTTCTGAGCTTCAGATGGGCTGCCTCTGTTCGACCCCCTGAAGCCGACTCGTTCGCCAAAATTGCGCGATCTATATACGTCGCATTTGTCTCCTGGTCGATAAGGAACTCATGCGCATGCATAATTACTGAGCGTGGCCTCTCAAAGCCGAGTATATATGCAGAGCAAAGGGAGGAAAGCACGATGCCACGCGAGAACTGGCACAGCGATGCTAATGACTGTTCATGCATCTCGCCGTTAGATCGACCACTGCGAGATATACAGATTTAGAATAGATTGTGCGATCGAAATCTAGCGCATGCTGTTTCAATTTCCTTTTTCGTCAATCTTGTTTTTGTTGACTTTGTCGAGCGTTCTCTCTTTCTTGGCGGTTGTTGTTGTGGCTTCCTCATGCAGGAGCAGAGGTTTTCAACGTGTATACTCAGTTGAGACCGCACAGGTGCCACCAATTTTAGTAATCCGGGGTTGCAATGAACTTTATTTTGCGGGCGAAGTGACAACGATAGAAAGTTCCGCAAAACGCGGATACATCGCTTCTTCAAATGTCTGTACATAAACATCACTCGTGCCACCGCTCCCAGAAGTATTTTGTTAGGCAGCCATTGAAAAGAAGAAACACATATGGACAGTTTTAAGGCTTTATAGAGTCTATAAACAGCTATATATGGGTTTATGGATTTACGCTGCTTATCGAATAGTTGCCACAATGCTTTCAGCATAATTTGTAACCCTCAGTTGACAGAACGAAGAAACAGACATGTTTACAAGATTTGTTTATAGAGAGCATGCAGACAATTTTAGCCAAGCAAGGACGCCTGTATGTATAGACAATATAGTCAATGTATGGAAAATATGGATTTTCTAGACCTTCTAGAAACAGAAAAAGGGAATTTTGCGAAGGCGTAGCGTCGCCAATTTTGGCGGCAGCTGTGGTCCTTTATATATATAAGACTGGACTGGGGAAGGCACCTACTGGTGGGACTGAGGCAAGGTGCGCAACTACCGTAGTGCAAGAGCGACATCTGCAGTGCCGTGAAAAAGCGTACAACAGCACTGTATACCATATACCAGCAAAAAGGACAGGGAAAGATGATGGCAAGAAGGGCAGAGTAAAGAAGAGAACTATTTATACGTATACGACAGAGGGACGGTAGGTAAAATTTATCCAGAGGAAGAGCACGATGGCGCTGCGCTGTACAGCCTGCTCATGCGAGGTTGGCGACACGCTGGCACGTAACCCCCGCGTCTCAAGACGGGTGCGATAGGCACGTTGTTTAGCTTTAACGGCTTGGCAACGCATATCTACTCACCTGCGGTTATAGTTTTGTGTCGATGAAGCGTGCGCTGACAGCCGCCTTGGAAAGGGAGGCCTGCCGATGCCTCTGCGCAGCGAAATTTTGACGCAAAGCTTCGACGGCCATGAATTTTATCGTTCTTGTTGCTGTTGCTGTGTCAGATATGGCTCGCACCCTCTACTGGAGATGAGCGAAGGTTAGGTCGGTAGGAGCGATAACGATAGTAAGAAAAACAAGAATAAAGACGAAAGTGTACATAAATTTATTGAAAAGAAAGAATATTGCGTATGCGTAGGGAGACCATGAAATTGTAGAATAATTAGGGGAGGTTAGATAGAGAAAGGAGAACATTTATCGAGTGATAATGGACACAAGGAATGTGGAAGAGCTTATGATTATTGTAAAAGAAGAAAAAAAAAGAACCTACCATTCTCACTGATCAAGAATATGGTGGCTGTTTTTTGCATGTTTAGTAGTAACTTCGTTTTCATATTTTTACATCCTTTTGTGATTATTCTGACCTGCGTGTTCTCTTTCTTTTGTTCCTGCGTGTATGTTTCTGTTTCTAGTTGCTCACCGTATATATTCCTTTACTTTCGTCTGTGGCCTGTCATCTTACTGTTTCGTTTTTTATTTTTCTTCTCATCTTGAACTTCCTTTTTCTAGCCCCCTCCTTTCTAAAGAGTAGGCAGGCTTTGTGAACTGCTCGGTGGCCATTGGTCGCCTGCTCCTTTTCTATTTCCTTCGCTCTGTGTGAATGAATGTGTGTTTTGATATTAAATAGAAATAATCACAATAGCGGCAGTACCTCAAGCAAGAGCTGCTTATCTGTACTGGTCTGGCGAGCGAAATATTGCAGCTGCATTTCGACTGAGTTATGATCGGGCGAGTTTAAGTTATCAGAGCAACTTCACATATTTTAATTTTAAATCAAAGTGAAGGGAACAAACATAACCAGTGTTTCACGTTAGGGAAAATACTGCTCCAGCAGTTTCTTATGGACCATGCAACATACATACTGGGGTTACTTACGTTTTGTCCAATGGGCGATGAAATACAAGCATTCGCATTAAAGAGAGTAAAATTGAGTGTCGTACTAGAGCAGAAAGGAACGAAACATAAGTGGAACTGAGTTCCGGAAAAAATAAACGGAAGAAAAAAAAAACGCTAGACTTGGGTGACATCGCAGAATCACAACGCAATTTCTCGCAAAGCCGTTTTATAGCGATGCCCCTGCCTTTGCGAGCCCTCCTGGATTTTCCTGACCGTGGCTGGCTAGCTGGCCGGCGGCGGCAACAGCAGCAGCAGCCGCATTCTCTAACCATTAGACCACGATTTCTTTTTAATGCGAAAGCATTCGTGCGCTATTCCCCTCGAAAACGTGTCCGTTCGTCTACCTGTAGTTAAAGCTTGACAAGTTACGTTCCATAGGTAAACATGGGGTCCTATAGTTGTATATATGTTTATGCGTCATGACTACGTAAGACTTCTAAGATCTATGACTATATATATATATATATATATACGTAACCCACCGTGGTTGCTCAGTGGCTATGGTGTTAGGCTGCTGAGCACGCGGTCATGGGATCGAATCCCGGCCACGGCGGCCGCATTTCGATGGGGGCGAAATGCGAAAACACCCGTGTACTTAGATTTAGGTGCACGTTAAAGAAGCCCAGGTAGTCGAAATTTCCGGAGTCCTCCACTACGGCGCGCCTCATAATCATAAAGTGGTTTTGGCACGTAAAACCCTATAATTTTTTTATACGTACTACTTGACCAGTCCCTCTTGGGAGTTTCTGCAGCAAGCTTTCTTTCGTAATATTTATTACATCGCATACAGTGTCATGAACAAGACGCATCACCTGATAACAACCTATTGATACTCATAAATGCAGACACTATGACACAATGATGCCAACACCAAATAGGCGAATTCAGTGACATTTATTTTACCATGTACGATATAGTACACCCTCAAGAGTCACAACAAAGCACGTTGCTCACATTTCCAGGGGATTCTTCGAAGTACTTTTAACTAGAAACATTGGCAAGCATAAAGCATAAACACCTCACCGCTGTAATTTCACATTCATCATAAGCGTCTTAGATATATAAACTCCATTCGGAATCCTTGTCGCAGTTGCAAAACGCGGTTGCAAAGAAAAGGTATTTTTCGTTTCTTCTGTTAACTGCCGTCTGTGTGATGTGCCGGAGACTATCGAACATCGTTTTATTCTATTTATTTATATACTGTGGGCTCATGGGGGTCCAAGCAGGGTGGTCGATACAAATACAAAAGAAACAGCAACGAAAAAAGCAACAATAACACAGGCTCAGAAAGGTTATTTCACAGTTTGACCACTTGTTTTGCTAAGGCAGTTCCATTCTCTAATGGCTCTCGGGAAATAAGAAAACTTAAATAGGTATGTGCGAGCAAAATATGGGGTTAGGTCGTTTTCATTGTGGTGTCGGGTGGGCCTGCTAGTTTAGGGTGACAAATATGTTGATGCATCTAGCGCTAGTTTGTTTTCCATGAGTTGGGAGAGAAATTCTATTCTAAATTTTTCCCTTCGTGCCTGTAATAGGGGAATGCCATTTGCTTACATTAAATCAGAAGGTGAATCTAATGCTGAAAATTTGTTAAAGATAAACCTTACGGCCTTTCTCTGAATACGTTCAAGACAATCAATGTTGCGCTTAATATGAGGATCCCATATAATGCACGCATATTCCAGTCTTGGCCGCACAAGAGCAGTATAGCAGAGCAGCTTAACATTAGTGGGAGCAGTTTTAAGTTTATGTTTAAGGACACAAAGCTTGCGAAAGGCGAATGAACAAACATTATCAATATGAAGATTCCAAGACAGGTTTGAAGTGATTGTTACACCGAGATAGTTGTAGCAATTTACATCTTGTAATAGTGAACACCCTAATATGTAGGTATATGACAGCTGATATTTTTTGGGAGTTACTGGAAGGGAGACACATTTGCTCGTGTTAAGGGTCATTATTCATTTTATACACCATTCATGTATATTGCCCAGACTAGTGTTGAGATCGTTGTAATCGTCAGTGGAACTAATTTCTTTAAACAAAACACAGTCACCAGCAAACAATCTTATTTCTACACCAGGGCGAAGAACATCAACAATATCACTAATATACAATATAAGGAGCAAAGGGCCTAACACGCTGCCCTGAGATACAACGGATGTGACCGGAAGACAGCCCGAGTGTTGACCCGCTACATCAACGTATTGTTTGCGATTACTCAAGTAGGCTGAACTCCAGTGAACAAGTATTTGTGGAATGCCTGTTGTTTCAAGTTTGAAAGTGACTTTACTATGGGGAACTTTATCAAAGGCTTTGCAAAAATCTAAAAAAAGCATGTCTATCCTACCGTGTCTGTCGAGGGTCAATGCCAGAGAATGAAATAATGTGACGAGTTGAGTTACGGTTGATAGTCCTTTCCGAAATCCGGGCTGATATTTGGTCAATATGCAGCTTTCCTCGAGGAAGTTTGTTATAGTAGTAGCTATGATATGTTCAATAATTTCGCAGCATTGCGAAGTTAGTGAAATAGGACGTTAATTTTCTAGTGTCAGGCGGTCTCCCTTTTTAAAGATGGGTACAATTCGGGCTGTCCTCCAATCACTGGGTAATTGTGAAGTCCGCAAAGAAGTGCGAAAAATAATGACCAAAAATTTAGCAAGAGGTAAAGCATATAGTCGTAGGGATACGTTTGGGATTTATTAGCTTCGAAGTCGCCATCCACTTTCGGGATATCCTTCAGTAAAAATAAAGACGAAATGAATAAGAAGAAATGAAGAAATACAAGCTGGTATAAGAGTTGCCACATTGCGTAACGTGTGTGCGGGAGACCCCATGCGCGCATGCCGGTTTCCTTAACGCCAAAGACGCAGGAATGGGATGGGCAAAGTTTCTTAACCGCTTCAGGAATGTTTCGCTTTACACATATTCCAAAATGTGCGTTGGATCTTGGTTTTTTTTCAGGCAGTTGTGTCAATATATTTTTATTGATGGTGATTAAATCGCTTAGTTTCAAACGGTGCCTACATATTACTAATGTCATGGCCCGCACGACACGCAAATTTATATTCGGCGATACCGAAGCGGCCATAAAAGGCCGGCGCCAGCGACGCCGATTTCTGTCGGATCTAACCTTTCTTGAATCACGGAAGTTGCGTTATCGACGTGTCATGCATACTTTCGTATCGAATTTGCACGCGAAGGCTGCTGAAAGCGACGCCAGACGGCGCCTCAGGCATAGCGAAATACGTGGAATCCATGCAGCGTGATGAAGGGTCAGCTGGAAAGAGCGGCACCTACCTTGAGGCCGCCACGCGGAGAAAGCAGGAGCCCAGGGGACAATGCCCCTTGTCGAGTCCGAATCACGCGGAAAAGGACAAAGGGAAGCAGGGCGAAGTAGGAGAGAGTTAAAGGGTGATTATCGCCGGCGACTCAAACCTGGCTGGGTGCTCAAAAGCAATTGTGGAGAGGGTGAAAGGCGACAAAAGAGTAGGGACATTTCCAGGGCGGACACTGGGTTCTGTTATGGAGCGAGCAATAGAAAAGCTCGCGGAAAATGCCCACGTGCGCAACCTTGTCATAGTTGCAGGTGCGCTAACTTACGTCATAAACAGGAAAGGGCCAGGACTAGCTCAGCGCTTGGCGAAGGGGGTGGACGACTTGCGCGAGCTATCCCCTCAGGTGCAGATCGTGGTGTGCACGGTGCCGGAGGTGCCTGTACGTGACAGTCACGTACAAAGAGCCGTAATGGCTGCTAATGAGGCAATATGGAAAATGAGCCGAGAGAAAGGCTTCGAGGTTGTCGAAGTAAACAGGGAAGTAAGAAGTTGTGGTTTTAAATGAGACGGGTTCCACTTCAATTACAGGCTGGCACGAGAAGTGGGCTGGCGACTTGGTGGTCGCGCTGTTGCTCTTTTAGGGGGCCCGCAGGCGCTAAGGAGGACAAAGTAGATAGTAATGAAGAAGGTCCCCTAGGGGAACACCAAAACAGCATCGCCGTCGATAACAGAAAAAGGAGGAAAGGAAGAAAAAGAGCTCGCCATGCAATAGGCGAGCTCTTTTTCTTCCTTTCCTGCAGGGCGGCAGAAGAAAGGAAAAGTGGGCAGAGATAGAGGAGGAAACATACATACAAAGAAAGGAAACATATAGGGCGGCAGAAGAAAGGAAAAGTGGGCAGAGATAGAGGAGCAGTTACATAGAGAACAAATAGGGGTGTATGCGGTTACAGAAACGCACCTTAGGGACTCGGAAGAGCCGCCACTTATTGAGAATTATGTTTGGGAAGGGTGCAACAGAACTAAGTCGGAAAGAAAGGGAGGGGGAGTCGGAATGCTCATCCATCAGAGAGCCAAATTGAAAAGAGTAAATTCACAATGTCAAGAGCACCTTTGGTTATCTGATACAATGAGTGTAAAAGAAACTTAGCTGGGCGTTACGTATTTGTGGACCGGAAGAAATTGCACAGAGAAGAATAAAGAGTTAGTGGAATGCATAAGCGCTGATATTAAGGGTTTCGGCAATGGTGCTGAAATTGTCCTATTAGGTGACATGAATGCCCACATACAGGATTTAGATGGCTATACCGACAATAACGGGAAGTCAATGCTAGACTTTTGTGAACAACATAACCCCGTTATCGTGAATACAGGGCCTAAGTGTGAAGGACAGATCACGTGGGAAGTGGGAAACCGGCAATCCACCATTGATTACTGTCTGATGACAGAAGGAATTCATGATAAGTTGAGAGAAATGGTCATCGATGAGGAAGGGTTTAGCAGCATAGGGAGTGACCATAAACGCATCATTTTGAAAATGGGATATGTAGTTGGGAAAGAGAGCAAGGAGAGCAAAATGGCCAGTCCAAATTTGAACGCTGAACAAGTATCAAATATAGTCACTAGAGTTGAGGAAGAACTTGGCAAATGGCCGAGTAAAGAGTGGTAATACGGTGAGCTTCTAAGTGTAATTACGACAGAAATAGGGAAAGAGAAACAACATGTTAGTTGGAAAGGAAAAAAATGGCTGTGGCTTAGCTAAGGTTAAGCCCAGGATGCGAAGCATACTAGCCTTTATTTTAGTTGTTGAACCACCGTTTAGCCTGGTGAACTGCTGTTGCTTGGCTATATTTGGTTCGGCTAGACGAAGAAACAACTCATGCGTTACTCTGCTTAGCCTTCAAGAGTGGAACGCGACAGCGTTCCCGTCGACCCGCCAAGGGGTGTAAGACAATGGGCTACGGCGCAGCGACTACGCGCCCCGCATTGGACGCGGTGAGCGTCGAGCAACGCAGCGTTCGGCGCGGCAACGAAATGTGCGCCTGAGCAAGCGACGCACGCCTGAGCCTTAGAAACAGCTCGTTTCTAAGGCAACACCGCATTCACTAGAGGCGCTTTTGTACCGCTTTGAAGCATCGTACTCGTGGCTCAGTGGTAGCGTCTCCGTCTCACACTCCGGAGACCCTGGTTCGATTCCCACCCAGCCCATCTTGCAAGAGTTGAGCCAAAGCCACCTAGAAAATCAGTCTCTGTAGCACGCCGCAACCTTCGCTTCTCTATCCAACGAGCAGTTGTGTCTCCAGGAGGCATCTCACCTCGTGAGTGTCTAGCAGAGGCAAGCGCAGCTGCTTATATACCGCCGCGACGCCGCGAGCGACGACGCGAGTTGGAGCCCCGTTTCTCCTCTGTCGTGACGTCACGGTGTCACGTGGTATAGAAGGCGACACCGCCGCGCCTGAGGAGCTGGGTTGAGCTCTCGTAATATGCTTCGCATAAAAGAAACCGAAAAGCTGGCGGAACAAGGAGATACGAGAAGCGATCGCCGAACGACAGAAAGCATCTCGAGAGCACAGGCAGGCAAAGAAGGCGCAGTTGCCGCAGGATGAAGTAACCAGTAAATGGGAAATATACCGGGAGAAAAAGTCTATGGTTCAAATACTGGTGCAAGCAAAATTAAAAGGTGAAAGTGAACGTTGGTTGTCAGAAATACGTGAGGAAAAGAAAGCCGCACCTAGAATATTTTGGAGCCGCATAAAACTATTAGGCAGGAAGTCAACAACAATACAACAACATATCCTGGACGAAAATGAAAACAGACTGGAAGGAGAAGCGGCAATAAATTACATCCGAAAATAACCGCCGAATCTTTCCAAGGCAGTGAGCATGAAAGGACCCAGAAAAAATGAGCATGAAAGAGACCCAAGGGGAAAAGGATCTGGTGCTGACAAATTTAAACTGCAAGAAAGCGGAAGAGAAAATTCCTAAGCGCATAGCCACAGGGCTAGACGAGGTTCCCGTTAGGCTGATAAATGAACTAGGACCAAAAAGTAAGGAAGCTCCGGTGAAAGCAGTGGAAAAAACTTTAAAAGATAGACGAACACCAGACAGTTGGCGACAAAGAATGAATTTAATTTACAAAGGTAAGGGGGAGAAAGACAGAATTCACTCGTATAGACCGTTGACCATTACGTCGGTAATATACAGGCTAGCAATGCAGGCAATCAAATTAAAGCTTCAAGCATGGGCAGAGAATAATGGCATTTTGGGAGAGCTTCAGAATGGCTTCAGAATAGGTAGGCGTTTGGATGATAACTTGTTTGTTCTTACACAGTGTATTGAAATATCAAAGGCAGAAAGCAGACCTTTGTATGTGGCCTTTTTAGACATTACAGGAGCCTACGACAACGTAGACCGCAACATTTTGTGGAATATTCTGGAAGGGGAAGGCTTAGGTAACGATTGTCTACAGCTTTTGAGAGAGATTTACCTAGAAAATACCGTTTGCGTTGAATGGGAAGGGATGAAGAGCGAGGAGAAAGTTCATATCAACAAGGGAGTGAGGCAGGGGTGCCATTTATCCCCACTGCTGTTTATGATGTACATGGTGAGGATGGAGAGGGCGCTAGAAGGAAGTAATATCGGGTTTAATCTCGCATGCAAACCGGCGGGTACAGTAGTAGAGCAGCAACTCCGCGGTTTCTTTTATGTGGACGAAACTGTGTTGCTAGCTAACAAGCAAAGTGATTTGCGACATCTGGCTAATATCTGTGGACAAGAAGGCAACAATTCAGGTCTCAAATTTAGTGTTAGAAAATCAGGCGTTATGGTATTCAATGAAAACAGTGAACAGACAGTGGAGATACCGGGCGAGGAAATACCTCGGTTAACAGAATATAAATACCTTGGTATATGGATAAACGAAAGCAATAGATATATGGAAACACAGGAAAAAACAATAACAGTGAAGGGGAAGAGAAATGCAGCCATAATGAAGCACAGAGCGCTATGGGGATACAATAGGTACGAGGTCCTCCGAGGTACGTGGAAAGGTGTAATGGTTCCAGGACTTACTTTTGGAAATGCGGTTGTTTGCTTTAAATTAGGGGTACAATCAGGACTCGATGAGAACCAAAGGTCCGTGGGTCGCCTCGCATTGGGTGCTCAAGGGAAGACTACAAATGAAGCTGTGCAGGGTGATATGAGCTGGGCTAGTTTTGAAGTGAGGGAAGCTCGCAGTAAAATGGAGTATGAAGAACGACTGAGAAATATGGAAGAAAGTAAATGAGCTGGGAGAGTGTTCAGGTATCTGTACAGGAAAAACATAGATTCACAGTGGAGGAAAAGAACTAGGAAGCTTACTAGCAAGTATGCGGCCTGTTGGGTGGACAACACAGCAACAAAGTATGTGAAGCGGAGAGTCAGAGGCTGAAATAATCTCATGGGTGGCGGCAAAGGAAATGAAACCTGCCATGAGTAACTACTTGAGAGAAAAAAACGAAATCAGGAAAGAAATAATTTACGATAACTCAAAGGGAAGCTCATTACTCTTCGAAGTGAGATTGGGATGCCTTAGAACGCGCACCTATAAAGCGAGATATAATAAGGAAGAAGACGCATGTGCTTGCTGTGGTAAAGCTAGGGAAACAATGGAGCATGTTTTATTAGAATGTGCAGAGGTCTACCCAGCGGTCGATTTAGGCACAACTGCCCTCCTTGAAGCCCTTGGGTTCAGTGACAGCAGCGGAAAAGTAAACATGTCTGCAATAGGGTGTAGTAAGAGGCGATTGGAGGATTGGTGGAAGAAAAGTAGGGAAACTACAAAAAAACGGAGACGTACAAAAGCACAGTTCGCAATAGGGGATCAGAAAATTTGGTTGTGGGATTTCATAGTGTTTCCTTTTTCTTTTTTCATTGTTTAATCTAGGTAGGACATTAGGAAGTATAATAGCAAGAGCTTGGTGGCGCAAACCACCACCCCGTTCCAAAGGGGACGCTCATAACATCCATTCATCCATCCATTTACCGGGGCAGAGGGGGCAAGTCTCCCTCTGCACCTTCCCGGTAAATACGTACTGTCAAAAGGGGGGTGGGCAAAATATGCCATTCGTCCACCGTACCCCACTTCTGAAAGCGGGCACCTACGGCTTACACGCCGGAAAGTCCAACAAAACTGCAGGTGAAGCTATGTTGTTTTTCTTAATAGAGTGGCCACGTAAGGAATTGTATTGTATACTACGTATCCCATGATTGGGCAGCGAGGATTGTCTTTTCTGCCTGCTCGGGACGCGCTCTAGCGGACGCGCGCGGTATTCGCCATGCACGCTCACGTAGCGGCGAAAACATGGCTCTTGGCAGTTCCCGCCCTAACAAATGTAATCTTGAACTACTTGCAACATGCCCAGTTATAACGCAATAGCGTTAAGGGCGTCGTGTCGCCGAAAATTCAGTATCGGCGTTGGCGTCCAGCGTCGGACGTTGTTTCGGCAAAAGGATTTTCGAACCACCCATACCCAGGCCCTCCATGTGGCGCAACGAAGTTATTGAACTGACTATATTTCTGAAGCTAAAATACGTAGAAAATTGTAAAGTATGACTTAACAGAACCAACAGACATGATAGCTCTTGGATTGTAATTTGAATATACGAGAAAACATAATTCCCGTACTTGAAAACTTCAACAAGTCTTTTTTTCAGCGTTCCTGCCATTTATAGAACGGTGACGGCGTCCCCCATTTGCGCGCGCCGGCGCGTGAATATCTCGGTGTCCAAGGAGCGGCGCACCCGCTTCTTTGAAGCACTTCCAGATGGCGCTCACCTCCGCCGCATCGCGGCCCGCACAAGAGGCGGCGTTTCTACCAGAAAGCCCGCCTTCGTGCATAGTGTCCTCCGCGAGCGTTTCTCGGTAAACATTACGGTTACATACGCTACAGTTGCCGTGAAACGTGAGAAACAGTCAATGATCTTTGAATGCTATCGCGTTCTACTCTTAAAGGCGAAGGTTAATCGTCCTCCAAATTTGTTTGGGACCGCTATATACAAATTTGAAAACGCAGTCAGACTGCTATACTTAACTTGCGGTAGGGGGGAAGGTCAGGATAAAGTATACCAACGACTGGTGTGCCTTATGGCATGAAATTTTTGGATTATCAAATGCTGGAACTATTGAATCTCCGTCCGGAAATAGCCTGCATAGGATTGCAATCTCGGTATTTTATCTCCATCAAAATTCTAATGAATCCTCTTACAGGCATAATTCTCGAATTTCATTGTGTAATCACCACTTGTCGTAGATATGTCCGTGAAAATGGCATTGATCGAGTGTGCAGAGAAGGATTTCAATACCAGTAGAGCACTGACCTAAATTTTTTTAAGGACGTGTGTAACTTCTTATAGGTTATATAATTTTCAGACTGTTTCGAAATAAGTGCAACAATATTACTTGTTTCCCGATAGGAGCGAGAACAGATGATCTTTCATATTTCGAAGAAATGAGGGCCACTTTTTGTTGACTTGTACCGAAAATTTTAACTGTGTAGGTTGCTTATGTGTCCTGAAAATAGTTACTGAATAGTTTGTTTCTCTGAATTGCAGCGCGTTATACACGATATTTAGCTGTTTTCCCCCGGTATCTTGGGTAAACTAAGCAGGTCACGGTGCTTATATTTATTCGAAGTACGATGCACTGTTCTGAGTGACGAGCGATAAATGTTTATTCTGAATAGGTTCATTACAACCTTTGTAGGAAGTGACTCACTGAAGCGTTCCAGGGTGTCACACTGATGCTAATCTAAATGTTTCCAAGACTACTAAAACAGCAGCACAAGATGCGGACTTGAATTCTTTGAAAATAGGCACAATGTTAAGCGCTATGCGTTGCGAAACTTTCATGTTCCTACTTTAAGTGCAAGTGCTGTCGGTAATTACTAAACCCTAGATTTTGCCCATGTGTATTTGTACATCGCAAGAGATTCGTAGTGTGTTCCTCCGATGTGCGCGGTGAGCTGAGCAAGGCATCTTGTCTATACCGGGGGAAATTTAGGGGAATTGTATGTAAATGGCAATGTTTCACATGGGTGGGTCAAACCCGCTTTTTCCAGTAGAATATGCATGCCAGTGGTCCATAGCGTTGTTAGGCTGTTTTACGGACAGTGTAAAGCTTAGACGGTTGCGCGGGAATAATGCTACTGCAACTGCGATCAGATTTTTCGAACATAGGCGGAACAATACGAGAAGTTAATGTGCGATGGTAAATGCGTGTTCACCAAATACAGCTTAAAGAAGAAGGTTTTCGAAAATATCAAGCTGCTGTTATTAGTTAGGTTTGCCAATATCCCAATAGAACTTTGCGTTTCAGATATTTTATACTTTGAAGAAATAGACAGCATTTTAAGTACAATTTGTCACGCACTTTTTATGTTTCTGGCCTATTTACAAGCGTTGCAAATATTCCTTTAGGTTCTTTTCTTTTTCTTTTTTTTATGCGTGATATATTAGGTTCGCCTGGTGTGCCCACTGAACTAAAGAAGGCAGCTTCTATGTTTCGTGTCTTTAAGGACCAGGTAATGAGTGATGTGAAGGTAAAATTCCAAATATATGGATAATTGGCGCTTCCTCAATAAATCGCCTATGCAAGCCCTCTTGAGTGTTATGAGCGTGTCTAACGAGCTGGGTAGAATTTATGCCGCTGCCCTGGCAGAAGTGTAAAAGCCATCAAGGCCAACTTTATCGAAAATTTGCGGTACGCAAAGGGAACTCTCTGTGCAAAGTTAAATACGGTTGGATGAGACACCGCACTTGCAAAAAAAGGGCAACCATTCCACTCTTTAAAGACGGAATGGCAGCGAAAGCTGACGACAGTCAAAGCTCCCAAGCGGAAAGCAAAGTGCTTTCACTGCCATTCCATCTTCACAGAGTGGAAAGGATGTCATTTTTTGCGTTGCGAGTCAGGCGTCGTTGCTCGTTCAAAGTTGCCCGGGCTCGCGATTGTCGTTTTCGATCAGCCTCGCGGGAACGTTCTTCGTCTGTTGTTGTTTCTTGCCGGCACCGTTTACATTCTCGTTGCTGTTCCCTCCGGCGATCCACGTACGCATGTTGTTCTTCGGGTGTGCGAACCATACGTGTCCGCCCAATACATAACGCAGCTGTTTTTAGGGCCGGTACCTATCCTGCTTATATACTGCGATAACCTTGACGTCACGCTATTGTTCACGGCGAGCGTTCTAATCTGTTCCACATTTTGACATCTGCGCCGCTGCACTGCACCCGTATGGGTTTGTTAGAAATCGCCGAGTCCGTTTCTGTTGCCGGACGCCGAAAAAACTACGGAAGGTTAGTCATATAACGCTTTCACTGTAAAAAAAGTCTTATTGAAGTACTAGAGCGTGTGATATGAACGCTATCAGCTATGGTTTCCAATGTCCCGACGTAGCTGTAGGTTACAACACGTTTATATTTCGTGGAAAGGGGAAGTGAGTCATGGGAAGTGCAATGGGCGACAGAAATTCTACGTACCTGGTCCAGTTACAAGCGTTGCAAATAATTACTGAGCAGTCGTCCCTTCCCCCCTACTCACCCCCACCCCCATATTTTCATGCGTCATAAGACGTTCCTAGTTGGTTTCAGCGATGTCCTCATTGAACTAAACAAGACACTTTGTTTATACTTGGCAAACAGGAAGGGCGCGTTATAGACAATATGTATGTAAATTTCAGACAGGGAACTAACTATGGCGTCTGCGGTAAATTACGCATGCAAGCGATTTAGAGCATTATAATGTGTTTTGCGAACAAAGAATTTATCTCGCTGCCCTGCGAGAGCTGTGAACTCAGCCATTGTCAAATGTAGCAGAAATTGAGGTAGGGGGAAATAGAGGGAGAGAGAACACCATGGTATATGTTATGGCGAAGTAGCATGTGTGTTGACGAATTACTGGCTTAAAGAAAATTCCTGACAATAAAAGCTCCAAAGCATTACATGCGGGCAAGGTTACAAACGGAAGAGTGACATACGGGCAACTTTTTAAAGTGTGAGATATAATTACAGGAAACTGAATCATTTATGGCAACTGTCCGAAAAAAACAGCTTCGCTGGAAATTTGTTTCTAATTTTACAAAGTCGCACACATCTGATTGTTTTCCGTCTTGTGAATATGGCAAGTTATTTATGTTGATTGTACTTCGTTGAGTGTTACCTCGACTATACAACTGCCTAAACTAGCCATATGCTGTACAGTTATACGCCAAGTACAATTCTCAGTTTCATTATTGAAATAGTCTGTAGCAAATGTGCATTTTTGTTCTGCCCTGTGCTGCTGCCATTGGGCGAGTAAGGGACCTCTGTCAGGCACCTACTGCGTTTTGTCCCTGCATCACGACATTTTACACGGTTGAAAGAAATAAATGCAAATTCAAATAATTTCCACATAATAGTGACAGGACCACCGCTAGCAGTTTATGTTAATCAAAACAAGAAAATCCGAGCAATAGTGACGACTGTAAACCGTTCTCGTACAAAGCCAAATTCATCTTATTGAGAATGTTCTAGAGAAATAGAAAAGGTATTATTGATTAAAACGATGACAGGACTTTGTATTAGCTTCGTAAGACCTGAAGGCAGGTTAGGAACAAAATCGCTTTTCAGGTCGGTCCTATTACGGAGTTGTGACACTACGAGCATTAAACCCCCTCTTCTACATCCTTTTGTACAAATGCCACGGTTATAGGCACTGAAGCCAGTATACCTTTAACGTGCAAAAGGTTACCGTCAGTAACTTTACGTTTATTGTCGTAAAAGCCACTTTTTTTTTTGGTCTAAGCACGAAGATCAAGATATTACATCGTGTCGTAGGGTAGCGTACATCGAGGCTGCATTCTGGGCTTTCATAAAAACTCGCGCTATACACATGTCGAAACTGCAGTTGAGGAGTGCTTTCCTTCGTCTGCGGCGACATAATCTCTGTAAGTGCAATCAGTGTAAATTTGCACGAAAGCTCGCGGTAAGGATGTGAATAAATCACTTCCATACAGTTTCACGTGCGTCCGGCCTCATAACCAGCATGGATATCTTACGTTGTTGCAGGCACGGCCTTCCTGCTACCCGCCCTCCATTCGTGCCAGACGGACGCCAATGTTAATGCACACCAAAAGGGACTTCTTAATAAATTTAAACTCAGATAACCAAAAATAAGGAGCCCACCGCCTTCGCCCACAGTCGTAACAGCTGACCGGACACAAGTGAACTCCGCCCACAACTGCGAATCTACCCTGCCCAGAGGCACACAGGCCGCTTATATATTAGCGATTCTGATGAGAGCGCATCGCAGTGCCCAGCACGGCGTAGTGATACAGCATATGTTCAGACAGGAATACTGCGGAATTTACTGCAGCGTAATGGCTTGCAAAGTAACTTCGAAAAGGGTTAAAAGCAATGTGCAACAGTGGTACCGAATTAAGTACCCCAGAGACCGAAGAGGATGTGCATGCAGTCTGCACGCTTTCCGTAGACCATCCAGTCTGCCTAAACCGTACGGGCGATCTGTAGGTTCGCTAAATTCATTTTTATGCTGGTAGAAGGAGACCGCTCCATTCCGGTCCGCAGCAGTTCATTCGAATCTCACTTTGCATGTATAGCTACAACTTTATTGAGGACAGCTTCGACAAGCGTGCTCCTACGTCCGGGTTCTGACGCCTTCCGGGGTCATTTCGATTCCAAGAAAGCTTGCGGCGTTCTTCCATAGCAGCTTCTCCTGCGTTCAGGAAAAAAATCGGATTATGTCTTGATCGGCTATTCTTTCTGTGATTGTGAATAATAAGCGAGGAGTAGTAATGTTCAATTCTAAAAGAAACACGTGCTACCTCGGAATCATCGTATATTCCTGCATTGTCGCAACAGCGACATAAAGAAAACAGACAATGAAGCTACAAAATGTACAGGAGGAATAATCGTCGACACTCACGCTTGCTAAGCATGGACAATTTTAGAGTGTAGGAACAATAATGGAAAGGGAAATACGAGTGAATAAAAAAAACTTGTTGCATGTGGAAGCCGAACCCACATCATCCGCAGTACGCGTGCGGTGGCTGCGGCGACGGCTATTTCCCCGTTCACTTTCCCGGGCATTTGCGTATGTGTATAAGATTTGCCTATTTGTAATTACCGTTCCCGTACGGTAAACTAGAAGTCTTAAAAGGACCCATGTCGTAGCGTCAAGCGAAGGGCAGTGCTTAGCGTACGAAAAGTGTCGAATGCTATTATAACACTTTCTATTATAACGCTGTCTTATAACACTATGCAATATAACGTAGTTACTGAACACATTTAGTTACTGTGCTTATAGTTGACACATCAGGAATAATAATTATCCGTTGTTTGAGCAAGAAAAGCAACGTACTGTTCAGAGTGCTGTTGTGCTGTGCAACAGTGCTGTACTGTTGATCGAGTGGTCAGGACAGGCCTCTCATTCAGCCTTTACAGCGCATGCAAGTGCAGCTGTGCGGTATATTTACAGTTATGACTCCCCCCCCCTCTCTTCCCCTGTGTGTGGATGGGCGTTGAGAAGCATTTTTTTACAAATGGTGCGCAGGCACCAGATAAACGCAATGACTGTTGTCTGTTCCTTGCGATGTTTCGTCAGCTCAAGTATGGCGTTTTTTTTTTCTGAGTGGAATGGTGGCGTGGGGCGCCCACCTCCAGACGTATAAAATATTAGTTTCAAGCATAAACAAGCGTGGCCACCATACAGGAATAGCCGACGATATACGCAACGTACAGCGCTTTGTGGAATGAAACGAGTAGTTTAGTTCTGAATGCGTGTTTTTTCAGTTTGCTGTAGGATTAAAGACGTCAACTTAAAGCATACCTTGAGTGACTCTTGCAAGCCACTGGTTTCAATCAGTCTTCCAGGTCGCTCTATTTCCCCCAGTGGGTACGGGTAGTCGCTGCCCAGCATCACTCGATCCTAAGAGAAAGCATTTGGTTGAACCCATGTCAGAATGACCGTTGACGGCAGTGTGTTTAGCATTGAGTTAATATAGCGACACAACGTATTGCCACCACTCAAACGAATTATGTATGAGGCGTGTACTGCAGAGAGATTCCTCTTTCGCACTTCACTGAGAACACTCCGCGTCTTTAAGGAATGAAATTTATTTCATTTCTTGTTTCTCCATTAGGGCTTTTCCAGGTCTATTTCCTGTTGCTACGCTTCCCGAAGGAGGTATTCACTATTCGGAGCTTATATATCTTTCCGTGAATGATTAATAGAAATGAAAATGGATAAAAATACAACTGGCTGCACCTGGGGAATGATCCCACGTGTTCGCATTACGCGTGTTATGCTCTTACGAAGTGAGCTTCAGCCGCGACGTTTCCCCATCCACTTTTTGGGGTATTTGCTTTCTTACTACTAGAACCCACCCTGGTAGTGTTAGCCATGCTACCACTCACAAACATAGGCGGCGGACTTGGAATGTCCTTTCTGCCGCAGGCGTCACTAGTACGTTATCTTTTTGGTTGAGGGTAAATGGCCAATAAATCCACACATACTACCTGAAGTCGTCAATGTTCCCGGATTCGAGATCCTCATTATGTAATGAAAGGGAACCGAGGGGCCCGATATTTTATTAAGCATATCATAAGAAATCAACAAACAAAGACACCAAGGACAACACAGGAAAAAATAGCTGTACTTACTAAGTGAAAGAAAGAAATCATAAATTAATGGAAATGAAGGAAAAGATAACTGGCCGAAGGTAGGGAACGATGCCACGTCTTCGCATTCCGAATGCGATGCTCTTACCAACTGAGGCGCCGCGGCGCCGTTTTCCCATCCACTTCTGGTGTCAGTTCAATCCCAGGCTTAGCTCTAGTAGTAAAATAACCTAAGTACCTCAGAAAGTGGGTGGGGAAACGGCGCCGCGGTAGCTCAATTGGTAAGAGCATCCCATTCGTAATGCGAGGGGGATCGTTCCCCACATACGGCCAATCCTTTTTTTTTCATCCAATTTCATTTCCATTAAGTTATCATTCCTGTTCTTCAATTAGTAACAATAACTAATATCATTTATGTTGTTCTTGGTGTCTGTTGGCTTCTTATGATATGATTAATAAAAAATAGGGCCCGTTGGTACCGTTTCATCTCATTCATTATACATAATGGGAACTTTGGCATCGGAGCCAGCACTCGAAGAAGTGGAGGACAAAGTGACTCATGAGCGCGAACGGTGGTTCGAGGCTCGACTGGGCCATAGATATTCCGAAATTTATGCTCCATATTAATTTGGAATAATGCAGCAATTTCATGGCCAATCCCCCATCGTGGGTAGGAGCCACACACGTGATAGGCAACAACAATAACGACTGGGCCCTTTGGCGTGGCTGGCCAGGACTGAGGCCTGCTGTCGTGGACTGAGGGACCGCGCCATTCCTACATTGGCGTCCGTAATGAGGGACCCCGGCTGCGTTCGGGACGGACCATGGTCATAGGGTATGCAAGCGGCGCCCGCTGCACGGCCAGTAGCGATGCCTGCCTAGCCTGGTGCGTGACCATCTCCGCGGTGCGAAGTGCAGTTCTGGGATTCGCTCAAGAGCATTTCCGCTGGCTTCTCCTTTGTCACCGTCATCGGGTCTGGCATGGAACATGGGGGGAGCAGGGTCCTACGCGCTGCTGAAGGTCCCGGCACCACCGTTGTAGAAGGGACCTGCCGGCGTGGTTACTGCATCAACGCGATGCAGTATTGAATCAGCGTGACAAGTTGTCGAAGCACGGGGACCACACGTGGCTCCAAGCCCGGCGGCGGGGCCATGTCCAGCGACTCGAAGACGTTGGAGAGTGACGACGACTGGACCGTTGACGGTAGGGGAGCTGCCAAGGCACGCAAAGGCAAGCTGTAGAAGAAAATGGCTCGGAGGAACCCCTCGTCGGGCAGCGAAGCCGAGAAAAAGAGCGGCACGTCGTCCTCGCTCGAGCCCGATGAGGGCGAAGTCTCGGCCTCTGGCGGCGGTTTCCCGGCGCTGGCCGGCTGCATCGAAGAAGACGATTCCGAAGAAAAGGAGCTCAACAATGGCTACGACGAGAACCTCATGGGCGCTTGAAGTCAGTTGCAAACGGTAGTGGAAGCGGCATGTTTCGAGCGACGATCATCGTCATCTTCGATGTTCCCCTCTTGTTAATTGCATGGAGTGGTGCCATGTGGTCTCTGTGCGGCCGAATGGCAGCGATCGGGTGGCTGCTACTTCTGGCAGCCTGCTTCGTGCATTCGTCTGAACGAGGTCGAGGAGGAAGACCGGACCTAAAGCTCCTTAAACTTCGTAAAGTAGTGCCACGCTTTGAAGAATGCCGCCTTCGCCTCGCGCGCTCCGGCCGAGGCCGACGCCGCGTCGCTATTGGCCTAATAGCATCACGTGGACCCTCGCGCCGTGCATCAGTGCCATTTTTGCTCGAGAATCGTCTACGGAGCGGCGAGAAGCGCATTTTGGCGCCGTTGCTACGCTCGAGCAGTGCAGGCGGCGCTACGGTGGAGGAGGGAGCGTGAAAGAGAAGAGAAACGAGGAGAAGCGAAGACGGAGGAGGAGAGTGTCGCTACTTTACGAAGTTTAAGGTGCTTTAACCGGACCAGGTGTGCCTCCGGGAATGGTTTAGGGTCGTCTGGTTCCTGCAAGACCTCGACAACTTGGAGGCTCCACCACCTGGTCTGCCGCATCTTTGCGAAGCCCATGTCTGGTAAGCCAGCCAGGTTTGGGGCCTTCTGGTTACTGGAAGATTTTGATGACTCGGACGTTGCCTGCTCTGCCAGTCCTCGTTCGGTGCAGCAGTCTGCAAGGTTTGTCCGTTGCTGGAGGTGCGGTGCCGTAGCTGCAAGCCACCGTGGACCAGTGTCATCATCGCCTGTGTCGTCACCGGTCAGTATGGTAACTCTGGCATCGGAGACAGCAGTCGAAGGAGTGGAGGACAAAGTGCCTCAGGAGCGCGAGCGGGGGTTCGAGGCTCGGCTGGGCGCTCTTGAACGCGGCCGGCCACGACTGGGGCCTGCTGGCGTGGACTGCGGAACCTCGCCGGTTCCACTATTATATATATATATAGTCATAATTATGGCTGCAGCTATAGAGTTTCTCACTATATAATATAGAGTGAAACCTGGCGCTGCCGCACAGTTGTAGCATGGGATCGCCGGTATTTTGTGACTTCGGATTGGCGTTGTTCTCAGAGAGCCTGGACACCTTGAAGACGCGTCTGGCTAGCACCGTACTGCTTGTCACAATGATTCATTTCCTCCTAAACCAGGACGTAATGAGCTGTTTCAGCTTTAATATTGCATAAAAACATGTTTAATTATGAGGACTTATGATTGGATGTGCAGGTAAATGAAACAAAAATATCGTGGGGCTGCTAAAGTTGGAGTTGGAGCGGTGGAGGTGAAGCAGGCGCTAAGCACTCCCCATACGTGGGTCGATCCCAAAGATAGTGCAATGCCGGGCTGACCCGCGGCGGAGGTGCAGTTCGCTATGAAGGGGCCCACATACACAGCTTCGCTGGTCATCCGTCTTCACAGAGCGGAAGGGCACTGAGTCTTTTTGTTTCGTTTGCGTTGCGTTGTTTCGTTTTTACTGCCAGTGATGTGATGCGAAGCATCCAAGTCACCTCAATTTGGAATTCGGCTTCGTTTCCTATTCTTTACAGCGGTAGGCGTATGGATTTGGTCCAGTTCATTTGGAATGTTTTACGTAAGCACAAAAGCAACTGAGCAGAAAAAACGCTGTTCGATTTAGGAGACGAATTATTCTTGGAGACCTTTCTTTATTGACCGAGGTTCAACGGTACCTGTAATTCAGTGAAAGTCTAGCAAGTACGCGCTACTGTGGTGGCTGTAGAAAAGAAGCTGAAATGACGAAATGTAAGAACAAGTGTGTAAAAAGGCCCCTGCAATGAAATAAGAGTAATACTCTATAAAAGCAATGGGAATAGTGACGCATATGTTCCTAAAGTTGAATGCTTCTAGTGAAAACCAAAAGGTACTAAAAGTGCTCGTAAAATTTTTAGTACTTTGTTTTAACCTAAAACATATATCAAAAGAATTATGACGCTGAAATAAAAGGAAAGATACACATAGGGAAAGATATGCTCACAAGTCATGTGGTAGTTGTAATTTCACCTCATTAACACACAGATCGTACAAGAAAGATGTTTACAGGGAGGCAAATATTCGCATGAAGACGTGTGACAGTCTTTTGGAAGAATTATGAAGTGTTTATTGCCTAATTATGGTGAGCACTCCTCACTAGGTATAGGCCTAACAGCATGTTGCGCAGACTAGATATTGCTAAAATAGAGAAGGAGATGTACTTCACTGGTGACACTCACCGAAAATACTACAATGGCCTATAGACCGTTTTATCAGCGAGGGGGAAGGTAGCCTCAAACCAGCTCGCCGCGCAGCTCTCCGCACACTGGAATGTGCGGATCGCAGTTTCTCCCAGCGGCAGCTTGGAACGGTGGCTGTGTCATTGCGAATCGGTGCGATTCTAGCGTGTTCTGTCTGTGATTCCTGCGATGTCTAATGACTGAAGGTCAACAGTCTACCACTGTGCTGAATTCTGCTGCATAAATAACTTTCGCAAGAGAATGTCATCTTCAGCTGTGGCGACTCCGTGGACTCCGCCGCTGCGGTTGCAGACGAGCGTTGGCTTTGGACTGTCAGTAAAGACAGAACTTGAGGCCATCGGCTTCGTCGCGGGTATGTTCAGCAGATTTCGCTTCCAGTGAGTGCACGGCGACGAATTCAGCACCCGTGATCAAACTGGCATACAAAGGAAAGGTGCGTTTTCGAGTCGGTGAACTTGCGCTAATGGACGAAGTCAACCATTTCTTTGTGGATGCGCATTAAAGTTATTCAGCTCGAATGTGTTCCAAGATTATCATATGCTTGACAACCAGCGTTGTTGTGGAAGTTGATCGAAGACGTATTATGAAAACAGTACGTATTGACGAAGATACTGAAGATGTGTTCTTTTTCCTTAGGCAACCAAAATTATGCCTGCCGCAGTACCGGCCACCCCAAGTTCACAGGGGCTTCCCGCGTTTCCGAATCTTGCCGGCAACCTGTCTGGACGACGCCTCGCATCGTGTGCTGTAGTACTTTCGAAAATAAGATTGCTGTAGTGGATAGTAGTTGCTCGTTTTAAAGCTCTCTCAAGTCAGCGAGTTGCCCTTGCACAGGCGCCACTCGAGACCTAGGAATGCGCACATTCTTTGAACGCGTCGCGTGCGTCTAGTAGAACATGGTATACTCGCGGCCACTGCCAGCAGGTCGTTTTATTGAGCACTGTTGTTGACGGCCCATCCGGTCGAGTTATTTTGAAGTCGTTTATTTTGTAAAGCTTGATGCCCATACGTCAGGTAAACAGTGCTTAGAAAAATGTACCGCGAACATTTTAGGAGCACGAAAGCAAGCAAAACGTGCTCCCTCGGAGCTTCGCTAATTACGTGTATTGGGACGTACGCTGGTGTGGCACACCACATGGCACACGGAGACACCCCTTACTTTTGTCACCTGAGTGATACCTTAATAGAGTTCAAGGCTAGACATACAATAATAACACGTTGCACGTGTGATACCTATTGACAACGTTCAGACATGACTCGCCACCTATTTCGGTCACGGGATGAGCTGTGGCAGTGCCTCTAGGCCCTTCACCGTTCGATATTGCCGCTATATAGAAGCTCATAGCTTAGGAACGACAGGTTAAGAAGTTTTCCAATAAGAATAACTTCTTGAGGCCTCCCAGGAAAGCGCGAAAACTTGCCACTCGTCGTCAACACCACGTTCGCTGTGCAACCTCCAATTAGATCCCACATACCAACATGGCGCCGGGCGGAATGCGGCGACCAATTGCCGGAAATGAGCGCCAGACTAACACGATCTGCAGCAACAACGCAGTATTACGACCGCCGCTGGCAAAACATATCGCGGCATGTTGAACTTCGATAAGCATGCAAGTCAGCGCCACGTGTTGAACTTCGATAAGCATGCAAGTCAGCGCCACGTCATCCCCACACAAGCGCGTCTGGCATACTCGAACAACTTCACTTTCCGTAGCAGACGAGTCACACGTGAAATAATAGGCGGACAAGGCGAGCTTTCTTTTTGCACCATTAATCGAACAGCGGGCGAGCCATCGCTCGGGAACTTGCTGCACTTTTGTTCACGTGACGCAAATACACTTAATTCTGCGCTTTAAGTAATCGGAAATGCACTCCCAAGTTATCTGATCAGCGCTGACGACAAGAATTATGTGGTTGGAGAAGTTAGCAAACGCACATTTTGCATGTGCCAACACGGCTTCACACGCCTGGTCCCGAACGAAGTTTTTGTACGTACAGCTAACGACTACAAGTCCACGACCATAAGAGCCTTTCAATTCTACGCTGTAAAGATTAGAATACACAGGGTAAAAACAAGCATTAGGCTGCTACGTTCATCGTCTTCAGCCGGTAAGCGGGACGGCCATTAAAGAGACACTAAAGACAAATATTAAGTCTAGCTAAAGTGATAGACTAATGCTCGACAATCTCTAAGGCGTCAATATTACCGTGAACCGATCCTTAATAATCGAGAAACTGAGGTAAATGCAGGTTATGGTTAGAGACTCCCCCGGGACATTCAAGCACTTGCCCAACGACGAAAGCACTCCTCCGTTAAATTCTGTCACTAGTACTCAACCAACCGTTGCAAAAAAAAAAAAGTACCCTTGTATTGTATTAAAAGACGAAATAGAATGCTACTTGTCCAGTTTTATCTCATTTTTCAGAAAAAAAGACGCATTGAAATTACCCTTGCCACTACGCAGGCGGTAGAGAGGTTTCATTTTCGCTCGACTCGGCGCGGTCGACGCTTTCGCGTTTCCCTAGTGTTTTGTTATCGCGTAGCGCTGCGCAGGGTTTGCTGGCTCGCGAAATTCCCGCAAACTGCAAGTAGCAGAAAATTCAACTTCCATGTGGTGTCCCGGGATAGCCGATCGGTCTACGCCACTTGACCAAAAAGCAGCTGCAGCGGCGAATCCACCACTCTGTCTTGACTCGGTAGTGCTGTCGGGCAGTGTTTTACTCACCGACGGCAGCAAAGGGCGGTGATGGCGTATGCAACGTCACCACGGCCCCGGTTGGGTGGCGGGAGATTTGACTTTCGAAAAAGGCATTCGGACCCTTCAGGTGCAATTTTCTCGTAAACTAAGTCTGCTCTTGGAGCGAAACGAGCGTTGCGATGTTTCTGGAATGATATTTAAACAGTCCACGTCGACTTAGTCTTTGCCTTTAGTGTTCCGTTAAGACTGCAGCGCAGACATGATGAATAAACGAAACGTTAGTTACACTGCCTCTGCAGATTTCGCCTAAGTCTTGTGTCGTCTACCCACTCACTTCTCACGATGCTGGCCGAAATAGCGCCTGTCTGAGCCGTGCCTGCGGCCGTCATGCTTATTGTAAACAAGCGCGAAAACTTCGATCAGAAGGTGCTCGATGGTGGTTGCTGTCACATGAGCAAATATAGCGGCGCCCATGGATATGCTACTGTAAAAGGTCTATACATTAGGGGGATAACTTCAGAAATTGTTTGGTAAACGTTCCTGTAGGTAAAGTAGTTACAGCAAACACTTACAGTCTATGACAAGGTCTTGTTATTAAGACGGATATGAATGCACCAAATATACACAGACTAAGCTAGAACTGCAGAACTCTCGGCAGAACCCATATTTCGTTCTGCAGACGTGCAGAACTGTATATATGGGCTATGAAAGGACACATTACTATACCAGGGACAGACTATCCGACGGCCTGTACTTATCTGTATGCTCATCTGCGATTACGTAGCTCGCGTGGGTGTCGATACTCAGGTTGCTGCTCAATATAGCAGTCATGACTTGTTCGCCATACCAAAAAATGTCCCGAAAAGCATAGGAAAAGCTTAAAATTCTTAAAAGCGGTTCATATTACGAGGGTTATAGTTGTGTAACGTGACTTTTCTAAGAAAACAGATCTATATTTCTGGGCATACATTTGTTCCTTTCGTCATTTGTCTTGTGTATTTCGCGCGAAGACACATCAGGCATTCGTTCATATCAGACGTAATAGAACATTAAAAAAATGCGGATAAATAGAAAATGACAACAGATGCATAATTACCTCTCCGAGTGTATCCAGCAGGAGCCTTAGAGCGCCGTGGCCGTGCACTAGCGAATCGGCATAGATCTCGCCCAGGTAACTTTTCGGGGGAGCTTTGTTGTCCACAGCACAAAGGTCAGGTCTCACCTTGGGTTAAAGGTGCAAAAACATTCGTGTAAATGCTGTTGAAGCGGCAGCAAAGGCAGCTGTTGGTAACAGGTATTCTTGGTAGCTACCTTATTGTACTGCTCATTAGTAACCATACCTTGATTTGAGTGTGTTGTTCGTTCTAGACAGTGCTCATGAATAAGCGCTGAGGACAAAGACGAAAAGAACACATACGACAGTATACGGGAACTGAACTTCCGGCTAGCGCTTATTTCAAACTATCGGCTATATTATACAGTGCGCGTCGGACACATCAGCCACACACCATCATACAAAAGATAGCACAATTCAATCAGTTCGCTCCTTAGTGTACTGTGCATGTAAATTGCGTCATAAGTAGTGAGCCTTGATTAAGAGGGGCGCACGCGAAGAGAATGCGAGAGACATGGCAGGAGCTTAACGAGCGCTAACTAATCTACACGCAGGACTACCACAAGCAGACGAGCGGCTGGTTTGTGCTTCAAGTCTACGTTCTTCCGTTGCCCGCCTACGTCAGCTGATATAGCGTGAGCACGTATTCGCCATCATGGTTCCAGTTGTTGGCAAAGGTTTCGTTGCCTGCGCGTAGGCAGACTGCGCTATCTGAGAAGCACACAAACCGTCTACCACCTGGTGTAGGTATCCTGCATTTGTAGTACTTGCCGCAGGCTACTCCTGAGCCGCAAAACCTACAAGGGCCACTAGGTGGACTGGTATTTTCGCCTATGAAAGATAAGCGAACAAAAACGGCGGGATGTGGTGTATGTGGGACTATGCCTTTTCAATATTTAGACCGCTGCAATGCACAACAGCTCTTGCTATCGTGGTGATGAGCCATGCGTCACATCTTGTTGAACAGCGATGTGTAGTGAAATTTATCACGTCACGAAGGAAAAAAAAAAACGCTGTCGCCGACAGTCGGCAGGCCAAGAACGCTGTCAGGTCGGCCTAGTGTGAGTCAGCATTTATCGATCGGCATTCTCCAGGCGCGCTGCTTGTGATGGGGACGGTGGTCTATCGTGCAAGTCGGATTCGTCACTTCCACTGCCGCTTTCTTCCGTCGAAGCATGACGTTCGGGTGCTACTTCGTAAGGATCTAAATTCTGAGCACGCATGCGAGCTATAATCCTTTGTTCCAGTTCGCTCAGGTCCTCGAGAGACGACATCGGAAATCAGAAGCTCACGCTTGGCTACAGCAACACTAACTGCGTATCACGTGTAAAAGCGTCGTTTTGTTTTCGATTCGATAGATTTCGTTTTGATCAGTCAAATACCAAAGCAGTTCAACAGGAAACCGCAGAAACACGTAGCTATTTGCACAGAAACACCTTAGCACTTTGGAAAACATGAATCGCAGGAACATCGACTTGATAAACAAAATAATACTTTCTCACACTTACGGCCGCACTCGTCGTCTGCCTCCCACTAGTTCCGGCCTATAATCGCTGTCGCGCTCACCTATCAAATTTTTCAGCATGCTTCCAAAGAAAGACTTTATCCTCACCGCAGATCGAAAAATACTCATAAAAATGTTCCATGGTGTTTACCGCGTTACTACTTCATTATTAGGCGCTCTGGCCGGTACGCTTTCCATTCCACTAAAAAAGTGGGTACAATGAAAATTGGTTGTCAGCCCCTTTAACGTGGAAACCGCCACGTCACGCTTGGAAGTACGGAGAGTGATTGGCGTATGGCAGCTTCTGCACTGCTGGTCCGATCACAAATCGAATCTTAACTCCACCACACAAGTCGTTCGCAGTACAATGAAAGCTCCAGCACTCCTTAGCCAATAGGGAGACCGAATGCCCCTCGATATGTGTTCATCCACTCCGCATGGTCTGCTCACTGCCACAATAATTCGCGGTACATTACGTGCTTACGCAGACGTCTTAACACGTAACATATTGCTGTAACTTATCATATACCAATCAATATAACGCTCTAATCGCACCAATAATGAAGCTGTTACGCCAAGAACTATATCTTGCTGCGCAAGGATTTCACCTTGTGTGCGCCTCGTACCTTTGGCAGTGCTGCAAATGGCTTGTAAAATGGAATATAGATAATTTTTGTTCCGAGTTCGGCGCTGTAATGATGCAGCGGAAAGTTTACCATTGCCGTCATGGGCTTGGGGAAGCTACTTACGCTCGCAAAACGCACTGCGGACGTAGATAGAGAGAGAGAGAGAGAGAGAATGGGGAAGGCAGGTTAACCAGAGGCAAGTTTCCAGTGTGCTAGTCTGCACTGGGGGTTGGAAAGAGGGCAAAGAGAGGAAAAAAAAAAGAGCAGGAACAGGTAACAGGAAAGGTGTTCCATATACAGGCGTTCACACAGGCCGGTCGATCTCAAGAAGCGCAGTAGCACTTTCAGGGCCTTCTGATGCGATGTTAAGTCCTGTAGATGGTGTAAAATTCTTTCTTCCGACAGAGGCTGGTCGTCCAACTCGTTGAGCACGTCGGAAAGCGATTGTCTCTGCACACAGTAAGTACTACGGGCGCTGGCATAGAATATGACAAATTGCTTCCTCGTCGCCGCAATCGCGACAAGCTGCGGTTTCGGTCATCTCTATGCGGAACGCGTAGGCGTTTGTAAACTCAACACCCAAGCATAGCCTACACAGAGCGGTCGCGTCTCTTTGGGGAAGTCTTGGTGAAAGTCGAAGGCTTAAGGTTGGATCCAGTGTGTATAAACGGGCGTACCTGAAATGTGGTTCATTCAGCAATATCTGCAAGTAGGCGGAGCATCCTTGCAGCATCTGGCTTAGCGGGATTGATAGGCGGTGGTCTTTTACATGAGAAAAACGAGTAGCTTGACCGGCACGTTCATTGCGGATAATACAACATCGACTTGGTAGCCACCGAAAAATGATTTCATGTCCTTTCTCAGTCAGTTGGTGTATGAGCTCTAATTTCGAAGAGCAACTTATAATGCGGACCGCGCCGTAAGACTGACAGTATACACTGCAGTGCTGTCTTAGAGTCGCAGAAAATGGACCATTTCTATGTTGGTTCGTCATTAATAAAGTGTTGTGCGACTTGAAGTGCTGCGAGCTGTGCTGCCGTCGACGTTGTCAAGTGAGGCGTTCTCAGATTGATAGTGGTAACTTTTGAGGGAATGACAATAGCTGCGGTTGACCTGTTCGGCAGTATCGTGCTATCGGTCGGTGTATATGTGTGTGTAATACCAGTACTTCTCATTTAATAAGAGTAAAGTAAGCTATTAAAGAGCCGGCGATGACATATCTCCTTTCTTTTCGAACGCCAGCTATCGTTAAGTTGATCTTTGGCTGAATGAGAGACTGAGGAGGAGGCGAAGGCCTTGCACCAGGTGGGACGGAAGTTGGTATAATCTCACGGTGTGCGGATACCGTTCGGCAAAACTAGACACGTGGTCTTTCCACATGTAGAGAGGCTAGATGGTGGCAAGGAGTCCCGACAAGCTGCCTTGCGTGCAGCTTTAGTGCTTCAACTGCGATGTGGGTCATAATGACGTGGTCTCTAGCGATTGCGATAGTTGCTGCCGTTGACGCACCTCGAGGAAGACTTAGACAAAAAGTTCGCAGTTCCGCCGGAAAGGCGAAGGAACGATTGCGGTACTAAATTAGTAGATAGCTGTACGAAGTAAGGATAGTAGTTTTGTCGGCCGCACAAAATTGTAAACATTCGCTTACTAACTAAATTAACAATGATAGAATATGTAAGCGTGACTCAACGAGGGCGTAGAAAGAAACAGACACACGAGACAGCGCTGTCTTTGTATGCCTGCTTCTTTCTACGTCCTTGTCCAGTCGCGCTTACACATTCTATCATGGATTCAAACCAACTAGCCCGTCAACGTGTTTTAACTACATTAACCAGCACGGTTATACGCCTGAAAATTTACGTAGGCACTGGAATCAACATGTAAATAAAGCGCGACAAATGCGATACATTAAGAAAAGAACGTGGATAGGTGACGCAGGGTAGGAGTTTCGTAAGTCACTTTTCATTTACTCACGTCGAAGCCGTGCTGTATTCTCCCCACAGTGTAAGGAAAAGAGCCAGCGCCATGGGCAAAGCACAGCTTGAGCCTCGGGAACCTCTCTAGGAGTCCGCCAAAGATCACTTCACAGATGGCAGCTGTAGTCTCCGCGGGCATCCCTGGAACGAGACACAGATCAATAACTGTTACTCTTTTAAAAATAAAAAAAATGCATCAGTGGGCACGTATATGGAGCAAACAAGGGAAGAACCGTTAGCAAAATGTTACGGTAGAACTCTTCTCACCATGACAGTCGACACTAATGCGAGTAGTATTCGAGCAATGTAGCTGTACGCAATATTTGCGAAGTCCAGTTTATTGAACAGCTGTAGTTCTCATTCTGAGGCATCTTTTGATTCGGCTATATGTGACATAATCCGGTATGCGTACATGTTGCCATGGAACTCGATTTCCGACGTCAACCAGGAGCATGGCGGCATGCCGACGACTGTTTGACGCCGTCGCACTAACGACGATGGAATGAAGAATAAGGAATTAGGTCGATAAAATGGAAAAGGTGGTATGACGACGACGAGATGGTGACAATGACAGGAAGCTTTTTGAATGATGACGATTGTATAACCACGAACGCGTGATGACTACGACATGATGGCAATGGGATGACGACGGGTGTGTGACGAAGATGGCGTCACCACGATGGCATGAACACGAAAGTATGACAACCAATGCATGATAGCTACTTTCTGACGACCACGCAATGGCAACAATGACATGACAACGCCGGCATAATAACGATAGAACGACAACAGCACAATTACTATAGAAAGACGCAGAAGGATTGACGTCGATGGAACGACGAAGACTGTATGACGACGAAGACGTGACCAAAATGTGATGATACTGAAGTGATGACGATGGCAAACGACAGCGTGGCGAGAACGGCCTGACGACAATGGCATGACGAGACTGTGTGTCGATAATGGCGTGAGGATGACGAAGTTCGAAGGACGATGATGAAACGACCGCGACGGCATCTCGACGACGGTACGACAAGAAATGCTTGACGACGACACAATGACGACGATGAAATGACAATGGTATGAGGACAATCGGATGATGACGAGTGCATAATGACAATGACGTAAAACCACGAATGTATCGCGAAACCTGTACGACAACAATGATATGACGATGATGGCGTGACGACCACGGCTCAACGAGAGTAATTGACAAAGCTGGAATGATGACGATGTAATGGACCCCACAGCATGACGGCCAAACAACTCGGCCCACTATGTCGGCGTAAGATGTGTCACAACGACATGATGCGACTCAGATGACAAAGCTGAAATGACAACGATAGAACTACCCTGACTGCATCGCAACCACGAGCACATACCTAGTGGTCCAAGCTTGTAGATAATTTGTGCGACTGGGTCGGCTGAAGAGGCAAGATAGATAGATAGGCTGGAAACGCCGAAAGTAGGCAAAGAAGGCTAATCACATTACAGGAAACACACGCGCTTTAGTTTCGGTCAGTGCGCGTCTACTTCGCGTTGCAACAATTATTGCTAATGAACTAGTTAAGCTAGTTTTACGTATGTGAGTAAATATACCAAAGTACGCTAGAGGGGGCCCCCGAGAAGTGGACGGTTAAGCATGTGTTAAGCCCCTGGATTTACTAAACATAGCGAAAAGCTTTGAACTCGTGGCACATGGAGCTACGCGATTGGACACTAACTTTAGTGCGCTCTCTGGCGTGGTCCAGCTGCAGCTAGCAGACCATACGTGCCGCTCACGCAATTGTTGTATCATGCAACCAATCAGTAAACTTCCTTAACAGTTTCTACAATCGCAATGGCACGTGGCGACGCACCATGTCTCAGTTGCTAGGCTCTTCTCTGCTTATTCCCGCAAAGGAACAGGAAAAGGCAGGAGAGAACGGCTTTCAATGAGACGACGAACTAACGCATTTTACACCTAATGTCACACGGGCGATGCAACGTTGCACATCAGACGCATGCACTTTAAATGTGTTTCTCTTGGTCCAAACGACGAGGCGCTGCCGGTAGTTGTTACATTTATAGGATCCAGGGGCTTTATTGGATGGGTCGTGTGCTAACCATGACGGTCATTTGTATAGCACTCGTCAGCTAGAAGAGGAGGAGCATGATGCCGTTGGACGCATGCAGGTGGATCTAGCTTTCCGAAACTGCTGGTGATTGCTCCCCCTTAGTGCCTCGGTTTCAATAAAATTCGCAAAAATTCAAATAAATTCTGTACTTTTCGTGACAAAACCACGATTTCATCACGAGGCGCGCCGCAATGGAGGACTTTGCAGTAATTGTGACCGCCTGGGGTTCTTTCACGTGCACCTCAATTGGAGTAAGCGAGAGTGTTTGTATTTCGCCTCCATCTAAATGCGGCCGCGATCGGTGCTCGCATCCTCCTCGTTCGCTGCGCAACGACATAGCCAATGACTTACGGCGGCGGCTTTGCAAGAAAGTTTAAGAAAGTGAAAAGCCATTGCACGCCACCGTTCAGAAGCGCAGCAAGAGCCGGTTCAACAAGAAGACAAGCACAGTGAGGCGGAACAAGACGCAAGCACTCAGCCTGTGAGCCATGACACAAGGATGCTTGGCCGGCCCGTCCAACATAATGAAAAACAAACGCCCTTATTTCGTTATCAATCCCAGGCTACATTTACGTGCCAAGCCAAACGCTCCTGCACAAAATGTTCTAATACATTTATTTGCTTAGGTCTGAACCGCGAGAACTTGACTGTCCTGTGAGGTGAACGGAGCAGAGAAAAGGGCAGACTTAAACTGTATATTGTGACGAAGATAACTAAGACGGGAGCTAGGCCATGGAGAACAGCCTTCTTTATTGATGACCGACACCGAAGAAACCTGGCGCACAGCTGCGCCACTCGTTGTTTTCCCTCTGGCGGTCGGTGCCTGTAGTGCATAGCTGACTTCTGGCGTTCGGGGCTCGTGTGGGCAGTTTACTTCGCCTCATTACTCCCCACGTGAAAAGCGACCGCCCCGGTCGCGTGTCGGAGAGAGTAAAGGGTGACAGAGGAAATGGGAGAAAGTTGATCAGAGGGTCACTTCTTCACAGGCGTAGTACGGTTTCGTCCGTACTACGTGGACAATCTCGGCTCGTGGCCGCCGTCGGCTGGAGCTTTCTTTCTTTCTTTCTTTCTTTCTTTCTTTCTTTCTTTCTTTCTTTCTTTCTTTCTTTCTTTCTTTCTTTCTTTCTTTCTTTCTTTCTTTCTTTCTTTCTTTCTTTCTTTCCATTGCTAAAATACAATGACGGGGGCTCAGATAAAAGCTGCAATGAGGCAGCTTGAGGTGCCCTTAGCCCCCGTGTTACATGGTGGTAGTGAGTAGCGCAATCAACCGTACGCAAAGAACACTACATCTAAATATTAATTACAATCATCAATCAATTCAAGAGAATTTTGTATAGCGGAACAAACAAAAAAGGAACAAAGAAACGGGATAAGGACAAATAAAAGCAATGCAGATAGTACGCACCACCACATTACATACACTTGGCAATACGTAAATAAAAGTGAAAATCGCGTGCACTTAACGATGCATAATTAAAGGTGAAAAGACACGATGGTCAATTAATATTGGTCAATTAATTGATTATGTCATTACGAACATTTAAGAAGACACACATGTGAATACAGGTGAAAAAGAAATTACGCTTGATTCATTATATGGGAGAAGGTTCTGATAAGTAACGACAGTTCTGACCGTGTTATGTTAATGATGTCAATGCCAGCGTCATGCAATGAATTAAGAAGTCTGAGTAATTTATTTTTCGTCATTTGCAAACCATAGTTGGTTCTTGAAGGGGGTATAGACCAATATTCTCCGTGACGGGTAATATAGGTAGCTGTATTTCTTTGCAGACAAGCAATTTCATTAAATACGCTGTTTTCAGAGTTTGAGATTGAGTGCCATATACGAAGGAGAGAGCGGTTGTACAGAGAGTAGATTGTAGGTATGTTGTATCGTTTAAAGAGGTGCTCACTGTGACTGTGATATGGCACGTTTGCAATGATACGCACGATCTTTTTCTGTAGTAAGTGTATTTTCCTGAGGTTAGTTTCGGCTGTTGTGCCACACACAAGGTGTGTATAATTAATGTGTGATGCAAATAGTGAGTGGTAAATTAGTATTTTTACGGATATTGGTAGACGATATCTGTTCTTGTTTAGCATTCCTGTGATACGGATAAGCTTTTGTACTACAGAGTCTACTTGTCGATCACAGTTTAGCGTACTAGAGAAGTATGTACCTAATACTTTAATTTCATTTACTATTTCTATGCTCCCATTGTTCATCTCTAAAGTGTGGCTTTGTGGAATCTTTGTGCCTTTCGCATAAAAGATTACGGCTTTTGTCTTATTTGAATTTAATTTTAGATAATTTTCTATAGACCATGAGGATATGTTCTGGAGGAACTCGTTTGCGCTGTTTATTAAACTGGTATAAGATGCCGATGAAATAAACACACTAGTATCGTCTGCATATATGATAAATTTTGCCTTGGGATAGATCAGAACAACATCGTTTATATATAAGTTAAAAAGCAGCGGTCCAAGAATGCTTCCTTGTGGGACTCCTGTTTTTATTTCTCCAGAAAACGATTTAAAGTTATTTATGTGCACATATTGCAGTCCTTTTTCTAAATATGACTTAATTAACTGCAGTGGGAGGCCCCTGATACCATACGTATCAAGCTTTGTTAATAATAGGTTATGGTTAATATGATCGAAGGCCTGAGTAAAATCTATAAATATACCTATTGTCAGTTGCTTCCTTTCAAAATTTTGCAGTATATGGTCTTTCTGGTGTAGTAGTGCTAACTGTGCTGATTTTTTTTTTTTTTGAAAGCCATACTGGGCTTTCGTGACAACGCGATATTTTTCACAGAAGGATGTTAACTGGATCAATATTATTTCAGAGTAATATTATTTCAGAGTCGCCTCTCAGAGTACTTCGGGCCAAAGTAATTTTTCCGACAGCCTCCGATTACAGATGGGTGTCCACAGCCAAATGAAGTCACTGCATTCGCAGTGGATGTTCCTTCGGGCCATGTTGTAATGGCGGGCGTCAGCACTGTACTGGAGCGGTTTCGAGCAAGCTGTCGAGCTTCCTCGGCCTTCTGGACGATGTGGTCAGCATTGTTGCTTCTCGTTGTTTCGTTGCTTACCGGGAGCATGACAACTAAAGTGTTGTTACGCAGCGCCCATAAACCAGTTCAAATGGCGTGAATCGAGTGGTTTCGATGAACGGCCGTATTGTAAGCGAAAGTCACGTATGGTAGAATTTGGTCCCATGACTTGTGCTCCACGTCAACGTACATCGAGGTCATATCGGCGATGGGTCTGTATACAGTGTAAGGGCAACTGGCCTCCAGCGTCTGCCGCACGAGACGTGTCCAAAGTAGACGGCAGTTGTGCCGGCGCACCACCCACCGCACAACCGATGGACCAATCGACGACCGCGAAGCTGTGCGCCTCCGCCACCGGCCACACAGACCTCGGCTGCAGCTTCTATTCCAAGCGAAATAATTTCCGCTAGATAAAGTGATGCGCAAACTGTACATTTTATTTAAAATGATCTGCACTGTGAAATGGCAAACACCAACCAAAGCTCCGACACTTGTCGAGATCAGCTGCAGGGCATGGCTACCGACGGGAGACTACCGACTCGGCTGGGCTTGCATCGCACGCGACGGCGCCGCTAATGTCAGCGTATTTTCTTCTTTGTGTACAATTATTGCGAGGAGCGACAACAACGTTAACAAGGTACTGCGGCTTGTGAGCGTCGGTGAATCGTTCCGAAGCGCCGTTAGCTTGAGCTTTGAAGCGAACAGCAGAAGGTCTAGCGATGATATTGGGGCCGCCGAGCGATTAGCGGCGGTGAGGCTGCCGGCAGTGCCAGAATGACCATTCCTCGGTCGCTGATTGGCCACGTCGCTGTACGCCTGCCGCATAAATGGGTCCCTGTCCCATTCTCTTTACGGCAGGGAAATCTCGCCGTTCGCGAGGAGAACTGTGGGACGACGACCCGCGAACGGCAAAGGGCGAGTGCGGCAACGGTGGATGGACCTTAACACGGTTCCTTCAAATGAATTTTGAAGTTCCAAGTTGTGCCACTGCTGTCGGGTCGTTCTATCAGTCATTATATTCAACACATTCGAAGAAATATGTCAATACTTCGTCTTGCGCATTGGCGTAACAAGGGATGCATGAATTCACGGGTCTGCTAGACGTTATGAGAGGGAGACTATTCAGTTACAAATATTAAGTAAACTGTGCAAATGTGCGTCATTGCTTGAGGCTACCTTGTTAAATACTGTTTCATGAATATAGACAATTTCCAATGAAAACTTTTGAGACTGCTATCCAAAACTATCAGCAAGGGAATTTTCAAGATATCAGGGGCTGCGGCCAATAGAAATATTTAGCATGGCTTACGCCTGCTACACAGTCACGTCATTACTGAGGCATATCATAGGGGCTTATCACAATACGTGCCTGTGGTTTACTTGCTGGCGTGAGAGGTTCGGCGCAAGTTTCATAAACAAGAGTTTCAGCGTTTCTATTTTACGGGACGTTGGAGTCGTGCAACACCATACCAACGCAGTCCAGTCGGAATACCACCGTCAGAAGGCGCTAGGACTACTTCTCCCAGGTAAGACAAAGGAATCACGCTACTTCGATAATGGGTCGTGGCTCTTCTAGCTGTCCAGTGACCGTAAGTCGTTCACATCTGGTACCATGTTCAGCGTTGTCATTGTAGCAGCTATTCATTTAGCAGCCGAGAGGAGTTGTGCAGTTAAACGGCGGAGGTTATTTTGAGGCAGTGGTCTCCGTGTGTGGACAGCAGTTCGCCGAGGGGCGGCATAGCTGTAGTGGGGCGCGCAAAGCCGGTGCGTGAGCTGCACTCTGCTTATTAGGCAAGCGTTAAGAGGAAGCTTTAGCTCGGGTGCTCATATCTAAATACATGTAAAAGGAGAATTCGTTTTTCTCGGCAACCGCTGCAGGAAATTTGACTATGCCAGCGAAAATTTTCATCTTGAAGTAGGATGCACAAACCGCTTAGCTGTAGTAGAATTGCTGTTTCGTACATTGTATCCGTCGCAGCGAGTGTAAAATGGTATGGGAGTAAGGAAAAAAAAACACATCATGCTTCAGCGGATACTAAACAAAAATTCTCGCCCTTTGGGGCGTATGATGTCCCGAAACAATAATCGTCATCTGTATTATTTGTGCTTCTTTTCTTGGTAACTGTGCGCTCCCTACTTTCCTGTCAAGCATGCAAAGCAAGCTGGTAACCCGCATTTCTGTTCGCCACCTGGTAGTACTGGGCGCGCAGCGCTACAGAGAGGAAAGGCACGCCAGAAAGATGGCGAATACTGTTTGGGGATGAGGTAATCCCAAAGAGTGTGATTTTTTGTCACAGTGTGGCTCTAGAACGGCCCAAAAAGCACGATCGATATAACTAGCAACAAATAATGAAAACGTGCAAATTTGTCCTTAAAAGGGAGGGAACAAGGGAAGACTAATCAAGAGAGGGAACTCATTAGATTGAAAGTCTTTTTGATCATACATGTATTACGCGACATCCGCGTTTCGTGATTTGAGCTGGATTCACATGCTCACCGCGCAGGCTCTGAGTGGTATTGGAGGCTACAATAGTTAAGCCTGCATCGGATGAAGATGATCGCTGTGCGTATTCTGCATTCACTTGCATTATTGATGAATGAGAGTGTAAGCATTCTTCTCCGTAAGCCTCCTTACTTACACTATGAACTCAGTGATCCGGTATTACGATAACACAGAACATAAGACCATGCCCGTGATATTGGCCGGGCACTTCAGCATTTACACATCTAACACTGAAAACAAGTGGTTGCTTTTTCTTGAAGGAGTCATCGGGGATGAATTTAGTCAAAGCATATTTAATACGCACCGCAAGGGCAAAAGGTGTAGTTGATCAGGTATTAGCAAAAAATAATATTTAAAACTAGGAAAGTATGTATTTGCGTACTTTAATGTAAACTGTACCGTGCTGGCGGCAATGAGAAGTGAATCAACTATAGAGCACTAAAATAGCTGAAAATGTAGCCCCAGATCTGACCACAGTAAACATATTCGAAGCTATGAATTGGGTCACAGTACATAGTGATGCTGAACTGATATCGCGCGCTCATAGACAGTCATCTGATATGAATTCGGCAGCTTTTTTTGTTTTCGGGAAACTGGCACCCCTGTTTTAGCGTACATCGCATGACGACTCACCGACAAGCCACTGGAGCCAGTACTTGTTATAGCGCGTTGAAGGCGGCATATCCCAAGGATGCACAAAGACACCCACGCCAAGTTCCTGGACGGTCTGCAACGAAGGCCGGACACAAGAGAAAAAAATCACTTCCATAACCTGACTGATCTTACAGGGGATAACCGTGCATATTGCCAGGTGCGCTCACTCGCAACTGCAAGGCACGTCTATATATATAGTTTAGCGCCATTACCATTATGCATGTGCTGCGACAAAGAGTATAATGCTTTGCGACGTATTAATTTGATTTAGCCCAGGAAGCGCCATATGTCCGAATTAGGCGACTTCATTGCATGCTTCACAGAAGTGAGAGTGCCTAGACACAAACTCGATGCCGACTGATTTGTGTTCATAATAGTACATTCATTATAGCCGCACCTGTCTCCATGAAAGTTTTCTTTGTGACCGACAGAAAAAATAGAAGTTAGTAGACATCCACAATTTTTTCGGCTCCGGTCTCATAAACTGCAACTGCAGAATCAAGCAGCTGACGCGGCTATCTTCCCATGAACTATTAATTCTTGGCCACAAAGTTGTGTTATTTCTTGTTGGGACAGGAAATGCGACACTGACAATGCCGCAGTATTTCCTTCTGTGGCCTCCTAAATGCGTGTACAGACGCCAGAACTCCCAGAATCTGTGTCGCGCGGAAAACCTTGAAGCTGCGAGATAGCATATGATTAGAACTGCACATTGGCGCAGAGGTATGAGTTTCATCCATGGTGGCGGCGGAAACAAAGTTTTGGCGCGCACCTCTTAAGCCCCAACCACTGGCACGCGCCGAAAGCTTCGGCGCGCGCTGGCAAGCGAATGCGTCGCTTCGCTTCGGCTGGAGGGAAAGGGCGCGCAACCACTGGAGACAAGCTCCGACGCGCGCCGAAGCACGCTCCTCGGCTACGGCGCACTGTTGCTGGACTATTCTGTCTTCATCCGTCAAAGTCCGGCCTAAAACAGCTTGCTGTAAACTAAGCTTGAAACAATAAGTTAGTGATCTGTATGTGCTTTTAGATATAAAAAACACGTTTGAATAATGAACATACACCTGCCGCAACAGTTTTTTATTTTTGAAGTAACAATAGTGTACAAAATATCGACATCAGCGCTCGCGCGTCGTCTGTCTGCAAGATCGCTTTGCAAACACCTGCACGACGATGCCATATATCAAAAACTGTTGCACCATTTCATTTTTTGGTAGCTTATTGCACAGCCAACTATGTAAGAATTAGGCGTGCAATGTATAACTGAAAAAAATCTGTGTTGGAAATATTGCCACGTAGTAGTGACGGTAAATAAATAGTGCCGGCTCAATCGCAACGATAGCGGCGAGCAATGTCGGCAATCGTAGAAAATCTCATCTTTAATCTCATCTGCGGGTCAAGCGCGTCGGTTTGCATACGGCAGTCGTCGAAAGTTACAGCCTATTCGCTGGTGCCCGCGCGCCTTCCAGAAACTACAACACAATTCGTGTCGCGTATGCAATCAGATTAGCAAGGTTCGTCGACAACAGACAGAACCATCGATAACATTCGCGAAACTTCCGATACGTTCAGGCGCATCCTGCACCGAGCGATAACGTTTAACGTTTTTTAGCCGGTGAAATACGGTAACCGGATACAGATAAAGCATCCATGTCAGTATAATTATGCTTGTTGGTGCATGAGAGAAACGTGAAAAAGTGGGTTCTGAGAAAATCAGCAAAACAGAATTGAAACACCTGTAGCATTCAAAAAAAAAAAAGAAAACTAGAATAGCTAAAATGTATGTAATTCGTATCTTGTCTCCCCCCAATTCTTGATTCTGCCAAATCTAGCCCATGGAGCACCTCTATTATTCTAGGTTGTTTTGATGCATCAACACCGCATCCGGAGGCCTTCACATTGATTGTATTGCTACAAAACATTTTCACAGTGTAAGGGCCACGTTCTATTGTAACTGGTTTCCACATATCAAGTTTGCCTTTCTTTACATTAATGAAATGACATACCGTCAGATAATACAAGCTTGAGAATTAGAGGGTTTTAATAGGAGTCTTTCGCTGCCCTTTGCCAAGTCGTACTATTGAAGCACTTATTGGAATGTATGGGAGCAGCTCATTTGCATAGTATAAGAAATATATAAACAGGTTATGTTCACAATTTATACACTTCGTCACCACAAAAAGAAAAATTGCAGTTTATTGTTTTCAGCCTGCTATGATGTTTTGACTGAGAAAGATATATTCAATTTGTTCTGCGAGGCACGCAATAATTGCTGTGGCATATTATTTTTTTGCACAACACTGCATACAGTAGCCAGCCATTATTAAAACTCAGAAGAAATTAATAGCACAATGCATATGATCAGGCACATAGCATATTATTGCACTTTCTTAATTCATGCCAGAACGACGACCACAGGCGTCCTTCTCCAACAAGGTCAGCATCCATCGTGCCTCCTTACCATCGGGCTTCACACCCTCAGCACGTTCAACCTCAGCTTTGTGGTGTTTAAAACAACCTCAAGTGCGTCTTACGGTTCCAGGGATAAGAAAGAAGACCGTCCTGCCTACCTTGGCCTTGAAGCAAGCAGCTCTGGATTGTTTGCACACTTTCTACTTTGATCGAGTCCACATATATACGGATGGTTCTTCCACTCAGACCAGCTCCACCAGCGCAGTGGTTATACCATCACGATCACTAAGCATCCAATACAAGATTTCTCACTTGACAACATCGACCGGTTCGAAGCTTGTTGTCCTCCGAGGTGCCGTTGATTATATTAATAACCAACCGGCTAATCGGTGAGCAATATTCTGCGATTAAAAGGCGGCCTTACAATGTCTTCTATCATCTCTTCATCGCGGGTCATGTGAACAACTCGTGTCGGAGATACGAGAAATGCACCATCACATGATCATGAAAGGACACGACGTCGTGTTTCAGTGGCTGCCTGGTCATTGCGGTATCTCCGGCAACGACCTCGCTGACGAAGCTGCTAGGAAAGCCCACGAAGGAGCAACCCTTGTTTCTGTACCTTTATCGCGTACTGACGCAGCCCAACACTTAGGCAAGCTAGCGCACTCTTTTGACATTGGAAAAGTGGCACACACCTGAATTCACTCAACATCGATTGCATTCCCTCGATCCCTCTATGCAACTGCGGCTGTTACCAGGGCTTCTGCGAAATGAGGAAACAGTGCTGTGCCGCTTACGTTTGGGCGTCGCATTCACCAGTGCATATGCATTTTTGATTGGAATGGCTGATAGCGCCGAGTGCAATGCCTGTGGTGTCGAGGAAACCATAGAACACCTAATGTGCTACTGCCCATCTTTTGAAGATGAAAGGCAAGACCTCTGCAGAGCTCTCAATCAGCTAGATGGAAAGCCGTTCACCTTGAACAAGATCTTGGGACCATGGCCTCGCATATCGCAGCTACAAAAGGCCACAAAAGCACTGCTGCGATATTTGAAAGATACCGGATTGAGTCAACGTCTATGATCCAGACTGAGTGACCGACTGATATCCCCAGTGGACTTTCTCTTTTAATCTTTCCGTTCCCCTTTCCCTTTCCCCAGTGTAGGGTAGCCAACCGGGCTCAGTCCTGGTTAACCTCCCTACCTATCATTTATCATTTTCTCTCTCTCTTCTTAATTTATGCCCTTTTTTTAATTGCACGAAAGCTACTGCACTAAAATAGTATACTAGTACATACTTAAAAAGCACAATTTTACACTACGATAATAATCAATCATTCAAATTTTTATTGTAGTGCCCAGGAAGAGCTAGAGAGCCTTTGTACCGGTGCACTTAACGAGCACTATGTGAGACAAAATGTAGAGAAAACATGAATGTAGTAGACAAAAAAATGGAAGATAGAGAAACAAATAGGGAAAAAAGGAAACGCGGAAAAGTAAAAGGGAGTTAATCCTACGTGATTATCTACAGATACACAAAACACAGGAAATGAACTCTGAAGTATGTTTTGGAGTCGAGTCTTATTAGCACAATCTTGTAACAAGCCCAGGCAACGAATGTGGAATGCTACCTGGTATACTGTTGCGGCACAAACAAATGCATATGATCAAGAAGCTTTAAGGAATGTATAATGTCATGGACCACCTTATACAGGAACAAGAGGTGCGAGTTGAAGTATATTTGAGAAGGCTCAACTGTGGTCGCCAGAATGGCAAAAGTGGTGCTTGAAGATAGACATCAATTTATTCTGGATGCGTTAAATGAGGTTAGAATTAGATTTGCTCATTGCACCCCCCTCCTACAGAGGCATACTCTAGTAGTTGGAGGCACACAGCAGAATTTCAGAAACACAACAGGTGAGTGGAAATCATGCAATATACGGCATGCAATTCCAAGAGCGTGAAGGGCATCTTGTGTAATTATCTATGTGAAGAGAAGCTTAGCATTTTGTCGAAGTACACACCAAGATCTTTCATTTCATCGACCCTAAGGAGTGGAGCATCACGTAGGGTGTATCGAAATTTCACATGGTGCGTTTTGTGCATATAACTTAATGCCATAGTGTTGGAAGCATTTAAGAGTACTTATTGCTTCTGCACCAGTTTGAGAGTGAAAAAATGTCTTTTTGGAAGTCGATGCAGTGGTGAACACCGTTGACCGTCTGAAATAGTCTGAAATGTCGGCACACAAAGTCATGCTGTTCATTTATTAAAATGCTCTTAGCACTAACAGAAAGCGAGGAATCCCGTATCGATTCAAACACCTGACGCACTGAAGAGGATAAATATAGGTCGGCAGTTAGTAACTGCACATCTAGCACCTGATTTGTGCATGGGCAATGTTCATGCTACCTTCCGAGTGCTAGAAAAGGTACTAGACTTTAGGGAGCTATTGAAGATGCTTGTGAGAACGAGGAACAAGTATGCTTCCATACGTCTTAACCCTTTCAGACACCACTTTATCCCGTTGATTGAAAAGTTGTTTTCACCACATCTCTTGCATCCTCAGAATCGTAGAAAATGTACAGCTGTAGCAAATATTAAGAATTTTCAATTGTTTAGCGAGTCTTGTCAAGTTTACAAAATTTCGACTCCATGCGAAAACTCACTACAGGAACACAAGATATGAGAACATGTACTATTTCGTGTTTTTAAAAGCTTGAAAAGCACTTATCCAGCCACTTGACAATTATGCCTGGTTCACAACATTGTAAAAAACAATGAAAGAAGTGAACCCACTACATACTGACAGTAACAACACCCAGCCGTCCACCTTCCCACTCATTTTGTTAAAACATTCTGCACGTTATTCAAAATTGCAGCACAGTTCCAATAATAAGTGTTTCAATATGTATGAAACACATTTTAAATACCATTACTTTCATCAGTGCTTTTGCTATTGATGCACGCTCCTGCTGTGTCCAATTGTGTAGACAGCGTCTCAAAGGGTTAAGCTCTGTGGAAGAAATACCATCAACACCACAAGAAAGGGAAAGTTTAAGGCAAAGTTTAAGGCACTTCATATACTTGGAAACGAGGTTTTCATTGACTGTTAGCATACACTGCGCCAGACTGAGAAGGAAGGTTACTTGAAGCATATTTCACACCATATAGCAAACAGAAATGTTCTGCAAAGGCATCAGCAGTCTTCGAGACAAGACCACTATTTTCATGAAGAAGACGTACATCTTTGGCACTTCTTTTAGAAGAGAGAGCCCACAAAGCTCCAGAAATATTTTGAATTATGTGTCACGCTGGCTTCAACACAATCAATGTGGTCAAAGTGATGATTCTAATAATAATATTAATAATAATAATCTTAGTGGTAACTTGGCACACTAGACTAAAAAAAAGGCTGATGCCTGTATGTTAGAGCATCTGATAACCAGCCATCTAAAGCAGGAATTTGCAGGATGCAGAAGACACTTCCTTCCCCTCCACGTGCACACACACTTGCTCAATAACACAGCACGGCACACACGCACACATTCGACAGGTGCACAACACACAGGAGTGCCAATGAAGTCTGGTTCCAAGGAACGAGAATCCAAATCACCAGGGGGGTGGAGAGAAAGCTCTGCATGCCAGATATAATCATGGAGTTGTGGTGTCGGGCCATAGAGGCGTGATGAGGGCTCAGGCTGTGCTGACCACTTGTTCAGACGAACTGAAGAAAGATTAGTGCTGTCCAGAGAGACGTCAAACATCCTGCAGTATAGACTAGTGCAATGTTGCGTTGGTATTGCAGAGTGTGCTACTTGAGGGGTTTGAGGCAATCCTCGAAGGCTGGCATGAGCTTGTGACAACCGAAAAGACGGGAGTAAAGGGTGCGTATTGTCCGGCGCTGAACAAGCTTAAGTTTGTTAGCGTCGCGAGTTTGGTACGGGAACTATACTGATGAGCAGTACTCAAGTTGTGACAGAATGATAGAAGTGTAGAGTGCTCGGAAAACCTTAGGTCATCAGGGAAGGGAGACACGGGACACAAAGCCAAGAAAGGGCCGGTGCTTACATACAGTGCTGGTGACATATGCGGAAAAGTTGAGAGAACAGCTAAATGCTACACCCAGAATGGGAAGAGCCCGAACAGTCTTTATAGAAGTGCCTCCAAGGAAGAAGGTTGGACGTGCAGCAGTTTCGTTGTGGCTGATTCGCATGGCAGCACTTTTTACGGTGCGACTACAAAGTTTGATATTGTAGGCCCAGTCGTTCACCTTTACGGAATGTATTTATTGTAAGCACATATGCTGTGCATCGGCATATTGTTGTTGTGGAAGCGTTAACTTGTTAATCAAACACATTCTGCGCAGATGCATTAGTAACTTGGTTTTGAGTAGATCTTTGTCCTGACTACAATTTATAGTATCGCAGCAAGAAACATTTTAGTAGAGGCTGAAGGGATTCCAGCAGTTTAAGCATACTGACTGCACATAACACTGATAACACCTTTTCACCTTCCCCACAATGCACTCGCACCATCTACACTTTCCATAAGCAAAAAGTGAGATAAAAAATCAATTACAGTTTCATTGACTCAGTACTTGCTGCTTCTGAAGCGGGCATCGAAGCAATCGTGGTATACGCTGCTACATGCATAGGTCTTGCATGATGCAGGTCCTGCTATGCACTGCACACAGGGCACACATTGCAAACAGATAATTTTTTTTTTGCAGTGCTCAACTATAACGACACACTGACTCAAACATGACTGCGTTGTCACGTATGCTTCAGTGCGTCAGTGTTCTTGATTGCTACACGAGCGATTTATGCCCAACTAGCCCAAAAGACGGACGCACTAGAAGAAAGTGAGTGAATGAGTACAGTGAACTTGTACTGAACTGGATTCACATGCCGAATAGAAGAGCGCAGTGTCAGCTGAAACAGGCGGCACGGCTGATTATGTAAGTACTTCCAATAGTTCGGCTACTAGTGTATTTCGCTTTCGGAAGTTATCTTTACCACTGGAAACAGCGCAGAGCTTGCCCGTTAAACTTGAGTCAACCGACACCACACGAAACACGCCACGGTTGAGCAACCCAACTTCCACACGGTTCATTCACCACATCACAGGTCACACGAAGTCAAGAGTGCCATATTTTAAATCACTGCAGCACCAAACGGACCTGAAAATTCATTTCCTTCGACAGAGTTTCTCAGGTGAGTTCGTTCACTCGCCAGTTACGAACTCGATGGACGCGCTAGGCCTACGCGTAACGTAAACAACATCGGCGATAGGCGAGTGTTGATTATCCAGACTTCGGAGCTCGTAAACGTGTTTCCATTCGTTTTGAGCACAACAAAATGCACATACAACAAGCACAGACGTTGCAGCAATCATGATTCGGTTGGCTGTTTTAGCAGACGATCGTACCGAGCCCGGCGGAACCCAGTGGGCAGGTTGGATTAGTCGGCGTCGTTCGAAGTCGCTTCGGATCCACGTAGCACTGCCACAACCCACGGTCGTCGGTCGGTCGGTCGTGTCGTTGTCGGCCTACTATTAAAACACTGTCTTCCAGGAACACTGTCGCGCGCGTCGTGCGTCCAAAAAACTCGGACGATCGTTGGTGCCGGGGCCTTCGCAATGCTTCGCACGGTCGGCCATTACAGGCCGAGCAGCCTGAGACTCCGCAGCCTCCGATTGGTTGACGCCTGCGAGGCGTCGCAGCCTCCCATTGGTGCACGCCGGCGCAGCTTCGCCGCGCGCCGGCAAACTTCTAGCATCGGCAGTAGACATAATCGCTGCGCGACGTTCCGCTTCAGCGAGTTCCCGACCGACGCTTTGACGCATTTGACCCTTCGGCGCGCGCCGAAGCTTTCCAGCGCGTGCCAGTGGTTGGGGCATTAGGCGCCCGTTCCTGTGGCGAGCGTCGGCGCCAGGGTCGGAGTAAACGACCGGCCGAGCCGAGCGAAGGATGAAAGAGCGAACGCGGAGCGCAGTGGGCAATGAAAGACGCGAGGAGGAAAGTGGAGGAGCAGGGTATGACGAAAGCGTGAGAAGCAGAGCGTAGTGCCGCGACGATGGCTACGAGATGGCGCAAGAGTAGCGCGCGTAGACTGGAGTTCTGTCTGCGGCGGCTGCTGTGAATCGCGCCCTCGCGTCCCCCACGCGCTCCCTCTCGCGATCTCTAGATTGGCGAGGCAGTCGCGTCATAGTTAGCTCCGTTTGCAACGCGCAGCAGGAGACAAATTGTACGCGCCAGCTAATACATCGCGAAATGAAAACACGCATAGAGCTGCACTCAAATTTCGCATTGGGGAGTATCGTAATAGTCCGTGAATTCTTTTCTGCATTTTTTGTTCTATCACGAGGGAATGGGCCTGACGGCAAAGATGTAACGACAATGTGTAGATAAGGCTAATGTAATATGGTCCAGAGAGTCAACTTTCCTCGAAGACATGAGAAAGGAAATTAGTGTCTAAACTTTCTAGTGTTTCACAGCATCTTTGTAGTCCATAATATTGTAAGAACACATGCAATGTGCCTCATTTTCTACTCGGTAACGCAGTGCAGTGACACAGTTCTTGCAGTGTAATATGTAGACTAAGTGAAAATCATGCTATGTTAAATGTAGCCATGATTTTGTGCGTTCTTTTTCCCGCTTGAACAAATCTTCACAACCTCAGTGCAAAGGCATCACATGGACGTACATAGTAAGAGCACTTAAACTTGCATTATTCAGATAAGCTCTTCAATTTTTTTTTCTTTCTTTTTTTGCCACAGAAGACGGCAATGGCTTCACTGGCATTTGTTAATTTCCGCCCCCGTGGTAAATGCAATGTGTCATGCAGCAGTAGTAAGTTCCGCGATGTTTGCTGAATAACCTTTCGGCAAGTGCTTTTCACAACGCTCACAACGAAGGACGGTTGTCTTGTTTGAACCTGATACATCTCGCAGACTCCCCATTGTGCTTCCATGAATTCTGGAAATGACTCGGGCAAGCAATTAACAAATTGTTTATCTTTCTCAGCGCCCTTACTTCACCTGTTCACTTCTAGCTTTGTTCCCACATCATCCTCGTCTTCGCGTCCACATTCGCTTTGATATACATTATGGTTGGAGTTTCAGTTCCTGGGATGGGTCATTCCAAATTAATTAAATTGTGGAGATTGGGGATGATTGTTATTATCATGTCGTCGTTTTTATGATTCAACTCATTGGAATGCTGCCAAGCATTAACGCTGCGTCTCCTGCCGGCCATTGCAAGCTAACGCGGGAATTTCGCTGGACTAACGAACTTTGACATTTAGGGGGCCCGCACTGAACTTCGGATCATGCGCAGATAAGCCCCACAGCGTTCAGGAGCCGGGATGCCTCCGCCGCCAGAGGCGGCAGAGCTCAACTTATCACAACTGAAGTTGGTCTACTTATGGAAACTGCGTTCGCGTCGGCTGGGGCAAACGAGATAACGAGTGTCAGACAGCTAGGCGGGCTGGTCCTGTTCCTGGCCGCACACACGCGCACACACACGCGCACACACACGCACACACACGCGCACACACGCACACGCGCGCGCACGCGTGAATAATATTGAATAATATTATAAGAAAAGACCAATAATGAAGAACATTTCAATCACACACTTTGTCATATGATATGTTATCGTTAAATAAATGTCTGCAGTTCTCCTTCGCGAAAAAGCTCTGCAAGTGACCCGTGGAACAGATCTTTTGTGAGGGCTAATAACGGTCGTCTTGACGTCTTGGTCTCTGAATGAGAAGATGGCAGCAAAACTGAGTGAATCCAGCACTTAGTAATGTTTGGAATAAACGTGTAAGAGTACATATTATTGCGGCACTTGTAAACGCCAAGTGTCGTTGTCACCAGTGTTCTGAGCTGGGCTAGTTGGTTTCCGTGCATTATAGCGTAACAGCGCAGACGACGTGACGTGCAACGCACTGTCCTTTCCCTTTTTCCCCCAGTTCCGTCCTCTACCCTGTTTCTCCATAATTTTATTACCAGTTCGGCTTTAGTCAGCCTAACTTTGTCAATGTATATCGGTCTCACAAAACGAGCTTTGATTGGTTATCCGTGTACACTTCGAAATCCTAATAAAATTAAAGCATGTCCAAATAATAACAGAGGTTGCATTAAGGCGGTCATTTCTTTCTTGCTTCGCTCAACTGAATTTATTGCGACAACCGTACACATTGCATGTTTTTTTTCTTTTTCTTTGGTCTTCAGCGCTCCGGATAATTGTTGGTAATTGTTGTTCAAATATGCGAACTTCCGCAGCTAGAGACAGACGCGGCAAGAGAGCAGGAGCAGCAGGAAAGCACGGGAAAGAACAGAGTTTGTAAGCATGCGTTATGCTTCGTCTTAATCATTGGGAATTGCATAAATCTAACGCAGAAATGATGTATTAACACTCTTCATGGTGTCACTCCAACCGCAAGGGCCCGTGCACTGCGTTTTAATAATTTCCAGTACGCTGAATAAGTATACAGTTATAGTTTTAATAATTTCCGGTTCGCTGAATCTCTCAACTGTTTTAGTATCTTCAACAGCTTAGTAAATTTATTTCTTATATCCCCGTGAAGAACTTGTAGATACTGTTGAATGAAACCAGTCATTGTTTGCAGATTTTCAAAGCCATTACGCAGCTGGATGCTGTCGCTCCATCATCCCCGCCATCCTGTAATTACAGTTCACTTGAACTAGGGGTTTGTAACACTGGGCATTTATGTTGTTCCATAATGCCAACCATTGCACTAAATTTCATGAGGTTTGTTGTATTTAAAAGAGAAAGCTGTTGTAAACAAATTTTTGATTTGTGGCTGCAGTACAGTAACAGAAACATTCCGAAATTCATATGTTAAACGAAACTACACTATCAAATTTACACTTCCGTAATTGAACAATGAAAAACACAGCCAGAGTTTTGTAAATTGCATCTAATTGCAAACCTCAGTTGGACAAAATGGATGAATTTATTCATGAATTTTGTCCGCTTTATGGGATCTAATGGATGCAGTTCACAAAACGGCGATATCTGCTTTTGGTGCAGAGTTACGAATGTGTAAGCTTCGAACTTGTGTGTGTGTGTGTGTGTGTTTTTAAGCGCAGCTCCTACGTGCTATATTTTGCGTTGAGCGTCGGCGTGCCTCGGCGTCGTACCTCGTAACCGAGCGAACGAGCCCAGCGAAAGATAAAAGTGAACGCGGAGCGCAGCGGGAGATGAAACAAAAGAGCGCGAGGAGGAAAGTGGAGGATGAGCGGAGGGAAAACGGCCTGCGCATGCGCTGAGTTGCCGGCGGCTACGGCATCCGCAGCCGCGTGGGCGATCTCTTCTGCGCTTCCGAGGGCGGCCAGGGTGGCGTGAGGTGGCGAGGGTTAGGTTCCTCCACGGCATTAGCTGCTGAGGTCAGTCCGTGGTACCAGCGTGTGGGACAGGGATCACTGCTCCTGCAAGGGCCGATGGCGAGCGGCCATGACTAAGGCTTGATGTCACGCTCCCTTAGGTGTTGTCGCCGCTGTCACTAGTGGCACGATTTCCCCACGACGAAGGGCCGCTCTCGTCGTTGGTGGAACGAAAGCGTACGAAGAAAAGCATAGTGCCGTGCAAAACGGGCTGTGCGGCGACGATGACTACGATATGGTGCCAGAGTAGCGCGCGTCGTCTGTATGGAAACAAAGCACTGTATGAGTGGAGGTGTGTCTGTGGCGGCTGCAATGAATCGCGCCCACGCGTCACCCACGCACTGCCTCTCGTGATATCGCGATTAGCAAGGCAGTCGCGCCATACTTCGCTCCGTTTGCAAAGTGCCGCGCGGGACATTTTTGCGCCATCTACGCTACTCACAGCATTCTCTTCCTAATAAAAACCACGTACCTATATGATCATAATACAAGATATTGACACGTGAAATGAAAACACGTAAAGAGCTGCGCTCAAATTTCGCATTAGCCAATATCTTATTCGTTGCTGATTTTTTTTTTTTTGTTTTGAGCTCACCAATTGTGGGCAATTGTTGTAAGGGAATCCAGAGCTCAAATCAAAATTCTACTTTCTACAGTCACTAAAATTTACCTTTTTCTCTTAAGAGGAAGCTTTAGTTCGGGTGCTCCTATCTACATACATGTAAAAGGACAATATGTTTTTCTCGGCAAGCAGTGCAGCAAACTTGACGAGTTTTGTTGCATTTAAAAGAAAAGCTTAAAATGTAATGACCGTTGTTTCGATTTCTTGACTTAGGTCGTCAATTGTTTACTGAAAATTGGCGATAATCGCAAGTTTTCAGAAAACGAAAATATCAAGTATACAACTCTAACTCAGCAATGAAAAATGATATCACATATATGTGAATAGCATCTCATAGCACATCTAAAGCGGACAAAATTGATATGTTACATGAATCTCTAAAATTTAGGAATTTGTAAATACAGCTTTTCCAGAACCTTTGTACACAACGTGACAAACTCACGTAATATATAAATTGACATATCCAGTTTGTCCGCTTTGAATGACCTAATGGATGCCGTTTACAGAACCGCGGTATCTGATTTTACGAGCTACTAATTTGCAAACGTCGTACTCCTATTTTTTTCGAACTTTCTAATTTTTGAAAATTCTTTCAACAAAATTCAGGCCCTAAATGGAAATTACGCTTTCAAGACTTTCTAGAATTTAACTTTCTCTCTCAAATGAAACAAATTTAATTCACATCGGTCCAGGGGTTATCATAGAAAAGCGTTCTTGCTTTTTACATGTATTTGAATAGGCCGGGTCGGAGTTGGGCCTGAGCTAAAGCTTCCTCTTAAATGCAAGAAGATTCTCTCTGATCAGTCAGGAGGTTGTCCCATGAAAGTATTTCTGCGTTTTACATGTATTTAAGCAGGTGGCATTGGAGTTGGCCACAAGCCCAAGAAATGGGAACACATAGGCACTAAAAGCTTTATTTGCTTTTCGCGATATTAATATCTTCGTTATTATTCATGTGAAAAGATACAGCCGTCGCCATAGCATTGCGACTAGACTACTAATGTTATAGTACCCCTCGCCCAAAGACATCTTGCACGTTGCCAATCGATCAGTTCACAAATCCTGACCACGCTTATCTCACCCAAAGCCTTACTCGTACAGGACGGTCTTTTGTGAAAGGGGACACGCGAGCGCGTGGCCTGTGCTCTGCGAAGGCTGCTTAGAGCGCGAGCAACAGGCAACAAGGGGAAGCACGTCCGCTTGTAGCACCATCTACTGGCGGTCAGAATAAGCAGACACGGCTGATAGGCAAGTGCACTCGGTATGCTAGCATATTGGAAACGTGAAAGGACCAGCATATTCCCGCTAGTTAATAGGCATTCACATCGTATTTTAATGCGTAAGCATTCTTTGACGAGTACCACAGCAAAATCTGTCCGCCACGCGGAAAGTGTAATGCCTTGTATCTGCACAAAAATGCATAATGTGCGAAGTTACGATGTTTAGCCATTATAATAGTGTAAATGTAGATGATTGGTAGCTTTATCAGCTTTGAGCAACAATTGAAAAAAAAAGAGTGGTTATAGAGAGTAACCACAGAAAATCCATGGGGAAGCCTATAGTAGGGGTGGGACAACTTGAAATTTGGGTGTAGGCCAACCTAAATTTAGGGGTGGACCAGTTAGGAGGTGGGCCAACTTGAACTTTGGTAGTGGGCCAAGTTGAAATTTGAGGGTCAACTTGAAATTCGGGGGTGGGCCAACTTGAAATTTGGCTGTAGGCCTATATATATTTGGAGGTGGGCCAATTTAAATTTCTCGGTGGGCCTTGTGGGTGGCCCACCTTAATATGGTGGGCCACTCACAAAATTTGGTGACATTTTGTGGGTGGCCTAACTTGAAATTTGGAGAAATTTGGAGGTGGGCCAACTTGAAATTTCAGCATGGGCCAACTAAAATGTTGGAGAAGGTCAAGTTGAAATTTGGGCGTAGGCTTATGCACACTTTGACAACTCCAGTAGAATTCCTGCGTGCTTTTTTGCAGTACGGAGTCCTGGCTACCCCGTCCCCTCATAGCATGAATAAACGTCACCTGATTCGGAGCGGTTTAGGAGAGAAGTGCACTCAAGTGAAACGCAACATTAGGTAAATATACGTAATTAATTTGTTATTTATTACTCAGGCTTAGTTATTTCTATAATGACGACGTTTGCTTAATTGCTTAATAATTAACCTTAGTTAAAATTATGACGACGCCGTTTATATCTGCAATTAATAATTAAGATTACTTAATTATGTATAACTAATCTCAAGTTACCCTTAATTCTTGATTAGGCTCCGTTGATCTAACCTTAGTAACTTTTGATTAGTCTAATAATTTAACATAAGTTCATCTTAATTAGCCTAAGTATTCATAATTATCCATATTAATCGCCGTTACACTTAACTAATTTTATCGTAACGAATTTTATTAGTGTTTATTAACCTTACTTTCACTTATACCTCTCAGTACTTAACATTTATAGTCAAAATCATAAATCTCATTAGTCATACATATTTATAGGGCATTCTCATAAGCACCTTCATAGGACCTCATGATGCATGGAGCTTGCAGTGATGATGCATGATGCATGCAGTGCGTCGTGCCCCGCGTTATAGACAGGAAATCAGCACGGACTGACGGACGGATGGACAAACGGACGGTGAAAGTTGCAAGGGAAGAAGCACTAGAATGCTTGCGCATTAATATAGCTACGCCAGGGGCCCTACAACGTAAAACTATTCCAATATGTTTTTATTCCAATATCCTGACGTCGAATTTGCGTAAACCGCCGACGCAAGCATCGGACGGTGAACCGTAGGGTTGTCTGAACAAACCAATCGAACCCTCTACTGCTTTATAGGAGGTCACTTTTTTTTTCTTTAAAATGAATAACATTGCCTGCACTGAGCGGCTTGTCTTTTCTAATTGGCTGACAAAAGACGAGGAGCACGCTCAAGTGGAGAGGAACTCGATGGGGCCGAGCCAGTGCACTGAAAATCGATATCCGGGTGAAGAGGGTGGTGCCGGCGCCTGCGATTGGTCCGCTTTCCCTTACTTAGCTTGCGGTGGCTGGTCGAAAATCGCGGCGCCATGCAACTGAAGAATGCCGCTAAAACGGATCCTCAGCAAAGAAGGGTTGGCAGAGCGAGGTCGTAAACGTGCCGAAAATGCTAGAAAACGTTACACGGCCACGCAAAAAAGTTTTGTTATACGCAAATAAACCCGAGTTCTCCGGCAGGTGTGAGTAGCCAGTGCTTGAGCGATCGGCGGCAGCCATCTTTTATCTCTTTCGGAACGGGGCAGCAGCAGCTTTCGCGTGACAGGCAGGTGAAGTGGGTGCAGCCAGAAAACTTTTGGCCAATAGCCGAAAGCTAATGGCGAAAAGGCGTCAAATCGGAAATAACTATTTTTGTTCCGTCCAATCATGAATAATCAGTGTGTACAGTACTCACTGAATGAAATAGGACACGGAGCATTTAGTAGAACCCTACATATGTGCAAAGTACGCGAGAGCACCATGTCATGTCGCTAGGAATTTGGTCACCAAACGTGACGAGGACTCCGGTGTAAGCGTTCGCGGCAAAATTACGTCGATGTCACATGAACTGCAGCCGGTTGAAACGAAAGTATGCGCACTACTTAGCCCTAAATTGACGCGTTTCATTCCGTGAGCACTGTACATGCCATATCAGAGGGGGACCTATTACGGTTTTCGTGACGTCGCGTGAGAGACAGGCGTAGGGGATGGGGCCCAAGAAAGGTCTTGATCAATCGCGGAGGGCTGATTGCAGAATTGGAATAGAAAAGTTTGGAATAGCTTTACGTTATAGCGCCCCAGGAGTACGTGATAACTACCGGGCGTATATTGACGCTTTCACGTTTCCAGTGCACTTGCGTATACAACACGGTTTGCTAGAAGTAGGCGTTGCGTTGGAGGCCCCGCTCCTCGCCCAAAAGTCATACGAAGAGGGGAGGGATTCCAGCTAATTCTAGCAGGCGCTTGCCTATCAGCCATGCCTGGGTATTCTGGTCGTCAACAGATGACGCCACAAGCAGACGTGCTTGTCCTTGCTGCCACTTGCTGGCGCTCTAAGTAGCCTCCGCAGAGCACGGGCCACGCGGTCGCGTGTTCCCTTTCATCAAGTGCCACCCTGTACATGCAGCGCTAGAAAATATCTGGCAGCGTTTTGCGGTCTCCCGAGCTTGAAATGTTTTAAATCGATAGCTTTACTAACCGCGTCGAGCCGAGTTTCGTCGTCGCCAGCAATTTGACCTTCATGTGACCGCAGCTGCGCCGTAGCCTTGACAACGCATCATGTGACTCGCCGCGCCAAGCTCCGCCGCTCCCACTGGCTAGGCGCTTGCGCTCTCCGCAGCTGGGTCACCGCCTGACCATGTGGCTCGGTGGGTGCCTGGCAGGAGCGCCGCGCTCGCCTAGTCTGTGCGAGCTTGGCCATGGATGAAAGCGAGGCCGGGCCGCCTTCTCTGAGCGTTGCGCGGGGGCTTTGAGCCGTCGTCGCCAAGCGGCGTCTGACCACTCACGGATATCGCCCGGCGAGCTGCTTCACTGGAGAGAGTCCGAAATGCAACACGCGTCGCCCCGTCGCGATCAATGTAGTATTACGATATCATCGAGCGATGCTCAAGAGACGAGCCGCCTCCTAGCATCATCGGAGCGCAACTATTCGATTACGGAACGAGAATGCCTTGCTGTTGTCTGGGTGGTTGCGAAGTTCCGTCCTTACCTTTACGGTCGCCCTTTTTCCTTAGTCACTGACCATCATGCTCTCTGCTGGCTCTCATCGCTAAAAGATCCTACAGGCCGGCTTGATCGATGGGCATTGAGGCTACAAGAATTTTCATATACCGTGGTGTACAAGTTTGGCCGCCTGCACCAAGACGCTGACAGCTTGTCGCGTTACCCTGTTGACGACTCTGACTCCTCCAATATTGCCAGTGCTTCCTGCGTATTCTCTGTATCACAGCTGTTTCATTTCGCCGACAAGCAACGCCGTGACCCCCTACATCAGAGCACTCATCGACCGTTTTGAACACTCTCCGGCCGACGCCACTCTACGCCTCTTCGTCCTCCACGACGGTACTCTGTACCGTCGTAACCTTCATCCGGACGGCTCTGAGTTCCTACTTGTCATACCTAAACACCTCCGCTCCACCGTTCTAGAAGAGCTCCACGACGCACCAACGGCAGGACATCTCGGCGTATCTCGAACCTATGACCGTGTACGCCACCGTTTTTTCTGGCCGGGCCTTGCCCGTTCCGTACGACGTTACGTCGCCGCTTGTGAACTTTGCCGACGACGCAAGACGCCTTCCCAGCTCCCCGCTGGTTACCTGCAGCCGCTCGACATCCCTGCCGAGCCCTTTTATCGTGTCGGCTTAGACCTTCTCGGCCCATTTCCGGAATCTACATCAGGAAACAAGTGGGTTGCAGTCGCGGCGGCCTACGCGACCCGCTACGCCCTAACCCGTGCTCTTCCGACCAGTTGCGCAACTGATATTGCGGACTTCCTCCTACATGATATCATTTTGATGCATGGTGCTCCGCGTCAATTGCTAACAGACCGTGGCCGTACGTTTTTGGCCAAAGTCATCGACGACATCATGCGTGCCTGCTCAATACGGCATAAATTTACCACCTCCTACGACCCCCAAACGAACGGCCTCACTGAGCGCTTGAACCGCACCCTTACAGACATGCTATTCAAATACGGTTCCGACGACCACCGTGACTGGGACCTGGCTCTACCTCATTACCTTTGCATACAACTCTTCCCGTCTCGAAACTGCGGGCTTTTCCCCGTTTTACCTCTTGTATGGCCGCGAACCAACGCTACCACTGGACACTGTGCTTCCGTCCGCCACAGCTTCAACTAGCGATTATGCCCGTGATGCAATCGCCCATGCTGACCACGCTCGCCAACTTGCGCGCGCTCGTCTACAAGTGTCTCAAGACAAGCAGAAGCAACGCTACGACCTCCGTCACCGTGACGTCCATTTTGTGCCCGGCAGCCTCGTGTTGCTTTGGCCACCTTCGCGTAAAGTTGGCCTTTGTGAAAAACTGCTTTCTTGTTACACAGGCCCATATCGCGTGCTCCGCAAAGTGACCGATGTCACCTAGGAAATCGTTCTAGCCACGCCCACTACGTCCTGCGCTGTGACAACCAGTGAAATTGTCCACGTCGCCCGACTCAAGCCCTACAACTCTCCACGCGCCTTGGGTTTTTAACAGCACCGGGACGGTGCTATTGCCGTGGGGGGGTGGGGGGGTGGGGGTGTAGTATTACGATATCATCGAGTGATGCTCAAGAGACGAGCCGCCGCGAGAACGACGATGAAGTTGGTCGGTGCGCTTGGCGCGAGCTAGTGCCGGCCTGGCTGCCTGGCTCCAGTGTAAATAGCCTCTTCTGTCTGTGTCTTTCCACACGCAACAGTAGTGACAGCGTGCGCACCCTGTCCGTTTGTGCTTCGACGCTGCGCGTGTTCGCGGCGCCTCTTCGCATGTATAGCACTTGCGCTTTCCCTGTGGCACAACAGACGTCGCACCGTCGAATGATGCGTGTCTACCCAAGCCTAACCACAGTGATGTCTAGCCACCGACCTAGGCACAGCCATCATACCTTGCTATACGATGATTGTATAGCTAAGTATAATAATTACGGCTAAAGCAAAGGTTAGCCAAGTGAAACCAAGACTGAACCCGGGTAAACCAAGCTTTCGCCTTGCATATCTAGGGTTAGCTGAGCTAAGCCGCAGCCATTTTTTTCCTCACAGGTTTCTCTCACTGAACGCCCCGAAGCACGCCCCCAACAGCCTTACTGACACATCTGTCTCGCTTGTGCTGTCCGGTGTTGAGCTCTTCATGGAGAAAGCCAGTCACCAACGCGAAAGACGGGAGTATGCTTCGCTTTAAGGTTTTTACGAAGTAGTACACCTTCCACGTGCAGAAAGTGCGCACAGTTCTCGATAATGTTGCTATGAGTCGGCGTGCGAGAAAACAGGCCTCGAGTTGAAGTTCTTGCTCCACCCCGTGCTGACAATGATGCCTTAAGGAATTGCCATTGAATCGGGGTGGCGAAAAAGTAATTTAGCCTGCGTGAGCAGGCCAGATTTTACTGCATCTATTTCAGTCTAGCATTCTGCCTACCCCTACATTATTATTTAAGGTTACCAATACCCTAATGATCCCTATCTCTTTCCTGTACTTTTCTCACCAATACTCTAAACGTCTCTTGGCCATCTTCACCGCTGACCAGTTAAGACTCCTATCAGCTATGACATTTCAGCGCTTCTGGAAGGTGGACGTTCCCAGCGGTCATTGCTGGGTGAATATCTTGGTATTACGTTGTTATATGCTAGGTCGACTCCGGATTTTCTCTGCAGCAGACGCGTGCCTCATGCTGTTGTGAACGCTTGCTCATTATATGCCATCTCTCCCCAGACAGACAGCTCGGGACTCAAATAGCAAGGTGTCAGCAATTGTGTAACCGTAGAACTGTTTTTACGAATTTCTTGCTCGCCGTCATTGTAAAGCTAAATAGGCTTTTTTATGTTTACATTTCTTGCATGTAGCTCACCGTCTCTATTTCTCTCACTTAATTTTTTATTACTTCAAATTTTTCTTCTTTTTTTTTGTTTTTTTTTAACCTTGTTGACAGACGATTTCTAATGGCATCCCCTTCAGAGTGGGGCGGCAAGAAAGGGTCACTTCAGCTGTTGCAGATAATCAGGTATTATACAGGGTGTCCCATGGGACTTTCAACAAAATTAAAAAAAATATATGTGAGTGCTACTTAGCTGGTCAGAACCAAGATTATGTTGTTCGCCGTCACTTGGAACAAGTCAAACTACTTTTTCGTTTTTGCCTATAACATAATTATTAATTAATTATTAATTGTCTTTTCAAACACTATATTCAAAGCAAAATTGTCAATCAGAAAATTGTCCTATGAATCGTGAAAATTTCCCGATCCATCTTTTTGCTACTCAATACGTGCTACATAAAAGTTCTTTTTTAAGTATTAAAGAAAGCCCACAAAACAAGACAAAGTGCTGCGCTACTAGTCGTGATCAAGCAAGTTTGGAGGCCGACACGCTTCACAAACAGTACGTTATAAGATGACAAAGCAGTAGTATATGATTGCTCGACTGCTTAACGTTTCTGTTTTATGCATGCTGCACAAATTCAATAAAATGTAGTATTATGGCGGTAGTTTCACAATCCTTAATGACAACTTGTGCGCCGTTTCACTGACCTCCAAAAATGTACAACCCTTGCAAGGTAACGAGCATTCGTGGTAAGAGAGAAGTGGCGAGCTTGAACAGGTGAGCCGCGTGCTGCCGTAACCGAGTTCGGCCAGCCTTGCGATCCAGGCACACTAGAGTCTAAAAAGAATGGCGCAAACGAAAAGGGACGAGACAGAAAACGCGAATGAGCGCAGACTAGCAACAACTCTTCGTTTGGAGCATTCTTCTTTGAGCATGCATTACCAACACGCCCAACCGTTAGAACTTCTAAAGGCACACTACACTTTTCGATGCGTCTGAAGTCAAAGGGATTTTCTTTCCTTCTTTCATATCGATTGCACAAAGAAAAAAACCGCACAAAGTTTAACGTGCCAAATCACTATCTGATTAGGAGGCCCGCTTAGTGAAGCGTGAGTGAGAAAAACTTTATTTAGAATCAGAACGATTTGCGCCCGGCGAGTTAGTGGGCTGGGGGCACCCGCCAAGGTTACGGCCAAGAGTTCTTGTCTCCCAGCTGCTTCCTTGGCCCGCTGTACTGCTCAGAGTTGGTCTTCCCGGTTTGAGGTGAGCAGCATGGCCTGCCATAGCACGAGGAGGATGTCGGCGGAGGTCTCGCTCTCATTATCCTGTATTGGTTTCTGGCCTTTCCATTGCTTGTGTTCCAGTGTGGCTCTAGTGCCACATACTTTGCATGTATCTGTTGTGTATATTTCTAGATAAATAGCGTGCATTCAGGCACGTACGCAGGGGGGGGGGGGGGCCGGGGGGGCCCGGGCCCCCCCCCCCCCCAAAATCAAGTGGCGTACCCCCTCCTCCCCACCCACGCCACCACTCCTCACACATTTCTAAAGCGCCGCCAGATCAATGTTGAGACTTGGCAGCTGTTAATCGGTCAACATTATGCTGCCTTTTTCACTCCTTTTAGGTGGCGGCAGTTATCGGCATCTCTTGTAATGTGAAGGACAGTTTTCTCATAGATTCCGCACCCGCGCGATTAACTCGAGATGCGTTCAATTGTCACCATCTATTCAACCGTCACGCGTATAGCTGTTGCTTTTGTTAGTGCAACCTTCTTTGTTTAGGCTGATCCTGGGACCAGGAGAGGGATGCGGCTGTTACTCAGCTGGTCTGTACTCTCATAGAACGAGTTGCGGCCGGAGAAAACGCCAACTGCGTTTAACTTTTCCCTTTGCTTCATTATTTCCTTGAGTTACGGCTCGCCGCGACGCTGGCAGATGCCCGGAACCATATACACGTGATATGGGTTAAATAAGGTGGGAAATAAAATAATGTGAAACAGCGTCCATCATGACACCCTACAATAACCCTTAAACCCATAAGCAAGATGACTGGCGCCCGTTACCTCGTCTGTTTTAGAGCGCAGCTCTTTGGCGTCCGTTCCTGGGTTTCGCGTCGTCGTCGGCGTTGTCGTCGGCCTCGTAACCAGCTCTGCCCCCCTTTCATCCCCCCAGCGCTAGCAGCGACCGACTGATACCGCTGGATGCCGCTGACGCCGCTAGAGAGTCAAGATAACGTGACTGCATAGAACACCGTCGCCGCCATGCAGAAAGAGGAGGAAAGGGTCCCCCCCCCCCCTGTTCTTGTGTGGCGGATAGGGTGCTCTTCAGTTGCCGACGCGCCGGTTATTTCACGTAGGCCCCGGCACGTCGACGAATACGTGACCACCTTCCCACGGCTAGACCTGGTTCTTAGCGCTGCGGAAGCGAGGGTATCATATTGTTTGTGTCGGCATCGGCGGCGTTGTCCCTGAAACCAACTCCGCAGCTGGGGTTGACTCACTATCGGCGTCAGCGGCATCAGTCAGTCGCTGCTATCTCTTCCCTCCTCCCTTTATCGTGTTGTCCGCTTGCTGCGCGCGCTTCTGCCCCCATCGTTTGCCGCTGGGTGTACACGCCGCCCCCCTCCCCCCTCTTCCTGCGAGTCTCCGGTTGTCAAAGCGCCGGCTCGAACTTAATTCCTTTCTTCGCTCCTCCTCCAATGCAACCCCTGTGCGGTGGCAATCAGAGAGCCAGATCGGTGGCGGCGGATCTGTATATGTGCACCGCCCGAGCCGAAATTGCCGCTGCCGTTCGCCCTGTGCGGTGGCAATCAGAGAGCCAGATCGGTGGCGGCTTGACATAAAGACAAACAGCAATTTCCTAACACTTATGCGGGAGAACATCCCGTTCCTCTCGCTCGTAACGCGTCCCACGGCTGTGACAACCTCGCGAGGCACTTGTATAGATCTCGTCTTTGAGAATCAAGCATTGGTGTACCAAGTCGAACATATATCAGTCTATTTCTCCGACCACAAAGCTTCCTTCATGACTGTCAAGAACTGTTAGTGGAGTCTTTGTTAAAGGAATACGTGTGAAAAATAAAAAAAAAATTCTGTGATAGCGCATACATGTGCTGCTCGATTTCTTTGCCTCAATCTATCGAAAAGGTGAAACAGCTTATTTGCTGCGCTCAAATTTCGCATTAGGAAGTAACATAATCGTCGGTAATTTTTTCCCTAATTCTATAGCACTTCTCGTGCAAAATTGGCAACGGGAAACAAAAATCGCAAGGAGTTCAGAAATTATCCGATCTACTAAGGGAGAGAGCCAAGGCAACAACGAAACTGCAAGCAAAAGCGAATAATAAAAAAGTTAACCATTGTTTAGGAGAATATTTATGGATCAACATCTTTTTATTTAATAAATTGGAGGACGCTTAAGCTTCGCCTTCAAGAGTGGAACGCGGCAGCATTCCCGTCGACCCGCCAAGGAGTGCAAGACAATGGGCTACGGCGCAGCGATCACTTACGAGGCGCCCCGCATAGGACGCGGTGAGCATCGAGCAACGCAGCGTTCGGCGCTGCAACGAAACGTTACGAAACGAAACGAAGCGGAACGAACCAAAGAACTCGGTGTCTCGGAAGGGGAAACGATTGTTACGTTTCGCCTACGACGCGCGGTATAGCCGGCGCGGATACAACGGACGCCGGGGCTTGATTCAAAGCGGCGGACATTTTGGCCCGGTCAGAGCTGCCGTAACGCCTCCTGCCATGCGCGTCCAGGCATGTTTCAATGCCACGTGTCTTCGTGTGTGCGTGTATGTGCGTGTGCATGTTGGTGCCCACGCTTGTCAAAGCGCGGCAGCCGGGGAGAGGAGCTCCCCCAACTGTGAAGCGAGGAGGTCTGACCGGCGCCGGCCCGGCGGATGCGTCACCTACTCGTCTCAACGTGTCTCTCAGCGTGTCCGTTCCCCGCATCACGTGCGCCTCTGACGAGGCGTTCCTTCTTGCCCTCGACTCCGAGAGTATAAAAGCAGCTGCCCCCGGACGCCTAGAGAGAGGCTCCGATTTCTTCCGTTGAGTAGCATGCTCTCCCGTCTCTCCACTTCGGTCGACCTGACCGGCCGCTCTTTTGCGATGCTAGAATAAACAAGTTGTTCTGTTAGCAGTCGACTCATGCTTTGCCAGGACCTTCGGATGCTTCCAGTTGTGCCCCAGGCCGCCAGGCCAACGCTACCCTTGGGGCTTGCGACCCATTTGCAACACGATGCACGCCAGCACCCGTGAGGGAGCAAGGAGAAACGTCGTCAGGGGAGAGGGAGTCCGGGCCGCGACGCGCCTCGCACCTGTCCCCCACAACCCCAACGCGCGCGTGGCGCGCCACCTGTCGGGGCAGCGCCGTACATTGAGAGGAGGCGGTCTTTTGTGTTTGCCGCAAGATGGCTCTGCGTGTGCGGAAAGCGCAGAAGAAATGTAGCGGAAACGCACTTCGCTACTCGTGTAACTGCGACTTCTGTAAGTTACATGTTCATAATTACCGATATACACCGCAGTATAACTTTCTACGGCTCATTTCTAAGGCAACACAGCATTCACTAGAGGCGCTTTTGTACCGCTTTGAACCATCGAACTCGTGCGAGCCGTTGAAAGCGGTTGAAAGTTTCTAAGTGCAACATGCGCGTTAACGCCAAGCTTCTCGCTAATTACCAGAGGCAGACTGTATGCCTCCTCGGCGAACTTCTGCAGAGCGAACCCCAGGGCATGTCCTTCAAGATGGAATCCCCAGACAAGCAGGTGGTTCAAGTAATCATGAAGAATCCGATTCAAGAACCACTGGAGGGCATCATCTAAGTAATTGGGGAAGTGACGGCTAAGTTGGCGATTGTCTGTGAAAGTTATGTGCTCTTCCCACCTGCAGTAACGGAAGACTTCGACATGGCCACTTACAATGCTGTTGTTGAGACTATACAGAATGTCAAGGATTATTACCCGACCATGGCCTCAGCATAGCATCATGCGGTCCTGGAATTTTATCTTTAGATTTATTTTCTGCATACCTTACTCATGTGGAAGCACCTGTCAGCGCTGTGTTTGTACCAGAACTTCTCTTTTCTTTTGCAGTGTCAACACTAATAAATAAAATTTGTGCTCATGTTTTTTTAATCTGAAAAAAAAAACAAAAAGACGAAGTAAAACAAGGAACCCAATAAATTTTGTTCATATATCCATTAAAAAAAACTCGTGGCTGAGTGGTAGCGTCTCACACCCTGGAGACCCTGGTTCGATTCCCACCCAGCCCATCTTGCAAGTTGTTTTTTATTCATGAAGTGCCTGCCGGGATTTATCGCTCACGGCCAACGCCTCGGACGCCGACACCGACGCCGACGACACCGGCTTTTCTGCGACACGAGCTCCTTAACGCTGTCACGTTAAAAGGAAGTAGAGAAAACGCCGCCGGAAGTGGAGAACAATTACTTGTTTTGAATGACGCTTCTATAGTTATCGGTCGAACCGCCTCACGTAGCCACTTCTCTGCTGTGCTTATGTAGGTGTTTTTCTAACCTTTCGCGGTGAGCGCAGTACGTCTAGAATCGCAGAGTCCTGCGCTCTACGCGGTTGTATGGGACTGGCGGCCGCACAGCGTTACGCAATTCGCGGAACTGTCAAAACTGATCAACAAGGCGAAAATAACTGATATTCGAAACTATAACATGAGAAAGACTGAAGAAGCCGTAAAAAATGAACGCAGCCTGAAATCAGTAAAAAAGAAACCTGTCATAGGACAAACCATGATGTATGCACTAAAAGATAAGAAGGATAATATCATCAGCAATCTCGAAGATGTAGTAAAAGTAGCGGAAAAATTCTAAGCTGACCTGTATACAGTACCCCGAGGAGTCACGATACCTCACTTAGAAACAGTAATGAAAAGGATACAGAAACTCTCCTATAACTAGCGATGAGGTCAGAAGGGCCCTGCAAGACATGAAACGATGAAGAGCGGAAGGAGAAGGTGGAATAACAGTCGATTTAATCAAAGAGGGAGGTGACACAATGCTTGGAAAACTGGCGGCTGTTTATACGAAGTATCTGTCGACTGCAAGGGTCCCAGAAAACTGGATGAATGCAGACATTATACTAATCCACAAAAAAGGAGACGTTAAAGAATTGAAAAATTATAGGACCGTTAGCTTGCTCCCAGTATTATATAAAATATTTGCCAAAATAATCTCCAATAGAATAAGGGCAACACTCGATTTTGTCAACCAAGGGAACAGGCTGGCTTCAGGAAGAGATACCTTACAATGGATCACGTCTATGTCATCAATCAGGTTATCGCGAAATCTGCAGAGTACAATAAGCCTCTCTATATGGCTTATATAGATTACGAAAATGCATTTGATTCAGTAGAGATACCAGCAGTCATAAAGGCACTATGTAATCAAGGAGTACAGAACGCTTACATAAAAAGCTTGGAAAATAGTCCTACATGCGTGTGGTATTTGTTTGTTTGAACGAGGCGCGTGGTCGCCATAACTCCAGAAAAGAGGAGGAAGAACGAACTGGGCTCGCGCTGTGAATCTGACCGGTCAGCGCTGCAACCGTTGTTGTAAATATAATCTGTAAATAGTCTGTCGTCTTACTGACTCGTCCTTCGCGTAAGAATATCTACAGAGGATCTACGGCTTCCTTAATTCTACACAAGAAAAGCAGGGAGGTACCTATAGAGAAAGGGGTCAGACAGGGAGACACAATTTCTCCAAAGCTATTCACTGCGTGCTTAGAAGAATTCAAGCTATTAAACTGGGAAGGCTTAGGAGTAAAGATCGACGGCAAATATCTCAGCAACCTTCGGTTTTCCGATGACATTGTTCTATTCAACAACAATGCAGACGAGTTACAACAAATGATTGGAGACCTTAACAGAGAGAGTGTACGAGTGGAGTTGGAATATTAATATGCAGAAGATGAAGATAATGATAAATAGCCGGGCAAAGGAACAAGAGATCAGGATCGCCAGTCGGCCACTAGAGACTGTGAAGGAGTACGTTTACCTAGGTCAATTAATCACAGGGTACCCTGATCATGAGAAGGAAATTCACAGAAGAATAAAAATAGGTTGGATCGCATACGGCAGACATTGCCAGCTCCTGACTGGAAGCTTACCATTATTATTGAGAAGTAACGTGTGCAATCAGTGCATTTTGCCAGTGGTGACATATGGGGCAGAGACTTGAGAGCAAGTTAAGGACCGCGCAAACAGCGATCGAACGAAGATTGCTAGGCATAACGTTAAGAGAGAGAAAGAGAGCGGTTTGGATCAGAGAGCGAACGGGTATAGACGATATTCTAATTGACATCAAGAGGAAAAAATGTAGCTGGGCAGGTCATGTAATGCGCCGGTTAGATAACCGTTGGACCATTAGGGTTACAGAATGGGCACCAAGAGAAGGAAAACGCAATCGAGGACGACAAAACACTAGGTGGAGCGATGAAATTAGGAAATTCGCGGGCGCTAGTCGGAATCGGTTGGGGCAGAACACGGGTAATTGGAGATCACAGGGAGAGGCCTTCGTCCTGCAGTGGACATAAAACAGGCTGATGATGATGATGATGATGATTATGATGATGATGATGATGATGATGATGATGGAGATGGTGGGCCCCCCCCGAAAAAAAATCCTGGGTACGTGCCTGCGTGCATTAGTATTGTGCTCTTGTATGATTTGGTTTATAGTTGTCGCCACTGGACAGCTTGCGACTTCCGAATAATTTTGACCACTGCACACGATGTACGGTGCACGAGTGTTTTTGCATTCCGCCGCCGTTCGAATGCAGCTGCCGCGGCCGACATCGCACTGGATTATTCAGAGAGACGGGCATTACTTGCACGACAAATCGAAACACATATGGAGCTTAATTATTAAGACAAGTCCAGTAAATATCTTTTGAATTAATTACTTTATGGCACATATCGCAATTTTGGAATTGTAGCCGGTGAGTTGTTAAAGCATATCTACTTGGTATGAATTTCCAGAATGACCGCAGTTTGGAGGTATGCGCCATCTAACTTGCCGTAAAAATACGCTTTTGTTACGCTTACTTCTTCAACAAAACGTTTTTTTTTATGCGTTGAAGCACAAAAGCATCTGGAACACCCATGTATTTCGTTGCACGCTTTGGGAAATATCTCGAGACTGACATCATCGTGGATATTCATATCGAGTGTATACGTCTTGCAAGATCCTCGGCTACAATTCGTAAATTGCAATATACGCCGTAATGTAATTAATTAAGAAGATAATCAGTGAATTATTGTTAATTTGTTGAATTTTTGTTTAGATTTCTCGTGCAAGTAATGTCCGCCTCTTCGAATAACCCAGCTCTACGACAAGAATTAAGCTATCTACCACAGGTGGTTTGTATACATTCTGTAAAACTTAAAATGATCCCCGTGTATTTGCCGTGTTAGGTAGATTCATGCCGACGTGCCATTGCAGATTGAAACCGCTGTGCTTCAGAGTATGAACCATGAAGCGCCTTGCAGGTCAGGCGCAACTGTGCAGTGTTGCTGCTTTTCACAGGGGACAATGCCTTTGTGGCACGTATAACAGCCATGTGGAAGGATGGGAAAGAGGCGGCTAGCTATGAGCAATTAACGAACGAACCCTTCGCACCGCAAGTATTTCATCTGTGCGTTCGATGGGCGCAGGCAAGTGAGGGTTTGCAGATTCGGAGCAAGAGTGGACAGGGCTCGACATAGCGTACGCCTGCGCGCACATAAAACGGCTGATGTTCGCACGTAAGCACGGCCAGCGCGCTGTAGTGGCATGCATACGCACGTACTGTTCAGCACAGCGGGGCGGATACCCCGGAATATTGTTTCCGTGGAGCTTCACTTACCGTGAGAACACTATACTTCAGGCCGCAGTCTGTGTATCTAAACGCGTAACGACGTTCTCTTTCGCTGGCCTCCTCGTCGACGCGCTGTGGCTCGTCACATGTCCGCGGTGCGAGACCACCCGAAACTTGTTCAATAAAGTCAAACGATTTCTCAAGCCAAGACCAGCATTCGTGTTTTTTCCTCATAAACTATTGATTGGCTAGCCATAGGTTGATGTGTCATGATGTGCGTAAAGTGCGTGATTTCGGTCGCCGTCTGTGCATTCTAGGAGAGCAGTGAGAATGTACAAATTTATTTTCAGAATAGCCGGCAAAGGTAGCGGGCACCGCCCTAACGGTCAATGTGCGGAATCCATTCTGAACTCCTTTCAATGCTAGCGCGCAATACTCGGACGAAATTACTTTGTTCACGGTATCACGATAATACGCCCCGATTGGATCCGTTGGCCGGATCACTACGGCGCGCTCAGGTCTACGCAGTCCGGATTGGTTGCGCTCCGAAGGCCAGAAATGTAAACGAGATAGGAGAATCTGCCGCTACCACAGTTAGCTAGAATACTCTGCTCCGACTAGATGGAGGAGTAAAGGCCCGTTCACACTACTACAAAAATTCGGCCAGCGAAGCGGATTCGCTCGCCGGAAAAAGAGCGTGTTCTCACCTGTTCACGCGCGCATCGGCGGATCCGCCGCCGCTTCTCGCTTTTCCGCGACGACAGCGAGATTTCGCGGCAGTTTCTTTCTTGGTTTCGCGACTTCGCGAACGAGACGAGAGTTCACGTGAGTGCCTCTCGTTCGCGGGCTTTTGTTCCGTCTGCTTGTATTGCGCCGTTGCTGGGCTTCCAGCTGCGAGATACTGAGCACAGCACGATGGCGAGCTTTTCAGAAGACGAGGAAATGCCGGAAGAAGAAGAAATTGCCATGATTCTCCTCTGCAACTCAATGATGGCTATGCTTCAAGAGCTGCGACGGGCTGAGCAACCAAGATCGCCGCGGCGGCGACGACGATGGTGGGTCCGCCCGTCCTTGCAGGAGCGGGATAGGTTGGGACAGGCCAACAATATCTTGCCACTGCAGGAATCGTTAGAAAACTTTACGCTCACCGTTGTAGCACAGAAAAGTTTCTATTGTAACGCTGCTCTACTCTCGCGGTGCCATCAGTGTCGCGCGTGCATGCACGCCTGCGCAGGCATTAGAACGGCGCACGAGCTGAGCATGCACGGCATAGGAGCAAGCAGCGGCGCGGCAAAAATGTTTGCGGACGTTTGACGGAGAATATGCATAAAAGCAAGGTACTGGCAATGAGAAAGTCTTGTCGCTCCGGCATCGGCGCGAGTAGGCGTGAATAGCAGTTGTACTTACCACTCACTCCAATTCCTTTCCCGATCCTGTCCCATAGCTGCTCTTTGTAGGCAATGTCCTTTAAATTCAAGCGCCTTTTGTCGTACAGTATGGGGTGCTGCTTAATTGCATCGATGAGCATCTCCACGGAGAAGGCCGGTCGCCCAAACAAGCTGGCTGCCATGTTGAGATTAGACGGGTTGTGACGTCAAAAACGCAACTTCCGGCGGCGGCGAAAGCGGAAAAAAATGGGTCTTGGAATGTTTGCCTTCACCGCGCCGCTTTCCGCCCTCTTCGGCGTCAAGAGCGGCCGAATCCGCTTTGCTGGCCGGGTATTTCGTGTAGTGTGAACGGGCCTTAACGCCAACTCCGGCGTCACGGATGCTTCACCTAGAGTCATGACCAATTGTGTGCTTAGGCGCGGACTCTGCGCGACTCGCGTAGATACCGCGAGATTCGCTCACCCTGTAGAAAGGGTCGAGTGCTCGGTCCGCCAGCGTCCATTGGTTGACGTGCGAGCCGACGATGACGCCCCGCATTCCCAGCTGGCTGACGCACCGCTTCAGCTCCTCGGCGGCCAGCTCTGGACTCTGCATCGGTACGGTGCACAGACCGACGAACCGGTCGGGACGTCGGCTAACCATCGAAGCCACGAAGTCGTTCTGTAGCCGGCTGAAGTCCAGCGCGTCGTCTGGCTTGGCCTGCGAAGTCATTTGAGCTTAAACGGGCTACCGCCGTCACAACCTTTCTTTCGCACTTATCACAAAACGAGAGATACAAATAACTTAATAGAAATTATAATTGCTTTATTTAAAGGGACACTAAAGTGAAAGATGATTTCTTCTGCATCAGTAAATTACCGTTCTGCAACACCAAAAACACCACTCTTACAACGACAAGACGTTTGGTAAGCCAGAAAAAGCGCAAGAACGAAATACGGATGGCGACGCCTACTTAAGTTCCCGCACCTGGGGGCTGTGACGTCTTGGATTTTGATGGCATCTTCTAGGGCCTACTAATTTTATATAGCGGTAGAGATTGACTACTTTGTGTTCTAAAGGAACCAAATATTAGACATCGCAAGTTTCGGGAACCTGTATTCAGCCAACGCTGCCCAAATGCGAAAACATACTTTGGAATCTCTGACATCACGCTGACGTACCGGCGCTGGGGTTTCGGCGCAAAATTCAAATACTGATAATTGGACATTCATTTTCTCATCTAATAATCAAACTATTTTTTTGAAATGACTGCCTGCAGGGTTCTTAAACAATGCTTCATTGGTCTAAACTGATTTATTGTTTCGCTTTAGTGTCCCTTTAAAACAGTTTTATTTATTTACTTATTTTCGTAATCTCAATCATCCAGGCATCATAAAAGGAAGTGCGACAATAGGAAATTTTTACAGTACTAAATACGGGGCAAGATAGAAATTATACGAAAGGTAGATTCATGGTAGCACATTTAAGTTAAAGAGTAAATGTTGAAAATGAAAGAAAACACGCATTTCGGTCCATTACACTAATAATTATTACCACCTTAACTTAAGAGGAAGCTTTAGCTCCAGCCCAACTCTGATACCGCCTATTCAAATAAATCTAAAACGCAGAAACGCATTTCTGAGAAACGAACAGGGATGATTTTAGTGAAGTTTGTTGCATTTGAGAGAGAAAGTTAAATTATAGTGACTGTTGGAATCGAAATTCGGTCCATGGCCTGCATATCCTATATGGAATTTTAAAGAATTAGGCAGTTTAAACGATATAGAAGCATGAAGTTTACAAATTTGTAAGTCTGCACCTAGAACAGATATCGCAGCTCCCTAAAGTGCATCCATTAGAGCATCCAAAGCGGACAAAATTTGATTGGCCAATTTAAATCTTACTTGAATTTGATACATTTTTTACAAGGGCTTTGCAAATGTTCTATTCAGAAATTAGGGGTCTATTTGAGAGCGATATATAGTACATCAATTTTGTCCGCTTTGGATGTACCATTAGGTTCAGTTTACAGAATTGTGATATCATTTTTCATTGACGAATTACAGAGGTGTAAGCGTGATAGTATCGCTTTCTGAAAATTTTCGTTTTTTGTTAATCTTTAATAAAAAATTTACCACCTGAAGAAAAAATTCGCAACAAACAGTCAGTCGACTTTAACGTTTTCTTTTAAATGCAACGAACCTTATAAATTCGTTGCAGTCGTTGCCGACAAAAGCGATTTCTCCTTTTCCATGTATATAGATAGGAGGCCCCGAGGTAAAGCATCGTGAAGGCAAAGACCGCTACTTGCATTCCCTTGTTTGGGTGCTCTTGAAATTCACAAATTGTTCTGCACCAAAGTGCAACTGTTAAGAGTTTTGCAGAGAGTGTAGTGTCATTGTACGAACTTGACAAATCAATATGTATTTTCTATCCTCACACTTTTTGTTCTCACGCGTATTTTATTGAAACTGTCTATTTGCACGGCACAATTTTCGCGTGTCTCTAACATCCGGACATTGCATTCATGGTGATTGATGCCTCGTAGCTGAGATTTTGTCCTTGCCCAAAGCATAGAGTCGACACGTTATGTTAGCCACTGTAGCAGCACCGCTTCTATGCCATTTAACTGCTGATGGCAATGTAGTGCCTTCATTTCACGGCGGTGGTTGTATTTCGACGCACACAGAATACACGAACACGTTATGCACGGATAGTTATACAACAGCTGAAGAACGCCAACTGTTCAAAATTTGTCCGGAGTTCAACACTACAGTGCGCCTAAAAGCTCATAATTCAATTACCAAATTAATTATCTACAATCAGCCGCCCATCCTTCGGAACATTTCGAGGCCAGCAACTAAAGAGTTCAGGATGATGAAAGTAAACTGGTAAGTCCTAAAGGCTGTACTGAAGCGTCTGTAATGCATTAGAATTTCCGGTTCGCAAACATTTGTAAATTGTATGCCGGCCTCGGCGTTAAAATTCTCTTCATCCAATACATGACTCCCTGCGAACGTTTTCCTTCCGAATGCACCGTTGTTTCTCTTCCTCTGCTTTCACCAATACGCGCCACCCGCTCCGCTCTCTGGATTTCATGCACACCCAATGCGAGCACATGAAATGCACTTCGCTCCCATCGAAATGCCGCTGCCGCGGCCAGAATTTGATCCCGCGCCACCGAGCTTAGCAGTCCAACGCCAAAAATTACTACGCCACCAAGGCACCACTTTGATTTCACAAGAATAGGGACACGTACCCAGTAGCTGAACAGTACCGGTGTTGTAGATAGAGCTTGAACTGTGACACCTGCACAAATATACAGAAGGCGTCATGAGCGTCTTGACATATCTCACAGTGCTGCCTTTTGTTCTTTCTTTATATTGTGGCAGTTTGGTTCTCGCGACACGTAAAGTAATTTAGCCACCTCTCTCGTCATCAGACGGAGAGTGCCAAGTGCCCTAGCAGCTGACATACGTGACGTTCATCTTCAGATATTGTTACGTTGCAAAGGTAACATATAGAGATGTATTTACAATATTTACACAAGAGACAACGATGCATAAACAACATGGCTGCCGAGAGCGATTCCCCCTCTACACGTCAGACCGTCTTCTTCTGACCGGCGCCGCTCTTGGTGGCGCTGTAACATTACCCCCATCTGTAATGGCGCCGTCTCGGCGCTAACTCTAAGGGACGTGAACTCGCAGCAAAGGCCTCGATCAGCCGGGACACATGCACAACGTCTGTGAGGGCACGCGATTCCAGCGGAGCAATCTCGTTGTTCACATCGCCAAACTGACGCAATATCGTGTAGGGCCATGTGTAGCGCAGCAGCAGCATTTCAGATAAGCCGACGCGGCGACATGGTGTCCATAGGTGGACAACGCAGCCAGGAGAAAATCGAACGTCCCGATGTTGGCTGGCGTGCCGAATCTTCTGCGCGGCCTGAGACTCAGTGAGCCGGGAGCCGGCAATCTGGCATGCCGTGTGAGCCCGGGCGAAGACGTCTGGAGCATATTCAGTTAGAGTTCTTGTCCAGGAAGGAAGCAGTGTGTCAAAGGGCAAAGGAGGCTGGCGACCGAACAGAAGGTAAAAGTATGAAAACCCAGCGGCCTCGTGACGGGGCGAATTATCGGTGAAGGTCACGAAGGGTAACTTGCTGTCCCAAGCACTGCGGCCGTCACAAACGTACATACACCGCATGTCTGTCAGCATACGGTTGAGCCGCTCCGTCAGTCGGTTTGTCTGCGGATTATTGGCGGTAGAAAGCTTGTGCTCGGCAGAACAGGAGCGAAGTAGGTCTTCAAATACTCGGGACAAGATGCGGCCGCGATCAGTGAGGAGCTGCCGGGGTGCGCCGTGACGGAGGATGACGTCATGCAAAAGGAAATCTGCCACCTCAGTTGCACAACTTGTGCGCAAAGCTCGCGTGATCCCGTACCGGGTCGAATAATCAGTAGCGACAATGACCAACTTATCGCCAGATTTCGACGTCGGAAAAGGGCTGAGAAGATCGAGACCGATGCGAAAAAGATGGTTCTGAGGGCACATGGATGGGTGAAGGCGTCCAGCGGGCAGCACAGCAGGTTTTTTTTTTTTTTTTTTTTTGCGGTGCTGACTAAGCCCACATGATGCAGCGTAGCGGTACACAGAGCGGTACAGGCCTGCATGGCTGGTAGAAGCGGCGCCGTATGCCGTCGTAAGTACGCGAAACGCCGAGGTGGCCTGCTGTAGGGGCATCATGCAACTACTCAAAAACTGTTGTCCGGAGATGGCGTTGTACACAGAGTGAAAATTCTTGTCCTAGAGGGCCTGAGCTGCGACGGAGAACGTCTTCGGGGAGCCCGAACATGCGCAGCGTGGGCTCCCATGGGCCAGAATGGAGATGATCGATGAGAACGCGTAAGTAGTCATCACGACGTTGTTCAGTGCGGTTGTCGTGCAGATCAACAGATCAGAAATGGCCAGGACGCAAGAATCGCCGTCATGCGTATCATATTCAGGGTGGTCGACAGGATGACGAGAGAGGCAGTCGGCTTGCTTGTTGAAACGACCTGACTTATATAAAACAGCAAATGAATATTCTTCGAGCCGTAGCGCCCATCTACCCAATCGTCCAGTGGGGTCTTTAAGGGAGGAGAACCAGTACAAGGCGTGCTGATCGATAACCACGGTGAACGTGCGGCCGTATAAGTAGGGGCGGAATTTGGGAACTGCACAATCTAACGCCAGGCACTCTAGTTCGGTAATTTTGAAAGATTCCTCTCGGCAGGTGACAGGAGGCGGCTGGTGTATACAATTACACGCTTTGCGTTTCAGTTTTAGTTTCAGTTTCAGTTTATTATTCTTTAAATACAGTGAATCGGTAAAATACAATATATAGACGAGACGAATCGTTGCGCTGCCGTTGAACAGGCGCAGCCCCGATTCCATTGCCACTGGCATCCGTGTGAAGCTCAGAGGCGCTAGATAAATAGTAACGATGGTCGACGAGCTGATGGCGAAAGGGACTGGTGACGTCGGAAGGAAGACGCGAGACTGTTCCAAGGAGCACGAGGGTCATTGTTTGGCTGTTGCAGTGCCGATTGAGGCTGGTAACGACGCTCAGTCTGTTCGGAGCGATATTAACTGGTGAATGGCGTTCGCAGAGGAGACACTACGGTTATTTCAATGGCGAGCAACGTGACCGATACGCCGGCAGACAAGACAGATTGCCCGATTGTCTATGGTTGGCCACTCGGCTGGATTTCGGTAGCGTGCAGGATACCGCGCACCAGTCGATGGACCTGGAGCATGAGACAGCTGTGAAGTGGCAACGGCACATACAGAATGAACTCCAAGGCTAGCCAGCTCTTCATTGACTATTGCCTGCACAAATGGTGCTCTAGGGAAGTTGTACGGCTCACTGGGGCTGGAGAAAAGGCTGCAGGTGCCATGGTTTCAAGTTCTCGCCGCACTATCTGCGTCAGGTCATCTCATGATTATGGTCGCTGCACTGCTAGCCTGTCATCAAAAGAGGATGTCGCAGCTGTGTTCGGCAGACGTGCGAACGGCATTGCACTGCGGCGGCTCTTCACGCTCAATGCGTTGGCACTCTTTTATGATGTCTGGTGCTGTTTCACAATTTTTGCACATGAGCAGGTTGAAAGCATCATCAGCGATGCCCTTCGGTACATGCCCAACGTTGTCTGACTCAGCCATATCACTGTAGGCCCTACGGCACAAAGCCAGCACGTCTTGGATGTAAGAGACGTATGATTCCGTGGACCTCTCGGCGCGGGTCGCTAGTTCTCGTTTAGCCGTGCTCTACCGGCCAGCTCGACGGCCGAACAAATCCCTCAGCTACTGTTTGCACGTCTCCCAGTCGTTAAGCTATTTCTCGTGGTTGTTATACCACACCTTCGCAGTGTTTTGTAGGTAGAAAACCAAGTTAGCCAACACAATCGTCGGATCCCATTTGTTGTGGGCACTTACAAGCTCATACGTGGCGATCCAGTCTTCCACGTTCAGGTGGTCGGTGCCGCCGAACGTTCCTGTATCCCGCGGCTGAGCCAGCACAACCGTCGGGGTTGTAGGCATTGATGTGGACTAGTTGTGCCATGTCGCGTCCAGTTTCGTCCGTCATGTTGTCCAGTCCAAGGTGACGACGCCTACGGAGCTCCGTTGTTTCTCGTGGGCACACTGCACCTCCACCAATTTGTTGCGTTGCAGAAGTCACATATAGAGATGCATTTACAATATTTACACGAGAGACAACGATGTATAAAAAGATGGCAGTCGAGAGCGATTCCAACTCGACACGTCAAATCGTCTTCTTCTGATTGGCACGTCTCTTGGTTTTGCCGTAACAATACATAAAGAAACAACTGTTTAGCCTCACAACGAAATTCTACGTCAGCACTCCTTCTACGTGCTATGTGATCACCTTCGGGATAGGCCCGTATCATTGCCAAAAGAATAATAATTGTAACTTCTTTATTTCCATGAGTTATGGAGGAGACTGCGGGTAAAAGTCTCTTTAGAGGCAAGTGAGTTGACTAGAGTCGGCAGCCTCCTTTACAAGGCAAACAGCGATGGAACAGGATATATATATATATACATATATATAGCAATTGACTAAATGTGAAATATGCACAAAAAATAAACGCCAGAACACAAATTTCCTGAAAAACGCTCTTCAATTATTTAAGAAAGAATGAGGGACAAAATGTTGACGGCAAGCTTGTACATCAGATATATAAATATCGAGACTTGATTTGAGAAACAAATTTAAACGTGTTGGCAATAGTAGTACCGTTTCCTTGCCTTCTCACGTCACCTTGTCCCTATCCGCCCCTCCCCCCTCACCCCCGCTTGTATGGGAACTGCGGGCGAAGAGTGGCAAGACTGTTAATCACTCGTTTTGCGACTGCGTCGGTTCTACTCATTCTCTGCCTCCTCTCCCCCCTCCTCCCTACCATTCTATCTAGCTTCTATCTGGAGGTAAGCGCTGTAATTTCTGCAGTAGTTTTGCGAGGTGTCACGTAAAATTACAGCTGTCAAGAGGCTAATGTGGCGATCGACGCCCACAGAGCTCCAGAGGGTATTGTGCATATTCGACGCGGTGCAAAGGTCCAAACGAGTCTCTCCCATCTTCCTTCCTCTCTGCCACGCTCCTTCCATGTAAATACACGCTCTGAACCACCATAGACGCGGGCCAACTTCTGAGAGAAAAAAGAAGCTTCGCTTTAAAAGAACGCTGATTTGCGCACGACAAAGTATATCGAGGACGGGGATGCTGGGCCAGGGAAGCTAAGAAACAGCCACGACAAACAGGTTGGAGGGCAGGTAGGAGAATAGCCTCGAAGTCCAGGCAAAAACAGAAATATAGGTGTGTTAGCGGCCGCCGCGCCGTTCAGCAAACCGGTGAATGGTAAAATGTGACAGTGACTAACGGAAAAGCATGTTAAGAAAGTGCGTGGAGTGATGATTATGAAGAGGGGGGATGGGCATAAAAAGCTTGAAGAACGATATTGGCCGATAATTAGGGACATAGGGAGAACGTCTTGTCATTGCCTGATCGCTCAGCACCAGACAGCCGTGGCCTATCGCCTAGCTGAGGCTCACCTATACCACATGGTAACACGTGCTGCTTGCTGTGGCGAAACCCTCCTAGCTAAGTGTCTCGGCAACTTTCAGAATAGAAGGGTATCGGGAAATGACGCGTTCAAATCTCTCGGAGCTACTAGCCATCATGTTACTGCGTACAACAGATGCCGTAATTTTCCCAAACGCTTCTAAACAGGCAGCAGCCCTGCTTTGGACTGTCTACCTCATTAACTCCCGTATGAGATCAAATAACAATATGCGTCACGTGATGACTACAATACCATGATCGCAAGCTACTTACGAACATCTCTTCAAATAAGTCAGACAGCAGGTCACCAAAAGTGAGTGAAACTCGCATTATATGATACTATCGAAGTTCTAGCGCAAAGCTTCGTTCCTTTATATTGAAATATAGGATAATATAGCACGCCCACAACGCCGAAAGCGCGATTGAGTGATAGGAAACTTGCAAAATAGTGCCCACCCTCTGCGTACGTAGCCGTGGCCGTACCACACACTAGAAGGTCTGGCTGGAAAACAACGACGATCTCTACTGTTACCTGGGCTGCAACGAATTCTGGCCTGCAAACGAGAAGACACACGATAGCGCGCTCTGTTGTTTCTAGCGCTGTTCATTTTTCCAAGTCATTTAGCAGCTAGGTCATCGACATATATTATATAAATGCATGGATTCGTAAACAATATTTTACTTTTCTTTAATATCGTCATTGTTAAAAGAACATAAGGATGATAGCATAACTTGATGCAAAGTAGCTGCAAAACGTGCATCCTGGTTGTTAAAGCCGTCTTGTCCGGGGAGTTTGTCTTTGCGTGGTGTGTGTATATATATATATATATATATATATTGACACAATGATGTGAGGCTGCCGCAGCGCGGGATGGCGCGCGCAAAGGCCGGCGCCATGAAAGCGAAGTGTCTATTTTCTAAGACTCCGTCTTCAATGTACGTTACAATATATAATATATATATATATATATATATATATATATATATATATATATATATATATATATATATATATATATATATGTCAAGGAAAAGTTCTGTAGGTCCGGTGCATAGGTAGTTGAATAAACGAAGGAGCACACTTACGAAAATTCCATTTTTACGGTTGTAACGTTTCGGCCGTGGCACGGCCTACGTCAGAATATTATATAATATATATATATATATATATATATATATATATATATATATATATATATATATATACGTTTATATATATATATATATATATATATATATATATATATATATACGTTTCGGCCGTGGCACGGCCTACGTCAGAATATTATATAATATATATATATATATATATATATATATATATATATATATATATATATATATATATATATATATATGTATAGTGAAATCGTGGCAGTTACTCCTTTGAGAGAGAGAGAGAGAGGTGAAGGAGTGGTAGTAGTCGGCGGAGGGAACCCCCCCTAACCCCCGAAATCTATTTCTGGCTACGCCACTGGCCCAGTGTACATAAGCACGGAGGTTCAAGTAGGCTATAGATGTTCCCTAAGTACCATTACAAGCTGTCGGAGGAAGACAGTTGATGACCACAAAAAAAAAAAAAAAAAGCTGCATTAAAGGGACTGTCAGACAATTTGTAGGGTACCAGCTTTTTTAGCGCTACGGAAAGCTTGGTGATCTGACTGTCCTACCGTGCAGTGGTAATGCGAAAAAAGAAACATGGGGTTTTGCGTGCCAAAACCACGATATGATTATGAGGCACGCCGTAGGGAGGGGGGGGGGGGGAGTACTCCGGAATAGTTCGTACCATCTGGAATTCTTTAACGTGCATATAAAACTAAGTACACGGGCGTTTTCGCATTTCGGGCCCATCTAAATGCGACCGCCATTGCCGGGATACAATCCCGCGACCTCGTGCTTGGCAGCCCAACACCATCTCACCTAAGCGACCACGGCAGGTTGTGAGGGGCAAAACGCCATGGAACATTTTCTATAAGTATTTTCAGATCAGCAATCATGGTGTAGTCGTGCTCAAGAAACATGCTACCTGCAGTGAGAGGTGAGCGCGATAGCGAGTATACGCCGGTATTAGTGGGGAAGCAGGCGGCAAACACAGCTTTAGCTGCAACAAAGTAATATTTTCGTTTATCAAGCTGATGTTCCTGCGGGTCATGTTTTACGAAGCGTCCAATTATTTTGCAGTAAAACATGATGTCCGAGTCTACGCCTCAGCGACGGCTACCTCCAAGTAACACAAACCGATCTCGAAGGTCATGCTTTTGCTGGCCGCATAAGCCAGGCTTTTATTTTTAGCCTCGCCAAGCGAAATGGTTGGCACATTCCAGTGCTGCTATTACCCTGGTACGGTATGGTATGGTATGGTATGAAGAACTTTATTTAGGTGCTGAGGGATCACTCTGGGACTAATGCGGGCCGCTCCCACCTCGGAACAGAGAGGCCGAGCCCCTCTGCTGTCACACGGGCCTTCTGGACAGCCCCGAGTTGGTCCCCCAGCACTTCACTGTACAGCATCCGCTGCCATCACTGTTCACCGCGAGAACCATCACCGGCCAACGCCAAGCAGCGCCAAAGCATGTGTGCTAAATCGAGCAAACGCCCACACTTACTACAATAGACTGAAACCCCGCAGTCCGAATTAATTTTATTCATGACGACTGGGTTAGGGTACGTTTGTGTCTGCAGAAGTCTCAATGTAACCGCCTGTGGCCTATTTAATTTAGAATGTCGCAGGGGGAATGTCCTGCACCCTAAGTAATAGTGCTTGGTGATCTCGTTATAGGTTAGCAGTTGGTCCCTGAACTCAGGAGCGGGAGATCCAGCCCCTCAGGGAGTACACGGCACACTAATCATCGTGCCTCCCTGTGCGCCACCTCGTTGAGGTTACGCGGGGCTCCCTCCACTGTCCCCATGTGCGCCGGGAACCAAGTAACTGTATGCGAAGTGACATCCTTACCCTGCAGCACTCTGTTAGCCGGTTTCGCAACAAGTCCTCTCGAGAAGGCTTTAATCGCAGATCGCGAGTCACTAAACACCAAAACTCTTCTTGAAACAGTTAGTGCTAAAGCTATAGCCACCTGCTCAGCAACCCCAGGATCTCTGGTATAAATTGAAGCGGCATTTCTAACGCTTCCTTTGCCATCTACCACCACCACCGTATCAGCATCTTTCCCATTAATCCATGCAGCGTGAACAAACGCAGACTCCTCCTCATGATCCTTTGCCTCTCGCAACAAAGCCCTAGCTCTCGCGACCCGCCTCCCTACATTGTGCACGGGGTGCGCACTCTGCGGAAACGGACGAACCATGATATTGGCCCTAAGGTTTACGTTCAACTCGGGTAGGGGCGCCCCATCGTGAGACACCGCCACCGATTCTTCAATTGACTCTAAAATATACCTACCCGCTGGTGCACCTAGCAACCACTCTCTCTGTGCCATACGCTGAGCCTTGGCGATTTCGTCTAAAGCATTATGCAAACCCAGTTGTAACAACATATCGTTTGACGCAGTCACAGGCAGACCAAGAACAGCCTTGGCGGTTTTTCTGATTACAGCTTCCAATTTATCTTTCTCCCACCTATTCCAATTTAGCATTGCGGCCACATACGAGAAATGACACATAATAGATGCGTGAAGTAACCGCATCGCACCTTCTCCTAAACCCCTATGCCTATTAGAGATCCTTTTTTATAAGTCTCATGGCCTTCTCCGTCTTCTTAGTAATACACTGAATGGTTCTAATATTCGATCCATTCACTTCAAGTACAACACCCAGGAACCTGATTGCTTCAACCTTGGGTATCAACGACCCTTCCCTAGTATGGATTCTAATGCAAGGCTCAACTTCCGGTACCCAATCCTTCGGCCTACGACCTAGCTTCTTAGATTTGAAGATCAACAACTGCGATTTTTTAGTGGAGCACTTGAACCCCATAAGACCCAAATACTCTTCCGTAAGCGCTACCACCTTCTGCAGCCTAGCCTCAAGCTCTCCATCACTACCACCGACACTCGATATAGTAACGTCATCCGTGCAGATAGAATAACCAATACCCTGGACAGTGACCAGTGTATTAGCCAATTTCGACATCACCAGATTGAATAACATAGGCGAGAGTATGGATCCCTGCGGAGTACCACAGCAACCCAATTTTAAGACTTCCGACCTTGTCTCCCCAAACCTGAGACATGTCCTTCTATCCATAAGGAAAGCCTTGACAAAATGGAAAAGCCGCTGCTCTATATTCAAGTCCGATAGCACCCTTAGAATGAAAGAATGTCGGATTTTATCGAAAGCTTTTTCCACATCATCTAATTAGTGCCTTAGTATCCCTTGTCCGCTGACCAAGGAGCTGATGCTTAATCCTGATCATAGCATCCCGAGTCGAGAAGCCGGGCCGAAATCCCATCATAGAGTGCGGAAAGATCCCATTGCCCTCAACGTAACGCGTTAGCCTGTTTAAAATGACATGCTCAGCGACTTTCCCAAACACGATGTCAGGGAAATGGGTCTGAGATTTTCAAGCCCTATGGCATTACCCGCTTTGCGTATCAGAACAGTTGTTGCAAGTTTCCACTCTTTTGGGAAAGCGCCTTCCTTCCATCGGCTATTGATCTACCGCATAAGGAACTCAATTGACCCGTAGTCTAAATTTGGTAACATTTTATTCGTAATGCCATCCGGCCCTGATGCCGATCGACTATTAGGATTCTGCAGCGCTATCCTTATATCATTTTCAGTAAATTCCTCAACCATGACTGTATTCTCATCCCCACTATATTCCAAAATCACGTCAGATGTATCGTGCCAGGTCTCGAACGGAAGGTATCTCTCAGCGAAATCCTTAAGCAACTCCTGCTCCGTGGAGTCCCGACACACCTGATGGACCAGCTTACCTATCACAGTTCTCTGATTAGGTTTAGTGTTTGTCTCATCTAGTAAAAATATGAGCGAACTCCAGGCGCCTTCCCTCTTAATGCGACCATCAATAGAATTGCATACTTCATCCCATTGCTGCTTGCAGAGTACCCGACAATGCTCTTCTATTTCCTGATTAACCACTGCTATACGCTTTCTAAGCCTTCTGTTCAATCTCTGACCCTTCCATCTCGCTAACATCGATTGCTTCGCTTCCAACAAATGCGCCAGGTGACTATACATGTGTTCCGTGTCAATATCGATCTGAACTTCTTTAGTGGACGCCCCGACATCACTTTTAAGCTGACTAGTCCACTGTTCTAAGGCCAACTAATTTCCCTGATCTTCGATTCTCTGCGCTCGTTGTTTCCTAAAGGCACCCCAGTCAACCATCCTGAATGCGCGCTCCCTTTTATTAGCCGCTACCAAAGTAATCATAAGTATGTAATGATCGCTACCAAAATCTATATTAGAATTGGACCAGGACGAATCCACTACCCCCCGAACAAAAGTGAGATCAGGTGTCGAATCTTTACTTGTCGACGTGCCACATCTGAGGGGATACGAAGGGTCTGTAATCAGGGTTAAACTGAAGTCTAGTGCCTGCTACGATAGTCTCGCCCCCTTAATAGTGCTATAAACATACTTCCACGCATGATAGGGTGCATTAACGTCTCCTCCAATAAGCAACGGCGCATCCTTAGCCAGATTGGTTGCATTGGTGAAGAGAAGTTTGAAACTCTGCTTCGTGTCCCAGGGGCTATTGTACAGGTTAAGCAGGCAAACGCTCCTCTGACATGACCTTTGCCGACGTTAGAATACCTCCACCATAATATATTCAATCTTGCAATCCACCATGTGAAGATCATATCTAATGTACGGCCACCTCATATTAATGAGAGTTGCGAGTCCTCTGCCCTGTTCATTATCCTTAACCTCCACTTTGAAATCCCATAAGGTCACATGAGACGTCCGTGTTTCCTGTACCATCATAACTTGGGGTTTCAAACCACGCGTTCTAACAAACTGCTGCAGAGACGCCTTCTTATGATTGAACCCCTACATTTCAACTGCCAAATACTAAATGGACTATTTAATAGAGCTACCTTGACCACGGAGATTCGGTGAACTAGTTTTGAGCTCAAGTCCACTCGGCGACTTACCCTGCGGGGCTAGTGGCCGAGAGCACTCCCGCTCCATAACAGGGACCATCGTCTCATTTAGATATATTTCAATTTTGCCTAATGTCGGATCCGTGATATTTTCCGCTCTTCTATCCGCTCCAGTCTACTAATGATCTGATTTTCACTTTCTTGCAATGTCGCCATCATTGCTTTAAGCTCAGAACCGACTTTGCTCTGAATCCGCACCGTCGAGGATACGGCCCTCTTATTCGGAGCAGGCGTCTCCTCGTCAGCCATGTTCTCTTCTGCAACCTCCACAGACCTCGCTACCTCAAACAAGTCGTCACGTTTGCTAGCCTGTCTTAAACTACCGCTGTTACCGGAAGGTAAGCCGATGCTAAGTTCAGCTATCTCTTTAATAAGCCCGTCAATGGCTGCTTTTTAGCTATGATTCTCTCTCTCCAATTGCGCAATTCTATCCCTATCCCTATTACCATCCACATGCTCCTGGCGCTGCTCACGCGCTCGGCCGGCACTGGTGCCGTCCTTGACCTTGTCAGCCCAGATGGTCTGGCCTCTAGCTGCGCCGCCGCCTCCACCAGCTGCAGGAAAGTGCACTCGCGCCTCCCTAGAAACCGAGCGGCTCCTGGTCGTTGGAGTCCCAGACGACGGCCGTTGCCACGACCTGGAACGGCTCCTAGAGCGCGAGCGACCCTTAGAGGGTTGGCGGGCGCTCGCCAGCTGCACCATCTCGGCTGCCTCCTGTTCCGCCGTTAGCTCCGCCCTGGCTCTCTCCTGTCGTCGAACGCGCAGGACGTAGTGAAGCTGGTACCGTTGTCTCCATTGTTTATCCGCGGTCAGGTTTCGGCCGCCACAAAGCTTGCAACAAGGCACACAGTTGTGATCGTCTTCGGGGTTCCGAGCCCCGCATCCTCGGCATTCAAAACAATCGGGCGCAGGAAAGACATTCACCCGATGTCCAAGCTTGCCACACACATAACATACATTCAACCGCTTTCGATACAGGAAACACCGGACCAGGGTTGGCCCATATCTGACAAAATTGGGCACTTTTAACCCGTCGAAAACAATGGTAACTTATCCTGCATTCTTGACTCTTTTGACCGCCATAGCCAGCGGATTGCGATCGTTAACGATGTTCCGCTCAAGTGTCGCCCAGCCATCTGTACTGTCCGCATTGCGAATGACCCCTTTACACGTAGTGTGTGGGGCCGTCTCGTACGCGCTGACTTCAAAATCCTTCTCTGCCACTCTGATTGACCTCAGTCTCACGTATCGTTGAGCGTTGCTCCTTTCTGGCGTACTAGCCACCATGATATTTTGCATAAAGTTAAGGCAGATAACATTTTCCCTAACCTGCTTAATACTGACGCCTGCCGTCTCTACGATTGCCTTGCCCACCGCTGTAGGGCTAACCTTCTCCAAATTCCGTCCACCCCGTGGGCGAATGACTATTTTGATGTGCTCTTGTGGCATCGGTGGCATGCGCGACGCCTTCACAATGCGATTCTTGATTGCTGAGCCTCCGCGCCGTTCACCAGCGCCCCTTCGTTCGGGCGTCTTCCTTTGTGAGCCGCCATCACACAACCGAGGCCTCGTCGTAACTCTAGATTTTCAGCTGGACAATGTCCGCCATCCCAGGTCTTATGTAATGTCCTCCACGAGGAGCACTTCTGCTTCAGCGCGCATCGCCAGACGCGCGCGTCCCGCCGCGCTAGGTCTACGAGACGCTAGCTCTCGGCCAGCGTGGCGTGAGCCCAAAGTTTCAATAAAGTCCAAAGAAGGGGTGGCCCAGCTCAAAATCAGGTATCCGCTGAATCCTCTCTTCTTCACGGATCCGATGATATCAAATTTGCACCACAACATGACCAAAAAAGGCGCGGAAGCTTCGAAAAAGACGCATAAAAGCCCACAATCCTGCTTCGAACTTCGTCGTTGTCGTCGTCCTCCCTAGTATACCTTAGTGCTGGCACCCATTCACGGCACAATTCGACGATGACATTTTGCATCTGACAGAGGCCACAGTGACTGGGGTACTGACTCGGAAACTCGCGCGGGCGTACAACAGCACTCATGTGCGCTGCGATGCATTGAACAGCTCTGCCCGCTCTGTCGCTCCACTCGTTAGCACGAAGGCACCGTCCCTTCTTAGCGTGCAGTTTCTTTTACTTCGTAATACGCATAAAAAATGCTAAAGCATCAGAATATGCTAACTGCAATTTTAAGCAGTAAGTATATGCCATACTAAATAACAGCGGACTTACACACAGTAAAGTCATATACTGGATCTGAAGTTTCAATACTTCACCGCCGGGCCGCGTCACTTACTGGTCTTTGAAGTTTTCTTTGCTAACTTAAAATTGAATTTCCCATTTAAATCGCGAACAGCGAAGTAGATTCTATCAGTAAAATTCATGGTCATTTCCTTTCCGTCAGCGTCTCACAACAAATTTCAACCACTTGTCAGTCTCTCAAAGAATAAAAATAGCGGCAATTTGACCGTAAATAATGCGATGTTTTATGCGATGGATATTTTAAATGCGAGGGATATTTTAAAAATTGGGAGAATGTATAGGAATACATGGTAAATAAACGTCACGAAGGCATTCAGCTGGCAAAATCTTCTTTAACTGTACCACGTAGCAAAAGCGAGGAAACTGGTTTGCCAGCTTAGTCAAATCTGTTTTCTATAACCATGCTGCCCCGTTGATTCACCCTTGTACCGGCTTGACGCATGTTGCTGTAATGATTTCGACAAGAAATATGAGTTCTAAGCAAAAAGCATTTGTGCGCTAAAAAAAAAAAAAACATTATTTCTACAACTTTTACCCACGCAGAAGAGTTTACCAAAACCGAACACCGAAGGCGGTGGCGTGATGACTTTGGCACAACGGAATGGGCGCGGTTTCTAGCTGTTAAACGCATATTCGGTAGAAACAAGGCGCGAACACAAGCACAGTTGAACACAGGACCGGTCTTGTCTTTTGTTCTACCACGCTTGGGCTTATATATATATATATATATATATATATATATATATATATATATATATATATATATATATATATATTATGCGGTTTTACGTGCCAAAACCACTTTCTGATTATGAGGCACGCCGTAGTGGAGGTCTCCGGAAATTTCGACCACCTGGGGTTCTTTAACGTGCACCTAAATCTAAGTACACGGGTGTTTTCGCATTTCGCCCCCATCGATATGCGGTCGCCGTGGCCGGGATTCGATCCCGCGACCTCGTGCTCAGCAGCCCACACGCTTGGGCTTGTGTCTTATTATTGTTAATTTTTTTAGCTCTAATCTATATGGTTGTTGACTCCTGTGAGAGTCAATTTGCCCATTGGTAAGAAACGTCGCATGGCAAATGATGCTACTCGTATTAGACTGAGGGACAATTCAAAACAAGAGGTAGTAAGTCGCTTATTGCGTGCCTGTAATTCTACTTGCAACCACGAGTCAGACAGGCCTGAGAAGAGTGTGGAAAGAATCTACATGCGTAGCAGATATGTGCAGGCGTGTCACAGAGAAGCAGTGTCTTCTCTGCAATCCGGAACGCGTCGACGCTTTGTTGATAGAAAGGCACAAGCTGAGCGTGAGGAGCGCTTCTGCTATAACAATAACTTGCTTTCGCAGAAAGCGATCCTTAGGTTGAAGTTGTTGCGCTGTTTGCGGTGGCGTGATGCGAATTGCGAGGTACGGCGCCAGTTTCATCATCGCCACAGATCACTGTGGGCCAGCAGCGGCAAGGGTAAAACACACTGGTGCATCACAGATTACTCAAATGCGCAATGCAATAGAAGCGATGAAACCCCGCAGTGCAAGCATACTGGAGTAGCGATAATGCCAAGAAAAAATAAATGTAGCACGGTTACGAGAACAAGAAAACAGTGTCTAAAGGGGCATTCACACGTATGGTTGTTATCGCGAAGACTGGCAGAAAGATTATCTTTATTGTAAGTGTTTCCGGCGAACTTCACGTCGGTCATCCCGCGACCTGCAACGTCGCAGATTGCGCCGGTGGGCTCTGTGTGATTAAAAATATAACAGCGCGACTTTTTGACGTGGACAAACCCGAAGAACAGACAAAGAATTTCGGCGCTTCTTTTTCGGTTTTTGCGTCATTGAAAGACATAGTGCCACCCGAAAGAGCTAACGGGGGTCATAGTGCGAATAAAAAAACACATGTCGCAAAAAAACCGTCACCCGTTATTTATTTATTGCTAAAGAGGCTTGTATGCAAAATAAATGCATTAAAGAAAACTGTAACGTGATAAACACATTCGAACTGGAGTGATTTCAAAAACAATACATTTCATTACGAAGGGGCCGCATAGATTTTCTAAGTTAAACTGGATATCGAAATCGTCGAATATAGAACTGACTTTGTAGGAGGAATAAGGAAAATAAACTGAGAAAAGTGCTCAGCATATAACGATGTTCCTCTGAGCCCACAGGAAGAAAGAAAGAGAATGGTGAGGAGCTTCCCGTGGCCAACGCGGAGTTCGAGAGATTCGGTGTACGTTAGTTGTCACATTTACGGCTAATGACGCACACATCAAGCAAAATAAAGAACGTGCACATGAAGAGGACTCTCTTGAGTTTAGGAATCGCTGCCACAGTGAGTAAGGTCGCCTATAAGGTCACTTCTAACATAGGTGCCCGCCTTTGGTACTTCGCAATCCTCAACACCCGCGATGCCAGTTAGCTTACGCCACTGTAGGGTCTTGACATCGCATGTAAATAAACTATTGTCAATTCTGGAGATTATAATAATGCAAAGCTTTGTTACGCAGTATTCGCTGACGAAATGCGAAAGAAAACACGAAGACGGTAATAATTTTTTTTTTGCGATTGGAAACATTGCTTGCGTCGGAAGTCGCTCATCCATATAAAAATTTCAGTGACCCCGCGAAGTACTACAGTAGAGGGCTTATTTTAATTTTACAACTAGACGTATTAGACCTAAAACTGCAGCAAAAATATTTGCTAAGGAACGGTAAGTAGATAGTTACAACCTGCCTGGCAGAGGTCATTATGGTGTTGGAGCATCGTAAAGGTTGACAGCCGCAGCCGAAGTGACGTTTTGTCGCAAACGAATGCCACTGAAGTGTCATGTCAAAACATCATTGTCGTAGGGTTAAGCAGTCTGAAAATGCACAACAGCTACACTGAATTTAACACCGCGGAATGTCTCTAAACACCCTGACGAACTGCACCAAAACAATACACTGTAGCCGCCAGACTACGCGTAGAGCACGCCGAGAAACTAACCAACTGTGGCGGCCTGGCTAAGTGTCTTCTGGAAGTAAGCAGTCGCCCGTCGTAAATTCCTGCTTCGCTGTTCGTGCGTCTCTGTATCATTCACGCTTTCGGAGTCAAATAAGCAACGCCCGTCAAGTGTCTATGATGGCCGAAGATTCAAGGCAAGTCGAAAAACAACCATGTGCACGGTGGGATGCTCATATACCTACAAAATATCGCCAGCGACACGGTTCTACACATTCCCCGCGAGGCCTCACGGGTCTGATCGATGGCAGCACTGGATCGCCACCGCCCGACTTTAACTTCTTGTTCCCGTGCCTCCTCTCTGACTTCTTGGTGTTTGTTGCACTCGATGTTGTTGACACGCGTAAGTAACGAAGTTGATCACAACATACCCATGCTTTTTGGGGGGTTGTTCACCGTTCGAGGCAATTCGCTTCGGTTCCGAATGCCACTTACCGCTTCTGGGATTCCACCGACAGACGGCGGCAGACAGCGGTGTAGATCGAAACAACTAGGGCAGTGAAGCGATGACAGCTATTTCTGTAAAATATTGTCACAGTCGGTAATGTGGGAAGAAGAGGACGCTGATGGTGGCCTTGGAGACGACGAAGAAGAGTTTAGTGTTATCGCTGCTCTACGCTTGCTGGCTCAGCCATTAAAAGTCATCTGTGAATAGACGCACGCTTCTTTCTTCCCGTAACATCATTGGTGGACGTGCGGGGTAATCACTTGCGCAAGACGGAGCTCCGCAGCGGACGTAACCTGGCCGCTTCTTAATCTCTTCTCATCTGCCGCCCTCTACTACAGAAAGTTAGGTGGGTGGATGAGATTAAGAAGTTTGCAGGGACAGCATGGCCACAATTAGTACATGACCGGGGTAGTTGGAGAAGTATGGGAGAGGCCTTTGCCCTGCAGTAGGCGTAACCAGGCTGATGATGATGATGATGATGTTCTTGTAGACAAGCACATAACAACGGTCAATGAGATCATTAACGAATGTCGCTGCTTTCAAGACGCGAATAGTCGCCGCATACTTCAACAGTTTACGCGTCTAACTAATACCGCAGCTTCATCGATGGACGAAGACGTTTGTCCACCGCGTGAGCCCACCTCCTGCGAGAACGTCGTACGTATCGTTCGGCGAGAAATCGAAGCAGCGTCTCCTGCCACGCCAGTGACGCAGTGCTTTGACGATTCCCGGCCGCTTGTGTCTCTCATTCAGTCGGTTATTCGCCAAGAACTTTCCAATGTGGGTCTTCCGTCCATCTGCTCCGCCAGCCATCCTGACTTTGCTTCGTCTGCTGCCTCTGCCCCTGTTCACTGGAGCCAATACGGCCCATATCTTAGCTATCGCAACCCGGCCGAATGGCGCACACATGACGATAGACCCATCTGCTTTTACTGTAGACGTGTGGGCCACATCTCTCGCCACTGTCGAAGTTCCTGGCCAGCCCACTCTCGACCAAGCTTTCCCGCCTACCGCCGCTCCCCACTGAATACTCGCCCGCCATCACTCTCCACCGAGGTTGAAGACGCACCTGACAACGCTCGAGCCACCGCGACCAGCCGCTCGCCATCACCACGTAGTCGCCGCTCCCGTTCGCCCCAGCTGCGTCCCTTTCCATCCCCAGCTTACCGTCGCCGCTCACCGACGGGAAACTAACTGGGGCAGCTCCTGGAGGTGACGCTGCTCTAGAACCCCGGCCTGAACTTCCTCTGCTGACCCTGACTACTAATCGGAACCTTCTGGACGTGGACGCGGACGGTTTGCCCGTTACAGCACTCGTCAACAGTGGAGCCCAAATTTCCATCATGAGTGCGGAGCTTCGAACGCGCTTGATGAAAGTACTTACTCCTGCTCCGACTCGGCTGCTCCAGGTCGCCGATGGTGGCACTCCGGCTGTGCTTGGAATGTGTACTGCTCGTGTCAGTGTCGCCGGGCGCCAGACATCCGTTTTGTTTAGTGGGCTCGAACGTTGCCCTCACAATGTGATCCTCGGACTCGACTTTTTGGCCGCCCATTCTGCTCTGATTGACTGTTCCGCCGGTGTTGTACAACTTTACTTACCCCTACCTGATCCCGTTGACCTTCCTGCTTAAGCTCCAACTCAGCTTTGTTCCGCGGATTTTATACGCCTGCCAGCAGTAACCTGCATCCCTGTTTTAGCCGGCCCACCTGTACCTGACGGAAACTATGTCCTTACTCCCGCGACTGCAGTCCTGCTTTCTCACAATGTCTGCTTCCTACACACCATCGTTTCTGTTGCGGACAATCAGACATGTGTTCCATCCAAAATTTCGGGCAGTGCCCACAAGTACTTCCTCGAGGCATGTCTCTAGCCACGTTGTCACCGACGCACGAGTGCCACATTTCCGCTCTATCTGTTGCACCGTCTTCGAACAATGCTCATTCTGCGCCTCCTGCATGCATCAGCCCCGACCGACGACATTACAAAGATGATGGCACCGGACCTCTCAACCCAACGAGCCGCAGAGCTCCGTGGCCTCCTCGAGTCTTACTCCGACATTTTCGACCTGAACGATCGCCCTTTGTGTCAAACTACGGTCCTGAAGCACGTATAAATACAGGCGATGCAGCACCTGTTCGCCGACGTCCATACCGGTTGTCGCCCTCTGAGCTATAAGTTATCCAGAGCGAGCTTGACAAGATGCTTGCCAAAGGGATTATTGAACACTCTTCCAGCCCATGGGCGTCCCCTGTTGTTCTCGTCAAAAAGAAAGATAACAGCTGGCGATTCTGCGTTGACTATTGCCATCTAAACACGATCACCAGGAAAGATGTATATCCACTTCTCGCATTGACGATGCTCTGGATTGTCTCCACGGTACCACTTATTTTTCATCTATAGACCTTCGCTATGGATATTGGCAAATTGCCGCGGATGAAATGGACCGTGAAAAGACCGCATTCGTCACACCAGACGGCCTATATCAGTTCCGGGTAATGCCTTTTGGTTTGTGCAATGCCCCGGCGACCTTTGAACGGGTGATGGACATGCTCTTGCGTGGTTTGAAATGGTCCATCTGTTCGTGCTACTTGGTTGACGTCATCGTATTCTATTCAACTGTTCCGACTCAGCTGGAAATACTTTCATGTTTTTTTCTGTTTTTTCGCACCGCTGGCTTGCAGCTCTACTCGTCCAAGTGCCACTTCGGTCACCGCCAAATAACCATGCTCGGACAACTCGTCGATTCGTCAGGCATTCGCCCCGACCACGCTAAATTTCATGCTGTGCAGAATTTCCCCGTACCAACTTGTGCCAAATATGTTCGCAGTTTCATTGGCCTTTGCTCTTACTTCCGCAGGTTTGTGGAAAATTTCGCCCATGTTGCCCGTCCCCTGACCTCCTGAAGAAAGACGTTCCTTTCTGTTGGGGCTCAGAACAAGCGTCTGCTTTCTCCCAGCTCATTACGCTGCTCACCACACCTCCTGTTCCCGCCCATTTTGACGCCTCCGCTCCGACAGAACTTCGCACTGACGCCAGTGGCTACGGCATCGACGCAGTTTTAGCTCAACGCCAATGTGGGCACGACCACGTCATCGCCTACGCCAGCCGCCTCCTCTCTCCCGCCGAGCGCAATTACTTGATTACTGAGCGCGAGTGTCTCGCCCTCATTTGGGCGGTGGGCAAGTTCCGACCCTACATATATGGTCGACCATGTACAGTTACAACCGGCCAGCACGCCCTTTGTTGGCTTTCCTCCCTCAAGGATCCCACCGGAAGCCTCGGTCGCTGGGCCCTACGGCTGCAGGAATACACATACACTGTGGTCTACAAGTCGGGTTGTCTACATCAGGACGCCGACTGCCTTTCTCATCATCCCGTCGATGTACCGGACGGTTTAGTGGATGTCGCACCGATCTGCGTTCTTTCGCTCTCTGCCTTGCAAGACATCAGCGCTGAACAACAACGCGATGAGTCGTTACGCCCCATTATCGAATGCCTGCTCTCTGATTCGTCTGACCCATCCCTTCACATGTTCGTGCTACAAAATAGCATCCTGTATCGCCGCAACATGCACCCCTACGGGCCCGAGCTCCTAACCGTCCTTCCGTCTCATCTGCGACACATTATACTGCAGCAACTGCACGACGTTCCCACCGCTGGACACCTTGGCGTCACGTAGACCTATGACCGAATTCGGGGACGGTTTTTCTGGCCCCGTCTCAACCGCTCCGTCCGGCGCTATGTTGCCGCGTGTGAGTCATGTCAGCGCCGGAAAAGAACAGCTGTGCCTCCTGCCGGACTGCTGCTGCTTTTGGATATACCGGCCGACCTTTCTTTTCGCGTTGGCGTTGATCTTCTCGGTCCATTCCCTATATCAAATGACGGAAATAGGTTGATTGCCGTCGCTACAGACTATACAACTCCCTATGCCATTACTAGAGCCCTACCGACCAGCTGCTCTACAGACGTCGCTGATTTCTTGCTTCACGACGTTATCTTGCATCACGGTGCACCTTGCCAACTTCTCACCGATCGCGGCAGATACTTTCTTGCCAAAGTCATAGACGACCTACTTCGATCATGTGCTACTAAACACAATCTTACTACCGCTTACCATCCTCAAACTAACGTTCTTAGCGAACGCCTGAACCGCACATTAACTGACATGCTACCAATGTATGTTTCCGCCGATCATCGCGACTGGGACATTGCTCTACCATTTGTCACGTTCGCCTACAATTCCTCGCGCCACGACACGCCGGCCGTGAGCCGACTTTGCCTTTCGAGACTCTCCTTTCGACCACACTCGACTCGCCTACAGAGTACACTCGGGATATCATAGCCACAGCGACCCAAGCACGCCAGATTGCCCGCATTCGTCTTTCTGCTTCCCAGACACGCCATAAGTGCCGTTACGACCAGCGCCATCACGACGTGCACTACGAACCAGGTGCTCTTGTGCTAGTTTGGTATCCAACTCGGCGTGTTGGTCTTTCGGAGAAATTCCTCTCGCGATACTATGGCCCTTACCGCATCCTTCGCCAGGTGACCCGTGTCACATATGAAGTGTCTCCGCTGGATACTACGGTGCCTTCGCCTCTCTCTGACATAATCCACGTCAGCCGTCTCAAACGTTACCTTTCTCAGACCGATGAGCAGCACCAATAAGGCGCTTTTTCCGACGGGGTGATGTCACAGTCGGTAATGTGGGAAGAAGAGGACGCTGATGGTGGCCTTGGAGACGACGAAGAAGAGTTTAGTGTTATCGCTGGCCTACGCTTGCTGGCTCAGCCATTAAAAGTCATCTGTGAATAGACGCACGCTTCTTCCTTCCCGTAACAATATGCAAATCCAATGCAGCTGTTGGAATGTTATGTGTAGTTAATTCGATTCACAACATACGACGATGCACACAATTCTGTTCATTCTATGCAGCGCGCATCCTCAGGTAACATTTATGTTTGTTCATCACAAAGATCACAACTTTAATGTTAGGTAATTTGTTTCTGCAATACACAGCTAACAAAATATGCCGAAATGAAAGCGCCAAGTCAGGCGAATGCACTGTGCGAGACGTCTACGCAAATATGACGCGAGGACGAATCAGGTGTATGAAGCTTGTCGAGGCAAGAACGGTGAAGACAGGCGCATGCAAAAAGAAGTACGACGTATATTTATCTTGTCGAGATCGCGGACATTAAGGCGCGGCGACATGACTGCGAGCATCCGGTATCCAGCAGCTGCATGCTTGTCGAAGGACCAGTCGTGTGACATTACGGACATTGCAACGACACCGCTTTGGTCGGCGCTTCATAAGCCATCAGCGAAGCAGCTCGCTCGGGAGGCTGGCGGGCATCGCTGGCGGAAGTGCGCGTGTGAGCGGCCTGAGCCCTATACGGAGCGAGGGGTTGCTTGTAAGCCCGCGTCGTCGGCGTGGAAACTTATCTAGTGCATATTTCAGGCACATTTCTCGCGTTTAGCTGTGTACTCATACTACATTCCTGAGTTTGCCTTAAATTTATTAAATAATATTTTGTTTCGTGCGCCACCTTTTCTTGCTCGTGCATGGCTGCTCACGTACTCTTCTACGAAGCAACCAGCTGCAGGCTACATTTAGGGGTGCTGAAAATATTATGTCGCAGTGGTACATACCCGTCGTAGAAGGCTCGGCACGAGTATACACACACCCTGTGGCACATATCGAAACGCGCAATGAAAGAAAATAAACTAAATGAAACAATCAGTTGAATGTAATGCGCTGTTTCAATAGGTGGTTGGTGTGCTTCAGAGATACACATGAGCCGACACTATATTTATATATACTTTTATTACACAGAGAACCGCGTTTCTTGTATGGTACTACTTTTTCAGTATACGCACCTCCTCAATCGTCATCATCATCATCATTCATTAGCCCTTTTTCTCCCCGTCCCTTTTCCTCAGTGTAGAGCAGAAGGCCAGAGCAAGTTATAGCTCAGGCCGACCTCTCTGCCTTTCTGTAAATAAATGTATAGAAAGCATACAAACGTTACATCACGCGGTTTGGAGGTATTTGCATTCGGCACACATGTGACATATTTATATATATGAACTAATACACCTGCCGAGATACGTACAGACCCTGCAACAGACAACAGGCAGCAGCAGCAGTCACGCCAAACTCGGGAGGGTAGTCAAGTGAAGCTTCGTTTTAAAAAAGAAGGAAGGAAAGTGGTGGTTTTGTACTTGCGGACTCACCTGTTCTGTCCATGTCAGCAATCCTGTCGTCGATATCCCAGCAGTTGGGCTCAATGCGCCTGAAGAAGCGGCCATCGTCGTAGCTCAGCACGGCACTCTTTTCATCCTCGTGCTTGATCTCGAGCCAGCCGCCGTATCCATACCGCTGGGGAGACAGGGCGAGAGCAAAGCACACCGTAAAGGTTTGTGTACACTTGCACGGAAAGTCTGCACGACTTAATGTCAGCGATTTCTTTAATGAAGCATAATGTAGTCCGTCGACTATGTAAATAAACGACACTCCTTGACGTGCCTTACCCAATTTGTCAGTTTGTTTAGCGTGAAAAAACGTTAGTGTTCAGCCGTGTTCCATATAGTCGGCGGTATTTAATTGACGTTTCAAAGCTTACTTCCAAACGTAAAATTACATATGCATTCAACCGTGATCCATGCACCATTGCCCACCACACCCGCCGTGATTGCTTAGTGGTTATGGTGTTGGGCTGCTAAGAACGAGGCCGCGGGATTGAATCCCGGCCACGGCAGCTGCATTTCGATCGGGGCGAAATGCGAAAACGCCACTGTATTTAGACTTAGGTGCACGTTAAAAGACCCCAGGTGGTCCAAATTTCTTGAGTCCCCCGCTTCGGCGTGCCTCATAATCGTGGTTTTGGCATGTAGAACCCCATAATGTAATGTGCGCCATTGCCATTGTAACGCGGCAATTTTTCATTGTTGAAAAGGTTACTTTAAGCATAGGTCTTCAAAGTCACTTATCACTCAACTCACTCATACTCACTCAAGCTCATACCAAACTGTGAGTCCGAGTGAGCCTGAGTGAGTAGAATTTAGCGAGTCTGAGTTGGAGTGAGGGCGCGCTAAGTACAATTTTAGTGAGTCTGTGTAAACACTATGCAAAATGTATATTTACTGAGTGATCATGAGTTCCGTTTGTTTGGCCAACCTACGCATGTAAGTAAGCTAAAGCTTGCCTTATGTGAGGTGATCCAGCTAATTGCTCATTAATGGCTGCTTACCCTAAAAAGCTGGGAATAAATTGATTTCCCTTAATTTTACACAGTTATTTTACCGCTATTTGGAGCTTTTGGACTCAGTCATCACGTTATATATACAGCCTCCAATCGCGAATGACCTACTGCCGAAACATGTGATTGGCCGAATGGCCATTTTGCTCTGTGTCTGGGATAACCGAACTTTGTCTGTCATATTGTTAGTTCATATGCCATAGAGTTTGACTCGCGCATCAGAAAAGATCAGCGGTTATACCGCACTCTCTTCTCGCCCCTCCTCCCACAAACACATATGTACGGACGCACACACAAGTACACACACAAACCTGAACTTTGCGAATAAGTAGGACCTGTCATTTTTACTATGTCTTCATGAAAGGGGTGGGAGGTGGGTAGTTGCAGGTGCCAGCAATTCCCACACGTGTCCTCAAAGCAACAGCTAATATGAAGTGTGATGTAGAATGATCGATTCAGTATTACAATGTGTCTGTAAATAGCTGCTAATTATTTGAACGTCGCACAACGCTAGCTCGTGGTCGCTGAAGTAGTTGGTTCCGAGTCTCCGAGTCAACACAAGTGGGGACCCAAAGCATGAACTGAACAGGTGGTGATGAATAAGTTTACGTTTTTTATCTAAAGTGTTAGCTTCTATGACAATATAAACTCACTGATGTAAGCGTTTGAGTGGGGCACTGGACAAGGGTTATTGCACAAGGCGTTTATAAAAAACAAAGAAAAAAAAACTGCGTTATATAGTTTATGGTGATCGGCTACTATGCAATCAAAGTATCTTGCATGGCCAGTAGTATGCAGAGGCAAACCGTGTACAGCGATGTACATTGTTTGGTACAAAAATTGGACATGCAATAGTATGAAGCAATGAATTTGCGATAGCAGTACGACGGCGCAGTCTGCCGGATTAACAATGCACAGATTTCGTAAATGGGTGGCGCTATTTAACAAATGAGCTGAAGCTGGTAAAGTGCATTCACGAAGGGCAATTTGCCGTTGATACAATGGCAGCGAAATGCTGAAATATTCCTCGTATTGAATCCTCGATTTATGACGGACTCCAGCCGGAAGTCTCGGGTGCGATCTTTGTCATTCCGATGGGGACAGGATGCAAAACCGGGCGTGTACTGTCGCTGTGAGGGGCATTCGTGTCACGCGGTCAAAAACGGCGCCAATTTCTTTCGGCTATTGCTCGGCCGACGGCGACAATTTGGACGGTTAAAAACTCCGGAAGTGCAGTCCTTTCACCACGCGAGAAACATGAATAGGTGTGACCAAGCATGTCGGCGTTTCTGTTTGTGCGTTTGTGCCCCATTGCGGAACATCCGCCCGGTCTGATTCAGGCTGCTTTCGGGGGTGGGGAGGAGGGTGAGTTGACTTGCCTGGACAACATGGCGGCGCCATGATCGCGCATGCTTCAGTTACAGTGTACTAGTACACTGTACTTCAGTCAGTGATTCCCTGCCACTACTGGGCCAGTGTGTTCCCGGAAAGCAAACAAATAGCGTTGGTATCTACTCTTCTTTACGAACAGCTTGTCAAGATGAGAACTCTTTTCGTAGAGATGTAATTTAACGCTTCGTTTCTGTTCTACGTCGGCTCGTCTCTGCGTCGGCTCTCTCCTCTGATCGGCCTGCAGTCAAACTCCAGGCAGCTTGGCCAGTGCTACCCGTGGGACTAGGTTTAGATGCACGTGAAATAACCACAGGCAGTCAAAATAAATCCAGAGCTCTCCTCTAAAGTGCCATTCATAGTCCTGGGCTTGCCTCGAGCCGTAAAACATCAGGATTCCGTCACTCAACCATTTCCCGCCTGCTGGCTGCCCAGCGGGAATGGCATCGTCAGCTTCTTCTACCATGCTTAAGCTCCGGCCCATGTTTGTTTACTTAAAGTGAACTAGTGCTCATCATAATTTCTTCATCGATGTTCCTTACAAGGTTTGTGCCCAGCACTAAAAAAGCGGTGAAAATTCGTCCACTGAAGTGTGAATGAAGTTCGTTCCCGGAACACCTGATGAATGAGAGAGAAAAACAATGTGCAGATCCCGTGCGCTGCGGGAATCTATGTTATGCGAATCATTCCACAGGCAACCGGCTATCCAGCAGTAACTAAAGTTTCGCAAAATGTGTCAGGTGAATCAAAGTGTTTCTGCAAATTGAGTAGTCGTGTGTGCGTGTCGCGAGCATATGTGTGTGTGGCGACAGCGGCAAGACAACAACCGCGTTGCAGACGGTCGTATGGCACCAATAGCATGATTTATACGCCGGCCATTCGACGCTAGCGTGCGACATGGAGATTGGTTCTTTAACTAGGTACCGGACGAAAATAAACGAGAGAAACACGATTCGTGACGTCATCAGTGATTACGCGTTCTACAATCGTACGTAGATATGGCTATTTCATGTGGTGTATCTTAAAACGACGATCACAAGCGGGGTGTTCAAAGGGGTTGGTCGGTTCATCTTTAGAATAAAAAAACAGAAACAGTGGGACACAAAGTAAATCTGTCCTGTGCTCGTTACTCGCTCGTCCTGTGTCGCGCAGTTTCTACATAGCGTAAGCTGCTACGAGGAAATTACTGGGAAAAGTGGGCAGGTCCCGGTGACAGCGCAGTCTAACACTGCGCCTCAAAGCGCGAGCCGTCCCAAGGCAAGAAGACAACAAAGTTGCATAAGGTGCACGCGCCTAGTGTTACATAGAGCTGGCTGGATTTGGAACGCCAGAAACATGCACACAAGGCTGTCCTACGTCGCCTCTCGTTTTCTGTGTACTTGGAGCCGCTGTGCTTGAGAATTTCGTCAATATGATGGCATTCGTGGCTACAGCGCGCTATGACAGGAGATTAAAGTTCTAACGTGTGCAGGCGATAGTGTTTTTTCTGCAAAGACAAACCCAGCAATGAACTGATCGTAGGTGCCGTGGAGCGATTTCGCGATGTTTTAGGCGCACAGATGAACGATTCAAAATGCTCCCGTCTGTGGATATTTCGCGGCTGGTTTTCTAACGGTGAGGTTTTAAAATGAAAAATTGTGCTGTCTACCACGAAAAAAAAAAAAAAAAAACCTTTGCAGAGATTTAATATCGACGTTGTTCCCGCCACCACTTTACCGCGCAAAATAATTTGGCCTGCCAGGACGGATTTACTAGTTCGTTTGCGCAAAATGACTCTGCAGGCATTCTACAAAAACGGTCTTCTTTAATTTACATTATGAAACCTTGCCTTTCAGGACTTGGCTGGGTTCAAGATAAATTTTCGTGACGTCTATTATTTGTCGATTGTGTGAGGTATCTGAAACAATTGAACGCTGTTTTACAGGCTCCAGTGATGCTATTTTATTTTGGGATGTGCTTCAACGAACTCTTCACATGACTTCTATTTAAATTCTCAACGAGTTGTAGCGATGTGCCCTTTGACATGTTTCTACTCATTGGAATGTATAACCTGCGGAAAACACGCATATTGGATGGAAATGTCGAACCGATAATTTCATAACCAATCAATTTATTCAAATGATCGTCCAACTGAGAGATCTATACAACCAAATGGAATGTCGTACAGATTGGTAATCTTATTTCTAAGGTGCTTATCCTTATCACCATTTTAGTTTTTTTTTTTTTTTTTTTTTGAAGACTGACGTCAACCCGAGCGGCGTGTTTCAGGAATGAAGAGGAACTGTATGGTGATCCATGTGCGTCTTCGGTGCCGTGCAACTAGAAGAGTCTTCTTAGCTCGTTTATCTGTTTGGCTCCTACAGAAGTCATGAGTGCCTGCAATAAATACAATGAAGGAAAAAGAAATCGTGGCCTAGTGGTTAGAGCATTAGGCTGCTGTGCTCCACGGCAGGGTTCGATTACCACATCAGTCACACATGGTTTCATTTTTCTTAAAGCGATGTGAGACAGGAACCGACCTACCACAAAGTACCAAGAACGAGCCAAAGAATGCTTCGCATTAACAAAGGGGGTGTGGAATGGTGGGGAGGTTAGGCAGCCATCTGATTGGCTACCCTGCGCGGCGTGGAAGAATATGGGGATGGAAGGAAAATCAACGAAGCAAACGCGTACACATCCCAGCGGCGGCAGCCACCGTTGTGAAAGTCTTTACGTTGGCCCCCAGATATTGGAAACCTCAGCGACGTAGATAAAGCTGTCTGCGCGTAGTTACTTTGGGATACCTGTGAATAAGGCTGCATGTGTCGCATGTGGGGCTGGTTTTGATGATGAATCAAATAGTGCCTCCATCTCATTGCTTCTGCGCATGGGCACGCCAACGCCTATTTAAATACCACGCACCGAAAGTGCTCTTTGCCATCCAGTGCTTGTTCGCTCGAGACGCCCTCGAAAGCGTCTAGGCTATGTTCCTTATCTTTACAGGGTAGGCCGCGCGCGATTCCGGTGATTTGACGACGAGCTATGTGCACGGGTTTGCCCAGCTATAATGTCAAGGCAGATGCTTGCACTGCGACGTTGTAAAAGGCATTGAATAGCCCGCACGACTGGTGAAGTGCTAGCGAATCGTATGATTCTAGGAGCGCTGCGTTTACGCAAGTATTTGTTAGCCTGGTAGTGCGAAGTGTGCGAGGCGAGAACGTAGACGCCGACCTACATCGGAGTCAGCTGAAACGTGCAGTGTGAGAGGGGTATGCTTGGGTTCTTCTGTTTATGGATGTTAATGTGCGCAAACTTCAAAATTCGGGTAATTTACGCTGATAATAGCGGTAGATCAATTACTCCGTTCCACTGTAAACCAGTGGTTCTCTAAAGGCATCCCGAGGCAAAACATACAGGACAAGCTGTAAATGTGTACTTCTGGACACATGAATTTCGCCTTCAATTCATTTACAGATTGTTCGCTGTGTCCTTCTGCTATATTATTCGAGGTGAGGTATATAAATTCCGCAGGGCCGAAATCCAGGATTTTCGTGTTCTGCTGTCTGGCAATAAACACAAGCCCGTGAGCTAAAAATTGTCCACTAATTAAGTTGGGAACAAGTGCTCCGCAAGGCAAATTGCAGTAGATGTTGGAAATCTGTCATAGCAAAAAGCACTGAATAAATAGAAATGGTGATTTCAATGAAGAAAACATGAGCCATTCCACTATGAAAGTGGTTGACGAGCGAAGCTGTTTAGCACACGACATGGAGGTGGCACATAATTTTGAACAAAGGTACGAATTTCTTTGTTTTCTTGATGGATGGTCATCGTGACAAAAGGCACGCATACCCATTTATTGTCTTGATCAGTGGTCATTATTTCACTCGCAACTGCAATCACATTCTTTGACAACGTCAAAATTGATGCACGTACGCCGCGGGGTGGTCGGTTGGGCCGGATCGGTGTGGCACCGCAAGGGATATGTTTAAAATTATGGGGTTTTACGTGCCAAACAGCTGGTAACATACAGGAATTCTATAGCATCAACGAGAGAGTGGCAGGTCTTGTTGTGAAACTTAATAAGAGGTACAAAATGAAGGTTGTACAGGTCTACGCCCCTACATCCAGTCATGATGACCAGGAAGTCGAAAGCTTCTACGAAGACGTGGAATCGGCGTTGGGTAAAGTCAAAACAAAATACAGTATACTGATGGGCGACTTCAATGCCAAGGTAGGCAGGAAGCAGGCTGGAGACAACGCAGTGGGGGAATATGGCATAGGCACTAGGAATAGCAGGGGAGAGCTATTAGTAGAGTTTGCGGAACAGAATAATATGCGGATAATGAATACCTTCTTCCGCAAGCGAGATAGCCGAAAGTGGACGTGGAGGAGCCCGAACGGCGAGACTAGAAATGAAATAGACTTCATACTCTGCGCTAACCCTGGCATCATACAAGATGTGGACGTGCTCAGCAAGGTACGCTGCAGTGACCATAGGATAGTAAGAACTCGAGTTAGCCTAGACCTGAGGAGGGAACGGAAGAAACTGGCACATAAGAAGTCGATCAATGAGTTAGCGGTAAGAGGGAAAATAGAGGAATTCCAGATCAAGCTACAGAACAGGTATTCGGCTTTAACTCAGGAAGAGGACCTTAGTGTTGAAGCAATGAACGGCAATCTTGTGGGCATCATTAAGGAGTGTGCAATAGAAGTCGGTGGTAACTTCGTTAGACAGGATACCAGTAAGCTATCGCAGGAGACGAAAGATCTGATCAAGAAACGCCAATGTATGAAAGTCTCTAACCCTACAGCTAGAATAGAACTGGCAGAACTTTCGAAGTTATTCAACAAGCGTAAGACAGCTGACATAAGGAAGTATAATATGGATAGAATTGAACAAGCTCTCAGGAACGGAGGAAGCCTAAAAGCAGAGAAGAAACTAGGAATTCGCAAAAATCAGATGTATGCGTTAAGAGACAAAGCCGGCAATATCATTACTAATATGGATGAGATAGTTCAAGTGGCTGAGGAGTTCTATAGAGATTTATACAGTACGAGTGGAACCCACGATGATAATGGAAGAGAGAATAGTCTAGAGGAATTCGAAATCCCACAAGTAACGCCGGAAGAAGTAAGGAAAGCCTTGGGAGCTATGCAAAGGGGGAAGGCAGCTGGGGAGGATCAGGTAACAGCAGATTTGTTGAAGGATGGTGGGCATATTGTTCTAGAGAAACTGGCCACCCTGTATACACAATGCCTCATGACCTCGAGCGTACCGAAATCTTGGAAGAACGCTAACATAATCCTAATCCATAAGAAAGGGGACGCCAAAGACTTGAAAAATTATAGACCGATCAGCTTACTGTCCGTTGCCTACAAAGTATTTACTAAGGTAATTGCAAATAGAATCAGCAACACCTTAGACTTCCGTCAACCAAAGGACCAGGCAGGATTCCGTAAAGGCTACTCAACAATAGATCATATTCACACTATCAATCAGGTGATAGAAAAATGTGCGGAATATAACCAACCTTTATATATAGCTTTCATTGATTACGAGAAAGCGTTTGATTCAGTCGAAACCTCAGCAGTCATGGAGGCATTGCGTAATCAGGGTGTAGACGAGCCGTATGTAAAAATACTGAAAGATATCTATAGCGGCTCCACAGCCACCGTAGTCCTCCATAAAGAAAGCAACAAAATCCCAATAAAGAAAGGCGTCAGGCAGGGAGATACGATCTCTCCGATGCTATTCACAGCGTGTTTACAGGAGGTATTCAGAGACCTGGATTGGGAAGAATTGGAGATAAGAGTTAATGGAGAATACCTTAGTAACTTGCGATTCGCTGATGATATTGCCTTGCTTAGTAACTCAGGGGACCAACTGCAATGCATGCTCACTGACCTGGAGAGGCAAAGCTGAAGGGTGGGTCTAAAAATTAATCTGCAGAAAACTAAAGTAATGTTTAACAGTCTCGGAAGGGAACAGCAGTTTACAATAGGTAGTGAGGCACTGGAAGTGGTAAGGGAATACATATACTTAGGACAGGTAGTGACTGCGGATCCGGATCATGAGACTGAAATAATCAGAAGAATAAGAATGGGCTGGGGTGCGTTTGGCAGGCATTCTCAGATCATGAACAGCAGGTTGCCATTATCCCTCAAGAGAAAAGTTTATAACAGCTGTGTCTTACCAGTACTCACGTACGCGGCAGAAACCTGGAGGCTTACGAAAAGGGTTCTACTTAAATTGAGGACGACGCAACGAGCTATGGAAAGAAGAATGATTGGTATAACGTTAAGGGATAAGAAAAGAGCAGATTGGGTGAGGGAACAAACGCGAGTTAATGATATCTTAGTTGAAATCAAGAAAAAGAAATGGGCATGGGCAGGACACGTAATGAGGAGGGAAGGAAACCGATGGTCTTAATAGCCGATGGTCATTAAGAGTTACGGAATGGATTCCAAGGGAAGGAAAGCGTAGCAGAGGGAGGCAGAAAGTTAGGTGGGCGGATGAGATTAAGAAGTTTGCAGGGACAACATAGCCACAATTAGTACATGACCGGGGTAGTTGGAGAAGTATGGGAGAGGCCTTTGCCCTGCAGTGGGCATAACCAGGCTGATGATGATGATGATGACGTGCCAAAACCACTTTCTGATTATGTGGCACGCCGTAGTGGAGGACTCCGGAAATTTCGACCACCTGGGGTTTTTTAACGTGCACCTAAATCTAAGTACACGGGTGTTTTCGCATTTCGCCCCCATCGAAATGCGGCCGCCGTGGCCGGGATTCAATCCCGTGACCTCGTGTTCAGCGGCCCAACGCCATAGCCACTGAGCAACTACGGCGGGTCGCAAGGGATGTGTCTGCAACGCGGAACGCATAAGCTGCTCCATTTTTGGTAGCGATACATGCACATTGAAATCACCGACAACGACAACAGGGGTAGTGCCATCGCAGCTAATTCACGCAAAGTGAGTAGCGATGAACCTTACGGGATTACGAGTCATTGCATTTTTGCTTACTTATAAGCCATTGCTCACGGGAGTATGAGCCATTGATGATGGCAATTTTCGAAATGCTGTTCTGTATGTTCTATGCGTGATTAGAAAGAATTTAAGCACTGTTTGCTTCACTTTGCTGAATGCTTGTAGCCTCTGCCTTACAGGGCTATTAGCCATTGCATTTTTGTTTGCTTACGGGAGCATCAATGCTTACGGCGGTATGAGCCACTGATGATGATAATTTTTGTTCACGGAAAGCAAAAATGCATGGAAGCTTAGCCACACACAGCTTCTCTGAAAAAAAAAAAAGAAATGCCGCAGCTTTGCCCGAATGACGCAGCATTCAAAGCGATACCAAGCGCGGAACTCACCGGACGGAGTTCTATTTATACGCGGGTGCAACATGATGGCGCGACGCAGCAGACAAGTCGGCTGTTGCTGGGCTGGAAAAACAGTAACCATTCATGACACAGGCGTCTAACAAGAGCACTGGCAGCGGTGTTGGAGGCCTAGCACTTCGATAGTGCACGAGAGGAGACCGGCGCGAGACCATTCGACGTAAGTCAACGCTCTGTGAAGTCCGTTCCGCTCCGATCAGTGCGTAGCAGCAACGCTAGTGTGCTTACAGTGTGACTGTGCAAAACACTGTTCTGGCTTCGCCCCCGAGTCCATTGAACGGCGTGTTGACATTGCGTCCTGGATGCTTCGTCATTTCAATGCGTGGGCATAAGAAGTGTCGGTGTGCAAAAGAATACATGTGTGTGTTAAGTGTGGGAAGCCGCTCATACCGCACTATAGACGCTAGTAACTGCCCAAACAAGTTCCAAGAAATATTGCTTCCGAGTTCATCCTAGTGTTTGTTCGCAATATCACTGAAGCTGTAACTTCTGGCACGCTGAATTTTTATTTGTCATTTCCAACAGCGACGTTTAACAGGCAGATACAGAGCGCTATACACTTCCTTGTAATCTTTTGGCGCTGAGCGCTGAACGCCACGCTCCGTGATTTCCGCGGCGTGGGTGTTGCGTCGATCGAGAGATGGCTCCTTCCGACACTTCTACCCGCCGCACTGGCTTAGCGGTTATGGTGTTGTGCTGCTAAGCACGAGTTTCCCGAGTCCCCGCTACGGCGTGCCTCATAATCAAATCATGGTTTTGGCACGTGAAACCCCAGAATTGAATTCATTCTTCTTCCAGGTAGGCAGTGCTCTCTGTCTCCCTGGCGTCTTTCGCTGCCTGTCGTGCCGCCTTCAGCCGATTTTCTTCTTGTAGGTGGGCAGCGTCCACGTGGAGCAATGCACAGTATGGCTGGTGCGGTGTGGTGTGTTGTGCCGTTGCGAACATGCACTTCACGCATTTTAAGATTGTGGCTAGTATCATCTCCAACCAATCTGCTTTGCCGCTTGCCACTTCATGCTTACATCTACTCTCGATTACAAGAGAGAGAGAGAGCAATTTTTAGGGTGGTTTCGTTCAAGTTCAGTAATGTACAAACCAGTCCCCTAATCAACACGATACGAAAAAATGAAAGATCTTGCGTAGAACCGTACCGATTTGCACAAACGCAAATCTTTTAAAGCTATATCTCTTTCGCTGTTAACCCTAACTTGTATATAAAGGGCACGGTTTCCTGCCTCCAGCAGTTGCATGGAACTCTTGAGTGTTTGCGCACTATGAAAACAAATGTTTTCGTGTGGGCGCGGACGTAGTCGCGCTTTGTGCTGTGCCATTAGTCAAACTGTTGTTTTTAGGATGAATGTGTGCCTGCATTCGTGAGTGCGCATACGTGCACGTGCATGAATGCGGGTCTTTGTGTATGATGTTGGCTTCTTCCGCGCTTCCCGATTTGCTCACCCGGTGAAAACAAATGGAGACGACGTCGTCTAAGGGCACCAACATCTACTTTTATTGATATAGGAATATATAATCTATACTACAAAATAAACTAAAAAAACAAAGAAAATACAGTTTTGATGTGCTGCTTTAAAAACACTCACTATCATTCAGACCTAGCGCGGTGACGCAGAAGGCTTCGCTTTAATAAGCGACACTCTAATACAAATAAAAATCTAAGGACACCTAAGCACTCATGAGTTGTGAATGCGAAAGCATTGATGTCCAACTGAACGGCGCTGAGCGGTCCTTTGAGTTTTGCGCTGCGACTAATAGCGGCACGTGCTGCTCGAGCTAGCAAGCAGCAGCAGCAGCTTGTGATGCCAACGTCGCATGCCATGGACCCGGCTATGCCCAAAGGGCGACTCACGTGACTCGGCGTTGCCCTCCTCCCTCACTCAAGACCCATGGCGCGCTAGCGCCCGAGCAGGTGTTCCCTCTCTCCTGCTCGGCGGAGATGTTGGCTCTACTCAATGGAGGAGCGCTCCTGCCGAGAGCGGAGGTCACGTGGCATCGCGGCGATGTCCTGTCCCCACACACAACGCTTGGCGCGCAAGTGCTGCAGCAGGCGTTCCAATTCGGCCGCTCTGCTCCGTCGAGGCGCAGCTCATGAGCTGGCGTCGCAGCCAATGCGAACTCCGTCGAGGCGCGCTCACGACTTTGCGTCGCAGCCAGTTCAGGTGCGGTATCGACAGAGGACAGACGCCGGCGTTTTCGCTCAGTGCGCCATTTGACGCTTTCGCATCAAAATATTCAGCAGTTTTACGTGCGAAAACTACGATGTGATTGTTAGACACGCCGTAGTGGGGGACTCCGAAGTAGGTTTGATCACCTGGGATTCTATAACGCTCGCCTAAATCTAAGTAAGGGCGATCTTAGATTTTGCTTCCATCGAAATGCGCCCGGCGCCGTCGGGACCGAACCCGCAGACTCGCGCTCAGCAAAGCAACGCCAGAGCCTCTGGGCTACCGTAGGCTACCGTGGTGGGTGATACTACAATTAAATGCGACTAGCCGATGAAAGGGTAACTGTTAACTGCGCCGATTGTTTATGCAGCTGTTTAAAGGTAACCTTTACGACTCACGAGCGTATCTCACTCGTCTAGAAAGAGTTAACTAAGCATAGCCAAGTGAAGTCAGGCTGCGTGGACAAGTAAGCGTTTCGACAACGTTTTGTCGGCACTGCTTTCAAGTAAGCGCATGCCGTCCCACTGCCATTGCAGTGAGACAGGCAGCAAAGGACACTGCTGCATTCTGATTCAGCGCGAACAGAGGCGCCACAGCTGGAAATGCAATTGTTGTTTGCTCTTGAGTATGTACTCGTACGGCCGGAAAACGTAGTGCGCGTGTCATTCATAACACATCTGCTACGCGTCGTGCTGGCCGTTCTGCTGTTCCCTCCGCGCTATCGTGCAGCGAAAAAGGGATCGCCTTTTTCATTTGATCTCTTTACGCACCAGCTTTACGGTCGTTGCAGCCATTGTAGAATAGTAAAACAGATCGGCGACACTAGAACATGAACGGTGTTATTTCGGCGAAGGGGCATGACCTATACCCTGTAGTAAACTTTAGGAATACGTATTCAGCTTTTCAGTATGAACTCTGAATTATCCTTCCAAAATAGCGGCACAATATTTTCACTGCTACAGCACGCACGAATTGCGAGTGTGTGGAGCAACTTCGGGCACCGGTTCAAAATGAGCGCGTTTGAAATGTTCAGGAGGTTGCAGGCACGGCATGGCCGCAATTAGTACATGACCGGGGTTGTTGGAGAAGTATGGGAGAGGCCTTTGCCCTGCAGAGGGCGTAACCAGGCTGATGATGATGATGATGAAATGTTCAGTAAGATTTTCCCGAATACATACGAGTAGCTCTGGAGGTCAAAGAGGAAGGTGCCCCTGTCCTGAAAGAAGAGCACGACGTTGCTACTTGTGGGCGGATGAAATTATTAGGCGACGCAAAAGCAGCTAACGTAGCACATCTCTGAGTGGACGTAGAATGTGAAGACGTAAATGGTCAGACGTACTTGCGCGATCTGCAATCTTCGGGGTAGCTAGGTGCCTACGCCATACTGCAGCCGAGCGTGAGGTCGCGAGTTCGAGTCGCTGCCACGGCTGTCGCATTCCGATAGAGGCGAAATGCATCCCTATGCGGCAACCCTGATAACCCAGTGTGCAATTTCTGGAGGCTAAAACCTGCAATTTTCTCTTTATCCTCGTGATTAGAAACAAGACAAGTAAAAACCGGAATACAGGCGAATTCACACGGCTCATCGATGTCACAGGATTTCTGAGGCGCCCAGAGTCACCAGGAAATGCACGGCGTTCGAGACCAGGTGACGCATATTTATGTCTGGCACCTGGTCTAGTTACCCATCACGCCAGCTGCCGAACAGACCAGGTACGACGCATATGTGACATAAACGAGCGGTGCGCAGCAGACTTTCTTGATTTATTAGTTAAAGCTCTCTCGAAACTTCGCGCCTCTCTTTTCTCCCTTACCCCATAATATTCGCCGGTCGTAAGCGTCAATAATGAACGCGCGACCCATTATTGGTACAATCCCTCTCTGCTCCTGAAACGCACGCACCGACACGCCCATACACACATCTGCACACTTAGAGGCGGATTCGCTTTTGCGGGACGCTCACCTCTTTCAGGTTGGGCCACCGGTCAGGAGTCACGTGAGCATGCAGGTCGATCTTGGGTGTCGACGCTGTTGACGGCGCACTCATGGCGCTTGCTTGTTAGTCAGTGCGCGCGCTTCGTAGTTTCAGTTCCGCTCTCCGTTAGGCCGTATTATCCTACACGGCGTTCGCCCGCACCGCAGACCCGGGCCGCACTGTCAGCTTGCGGACGACGGATAAGCAAAAACCTCGTTGTTTCTCCGCTTATAGAGACAAGGCTGCTGATAGCGCGAGGGTGGGCTGTCGGGCGCTCGTACTCGCGCCTTTACGGCATGTCCGACGCGCTCCACATTTCCGCTCTGTCTTTCCCCATGCTCGTCCTCGTGTATTGCGGCAGAGGCACTGTTGTAAAACGAAATGACGAGCTCTCGAAGGAAACTGAAGGGCGACGGGTGGTTATCTGCCAGCCAGGGCAGAGGGTCAATCTTTGATGAAGTATCGTCGGATTTTGAACCCATTTCCGAGATTCGTGATTTTGTGCACCAGTTTCCGTCCCTTCTTAGCACTGGCATGGTGACGCGAAAGTGGGAATAAGTTCAGTGCGATTTTCCAGCCTTATCAGGTGGGACTTCAAGTACCATTGAGTATAGAAAACCGAAAAATTAGTATGCCATCCGAAAGTACTCTATACATGTAAATGCTTGCAGAAAAAAAAATCGTAGATATAGTTGTACAACAATTTTCTTGCGCTACTGCTAGGGTTCTAATAAAGCATTGACCATAGATATTCAGTTAGTCTGAATATTATGAACGACACCAGTAATACCAGAATATGAAACTACAGCTTTCCGGTTGACCTCCTGGTTCGGAATTACTTTACTACACTTTTTGGAAAGAAAATGACCGACGCTTGCGAAGATTTATATGCTTTGTATCCTGAACGACACTGACGCTCCATCCTCGGTCGCTCCGCGAAACTTCTCCGGGCACCGGAAAAAATTCGTAAGAATAATTTGAATACTTGCGAATCTTGGGCTCAAGATAAACCTGCACTGAGATTGTAGCTTGCACAGACGCCGCCGATCGATGCGCTGCTACTGGGCGTACCAGGAAGGCTGCATGCTGAAGTGCGGGCCGACCCGCACACTTCACTGATGAAAGCGAGGACTGCGCTGCGCGCGTGGGCTCACGGCGGCTGTGAACGCAACACTGTGATGGCGGACTCCGAAGCATCGCGTACTGACGACGCGACGGCACAGGTGTTCGGAAGTGAGCTTTCCGCTTTGAATTGGTGGGGACGCTCGACTTTCACGCGTCCCCTGATATTGCTTTCCCCGCATGGCTCCCGTCTCCTGTAACCCGGCTTCGCCGCGTGGCTTGGCGCCGGAGGCGGTTCGTGTGGTTGCAGAATTGTACGAGAGATGGCGAGTGTTGCCTTTCTAACGCCACCTAACTGCGGGGTTACGCAGGGTCAAAAGGAAGTAGTCTGTTGCTCTTGGGCTTGGAGTCGGCGAGCGGCACGGCAACTACATTTCGCGCATACGCCGACCCGCTTCGCGGGACCGTTCTGGGACAGGCTTTGGCGTAGGACACCGGAATGGAGAAGGGTCCATTCCGGTGTCCTACGCCGGAATGGACCGCATTCCGGCGGTCCATTCGGTCCATTCGGCGGTCCATGCAGATATATCTGCATAAAAAACAGATATATTGGTTCTGTAAACGGGATCCATTAGATCATTGAAAGCGGACAAATTCGATACGTCATTTTATATCTTACGTTAATTTGTTACATTGTTTACAAGGGTTCTGCAAGAGCTATATTTCCATATTACTAAATTTTTTTTAGATTAATGTGTAACATATCAATTTTGTCCGCTTTAGATGTACTATTGATGCAATTCACGGAATTCTATTATCAATTTTCGTTACTGAGTCACAGAGTTGTAAACTTGATAGTTTCATATTTTGAAAATGCTCGATTTTTGCCAATTTGTAATAAAGAATTGACGACTTAAATCAGAAATCAGAAACCAAGAGTCACTAGATTCTAAGTTTTTCTTTTAAATGCAACAAACCGCGTCAGAGTTGGTGCAGTGGTTGCCGAGAAAAACGAATTATCTTTTTACGTGTATTTAGATAGGAGCACCCGAGCTAAAGCTTGTTGTTGTTGTTGTAGCCTGCGATGCGTGTGGCTCCTACCCACGTTGGGGGATTGGCCAAGAAATGGGTGGATTATTCAAAATTATTATGGAGCATAAATTTCCTAATAGCTTTTGAAATAGCATTGAATAGCGCTTAATTACCTGCTAAATAAAATCAGGAAGGTCATATTGAATGAGTAATAATTAATTTAAAAGTAAAAACAAAACGAAAGGAATTTAGCAGGGCATTCGTTTAGATTCCGTAAGAAATGTTCGGACAGCGAAGCATGCATCCTTGTGGCTGAATCCCAAAGTGGACGCTCCGAACGAAAGAATTGAAGGTTCTGTCAAGTCCAGGCCAATTCTTCGAAAAGGTATTTCCAACCATCTTTTTCTAACCGCAGTAAAGCGGCGACAAGATAGAAGAAAGTGGTGTATCGACTCTTCCTCATTACAAAAAGAGCAGAGGGGGGAGGGAACCAAACCCTACCTGTGTAAATAGAAATTCAGCGAGGGTACGCGGCAGCGTAATTTGGTGAGGCAGACCTCAAGCATCTTTGTGTCACAGGATTCGCTATGCCAGGGAAATGCCAGGTGCTTATACTCTGGAGAAGCAGTCAAATGTGGGTTTGATAAGGCTAATCTTATTGATCGCATCCGAAATCTTGCCGCCGTGATCTGTGCTGTCACTGGTAGAATAGGAAGAACAGGGCCGGATAGTGATGCATTTGCCAGTGAATCAGCAGTTTCATTAAAAAGCAAACCTTTATGCCCTGGCACCCGCTTCCTCTTGAGCTAAATACCTTCGCTACTTCAACCTCATTTCCGCTGGCACATACCCGTGGGCAATATAGTTGTACCAAATACAGTTGTGCCATTTGCTCCCACTTTAGAAAAGCATATCGTACCGATAATAGAGGTTTGGAAAGCAATAACAAAAAAACTGCGCAGCCTTGTCAGTCTTCACGATACGGCTTCATACGAAGCACGTGAACGACCTCGGGTAAATGACGTCGGCGCTTTGAACAGTGAGAGCCGTCTGCAACAACTTCGCGGTTGACGCCACTGATGCGCCGGAAAACTATGTAGGGCCCCTACTATGTGCGCGGGAGTTTTTCAGGGAGCCCACGCTGACGAATAGGTGTCCAGACCCACACTTTGTCGCAGATGCTGTGTTACGGGCCTGTGCCGAATATTGTAGCGTCTCGCGTCATAGTCCTGTTGTTCGTGGATCCACAGACGTGCAAGCTACCTAGGTGCCCCTGCTCGTTGTGTGATCGCTTCAGCACCCGTCTCGTTGTCATCAAATTCACGAGGGAGCGTTGCGTCTGTTGTTGTGAAGGGTGTCTATTGTTGTGAAGGGAAACTGAAAGTTGGCTTGCGAGTGGTCTCTTGACTAGCCGTATTGTACGCGAAGGTGACATAAGGTAAAACCTCGTCCCAGTTCTTGTGCTCTACATATATGTACATGATTATCATATCAGCCAGTGTCCTATTGAGTCGTTCCGTCATTCCGTTTGTTTGAGGGTGATACGCCGTTGTTTTCCGGAGGGCGGTACCACTTAGACGTAGAACGATATCCAAAAACTTGGCGATGAAGGCAGTACCTCTGTCCGTGACGACTATTGCGGGAGCACCATGCCCTAAAAAGATGGATTCATCTTCATCTGCTGTTGCCCGTTGCAGAACACCTGTCTCGGCATTTCTAGTAAGATAATCCGTGGCGACGATTACCCATATATTGCCGGTAGTAGACGTTGGGAAGGGGCCCAGAAAATCCATGCCTACTTTTGCAAATGGTGTGGCCGGTACTTCAACAGGGTGGAGTGGGCCGGCTGGCTCGGCGGATGGCGGTTTGCGACGTTGGTAATCCAGACATGTCTGAACGTAACGTTTAACGACCGCAGTAAGTCTCGGCCAGTAGTAGTTCAGCCGAATCCGTGTCAATGTTCCATTGTAGCCCAAGTGTCCAGCAGTCGGCTCGTTGTGGCAGGTGTGCAAGATTTCAAGTGGAAGCGATGAAGGAAGAACGAGTAAGTAGTTGCTGCCGCTAGGTGAGAAGTTCTTCTTGTAGAGGACGTTGCGGAGCAATCAGTATGGTGCCAGCCCTCTTGCAAATAGCCTCGGCACGCTGTTGGTTCTTCCTTCGAGCTAATCAATAAGCGGCAGCAATTCAGTGTCATCCCATTGCTGGTGTGAAATATCGGCAGTGTCCACGAGTCTCAGAAAGACCGTGTCGTCATAGTCTTGTGCTGCCGGCACAACAGGAGACCGAGAAAGGCAGCTTGCGTGCCGTTTTCCCGACTTGTATGCGACAATAAAGTCGAACTCTTGGAGTTGAAGACTCCAGCGTGCGAGCCATCCCGAAGGATCTTCCAACTTAATGAGCAAGCAGAGCGAATGGTGATCGCTAACGACGGTGAAAGACCGACCATACAAATACGGACGAAATTTCAGAACTGCCCATACCATTGCGAGGTATACTTTTTCAATGGTGGAGTAGTTAGCCTCGGCTCGGCATAGTGTCCTACTCACGTAAGTGATCACCTTTTCGCTGTCGTCCTGCCATTATACGAGCACTGCCCCTAGACCGACATTACTAGCGTCTGCATGAAATATCGTCGGGGCGTCTTCGTCAAAGTGTGCTAACACTGCAGGCGCTTGCATGCGTTGCCGGAGCTCATGAAATGCCCGCTGCTGGTCTTCGCCCCAAGTAAAAGGGATATCTTCTATTGTGAGCTGTGTTAGCGGTTATGCGATGCGCGAGAAATTCGGAATAAATCGTCGGTAATTTGCGCAGAGTCCCAGAAAACGTCGCACGGCCTTTTACTATGAAGGGGTCGCGGAAATTAACGACGGCAACAATTTTATCCGGATAAGGTCGGACTCCTTGGCTACTGACGGTGCGACCGAGGAACTGGAGCTCGCCAAAAACAACATTGCACTTCTCAGGCTTCAAGATAAGACCGGCAGAGCGTATTGCTTCAAGAACAGTTTTCACCTTTCGTAAGTGTTCGCCGAATGTTGCGCAAAAGACCTCCAGCGTCATCCAGGTACACCAGGCATGTTTGCTATTGAGTCCAGAGAGCACAGTGTCCATTAGACGCTGAAATGTTGCTGGCGCCGAACACAAACCGAAGGGAAGTACCTGAAATTCATAAAGTCCGCCAGGCTTCACAAAAGAGGTTTTCTCGCAGTTCTTCTCATCCACTTCGATCTGCCAATAACCGCTTTTCAAGTCCATTGACGAAAAGTAGCACACGTTTCGCAACCTATCCAAGGAATCATCAATACGTGGCCGTGGATAAGTGTCCTTTGTGATCTGATTGAGCTTCTGATTGTTGACGCAGAAACACAGGCTACCGTCCTTCTTTTTCACTCAATCTACAGGTGATTCCCAAGGACTATTATATGGTCGAATAACACCCTCTTCCAGCATCGTCTTCATTTGTTTTTGTATTGCTTCGCGTTCCTTTAGGGCCACACGATAAGAATGTTGTCGAATGGGTCTGGCGTCGACATGAGTAATGATGCTGTGTTTGGTAAGCGGCGTTTGACCAACTTTTGACGCAGATGAGAAACACCCCTGGTGCTTATTGATGAGTACAAGAAGACTGTTTTGCTAAACCGCCGTTAACGTCAGATTAACGTCTACAATAGGCGTAGCTGTGTGGATTGTAGTGGCCGCCTCCTGCGCTAAGTGGCAGTCTTGTATTTGTGTTATACATCGCCGAAATAAGCGACAGCACGATGTGTCGACGCTCCTTACTAAAATTCGTCAGCTAGAGTTCGGCGCTTCCGTCGATTATATTGATAACTGCTCTGGCATTTGTTCAGCGACTCCAGTGCGATTCTGCAGGCTGTCACAGTGCACGGGTATGAGAGAGCAACTCCGCGGCAAAAATATGACGTCGTCCGCAGCAATACGGAAGCGAGTTTTTTGTAGTTTGTCATGGGTGATATTATTTGAGCTCGTGCCAAACGTAACGCTCCTGTCACAGATGTTAATCACGGCGCCGTACTCCATGCCCAATATAAGTTTCTTACAACACACTCAATGAGGATGACGAGACTGGCGACGAAGGTTGAACCGGCGATTAAGAGTCGGACCGTGCATTTCCCGACAGGTGTCATCAACTGGAGGTCGCTGCGGCTAGTTCCTCTGTCGAAGGCTAGGGGACCTGCCCCTTGTGACGTCGGTAAAACTGCGACGAGTCGGCGAATTGTAGCGCGCAGGAGATAGACAAAGAGGACGTGGTCGGGGCGTCGTCGTATTTGGCGGCTGACTGTTCCCATGAGCATCATTGTAGGCGCGTTCTTATGTTGGGCCCGTGCCATGGCGTGCTCACCTTCCTTAGTTTGTCGGCGAGCTGTAAGCTTATGATTGAAAAATGGGAGCCAGTGTCAACAAGAGCGGCTATATGTATACTTCGTGGCCGTCAATGCGAACGATTAGGTCGGCGCCGACGACATCAGTTGCGTCTTTCGTAGTTGTATCCGTAGTATTCTTCATTGTATTGGCGTCTTCGTCGTCGGAGTCTTCATGTCGTCGTTCGTTGGCAATGGGGGATGTGGAGAAGTTTGAGTACTGGCAACCTCACCCCTGGAGGTCGCTACGGCTAGTTTTCCCGTCGAGGGCTAGGATACCTGCCCCTAGTGACGTCGGTAAAACTGCGACGTGTCGGCGAATTGTAGCGCGCAGGAGATGGAGAAGGAGAACGTGGTTGGGGCGTTGTCGTATTTTGCGGCTGACTGTTCACAGGATAGTCGTCGTAGGCGCGTCGACCGTCATACGGAGAATAGGCATAATTGATAGGAAAGCTTGTGTATTGAGCGGCGCGATAGTTGTTCCATTTGTGGCAACCTGGATAGACGTGTCCAGCTTCGCCACAATGGTAGCACACTGGTTGGCGGTCGACGGTGCGCCACAAATCGCTTTTCCGACGCTGATGGTTGGGCGGCGACTCTCCACGGGGCCACGGAGTGGCGTGTGCATGTCGAAGATACGGCAGTGTTTGTGCTGGCGTGATCGGCGTGGTCGGGAAAGCCGACGGGGGTAACGATGTCGATTCTGTTTGTAGCGTAGGTGATGTTATAGTTGTGGGTGTTAACGGCGTCGAAGTTGTGTTGATTGGACGGCGAACAGCCTCCGCATAAGTAAGGCGCCGCGGCATGTCACCACAGTCTGGCGATGAAGAAGCTTCCCGGACTTCTTCCCGGACCACATCAGCGACAATGGATAATGCTGGTGCCAGTTCCGTAGGCGCAACAACAAATCCGAGCTGCAGAAGCTCTTCTCGCACAACCCCCCGGACAAGTTCACGCAGAGGCCTGTCGTTACTCGCAGCCAGTACGGAAGTGTTCGCCGCCGAGTTACTCATGTCATGCTGGCTGTATCGTTACTATCGTTGCTGTATGGCCCCGTTCAATGGCTGCAGCCTCTTTTGTGAACTCCGCCACTGTTGTCGGTGTATTTCTCACAACGCCGCCAAACAGTTGCTCTTTCACTCCCCGCAAGAGGTACTGCAGCTTTCTTTCCTCTGGCATGTCGAGGTCTGCCCTACGGAAAAGACGGGCCATGTCTACTGAGAACGTAGCAACGCTCTCATTCGGTTTTTGAATGCGGATGTCAAGGAGATGCTGCGCATTTTCCCTCTTGTCGATACTTGTAAAGGTATCCAGCAGCTGTGCACAGAGGACATCCCACGTGGCAAAGCTCCTCTCCCGGTTGACGTACCACGTACGAGCATTCTCTTTCAGATAGAAATAGACACTCCAGAATTCGTCCTCCGAGCAGGTCTTATGGTTGTACTTGGCGACGCGCTCGAACTGGTCTAGCCAATCTTGGACGCCTTCAAAGGCGTCGCCATGAAAGCTCTCCGGAACGAAAAGAATCTGCAGTGTTACTTGCGATGGAGCTGCGGTGGCCACGATAGTTGTGGGAGGCAAACGATTTCCCAAGGTTTCTTGCAAGAGACTGGACTCGGGCGCTAGGATTAGCAGGTGCCGACTGAACCGGCGGGCCGGTGTTTCGATGCGCGACGGTGATTTCGGGCTCGTTCGTCGGCTCCGAGAAGAGGTGCCGAGCATGAAGAATACCCAGCACGTCCACCAGTATAACAACGTGGGACCGACGAGGATGCGCCATTAACAAATACGTACATGTTGTTGTTGTTGTTGTTGTAGCCTGCGATGCGTGTGGCTCCTACCCACGTTGGGGGATTGGCCAAGAAATGGGTGGATTATTCGAAATTATTATGGAGCATAAATTTCCGTATTTTATGAGTTGTGAAAGAAAGCCAACAACGTCTTCTTCGCCTTAACGCTTAACATAAAAACCCGCGTTACTTCAACGTCGTCCCCACTGGCACATACCCGCGGCAATATAGTTGTGCTAAATGTAGTTGTGTCAATTTGTCATCTGCAGTGGAATAAACAAGCGGTAAAGCTGATGAGGTCAGTAGATAGGTTGTGTTTGATGTTACATGACATCTGCAATTGCACAGGAAGCGATCAATACAGTGACCATGATCACATGTGTCTCTATACATTCCGTATACCGGCAGCATGTGTGTGTCGCCCATTGTAGTTGTAGGTGTACAAATTTTGGCTCAGACGTACATTGCACAATTTCCCGTTTCTACAGCAAAGAGGTATGCGTAGGTAGCCGCTACAAATAAGACGCGTTTTCTTTGTAAAAATGTATTTATTAACAGAGCAAAAGTTGTACAGCAACATCACAATGAACACATGCTTCCCTCGTTATTTCAGTGAGTAGAAAAATTGAAACAAAGACGGAACTTGGATTGCATCAGCAACATTCTGTTTGACTGGCATTAAAATTTTCGACAAGAAGAATTCACAGTGTCGATAATAAGAGGAAGCTTTAGCTCAAGGGCTGCTACATAAATGCACGGGAAAGAAATAGTTTTATGTAGGCACCCACTCTACCGCGCTTTTATTGCGATAACAATTATATGGACACTCCAGGCACATTTCTGCCACCGGCGTCGCCGTGATGTTCTGCACAACGTCCAAGGACGATAACAGCGTTGCCGCGTGCCCTACTCTGTATCTGCGAGTGCAGGGCGTGAGGGGAGCCGATGATCGCGGCTCTATCTCACCCGCGCTAACGGGAGGACAGCGTGAAGGAAGCTCTTCCGTCTCGCGCGAGGCACCCAACGATGGGAGTCACCGGGGCGAGGGGAGGGAGGGGTGTGGCGTTCTACTCAGGCTGCCATTGTGTCTGTGGCGGCTGTGCACGCTCGCGCGGCCGTACCTTGAAAGCGACCTGCGTTGGGGCCAGAGCAAAGGTGCGTCGAGGGCTCGTAGCTTTGTGTGTACTGTGTTTTCTCGGCGCTCAGTTGGCGTTGAAGTTATAGACAGCACCAAGGTCACTTCGCTCGCCGCTGCTGCCGCGCTCCCTAACGCCAGCGTTTTAACCGCGGGTGTCCGCGGCCATCGAATGTGATGTGCTCATGTTTGCTGTATGCGCGGACACCATGCCTGTTAATTATTCAATTTAGTTTGATACAGCCGATAAAAATTCTATCTTTACTTCGTCTGCTAATTTGCGATCGCAACCGATGATTCGCCCATCGGATGAAACTCTGACTCATTTTACTACTTCACTTATTCTGTAGGAAGGTACGCGTCTCCTGAATTTCAGATATAGCCATTCAGCAGTAACACTCTAGTCCTCTTCAAATCTTAGTTTTCTTTGCCTCTTCCTTCGACTTATACCACCTACCGACCAGAGCCTGTGTGTACATGAAACGAACGTGGCAGAAAGGATAGGCGACGTAAGAAACTCGTTTGGACCTTTGCACCGTGTTGAATGTGCACAAAGCCCTCTGGAGCTCCCTGGTCGTCGCCACCATACCTTCTTGACGACTGTAATTATCGGTGACCCCACGCAAAAGCATTGCAAAGATTGCAGCGCTTAGCTTTCTACTAAATTGCTTTATACGTAGCTATTTTCAGGCGCCAAGGAACAACACATCGCACACAAGACAGGACAATGGGGCTTAGCCTATGAAATTCTCTTCTCTTGGGGTCGTTCCTATATAGGGCAAACTGGGCGCTGTGTAAACGAGCGGATTAGGGAACATGAACGAAACGTTGGGCAAAATAAAGAGGGGCCCAATATACCTAAGTATATTAGAAACTGCCCCTGACGCTCTTGTGAGGCATACTTTTCTGACGCGTGGATTCTGGACATAAAGATACGAAAGCTAAGGAAATTATGGAAGCGTTTTATATCAGTAAGAAAGGTAGCTTGTGTGTTAGTGAAACGTCCATGTCCTTGTATCAGTCAGAGAAAAAGTTTGTTGAAAGTTTCTTATCTTACCGCACCCGATGCTTGAATGTGCTTGTTGCGCAGGCGCTGAAAATAGAGATGGAAGCAGCAATTATGCTTTACCATTTACGATAAGCTGCAAGTTCACCGACAATCTGTTGTGTGCGAGCCCACACATGGTTTCCTAAGAAAATATAATAATAATGATACCGTAAGTACAAACTACAGATACTACAATATCGATCAGAATCAGAATTATTTTTTATTATATACGAAGTTATTACAAAATACATTTTACAGGAAGAGGTGCCAGAGCCGTAGACTGAATTGGTACCTTTTGTACATGGTATACACTGAAGGAACAGCAAACGTAGTTGCAGCAATGACAGTAAAAAATTAAAAAAAACGACAAAGACAAATTTCAGAGGCTGCAATTATGAAAACGTAGTAGAACAAGAATTAAAATAACTAAGCAACATAGGAAAACATGAACAACTTGAACAGAAAATGCACATGTTTAAAAAGTTTCATGCGTGGTTAATAAACATGAAATAATGAATTTATAATAAGTTACCAATGAAAATGAAAATGCATACATTATGTGGCATATACAAGAAATGTTCTGTAAGACTGGGTTGGGGCAAAAGGAACTTTTTGAATTCTTTAATAAATGAGTGTAGTGTCGTTAAATATAAAATAAATGGCAGCGAGTTCCATAATCAAAAAAGCGCTTAAATTAACAGTTTGCTTGCCGTAGTTCGTACTTTGGGCAAGATGAGGTTCTTGTTAAGGGTAAATCTGGTGCTGTTAGTGCTGCCTTGTGAAGAAGGCGGAATGAAAGAAAAGGGGAATCGACGATAAAAGGGGAATGACCAGATGCCTACATTATATTGAGTTATATGGGACACTGTAAGCATATTATTGGCTTGTAATAATTGTTTGGCGTTGGTGTAGTATAAGCTAAGGTAGTTTTGACTGCTCTATTCTGGGCGATTTGTAGTTGCGCAAGATGAGTGCTGTATTTATTGCCCCATGTAATTATATAGCTGTCGATATGTGAACAACAGTGATAAGAGAATAGAACGTGAAAAAAATGGACGACCTCGAATAGCGATGCGTATACCATAGGACATCTTTTTTACGTCGGAAATGTGGTAATGAAATTTTAAGTTTCTATCTGGTGGGACGTCCAAATACAGGCAGTCATCGCTAGCCTGGATTGAGTACCGTGGCATGCAACTGGAAGAACAGGAATAATGACTGTGGATGGGAAGTAAGGACAATGGGTGTAGTTTTAACTGTAATAAATTCTAATCTGCTTAATTTACAGCAGTGAAATATGTTAAGTTCCGCACTAAGTTTATCAATTAAGCATTTCTTGCTTTTATCATAGGTAATTATTGTAGTATCGTCAACATAGAGCATTTACAATGCGTAGTGAAATTAGGGAGATCGCTATCATAACTTAAAAACAAAAGTAGGCCCAAAATTTACCATTTGTGGTACCACTACATTAGTCGTTTTTCGCTTTGCATAAGTACCGGAAAAGCTGACAATGTGCTTTCTATTATGGAGGTAACTGGGGATTAGTAGGAAGGCAGAAGCAGATATTCCCGTTGCTTCTAGTTTTAGAAAGAGTATCTGGGGATGTATAGTGTCAAAGGCTTTAGTTAGGTCGACAAAAAAATAGAGTTGGCATAGCAACCATTATCAATACCTTTCTTTAGATATTCCGTGAGAAATACGAGAGTGAGATGACTTGTTAGGCGTTTCTCAGTTAGTTTATCTATTATTCTACGGAAGAATGGCAACACATAGATGGGTCGGCTGTTCGTTAATAACGAATGATCGCCCTTTTGAAAAACTGGGGTAACATTGGCACACTTCAGTTGCGAGGAAAAGGCCCCGTTTCAAACATTAAATTGACAATATCTGCAAGAATATTAGATATCGGATAAGCGAATAATTTTATACGGCATGGCCTAGTATTCTCGAGGCCTGCACTTGTGATCTTTAGATTATTAATTACAGAGATGAAGTCATCGGGAGTAGTAGCAAACGTGTAAAAGAAAGCCTGGAGGCGTTGCAAAAAGCTTGTCCGAAGCCAAGTTGCTCGAAAAAAAGAAGTCACTTAAGACGTCTGCAATGCCACGAGGGTTTGAACATTCATTGCCACTGTGGTTTATTCTAGCTACAGTTTCCTGGTTGCTGTTTGTATTTAGGAAACAATTTACTATTTTTCCACTTTTTACCAGAGTTGCTCCCACACTCCTCTATTTTCTACTCAAAGTTGCTTATTTTGCTCTTTTCAGCTACGCGCAGATGTAGTATGTATTTTACCGGGTTATCAGTCTAACATTAAAGAGCTGCTTCTTTTCGTTATTTTATAAAGATTCTCGCGTGTTTACATTGCTTTGAGTAATCTATGAGTAAGCCACGTGTTTTGTGGTGACGCTAGTACGTTCTTGCATTTTTTCTTTTGGGAATGGAAATGGCAGTTTTGTGAAGGTATAAGCAAAAAGCGGCTGAAAGCTTGTGAGCCGGCCTACTTTGTTTACGGCTTCGAATTTTTTTTTATCAAGAACAAGTTTGTATTAGAATAGGGTGCGGGAGAAAGGACTAGAATTGACCTTGAGAAATATGGAATAATGGTCTGTGATGAAACCAGTAAGAATGCCTGCTTTGAGTGGGACTAAAAGGTTAGGTAATACATGATCAGTCAATGAGCTTCCACCATCATGACAGTAACGTGCTGGTTGTGTGATTAGGCATTCATAGCCCAAACTATGTTAACAACTGGAATATGTCACGCAGTTAAGGGACGTTGTGTCAATCAAAGTTACGTTCATGTCACCCGTAATTATCACGCTCGTGAACGTATGATGGTTTCCAGCAGGTACGGACGCGAGCACAAGTAAGTAGAAACGGACATGACAACGCTGGACAGGACAACCAGCGTTGTCCTGTCCGTTTCTACTTACTTGTGCTCGCGTCCGTACCTGCTGGAAACCATTATACGTTCACCATGCACCAACTGGCCCAGCAAACTACTCTACTAAATCACGCTCGTGTTTATTATTATTCTAATACATTACCTAAGGCACTAAGGCACTAGGTAAACGATAAATAGAATCCAAAATAAAATTTTTGCTGTCAGTGTTAAGGAACGAATGATCGAATTCCATGCAAACGGTTTCATAGATAAGTTTAATGCAAAATCGTGTCGTCGTTTTAACGTGGGTTCTGATGTGTGATAGGGGAAGCAGATTAGGTCTTTGTCATTGTTACAGAGCGAAGTTTCTGTGACACAAATCATGCAAAATATTTTGGTGATCATAGAAAGAAGATTCAGAATATCATCATAGTGCGTGCTCATGCTACGTGCATTGAAATGAATAAGTGAGCATGAACTGCTAGAAAGAAATTGTTACATATCAGTAGTAGCTAAGTACCAGGCACATACCCAGGATTTTCTTTTAAAAAAAATTAAATTATGGCGTTTTACGTGCCAAAACCACTTTTTGATTATGAGGCACGCCGTAGTGGATGACTCCGGAAATTTCGACCACCTGGGGTTCTTTAACGTGCACCTAAATCTAAGTACACGGGTGTTTTCGCTTTCTTTTCTTGGGGGGGGGGGGCGGGGGGGGGCAACCCTTGGCAACTTTTCTATGCAAATGAGGGGGGGTACCTTTACTAATACAAATGTGAATAACGCCCGCCATTCGCCATAAAGAAGTGTAGACCCGCAAAATAAAAATGAAATAAAGTGTATCTCGCAGGTAGTACGCCTGTGAGACACCCCTCTGCTTTACTTGGCAAACAAGGAACCATATGGAATAGACTCGCGCAGGAAAGAAGCGCAGGAAGAACACTGCCAAGGACAAGTGAACAAACAAAAGTGAAAATAAAGATTTCTATCATCATCATCAGCCTATTTTATGTCAGCTGCAGGACGAAGGCCTCTCCCTGTAGTAGATTTCTATAGTAGCATACAACCTAAAAGAACAGCAGTTGGCAACCAAGGCACACGGACCGCGCGGGGTTGTGTTACTCCGCCCGCCAATTACAGAAGCAAACAAAATCGTCGTCATGCGGCCTTTTCAAAATGGTCTCGTACTTGATACCTCCGGAGCGTCTGCTGTTCTTGGAGAGTCTTTTCATCGACGGAAGCAATGAGGTGTGCAACAGACATGGACAAAGCGTATGGAGTCTGAGCATTTCACTCTTCAAAAGTCTGCCCGCCGTGGTTGCATAGTGGCTATGGTATTGGGCTGCTAAGCGCGAGGTCGCGGGATCGAATCCCGGCCACGGCGGCCGCATTTCAATGGGGACTAAATGCGAAAACACCCGTCTACTTAGATTTAGGTGCACGTTAAAGAGCCCCAGGTGGTCCGAATTTCCGGAGTCCCAAACTACGGCGTGCCTCATAATGAGATCATGGTTTTGGCACGTAAAGCTCCATAATTAATTAATTCTTCAAAAGTCGCGGTTCATTTCAATGCTGAGCCCGTTTTACTCATGAAATTTTACTGCCAACTGAAGTGAAACTTGACAATAAAAAGTTGCAGTGAAGCAAGCATTTTATTTCATTTCAATAAGGAGTTAGGTTTTCACCATTCCACTATAATAGGCGGGGGAAAACGTATAAAATTATGCGCTATTAATTATATTTTGTGGTTACCACCTTATTTGGGTAACAGGAAAAGTTTGAAGTACGAATTATTTGCAGCTTCGGGGAGGAACAGTTGCTGGCGGTTATGAGGGCGTGTGCGGGTCTTCACTGCAGACTTAAGTCGTATCCGACCATAGTAGCGTTTTTTTATTTGTATTTTTATTTAGCTCTGGAAGAAATATATAGAAGTATATGTTTGCGATACAATCACTGTTCTTTTGGATCCCTCGTTTACGGTTCTACCAAGTGAAGTGCCAAAACCGGCTCGTATTGTTATTGGGAAGTTGCGTAATGATGCGGGGCCGCCAGGCCCGTACAACCGCGTAGAGCGCAGGACGCTGCGGTTCTAGACGTACTGCGTCCACCGCGGAAGGTTAGAAAAACACCAGCAGAGAAGTGGCTACGACGAGTGCCTCGACTGATAACTGTAGAAGTGTTATTCAAAATACGCAGAATTGTTCTCCACTTCCGGCAGCGTTTTGTCTACTTCCTTTTTAAGTAAAAAGATGTTGATCCATAAATATTTTCATAAACAATGATTAAATTTGTTCATTTGCGCTTTTTCTTCCTGTTTGGCTGTTGTCTTTGCTTAATTTCTCAACTCCTTGCGACTCTTGTTTCCAGTTGCCAATTTTGCACGAAAAGTGCTGTATAATTGGAAAAACCAGACGAGGTAACGGGTGATTTTGCTATCTAGGCACTATAATATTGCTTATGAGTTTAAGGGTTATTGCAGGGATTGATGATGGACGCTGTTTGGCATTATTTTAATTTGCACTTTATTCAACCCAAATCGCGGGTATATGGTTCCGACGATCTGTCAGTGTCGCGGCGAGCCGCCACTCGAGGAAATAATGAAGAAAAAGAAAAAGGTTAAACTCAACTGGCGTTTTCTCCAGCTGCAACTCGTTCTTCAAGCACAGAGACCAGCTGACTATGAACCGAATCCCTTTCCTGGTCCCTGCATCAGTTTCAACAAAGAAGGTTGAACTAACGAAGCAACAGCCATGCGCGTGACCGTTGAATAGATAGTGACAACTCAACGCATCTCGAGTTAATCAGGCGGGCACCGAATCGACGAGAAAACTGGCCATCACATTCCAGGAGATGCCGATAAATATCGTCATACAGAAGGAGTGAAACAGGCAGTAAAATGTTGACCACCGAATAGCTGTCAATTCTCAACATTGATTTGGCGGCGCTTTAGGAATGTATGTGAGGATTGGTGGCGTTGCTGGGGAAGGGGGGGGGGGAGTATGACGTTTAATATTTTTTGAGGGGGGGGGTGGCCGGGTTCCCCCCTCCCCTGGGTACGTGCCTGCTAAGTACGATGACGCGCTCATTGAAAAGCAGTAGTAAACGAAGAAAAAAGTCGCAGTTTTGTCTGAAAGGCGAAGCATCGATTGCGATAGCAAAATTAGCAGACAGCTATAGGAAGTAAGGATAGTACTTTTATCGGTCGTATCAACTTGTAAATATTCGCTTGCTAACAAGGATGGTGTCAGCGCGCACAGCAGGCATGACCACATCACATTCGATGACCGTGGACACTCGCTGTCAAAACGCTGGCGTGAGGAAGCACGGCAGCACCAACAAGCGAAGTGACCTTCGTACTATCTATCGCTTCAACACAAACTGAGCGCCAAGAACACACAGTGCGCACAAAGCTACGAGCCCTCGACGCACCTTGACTGCGCCTCTGACGCAGATTGCTCTCAACATACGGCCGGGCGGCCGCACATACGCAGTTGCAGACGAACGCTGCCACCCCTTGCCCCCCCCCCCCCCTCCCCGCTGCCTCGCAATGTTGGGTGCGCCGCGCCAGACCGAAGACGGTGCGCAGTCTCCCCGCTTTCTTCCCTCTCGTGCGGCCGACATTGAGTTGTAACCGTCGCCTCCTCTCGAACGCTTTCACGCGCGCTTGGACTTTATGCGGAACATCACGGTGACGGCGACAGCAGAAATGCGCCTGGGGTGTCCATATAATTGCGATCACAATAAAAGAATCGGGTCTAGATTGTCGGATTTGCAGGCAATGTGGTAGACTTGGTTATAGGTAGTTTTCGCGGCCTTGATTAGACATTTATCACTCCACAAGAAGTTCCTATTGTTGGCTTCCCTTAGAACCAGAGCCTTGGTGAATAGTGACTTGTTGTATACGGATATAAAAAGGTAAAGCATATAATATGGACAAAATGACTAGGACGTTGAGATGACAAAATGTTTGAGGAGGAGCACGAGGGCAGAGCTACAATATTTCCTGGGATATATCCAGTAAAAACCATGCGCAAAACATGAAAACAGGCGCAATGGGTGCGTTAAGATCTCACGTGGCCGCCGTCTGCGGCCGCTTCCGCAGCAGCTAGGGCCTTCGGCTAAACACGCTATCTCGTGCCAGAAGGGCGCACTGTGCTGCGGAGCAAGCCGAATGGTATAGCCGGAGCAAAAGCTGCCAGCGTGTGCAGTCTCGGAGGCCATGGCCAGCGCATGGCCTCCAAAACCGAAACTGACACTCAGAGTTCCTATACTGCCGACGGCGCCACAGGTGGCGATGTCTTTTCTAATGTCGTCCATTCTTCAAAGATGTATCACAAATCTAACTACATCTGTCGTAGAGGTCATGGGAAATAAACTCGTTTTTTTTTCCAGATGGGACAGGCTAAGGCACGCCTCCTGAGCTACGAACGTGAATTTGGCCATCTACAGGGATCCTTAGAGTATAACCGACATGCTCTTATGTAAAAGACACGATAACTGAAGACAGACAGACAGACAGACGGACGGACGGACGGACGGACGGACAGACAGACAGACAGACAGACAGACAGACAGACAGACAGACAGACAGACAGACAGACAGACAGACAGACAGACAGACAGACAGACAGACGGACGCACGGACGGACGGACGGACGGACGGACCGACCGACAGACAGACAGACAGACAGACAGACAGACAGACAGACAGACAGACAGACAGACAGAAGGACGGACGGACGGACGGACGGACGGACGGACGGACGGACGGACAGTTAACTTTATTTGATCCTGAGGAGCTTCAGCGGGGGCCCCTATTGGGGACCCGCGCAAGCTGCTGGCCGCGTCCAAGTCGGGGCAGGAATACCGTGATGTTCGGCCCTTTCTCGGACCCTCTGGATTGCCTCTAGTTGTGTCTGGAGCGATGGGCTCCGGAGTGCCTCTTCCCAGTCGGCTTCGCTGGATAGAGGGCCGTTAGGTAACGCGGGGCATTGCCAGAGCATGTGCGCTAAGGAACAATAAATCTCATTACAGTCCGGACAGCTTGAATCGACGTCTGTGTAGATAGGGCTGAGGAAGCCCAGCGAGGGGAATAAGCCCGTCTAGAGCATTCTAAGTGAAACTGACTGAGACCTGCCTAACTTCGGGTGAGGAAGAGGATAGGCCCTTCTACTAAGCCGATAGTGAGATGTTATCTCGTGAAAAGTAAGGAGCGGATCGTTCTGCTGGATTTCATCCTGTCCCATAAGGCCTCCATGCTGCCGCGGCGCGTGAAATCTCGCGCACGGTCGTGGGCAAGTTCGTTGAGGTTAGGTATGTTCTGATGAACGTCCGCACCCATATGGGCGGGAAACCAAGAGATGAAGTGAGTGCCAGGGTTTGTTCTCTTTTCCCAATGGAGGCAGCCTCTTGGGCTAGGTTACCCGATTAAAAAGCTTTGATGGCCGCTCGTGAGTCGTGATTTTTTTGTGTATATTTATCATTCGTTAGGGTTCTGGAAGCGCAATATACGAGTACGTACGTGCGTAGCTTTCGAGATGCCATTGATACAGACCATGTGTCGGGACTACGTGACAGCCATGTATAAGAAAAACTTGAGCTGAAGAAAACGTCAACCCAGATGAAGATTTACAATAACCGCAGGAAACAAATGGCAGACAAAGGGTGTCCCAGACGTGAATGAATGAATTCTGAGACTTTACGTCCCAGAATTCACGTCCCAAAACCACGATTTCATTTAGAGGCAAGCCGTAGTGGGGAACCCCGGATTCATTTTGACCACCAATGGATATTTAACGTGCCCCCAATGCAACGGACACGTGCGCCTTTTGCATTTCGCCCCCATCGAATTGCGGTCGCCGCGGCCAGGATCTGATCTCGCGACCTCATGTTTAGCAGTGCGACACCATAGCCGCTAATGCACCGCGGTGGGTGCCACAGACGTAGTCTACGCAATGTGTCAGAAATTAAAGGGCAAGCATCAAGTGGCGAACGAGCCGCCAGGATGCATTCTCCTGCCACTCTAAAAGGCACACCTGGGTGTAAATGTCTCAGCAGCCAGGTTTCGTCCACTGCGTAAATAGTCGGACAGTCATGGAAACAATGGCAGTAGTATGATAAGGTGTAAGAGAAGTTTACTCAGACAAACTCTTAGTTTCGGAACTCCTGCAATCCTAACTGTTTTCGTTTGAACAGAAGACCTGCTGAAATTTGTACAACGCCTATACGGATAACTTAACCGAAAAACTGCTTGGCGCACTAGTTCAACCTCACACGGAAAGTATATTGCGATCGAAATAGTAGCTGGCGAGTGCGTACCTTTGCCTACACGTTAAAGCTGATGTATTACAATTCTAATTACAATTCCGCCGCTCATAGACGCAGAAAAACAACTCGGTGAGAAGGATATCAGTAAACCCTACTTCTAATTTCCCCGCTGTGAGGATTGGGAGGTCAATCCCACCGTTCGTAACCAGTTGCCAAGATTGGAGTCGGACATGAATTCGGTGGTAGCTGGCCCATGCCGTTGTCCAACTTATCCACGCTGAGGACGTTATTGAAGGGAAGGACTGCTTCTCATCGAGAACAAGGAATATGGGTTTATTTACAGTATCTACATAAGCACGTTGCAGTTCATCAGTCTAGCATGACTGCGAGAGAAAGTGCACTGAGCAGCCGCACAACCGCGGTTTATAAACACTCGGTCCCCCTCGATCCCTAGGTGAGGGAAACGTTCGACCAGTAGACGAGCCGCCTCTCTGCGGGAGGGCTTACGCCGACACACTTCCGCACAGGTTCATGGTCCCCACCAACGTCAGACGGTCTTCGCAGAACTCGGGGCTTACGACAGGAAAGGCGCATCTTATTCCCCGAGCTGACCCCCGCAGCGCGGCCGCCGGTTCTCCATTGTCTTGCGTCTTGAAAGGCGCGTGCGACGTTGCCGCCAAATACGTTCCCTCGGCAACTCCCCCGCTCGCGGCAGACCAGATCGGCGGTGGCGTGTTCAGTCATAAAGCCTGGTTCGTCGAACTCATCTTTGCAATCCCGCGACGCAGAGTGGCGGACGCGGCGCATCGTCCTTGGTACACAGTAGACTTAGTGACGCCTTTTGGCTAGAGGATGACGGTGGCTTTCCAAGAAAAGTTGACGATGCTGTCGCAACTGGCTGGCAAAACTTGCACCTCAGCGGGCCGTTCTTAACACCGCCTGAGAACAATGTAGCGCTGTTTGGTTTGGGCGTCACAAGTGTAGGGTCTCACGCGTGTTCTCGGGACAAAGAAACGATGACACAGCAGTGCAGACAATCACAAGGGCATTTATTGCGCCTTTTATGCGCCAGTATATAGCCAGCCGAATTATTACCGATAGAACATGCCGATGGGTGCGCCACAAATCGAGGAAGTCTGACTCACCGCGACCGGATAGCGAGCGAATATGTTCGCCCGCGTGCTAGATACCAACGGTCGGCGTACGCCAACAGTCGTGTACGGTCACTCAATGGTGACCGTACACGACTAAACTTCCTGATTCCATTTTTTTCAAGCTTTCAAATTTTCGAAAATTGTTTTAACAAAATGCAGGACCTAAATAGAAATTGCGTGACCAGCAGTCACTAGAATTTAACTTGCTCTCTCAAATGCAACAAATTTCATTAAAATCAGGCCCGGGGGTTATCTCAGAAAAACGTTTTTGCGTTTTTACATGTATTTGAATAGGCCGCGTCAGAGATGGGCCCGAGCTAAAGCTTCCTCTTAAGCGTGGGGACGGAGAAGACATTGGTGGTCTTCTTTGGCGACTAATAAACTGTATTTGTTGGTGGTGCTGCTCCGCATCCTCGTCGATCCCACGTCGTTACAATATAACGCGATGACTGCACATATAAGTACGCGCAGTCTTCACACATATTATTTTTTTATTCCTTGTTTTAAATGAGTGGCCACTTTTCTTTACTACGTATTCCCTGCTCTGGTGGCGAGGATTGTCTCTTGTGCCTGCTCGAAACGCGCTCTAGCGGACGACGCGCAAGATTCGCCATACACGCTCGCGTTGCGGAGAAGACCTGTCTCTGGGCAGCTGCCGCCCTAACAAATGCCAGCTTGTGGTACTTGCAGTATGCCCAGTTTCTTGGGACCGCTATATCCGCATCTGAAAGCCCAGTCAGCTTGCTTTATTTAACCTGCGGGCTAGGGGGAGGTGCGGATAGCCGCGCGCAACGACAGGTGTGTCTTAGAGCATGAAATCGTTGAATTATCATATTGCCACATCCAGAACGCGGCACGTAGAGGAAGACGAAGATCTCGCGCATTGCGAAAGAAGAAGAGGTCCCTGAGCGATCCTCTTTCAGTTGGCCTGGAATAAAAGTGTCCTGCCCTTTTTTTATGAGTTCCTGCTGCTTGTGAATCGTGACACTGGTGGAGGCGCTGGGTAATTGTTTGGGACCCCTGTCAACAGCCCCTAATCAAGCCCAGAACGTTTTCCGCATGTCTAAACACCCGTTCACCGCCCCAGCCGTCGCCTACTAGGCCTAAGCCCAGAATTTCGTCCCCTACCAGGAATTCTGCCTTTTACCACGAGTGCCCAAGCCATGGCAGACCCAGGCCCTGCACAGGTGGCTCTTTTTACTCCCCGATCTCCCTTCAGCTTCCACGGCAATGCCTACGAGGATGCAGAAAACTGGCTTGAGGAATACGAGCGCGTAGCCAAGTATAATGAGCGGCATGCAGGACAGTAGCTATAAATGTGTATTTCTCTCTTGAAGACGGAGCCCGCACGTGGTTCGTAAATCGCGAGGGAATCTGGCCAAGCTGGGATGAGTTCTGCCGCCAGTTCCTCCATACGTTCGCGAGCACCGAAAGGCGAGACCACGCGCAGCGTCTTCTCGAATCACGGATTCAAAAGCCGAATGAAACTGTTGCCATGTTCGCTGAGCACATGGCTCGTCTTTGTCGTCGTGCACACCCCGATATGCCTGAGGCAGAAAGACGCAGCCACCTCATGCGCGGCGTAAAGGAGCAGCTGTTTGCCGGTCTTGTGCGGAACCCGCCGACAAGCGTCGATGAATTTATTAAAGAATCGACGACCTTAGAGCGCGCGTTACACCTACGCAGCCGTCAGTATAATCATCTGACCAGCACTGGACCGGCAAGCGCCGCAGAGGTGACGGTCACAGACGAGGGTTCCTTGCGCCGGCTGATACGCGAAATTGTTCAGGAAGAAATTAAGAAGCTCACTGCCACGCCAAATGAATGCACAGCTACGTCAGTGGCTGAAGTTCTGCGCCAAAATATAAAGCAAACGTTTGCGGCTCTCGAGCCAAATCCCCAGACGTGGCAGCCCAGCTACCCAGATATTGTCCGTCGACCGCCACCTCCAATGCCGACACCGCAGTCACAGTCCCAGACGTGGCAGCCCAGCTGCGCAGATGTTATCCGTCGACCGCCACCTCCGATGCCAACGCCGCATTATCACCAGCAGCCAGCACCGGCATCACCTTGGTATCATAGGGTATAACCGACGCGACCACCGCTTTGCAGAACGGACATTTGGCGTACAGCTGACTACAGGCCCTTGTGTTTCCATTGTGGGGAAGCGGGCCACATCTGCCGTCATTACCCTTATCGCGTCGAAGGTTACCAAGCGTTCCCATCCACGTCTTCTCGTCGTGCTCTTGACGGCATCCGAGCGAACATCGACGCGAATTCAACGAGCTGGCAAGCCGATTCTCCCGGTTACCGGTCGCGCTCCCCTTCTCCGGGACGTCGTATTCCAGATGCAAGACGCAGTTCCACTGACGTACGTGGCCCGAGGGCGATCTCCCAGCCCACGCCGGGGAAACTGAAGGCGGCGACCTCAGGGGGGGAGGCTGCCACACGTCGAAGTGCCGAAAATCCACCACTGCCGTCGAACAAGAAGCCGATACAGCGGGGTGATTTGACGTCAGACGACATTGTTAGCGCCGATGTTACTGTTTCAATTGACGGCCACGACGTGACGGTGCTAGTAGACACGGGCGCAGACTTTTCAATCGTAACTGAAGAACTGGCGGACAGACTTCTCAAAGTGAAAATGGAATGGTCAGAGCCGCACATTAGAGGTGCTGGAGGCCAGCTACTGACACCGACTGGCAGGTGTACTGCAAGGGTGAACAAAGGAGATTTGTCATTCGTCGCAAATTTTGTAATTCTCCCCAACTGCTGCAAAGATGTAATATTAGGTATGGACTTCTTACGCGAGTACGGTGCCGTCATCAACATAGCAGAAGGTATACTGACCTTTTCTGGGGACGAAAGTGCAGAGCTACAGCGCAAGTCTTTGCGCATCATAGACGACGTGAGCGTACCACCGTTATCTTGCCGTCTTGTTTCCGTCAGGTGCGACACAGAGTACGATGGGGAAGGTATTGCCGAGCAGATAATTACGCTTTTGCTCACTCATGGTATTGCCATGCCAAGAAGTCTTGTCAAGGTAATGCATGGGGAAACAGAACTACTGCTGACAAACTTCAGCAAGCAACGGCGACACATTGCACAAGGCGCAGCAGTTGCTTACCTCGGCGAGATTGTGGAATACGGCGAATGCTTTGCATTACAACAAGGAGAGTAAGACGCTTCGGCACCGTTACCTGTTCTTGACAAGAGCACGAGCTTATCACCAGCGGAAAGGCAGTGCCTCGTGGACCTGCTTGACCAGTTTCGTCGTTGCTTCTCGTCGACATCTAGAGTTGGTCAGACGCCACTGACGAAGCACCGGATTATCACGGAGGAGACAGCGAGACCAATCCGACAAATCTCGTACCTTGTAGCACCAAAAGAACGCGAAGCGATCCGAGAGCGGCAGTTCAGGCGTATCGCGTGAGGTGCTCAACAGCCACGATGGCCCAGCAGTTACCAGCAGGTGTCAGGGGAAGTGGCCCAGACAAATCGATGCAGACGCGCCCGAACGGCCGTGTAGGGCAACGTAACGGTTGCAGACCGGCTGGCGAAAGGCGCGGTGAAGATTTCCTGCGCTGACAATCGGGGCACGAACGAACGAACTTCTGAACGTAGCTGTAAATCCCGCGCCAGTAGTACCGCTGTCGAATGCGCTGGCATGTTTTGAATGCTCCCGAGTGTGCACACTGTGGGTCCGAGTAGGATGCGCGCATTTTTCAGAACACGGACTGCGGGGTACTGCTAGCAACCACTGGCGGCCATCGGCGATATAATTGCGTCGGTGGAGTAGGTCGTTGCGAATGGCGAAATGGTGAGCTTGACGACCTAACGCGCTAGTGGTTAGTAGTGCCGATGGATCAGAGAGCAAGTCTATCAGCGAGGCAATCCAGTGGTCCTTGCGCTGTTCAGAAGCGATAGTGCAAAAGTCGCTGGAAGAAACGGCAAGCTGGTATACGGAGCAGCGGGCATTGTCGTCGGGCAAGGGAGAGCGCGCGAGGGCGTCGGCGTCAGAGAGCTGGCGGCCTCTACGGTAAAGGATGCGAATATCGTAGTCTTGCAGGCGAAGTGCCCAACGGGCTAGGCGGCCTGAGGGGTCCTTCAGTGGCTACAACCAACAAAGTGCGCGGTGTTCCGGGACGACGTCAAATGGGCGGCCATACAAATATGGCCGGAACTTATTAACATCCCGGTTGATCACCAAACATGTAGTTTGGTGATCATGTAGATCACCAAGCATTTAGATCACCAAAAACTGTGTAGTTACTTTCGGCTTTCGTAAGCGTGTGACTTGCATAAGCCACAACGTACTCAGGAAACCCGTGTTTGCGCTGCGCAAGGACTGCGCCGAGGCCAACCCCGCTGGCATCAGTGTGCACAGGGGCCATCGGGTCGTAGTGATGGAACATTGGAGGTGACGTCTACATACGGCGCTGGATTGCGAACGCCTCGCCACACTCTCGACCACGACATGAGGAGCCCGCTGCTTCCAAGGGGCTTCGTCAGGGGCAATATCATGATGGCGAAGTTCCGGATGAAGCGTCTAAAATAGGAACACAGACGAATGAAACTGCGCAGGTCTTTGACGGATGTAGGTTTAGGGAATTCGGCAACGAGCCGAAGTTTGACTGGATCGGGAAGAATTCCGTCCCTGGAAACGACGTTACCAAGAATTGCCAACTGCCGAGCCGCAAATCGGGAATATTGAGGTTTAGTTGTAGTCGCGCGTTTGTTAAACGCGTTAAAACAGACCGGAGCCGTTGAAGGTGCGCGGGGAAGTCAGGAGCAAGAACAACGTTAATATAACACAAGCACGTGTGCTACTTGAAGCCGCGCAGAACTGGGTCCATCATGCGCTCCAACGTTGCGGGCGCATTACAAAGTCTATAAGGCATTACGTTAAATTCGTATAAGCCGTTGGGTGTTACAAAAGCTATCTTCGGCCAATCAGTGGCCTCCATTGGTACTTGCCAATACCCTGAGCGCAAATCTAGAGATTAAAAGAATTCTGCACCTTGTAGAATGTCAATCGCGTCGACTACGCGTGGGAGAGAGTAGACGTCCTTGCGAGTGATCTTGTTCAGGCGGCGGTAGTCCACACAAAACGGCACAGAACCATCTTTCTTCTTAACTAGAACGACAAGGGACGCCCATAGAGTGTTGGCAGGTCGTACCATCTTGCGGCGAAACATGTCGTCGACTTTCTTGTTGATTACACGACGTTCTGCAGGAGATGTACGATACGTACGTTACCGCAATGGCGGTTGCGCGCCAGTATCGATGCGATGTGTAACAATTGGCGTCCGGCCCATGGAAGATTGCTCTACATCGAAGGAAGAACGAAATTATTCTAGAAGGCACGAAAACCCGGTGTAAGGACATCCGCAATAGGAAAACCGAATACATCACTGGGCGATAGGTCACAAGCAGAAACAGCATTGAGCGCACTGGAACTAGCACAGCAATTATCATTAGGCACGTCCATAAGTTGCACGTCTTCGATGGCTTCTACAGTGTCATGACATTCCCCTCGGAGCATCGGAGCAGTAACACAGGGTATGGAAATGGGTTGCAAACGAAAATGGTGCTGTAGCCCTGTGGGATTTTGACTGTAGCAAAAGGCAGCAGCACACCTTTCTGAGTGAGAAAGCAGTCAGATGGAGGCAGTAGTGTAACAGCATCTGAGATTCCACCGCATGACATGTGCACTACCGTTGAGGCGTTAGGAATTTGGGTGCCGCCTTGGGCCAGTAGTTCCCTCGAAAAGCAAAATTGTCGGTGATCGGCATATCTAACAGCGGCGAGAGTTCTATTTAGGCCCGTGTGGAATAAATAACGGGCATCGTAGCGCGAGCGAAAATCCCAGCCGAGGATAACGTCATGAGAGCACGAGGAAAGGATGGTGAATTTTTCGGCGTATAGAACGTCGGCGGTGACAACACGAGCAGTGCAAGCCGCCAAGGGGTGAACATGCTGAGCACTGGCTGTGCGAAGGAAAAATCGTGACTTTCCGAAGTAAGCGGCAAAGCTTTGCGTCATAACACATACAGAGGTTCCAGTGTTCCCGAGTGCAGATGTTCGAACACCGCCAACAAACACTTTCATTACGTTCGAGGGACTGCGGTGAGGACTTTCACATTTCGACGTTGTCGCAGCCCTCGCGTCTTGGACTGCGACGATTAGTTTTCCTCGTCCCGAGTTATGGGGCAAGGTCGCATCGGCGACAGTGCGCGACGCCGTGGAGAAGGTAAACGGTGGGTAGTTGCGGTTGGGCGCTATGTCGGCGACATAGCCGATGGAGACTGTAATGTGGACGGTTGGGCTGACTTGTCCCGGGTAGTGCCGCGCTAGACGGCTGCACACGATTACAAAAACGTGCGACGTGACCGGTATAGCCGCACGCAAAGCATATTGGCCAGTTGTCGGGAGTATGCCACCAGCTCGCCGAGGCAGCCCCCACCCATGTCACAGGACACGCTGTACGAGGCGGCTGCTGAGATGACTGCACGGCGGGCGGCAGTCGGGGTATAAGCACGAAGTCGTCAGAACGGAGAGGCATACTTGAAGAGAGTGGCTGGGTCCTCGCGACGGGACTTCAGCGTAGCTGAGTGGTGCAGCCGCCGGGACTTGTTGGGGCGGCGCAAAGACGTCAGCGTAGCTTAGTGGTACAGCCGCAAGAAGATGTTGCCTGTGGGCTGGCAAGACCTCGGCGATTTCCTGCTTAATCGCGCGGCGGAGGGGAGGCATAAAATTCGATGCAGGCTGTTGGAGATGTGGCGGCTGAGCGAAGGATATCAAGGAGAGCTGGCGCGCAACTTTCTCCCAAAGGAACACTTTCCTTTCAGCAAGCAACGCTGACTGGTTGGAAATGCTAGCCAAACCAGCAATGAGGTGGTCGCGCGAGGAAGGGCGACGTGTCAACGAGCGCTGCCTGCCTAGCTCCTCGTAAGCTTTGACATAGAGTGATGATGTCTATCACGGACTGATGATTCTTGGCCAGCAGCAAGTTGAAAGCATCGTTCTCTATCCCTTTTAAGACATTTCTGATTTTGTCAAACTTCGACATCGTCGCATTGACTTTCTTACACAAGCTCAGTACATATTCTATGTAGTTGGTAAATGGTTCACCCGGCTGCTGTGCACGTTCTCGCAAACGCGATGCTGCTCGCAGCTTGCGCACAGCAGGGCGACCAACCAAACCACTAAAGAGGTCTTGAACGAGTACCACGTTGGAAAATCGGTCTCATGGTTGTTGTACCAGAGACTGGCGACACCCGCGAGATAGAAGAGCACATTAGTCAGTTTGGCGGGATCGTCCCATTTGTTGTGGGCGCTTACCCTTCCATGTGTCGCCAGCCAGTCCTCGACGTCGGTGTCGTCCACGCCGCTGAAAATGGCAGGGTCCCTGTGGTGAGGCCCACCAGAGCACAGGACCGACCGACGTGGCGCTTGCTGGGATGGAGTAGGAAGCGTTTGATGGGATGCATCTTCAGGCATGGGTACGGGGTCGAAGTTCCAGGTTTGACGCTGTAGGCCGAAGCAACCTCCGCCACTTGCAAAGGCGGCGTTTATTACTCACCGGCGTTTGGGACCAACCGTTAGCGCAGGGCACGGACTCTCAGCACGAGCGGCATTCACGAGCAAAAGCGCTGAATAGGATAACCCACTATTAGCGGCAAGAATTAGGAGTGGCGCCCTCTCGCGAGTGACGTCACGGCAAGGACGCCGCTCGCTCCGGCTTGCTCGGCTGCCGCGTGCGCTCGTTCCCTTCGTGTATGCCTGGGGTATGGGCGGCTCGAGCCGTGCTTATTGAAGGGCATGTCGGCTTCTTTCTTCTACCATGCCTGAACCACGGTTCCTTCACTGAAAGCGCGTGTGTTGATAAAATTTGCGGCTTGGATATCGCAAGCTGTGTAGCGTAAAGGAGTCTACTGGCATTACAATGTATATATGCGCCCTGTCTGTCCATAAATTTTGCGTAAGAGGAATGTCTGGAAATTCAACATGCGAAGTTGTGTATGATGCTTCGCTAAACACTTAACATTCCCTTAGTATTTAGCTAAGAGAAACATTGCGTTTTACTCGGAAGAAAAATCTTTGTAATTGGCGTTAGCATGTTATCCGTGTTAGAAAGATACCGCCCAGCGAAGCTGTCATCATGATTCTTATTACTCTGGTGAGTCGTTCTAATCAAGTATGGCCATTTATTAATGCGTAAAATAAAGAGTTAGGCGCGCATTAATGCGCACCTAACTCTTTTTTTACGCATGAATAAATGGCCATACTGGATAATTTCTTATGAAAAAGTTTGCTGCTACTTTCACAAACCGTCTCTGAAACAGGCCTCCAAAAAACGAATTGCTCATGGCTGCTAACACGACGGCGCGTCATGTAGAGTATATACATAGTTCACAAATGCCAGAGTAGCAATCATTTGAGAGAAAAGTTTCGTGGTTAAGATCGAGAGCCAATCAATGCAACCGATGAAATATTTCATGGTGGCCCTCAGTAGCCTTTATCGACAATATGGCACACCCTTCACGCAACGGTAGCACCCGACTGTCGGTATGGCAGGCACCCATTCGCGAAACCCATCAGTTCACTACCACTTCGAATTGAAACCATAAAGCATGCTTTTACAGCGCCAGTTGGAACGCCTAAAGTATTCTCGAGGTACTAAAGCACAGCTTAGATTGCCTAGAAAAGGAAAATTCAAGCACCTTCTGCCTCACCGTGTCTCGGTCCAACGTTGTTTAATTATACAAACGGAGAACTATTGGCTTCGTCGGTACATAAAAGAGAACCTCGCAAACCTTCATAACGAAAACACCACAAGGTTTACATATTTCACTTGATTTTTGACCCTCCACCGGGGAATTATGATATTTTCAATATGCCCCATACTACGCATAATTGACGCTTCGACTTCTTTCTGGCTGCAACCATACGGTCAAAAAGGCATATTTCACTATATAATTTGGGCCGAGCAGCCTGTGTCAGTTCCCCAAACAGATTCGTCATGTATATTTCTCAAGCAACAAGCAACAGTAAATTTCTCAAGTCGTCATCAAGTTTAAGACTTCACACGTAACGACATCCACAGGTTCCGAACTGGCCCCTCTTCGCGCTGCTGTCAAATACATTGAAAGAGAACCGCCCAACAAATGGGCAATATTTTGTGACTCGAAAGCAGCCCTCCAGAGCTTGCGAAGTTTACGACGTGGCAATTATGAACAGCTAGTGTCACAAATCAACGAAACCTGCCATTGCGCTTCTAAACGAGGACATGATATCATATTTCAATGGCTGCCGGGACATTGTGGCGTCGTTGGTAATCACCTCGCCGATGACGCTGCCCGATGTGCCCAGGCTGGCTCACCGACACTCCTTATACCTTTATCGAGAGTCGACGCTGCAAGAGAGCTTCGCAGTCTCGCACGTACCCTCACGTTAAGTTACTGGCATACACCACAGAACTCTAAGTGCCGTTTATACAGCCTCGACCCATCACTGAAACTTAAATTACCAGCGAAACTTCCACGACGTGACGCAACACTGCTGTGTCGGCTATGGGTAGGAGTAGCATTCAGCAACTCCTACAGCTATCGTATTGAAATGGCGGATTCGCCAATGTGCGCTACGTGCAAGTGTGAAGAGACCATCAGTCATCTTCTGTGCCAGTGTTCTCGCTTCGATAATCAACGTGAGACTCTCCAGTGTGCCTTGAATAGACTGGATGACAGGCCATTTACGGAAGCGAAGATCTTGGGAGCCTGGCCTCACAGTTCATTAGCCCAGAAAGCAGTTCGAGCGCTTTTTCACTACCTGAAGGCAACAGACTTGAATGCCCGACTATAGACATCCTACACCTAAGTTCTCTCTCTCTTTCACTCCCCATTCCCCTCCCCACGTGTAGGGTAGCAAACTGGACTCAGTCTGGTTAACCTCCCTGCCTTTCCTTCCTCCTCTCTCTCTCTCTCTCTCTCTCTCTCTCTCAAGTGATCGAGTTGAACGTGTAGCACTGAAAAAGGAATACATATTGGTACATTCCTTTTCGTATTCTGCAAATAGCTGTAAGCCTTCATTAGCTTTACTTCAAATTACCGCCACTTAAAATAAACACGTGAAGAACCGCCTAATTTTGAGAAGCAGGTAAAGAAGCAAATAGTGCTTGTAGAATCTAAACTGCAGTGTTAGCTATGTCCTCGTGTTACTACCGAGCGTTTCTCCGAAGAAATGCAAAAATTCGATATTATACCATGAACCACTCGTCGTGAGCAAACCTGTTTTAGCGGATTAAAATCAAAGTAACTGTTGTAGAAATGGTGTAACTGTTGTGAAGTCGTGTTACTCAAAGTAGCTGTTGTAGAAGTTGGAGTGCAGAAGTCGTTTGTGACATACTTGTTGCACCGCAGCAGGTATGTTATCATAACTGGATTCTTATGTACTACGTTTTTGCGGTTGTGGATCCGCGCATGAAAAACTCGCAATGGGCTGGTGTGCGCTCATTCGGCTGGCACTGTAGCGTTGCCTTTGAGAGCTGCATTGTCGTCTAAGAAATTAGTTCTTTAAATAAATTTTCGCGAATGAAGACGTCGTAAAAATATATTGGAGACGGCCGCCATAAGTATACAAGCAGAGATAACGACGGCGAGCAAATTAAAACACCGCGGAAACCACCCGGACACCGCCCGGACTATATCACTGTACCTGAACTGTAGGAGACGACAGGCGCGAGTCCGTGACCTGACGTCACGCGACACCCGAGCGGCGCTCGCAGCGTCCCTGTAGTTCGTTCTCGGGGCTAATATCAGTGCAGTGCTTCTCTACAATATATATATATATATATATATATATATATATATATATATATATATATATATATATATATATATATATATATATATATATGTATATATATGTATACACATATATATATATATGTATTGTAGGGAAGAGGAATGGCCGGCGCTGCAGCCACATCGCCAGTCGTCCGGGAGGCGCGAGCTCGAGATTGCCTGAGCTGCTCAGGTTGAGAAACGCTGCCTGCTGCTCTCTTGTACCCAGCACCTTCACCAGAATCTGATATGAATCCAGTACAAGAGAGCAGCAGGCAGCGTGTCGCAACCAGAGCAACTCAGGCAATATCGAGCTCGCGCCTCCCGGACGACTGGCGATGTGGCTGCAGCGCCGGGCATTCCTCTTCACTACAATATATATACGTATATATCACGTCACATACTCGTGACACCTGCGGCAGAAAGGATGTTCCACATCCGCCGCCAAGGTCTGTGAGTGGTGGCGCTGGCTAACACTCCCAGAGTTCTACTAGGAAACATAAATAACCAAGAAACTGGATGGGGAAACCGCGCCGCGGTAGCTTAATTGGTAGAGCATTCCACGCGAAATGCGAAAGTTGTTTTTTAGCATCCCACGCGAAATGCGAAAGTTGTGGGACCGTTCCCCACCTGCGGCAAGTTGTTTTTTCATCCAATTTCATTTCCATTAGTTTATCGTTTCTTTATTTCATTTATTAGGCACAAGTAATTTCCACTATGTTGTCCTTGGTGTCAGTGTTTGTGGGCTTCTTATGATATAACTAATAAAAATCGGGCCCCTGGGTTAACCCCCTTTCTTCTCGTTCTTTGATTAGTAGAATTTTTAAGTTGTCTTCCAGCTCACCAGCAGTCGTTGACGTAGATGCGATCAGCGAGGTCAGGTCGTTGGTGGCTTTCGTCATGCCAGCCCGCAGTGCACTCCGCTTCCTCTTATGGCGATCCATTCTTGCATAGGCTCGCGGTGGTATCGGCAGGGCGTGCGTATCGGAGGCCTAGCTGCTGTTCCAGGGGCGGATAGTAGCGGTAGAAAATGCCGGTTCTGGACGTTAGTGGACGTAGCTTCGTCAATCCTCGTGAGGGTAGCTTCTTCAGAGGTTCCTTTCCGTCAAGTCGTCGTCGTTGGAAGTAGGGTTTTCGGCACGATACTTTGAGGAATGACAGAAGTGTACCCCTCTACACTCTAAGAAAAATCCCGCTAAAACGGGAGTAACTGGGCAGTTAGTCCTAAGAAGGGCGCTTTCGTCCCTCGAGGGACTAACTGCATGTACTTGCGTACGGTGTGAAAATTTCGGACAGTAAGTATTTAGTCCCTGGGCGGAAAGAGAGCAAACGGGAGGACGAACGACAAAAGTTACTTCCCATGAACTCCGCTGTTTTCGTCCGTGCACTGGAGTGATGTGGCGAAAACGGTATTGTCTGTTAATCGTGAATAGTACTAGGTTCGTGCACTGTCTATTGAACTACATGAAAAGCAGCACTTTGCCTCTTCGTGAGAAAATCGCGTGAAATTTGAAAGCTGGAATGTGAAGAGCCATGCCATTCGTGCGCACAATAAGTGAGCGATACACATTAAACGCACAAGTCATTGATAGACTGCTAGATTTTCGTGATCAATAGTACCCAAGTTCCTTCCGTTCCAAGGAGTTTACGAACTTAACTGAAGCGATGTGTAGCTCAAACGGGACACGCTAAGCGACAGACAAATTGGCCTTCTGTCTTCTTGGGTGCACCGTTTGAGCTAGCTACACGTATACATCGCGTAGTGCCTCAGTTTAAATCACGCTAAGAATATTTGGGCAGATTTCTTTTCCCACTCGCTTATGGTTGCAAGTACACTCAACGTTAGACCAAAGAGAAAGATTCAACAAGAGCGGACAATCCCATAGAGCCCAGTGGCCGAATTGACTTTAGCGCACCAAGCGGATGGGATTAACACCTTCCGGTTTCGGTTCTGTGCGCGCGCGTTTGGAACGGCAGCTGGTATAGGCCATGCCGGTTCCGCTGATCGGCGCGGCATTTTTTTTTTTCGCTTCTACTGCTGAATGACGCGCGGCCTTGGCGCGGAATCGTTTTATTATTTAGTAAAAATGATTGAGAACGATCTTTACAAGCCTCCACCCAATCTGTGCCACGTGCAATTTCATGAAGTAGACGCAAGACATCTTCTGAAATGGTGACATGTTTATTTTTCTGTATATAAATGCTCGTTCCGGGCTTTTTGTGCATTCATCCAAAGCTGTGGCACCAGGTAAGTAGCAGTCGTTGCCGTACGAAGCTCCATCGGATGCCATCAGCTGAAAAAAAAGTTAATTACAGGCATGTATCATTTTGGTATATTGACCTAAAAGGAATATTGCGCATAGAGGTGAAACGTGCGTAAGTGGCGAATGAGCGACATTACAGATAAATTCACTTTTACAAAGATTTCGTAGCAAATAGACTCCTCCCAAACAATGCCATAAAATATGAAGAAAACATCTGATTTTCAAGCATCCCTCCCTGCCCGGGCAATATTTCTTCCATTTTAAGAGCGCAAATACACGGGTGACTACGCGTTTCCAAAACAACTTGGCATCAGTCGATGCGATAGTACGCCAAATACACAGCTGTGGTCACAACACTGGTTATCAGCCAGACCATGTTACACGCTCGCACAATGCCTTCTAGTCGCACTCAAGACAAATTCGCGGGTGCAAAGCCTGTTTTCAGTCGCTCTGAAGACAGATATTGTCAAGTTCTTGGTTTTTAAGCTCCTCGGCGTTATCTTTTACGCGTCCTGCCGGCGCAAGCAACGCACTCCCGTGTTATCACTCTTGGCACTAGCTCGTCGCGTCTTCGACAAGCGTCAGTATCGAAAGCTGGTATACATATGTTGTTGCGGGGCCATAAATAGCGTCACAAACTTGTCCCACTGAAATTCAGAACACGCCAAAGTGTCACCACAGCCGGCTTGCTTATTTTGCTAACTGCGTCACAACCCCAGGCGCGGCGAGCATGGCTCAAAATTATTCCAAAAAGTTACGAAATTAACTACAATAATTCTGGGGGTCAGAAAATGCGTCACGAACTTGTCCCAGTAAGTTTCAGCACACGCGAAACCGTCACCACGGTCGAGCTGCATTTGGCTAACAGCGTCACATAGCCGGGCGCGGCAAGCGTGCCAAAAAACTACCGAAATAAGTTACAATAATATTAAGGCTCATAGAAAGCGTCGCAAACATTTCCCACTACGAGACATATAACTCAAGTTAACTGCGCCAGAACGCCCGAGCAGTTTCTCGCTAACTGCATCACTAGTCTCAGTTTTGTGGCGTAAGCCTAAATTTGCTTGAAATGCGTCGCAGTCTCTCAATCGAAATTTCTCACCTTGCCGTTGTCCAATAGCTTAGTGGGGCCGTGCAGAAATGCAGAAGGAAAGCAAGAAAACGCCGGCTGCACAACGAACGGGCTACATCGAAAAGAGACGGATCGCCAAACAGACGAACTTGGCATGCGCAGCGCGCCTGCCTCGCTCGCTTAATTCGCTGGCACGCCATGGCACGTCTGGCGCATGACGCATCATATGGCGCGTCTGGCGTGCCGCTAGCTTGTTGCTAGGTAACGTAAGAAAAATAGGTCGCAAAGTATAAATTCATTTATACGCATAACTTTGTAGTTTTACCTGGAAAGAATAAAAATAAATAAAACGTTGTCTGTAAGTTCATATCACATTCTTTTTTTCGGATGCTTGCGTCAACTAACGGATGGGATTAAATCTAGGCGTGCCGTGTTTTCTGTTGCCACTTTTCGCCGAGTACCCCCCTTGTTGAATTTCTTTCTCTACGGTTAGACTCTTCCCGCATAGCATACACACAATATGCCAAGTCGCTCTTATATTGCCTCACCTGCACTCCAATGGGATCGTTTCCAACGGAACGTTAATTGTGTCAATATCCTGTGCTGTCAACCAACCTACCGTGGTTAAGAGCATCGTCATACGCTACTTTTTGAAACACTTCACGTAGTTTACTCACCTTTGAAGCAAAGTAAGAGTTTACTGTTCTCACACTTATATCGCAATTCCTTACAGCCATGCGGTTTTTACAGATGCTGCGAAGGCCGAGAAGGAAAAACATGTCATAAGGTATACTGTCTTGCCCTGTGGATAAGTAATGAATACCATGTGGTGTTAACGGTAATCCTTTTTATTTGTTCTTTGCATAACATCCCAAAAGAAGACCGAACTCGAACAGTCTAGAAAAAACGTGTTCTATAGATTCTGGTTCCTTGCAAATCAAACAGTTAGTCCCCCACGGTAAATAGTCCCTTTTTTCTTCTAGTCATCTTTTGACAGGCAAGGTATTAGTTTGTAGTTTAAGAAGAATGATTTCACTCCCCCTGGTACCATCATTCGTTTCGCACGCTTTAGCACGTCTTTCCCATGGCCTTCGCGGCACATTAATCGATATTCATGGATGCTCTTGCCAAAATTAAAGTTTTCTAATCTCAATTACAAGCTCAAACATCAGCGGTGGGAAAGTGAATGTTGTCAGATGATGGCAGCAGTGTGTACTGATATACTTGCCGAATGTCTGGGAATAAAGAAAAAAAAAGAAACCTGCAGCGGTGAAGTGAATATTGACACGTGTACTTATATTTAACAGGCAACCACGTTTCGCCGCCTAACAAATGTTATCGCACAGCGCGGGACGCGTCTTCATGTATCCGAAGTTCCTGGAAAGTTATCGATGCTTCTATCCGCTGTCTGTTGTCGCCGAGCCTTGTATTATCTGATTTCATCGCGTGACTCGAATGTTGTAGAACTTTGTGGAAGGCATGCGGGTCCCAAAGATTAGTCTGGAACATTCGACGACTGTTGTATAAAAGCCGACGCGCTTGACCCGCCGATCAGATTTTCGACGATCGCCGACCGTGTTCGCCGCTGTCGTTGTGCTATGAGTGTAGCCTGTTTTTGTGGGCACAGGTTCGCCCAATAAAAGTTAGTTTTGTTCTTCACAGTATTGCTACTGTGTTCTTGAACGTCACCACCACGTGACAATATAGTACCTGAATTGTGAGCGCCAGGACGAGAGTTCGAATCATATTTTTGGGCAATTTTTTTTTTGAGCTCGGTAATTTTTTTTATCTCGGTCATCATAATCATCAGCCTGGTTACGCCCACTGCAGGGCAAAGGCCTCTCCCATACTTCTCCAACAACCCCGGTCATGTACTAATTGTGGCCATGTTGTCCCTGCAAACTTCTTAATCTCATCCGCCCACCTAACTTTCTGCCGCCCCCTGCGACGCTTCCCTTCCCTTGGAATCCAGTCCATAACCCTTAATGACCATCAGTTATCGTCCCTCCTCATTACATGTCCTGCCCATGCCCATTTATATTTCATGATTTCAACTAGGATGTCATTAACTCGCGTTTGTTCCCTCACCCAATCTGCTCTTTTCTTATCCCTTAACGTTACACCCATCATTCTTTGCATAGCTCGCTGAGTCGTCCTCAATTTAAGCAGAACCCTTTTCGTAAGCCTCCAGGTTTCTGTACCGTAGGTGAGTACTGGTAAGACACAGCTATTATACACTTTTCTCTTGAGGGATAATGGCAACCTGCTGTTCATGATCTGAGAATGCCCACCAAACGCACCCCAGCCCATTCTTATTATTCTGATTATTTCCGTCTCATGATGCGGATCCGCCGTCACTAACTGCCCTGAGTAGATGTATTCCCTTACCACTTCCAGTGCCTCGCTACCTATTGTAAATTGCTATTCTCTTCCGAGACTGTTAAACCTTACTTTAGTTTTCTGCAGATTAATTTTTAGACCCACTCTTCTGCTTTGCCTCTACAGGTCAATGAGCATGCATTGCAATTGGTCCCATGAGTTATTAAGCAAGGCAATATCATCAGCGAATCGCAAGTTACTAAGGTATTCTCCATTAACTTTTATCCCCAATTCTTTCCAATCCAGGTCTCTGAATACCTCCTGTAAACACCCTGTGAATAGCATTGGAGAGACCGTATCTTTCTGCCTGACGCCTTTCTTTATTGGGATATTGTTGCTTTCTTTATGGAGGACTACGGTGGCTGTCGAGCCGCTATAGATATCTGTCAGTATTTTTACATACGGCTCGTCTACACCCTGATTCCGTAATGCCTCCATGACTGCAGAGGTTTCGACAGAATCAAACGCTTTCTTATAATCAATGAAAGCTATATATAAGGGTTGGTTATATTCCGCACATTTTTCTATCACCTGATTGATAGTGTGAATATGGTCTATTGTTGAGTAGCCTTTACGGAATCCTGCCTGGTCTTTCGCTTGACAGAAGTCTAAGGTGTTCCTGATTCTATTTGCGATTACCTTAGTAAATAGTTTGTAGTAAGCTGATCGGTCTATAATTTTTTAAGTCTTTGGCGTCCCCTTTCTTATGGATTAGGATTATGTTAGCGCTCTTCCAAGATTCCGGTACGCTCGAGGTCATGAGGCATTGCGTATACAGGGTGGCCAGTTTCTGTAGAAGAATCTGCCCACCATGCTTCAACAAATCTGCTGTTACCTGATCCTCCCCAGCTTCCTTCCTCCTTTGCATAGCTCCCAAGGCTTTCGTGACTTTTTCGGGCGTTACTTGTGGGATTTCGGATTCCTCTAGAATATTCTCTCTTCTATTATCGTCGTGGGTGCCACTGGTACTGTATAAATGTCTATAGAACTCCTCAGCCACTTGAACTATCTCATCCATATTAGTAATGATATTGCCGGCTTTGTCTCTTAACGCATACATCTGATTCTTGCCAATTTCTAATTTATTCTTCACTGCTTTTAGGCTTCCTCCGTTCCTGAGAGCATGTTCAATTCTATCCATATTTTACTTCCTTATGTCAGCTGTCTTACGCTTGTTGATTAACTTCGAAAGTTCTGCCAGTTCTATTCTAGCTGTAGGGTTAGAGGCTTTCATACATTGGCGTTTGTTGATCAGATCTTTCGTCTCCTGCTATAGCTTACTGATATCCTGTCTAACGGAGTTACCCCCGACTTCTTTGCACACTCCTTAATGATGCCCACAGGGTTGTCGTTCATTGCTTCAACACTAAGGTCCTCTTCCTGAGTTAAAGCCGAGTACCTGTTCTGTAGCTTGATCTGGAATTCCTCTATTTTCCCTCTAACTCACTGATTCGCTTTTTATGTGCCAGTTTCTTCCGTTCCCTCCTCAGGTCTAGGCTAATTCGCGTTCTTACCATCCTATGGTCACTGCAGCGCACCTTGCTGAGCACGTCCACATCTTGTATGATGCCAGGGTTAGCGCAGAGTATGAAGTCTATTTCATTTCTAGTCTCGCCGTTCGGGCTCCTCCACGTCCACTTTCGGCTATCCCGCTTGCGGAAGAAGGTATTCATTATCCGCATATTATTCTGTTCCGCAAACTCTACTAATAACTCTCCCCTGCTATTCCTAGTGCCTATGCCATATTCCCCCACTGCCTTGTCTCCAGCCTGCTTCTTGCCTACCTTGGCATTGAAGTCGCCCGCCACTATAGTGTATTTTGTTTTCACTCTACCCATCACCGATTGCACGTCTTCATAGAAGCTTTCGACGTCCCGGTCATCATGACTGGATGTAGAGGCGTAGACCTGTACAACCTTCATTTTGTACCTCTTATTAAGTTTCACAACAAAACCTTCCACCCTGTCGTTAATGCTATAGAATTCCTGTATGTTACCAACTATATTCTTATTAATTAGGAATCCGACTCCTAGTTCTCGTCTCTCCGCTAAGCCTCGGTAGACCAGGACGTGCCCGCTTTTTAGCACTGTATATGCTTCTTTTGGCCTGCTAACTTCACTGAGCCCTATTATATCCCATTTACTGCCCTCTAATTCCTCCAATAGCACTGCTAGACTCACCTCACTAGATAAAGTTCTAGTGTTAAACGTTGCCAGGCTCATTTCATGCCACGTTTATCACGGTATAAATGCCTAATTTCATTATATTCCACCTTTGCGGAGCATCGGAAAGAATGACCGTTACTCCCTTGAGGAGCATCGGAAGAGGGCAACTGCTAGTCCTCGAAGGAGTAACCGCATGGGAAGTAGCATTCATCCCCTTACACTTCCCTCTGAGGGGAGGAATGTTGTGGCAGATCAGTTCCTTCCCTAAAGGAGTAACCTCAATACCCCATTTCGTCCTTTTCTTCTTAGCCTTTTAAGGGTCGATTTTTCTCGCCATATGCGACCATGCAGGTTCATTTTTTTTATTCCAGATTGCAGTTCTTCTTAGTCACCTATTTCGAAAAAAATTTACCGTAATTTTTCTAGGGTGACCGCTAAGTGAGAAATATCTTGCCTTGGTAGATATGCACTCTTCATTCATGAATAACAACAATAAAAAAGGAAATAAACTTATTAGAATGAAAAAGTTGATGCCTTGTTATACACATAGTTCAAGGCTTCGAAAATGCGCACAAGAGATTATTTCGCATGTCACAAATGTTCCTGCTCTTACACAAATATGTACGTCCATAGCGTAATCAAACTGCGTAGGTGCGCGCACTCTAGAAAACTGCGTGGTTGTGTGCCCGTCAAAAAAGCAACACGTGTGAGAAACTTTCGCTAATCAACATCTTATCGCCAACCAGAAGCAATTAATTTTCGCGAGTCTCCAAAAAAAAAGAAAAGAAACAGAAACATGCACGGCGGCATCCATCCTAATCGCACCCTTGTGAGCACTAAATGAGCGAGAAACAAGCAGTCGCCCTTTGAGCGATTAGTAACGAGTAATGTCTTTCGTACAAGTAAGAATCCGACCGGATCATTGGCGCAGCCGCACTACTTCTGAGCCTTTCCTAAAATATTTGATATCACCACTAGCAATTTAGAACGTCTCGCGCAAACAATACACTAATCACAGACGCGAATGAAGTAGAATATAGATAGTAAACGCGATATACCTGTGTAACGCTTCGTATTAAAAAGGACAGCTAGCCCAGATGCCACCTCTTACTCGTTCACGTGTCCGGGTTCATACCATTTTTTTTTGTTAGCAGTACCGACACGGCAACTCTGGCAAAGCTTATGTCCGGCGCGCGCGCCCTTATGAAAATGAACCATGAGTTTCTGTAGAGAACGTTATGTGTTCCTAGTGTGACATCAGATATTCATAAGAAATGCACCGTCTAATGTTTTTTGGCATCACAAGTACGTCAGAGACTCAAATGACAATGCACATTATGATTTCTGATGAGAAGAGTATACAGCTTTTTTGTGTTATTTGTAATGTCCAAGTACATCATATATGAATGTGTACGATGCCAAGTCGTGAAAAATTCCTTGTAATGCGATAGCATTAAATGGCTCATGTGGCGGAAAATCCGGCATTGTCGGTTATGAGCAATGATGTACAAAGAGGTTACAAACTCTCAACCTTTCATGGGAGTCGAACCCACTACCTATGCTGGTAATTTAGGCTTCGAACACACGACCTTTGGTGTTGATTAAGGCACAGTTAATTAAGACAGTTATTTAAGATATAGCTAATTATTACACTCGAACTCACGACCCTTCGTGGGAGTCGGACCCTTCACCTTTGGTGTTAATGAAGGCGATGTTTTTTAAGGAGCATTTAATTATAATATAGTTAATTAAGGCACTCGAACCCACGACCTTTGGTGTTAATGAAGGCGATGCTAATTAAGGCACAGTTAATTACGATATAGCAATTAGGTCACTCTAACCCATCACCTTGGCTTGGAATTGAACACACGACCTTTGTTGTTCATGAAGGCGATGCTAATTAAGGTACTGTTAATTAACATACAGGGAAGTAAGACACTCGGACCCACGACCTTTGTTGACAAATGACATGTTAATTAAGGCACATTTAATTAATATATAGTTAAAGCACTTGAACCCATGATCTTGTGTGGGAGTCGTGTCCACGAACATTGGTGTTAATGAAGGCGGTATTAATTAATCCACAATTAATTAAGATACACTTAAAGCACTCGGACCCATGACTATAGGTGGGAGTCGTACCTTTGATCACTGGTGTTAATGAATACGCTGTTAATTAAGGTACCATATTAATTACCCAATTAGCTAATTAGTCAATTAATGCACTCGGACCCTTGGCCTTTGGTGGGAGTGGTTCAGATTCATCGTTGGGGCAATCTCAGAGGCAAAAATGAAGAAAGCGATATAACACAGCCGGAGCGCCGAGTACTCTGGAAACGATTCCGATTTATCAGGGCTAGGCAAAAACAGCGACGTCATTTTCTTTTCTTTTTAAAGAGCACTGTGAGTTCGTGTTACTCCGTTTTCACATTTGGTGAACAGTGCAAACATACAGCGTATGCCTTGTTCTGCGTAATTTGATTTCTCGGCTGTGTCACTTGTCTTTAAGTGGCAACCGAGAATTGTGCAGATTGACATGATAATGGCAAGGAAAACTGCGCGTAAGCGGCAGTGTCTATTTGCTGGAACGCACTGTAGTACTTGGTTGCACGCACATAGTACGCCAGCGCACATTCCTGGCACAAAGCACATAGGACAAATGCACGCCGCCGAGACATGTGGGTTTTTCGAGGAATCTTCGTGGGTAAAACGATCAACACAGAAGGCACGAGCGACAGGAGCGCAACCCGCGCACATTAAACACACCGACACGAAAGGAAGTACGAACGACAGGGGTGTAAGCTGCGCCACACGAGCAGATTTGATGCTTTGCGTCTGACAATGTTGCAACGGGCACTGAAACATCGCAAACTGCACATGTGTTCCTCGGAAAACGCGTCAACGATGTCTGAGGCTATACAGTGGATGTTAACGACAGCAGGAAGTTATTTAAAATGAAGTGACCGCGCAGGTGGCACGGGCAGGAACGAAATGCGTAATTCACGGGCTTTAAGAGAGGTAACCGAAGTGCAAATCGTTCGAATAACGCCACAGCGGCGGCTTTCTATAGGGATAACATTTTCTGATCTCGAAGGCTATGTTTTTGCTGGCTGCAGATAGCAGAAGCAACTGAAAATTGAAAATGCGTCATATAATGTCCTTCTATGTTAAGCTATAGCTTACAATATAGACTTATCTGTGGTTCTGTTTGTCTTGCAACAGCTATGTGCAGTTAGGCAGCCGCACAAGTCCTCAGATGACGCTGGCCGAGGCATTGCCTGGCCCCATGCGACATGTTGGTGGCGCCACCCACCGCCCCGTTTCAAAAGCGACGCTCATAGCATCCCTCCAATTAGTCTGCTGAATGCTGCCGCTTTGTTTACAACAACTCCATAGGATAAAGAACGAATTTTAGAGAAGGGAAACTCTACCTTCCACAGTGGTTCGAAAATAACACGGAGGAAGGAAACTAAGGAGAGGCCCTACCCCCTCCGCGCGCTAGGAGAAAAGTGTGACGGAAATGACGTAGTAGGTTCTCATTTTTTTGCTGCTTTTTTATTTTTTCTCCTGTATGGCCACGCCTTTTGGGACACAATGGCGGCGTTGTTATGGTTTTTGAGCGCTCACACGTGTTGCTCTGGTAGGTTTCGGGCCGTGGCAAAGGCGCTGAGTGGGCGGGTTTGCATTAGTCACCGTGTCTTGTTGCGCTGTGTTACCTGCACCGTGCTCTGCCAGATGTTGCGCGAGCGCGCGCGCTCCGCGCGCGACACCACGCGCAGCGCGGCGTGGTTTCGCGAAAAATGTAAACAAGCGAGGAGGGTGGCCCATAAGGCGGAGCATCGCCATGAGCAACGCCAAATTCCGGCTTCACTTTTGCTTCACAAAGAGTGACGTCAGGGCCTCTCCTTAGTTTCCTTCCTCCGTGGAAAATAAGAAGCGGCAGCGCGCGGAACTTAGGGCGGGGCCCGACAGATGGCGCTGCTTAAACAGCAAGTGGAAATGCCTTTTGTTTTTTTAGTGCAATATCCTATATGGCCGCTTTATTCCGGTGGCGTACGGTGGGCAGCTGGGTACGCGCCGTGCTCGCCTTGCTGGCTTTGCGGCATGCCTCAGCTGCAGCGTTTTAATGGCCAGGAGACTAAAGAACCTCTACTGACGCCCATGCGAACAAGCCACAAGTGAGTGAACAGGACGTGCGACTTTATTGGCAGAAGAAAAGCAGTGCACCTTCTCTTACAACAGCAGAAATAAAATATCCATTTCGAGATACGCTGAAGCCGTTAACGCGAGCTCGTAAACTGCTCACTTTCGTCGTCGCACATGGCGATATGGTAACGAGCGACAATCAGTAGCGCAAGCAAATTGGGCAGTGCACCACCTGTTTGCATGGACAGTCGCCGTAACTTGCATTGCGAAGCAATCGGGTGACGCAAGGCATCTACTGGCGCAACCAACACAGTGACGTGGACTAGTCGCCATTTTAGCGTTGCCTCATTTCCAACTGCACGTTTCTTTTTGTTTATTCGGGGGCCACTAATGTGTAACTCATACTTGGTGGCCCACATTCTCAATATGGGCCACATCACGGCCAATGAAGGCCCAAAAGCATAATTTGCCTGCGGCTGCAGCAGGAAAGGTCACAAGGGGAGAACACCAATTACGGTGCATGTAAATTGGGAGTCTTTGTCGCTGTGTGGACTGCAGGAGCAGACGGTTACCTCGAGAGACTATTGCCCATGCAGCTGACCAGGTCGCCAAATCGAAGAAACATAACACGGCGACCATTATCAAATTAGACTCTGCATTCAATCACCGCATAAGGTTCAGACAATGCACTGTACACTGGTTAAGATCCACATGACAACAGTGGGCATTCACGCAATACAGGTCGCTTACAGCACATTCAGCTATCCGACTTCAGGCACAGTGCTTGCCTACGTCGCACATGGCGGTATAGTAACAAGTGACAACCAGCACCGCAGGCAGATTGGACAGTCCACCATCTGTTTGCATTGACAGTCGCCGTAAGTTGCACTGCGAATCAATCGGGTGACGCAGGCACCTGCTGCCATAGCCAACACAGCGACATGAATTCTAGCGTTACCTCCTTTCCTATCTGCACGTTTCTTTTTGTTCTTTCGGTGGCCGCCAATGTGTCGCTCACACTTGGTGCCCCACCTGCTCTCAATATGGACATGGTCCGTTTTGTTGGAATCACCATTTTGCAGGCCTTTCCACCCATGTGGATATCATACATTTCAAACCATGTAATCATGTATGATAGTCCCCGTTTACGCCAAATTGCAGCCAAAGAAGGCCACAAGCACACTTTACCCACGGCTGCAGCAGGAAAGGACAAACAAGGAGCACCAATCGCAGTACATGTAAACAGGGAGCTTGTGTCGCTATGCGGATTGCAGGAGCAGGTGCTTACCTGGAGAGGCCGTTGGCTAATGCAACTGACCAGGCCGCCACATCCGAGAAATGTAACACGGCAACCATGACCAAGTGGGACAACATTGAAACAAGACTCTGCAATCAAATTACTTCAGCACACTCTAACATAATGCTCAATCTATACACTGGCACTATATATTGGCTACGATCCACATGACAACAGTGAGCATACACGCACACAGGTGGCTTGCTGCACATTCAACCGTCCGACTGCAGCCATAATGCTTGCCTTCGTCGAACATTTAGACTGGTAACATACAACAACCAGCAGCGCAAGCAGATTGGACAGTGTGTCCCACGTGTGTGCGCCGACAGTCGCCGTTGAAGATGAGCAACTTGCATTGCGAAGTAATCGGGTGACGCAAGCATCTGGTGCCGCAGCCAACCCAGCGACATGGAGTGCCCGGCATTTTATCGTTACCGCCTTTCCAACCGGCATGTCTCTTTTTATTCTTTTGCATGCTACTAATGTGTAACTCACATTTGGTGCCCCACATTCTCTAAATATGGGCATGGTAGGTTTTGTGGGAAGGTTTTGTGTGCCCCACATTCTCTAAATATGGGCATGGTAGGTTTTGTGGACATCACCATTTTGCAGCCACTTTTGCAGACCTCTCCACAAATGCGGATATCAACTTCATACACTTAGAACCATGTAATCATGTATGAGGTCTCCGTTGACGCCAAATTATGGAAGGCCACAATCAAAATTTGCACACGGCAACAGCAGGAAAGGACGGAACGGGGAGCACCAACTACGGTGCGTGTAAATTCGCAGTCTATGTCACTGTGCGGACTGTAGGAGCAGGTGCTTGCCTTGAAAGACTGTTTCCCAATGCAACTGACCAGGCTCCCACATATGAGAAACGTAACACGGTGACAAGTACCAAGTCGCACAGCAGCGAAACCAGATTCTGCAATCAATCACTTCAATGTAGCTTGCACAAAAACACAGGCTGTCGAGCAAGAATAGCAATCCTGAATGAGAATAGGAATTCAATATGGAAATGAGAAAACTTGCATTCAAGAAAGAAGCCACTCTACCTTGCAAGCACTGAAAGCCAAAACGATTGGGAAAATTTAAATGCCACATAGCACACACATGCCAATGCCGCATCAGTTATTTCAGGAGAGGAATTGCACATGGCAACATACACTAGAAAATACTGCTACAGATATGTTTGCTTCTAGACAGTGACTGGTATTACATATGTGCAAAGAATCGGTTGACCTTTAATGTTTGGATGAGGAAGAGGAATGATCTCTAACAAAAATGTGGAATGAAAAAGCTTGCATTCATCGAAAATATTATACTTGGCACGAATTGGCAAGGCCAGGAAGCTCACTAAGGAAGGTGTGAAGAAGTGTTCACAAAGTACCGAGCGCAAGAGCAGACGACATTGCGGCCGGCCTCAACAAGAGGAAAAGAAAGACGAGGGAGGCTCGTGGAGCGCATGAAAAGGGGCTCGCGCAACGGGGATCGTTGGAACGCCGGCACGACTAGGGCCGCCGGGCCTACGGAACCCACATCTACCGGTGAGGTTCACCTGACCGAGCGTCCGTCTTCGGGACAGGGAACGCCTCGGGTCGTTGCACGGCACGAGACCCCAGAACGGCCTGCTGCAGCCTCGAACCCGTATCTACGCGCGAGGTTTGGGAGAGCGAGCGTCCGTCGTCGAGACGAGGAGCGCCTCGGGTCGTTGCCTTGCACGAGGCCTCAGGTCGGCCTGCCGGCATCGTGGAACCCGCTTCTACGCGCGAGGTTCGGGTGGCCGGGCGACCGAGTGGCCTGTTCTCGTCTACGGAGCTGTGGGCCGTCCACCTTTTCCTGCCCCGTGCTGCTGCGTCTGCTATTCCACGCCGGTCATCACTCTACGAGCGAGTGTTCCACCTCAAGGACTCTACGTCTCACCACACTCCGGACTTAACCGCAACCTCGTGAGACTATATTTTTCCTATTTGCGAACAACCTTGTATGTGTGGGTCTAGTTTAAGATGTTCTTCGTGTTTACATGCCCCGTCTAATATAATTGTCGTGTGTTTGCTCATCATGCACCGTCTCCTCCATCTTCCTCCCGTCACACGCTTTGCAACGTGACGATCCTAACAACATCACATATCTGGCGTCCGCGACAGGACTGCTCTTACGCTATAGAGAAGAGCAGCACATTGCATATGCGTGTCTGACGGGTGAGGATGGAGACAGACAAGCTTACGGCAATTGGAAAAGAACTGGGGTTGACTGGCCAGGCACTAAAACAATGGGTAGACGAAGAGCGCGCACGCGAAAGGGAAGCGCGTGAAGCACGTCTGGCTGAACGCAATGCAGCAAAAGAAGCTGATGCCGAAGCGCTAGCTAGATTAAAGGCAGAAAGGGAAGTCCTCGAGCTCAAGTTAAAGTTGAGGGAGTTAGATGCGACAGAGGGTAGCGTGACTGCTGGGCAGCTTACAGAGAGTGTGCACGCAAATGCTACCGAGAGCTACCAAAGTCCTCACAAACTAATTCCACCATTTAATGAAGAACGCGATGAGTTGGATGCATACATTCAACGATTTGAGCGCGTCGCAACGAGCCAGGGCTGGCCACAAGACAAATGGGCCCTATCGCTAAGCCTCTGTTTGACAGGAGTAGCTCTGAGTGTTGTCGGCAGAATGGCACCGGATCATGCCATGGACTATGCGACACTAAAACAGACGCTTTTGCAACGCTTCAGGTTCACGGAGGAAGGCTACCGAAGGAAGTTTCGGTCGGCGAAACCCGATAATTCCGAAACTGGTAGACAGTTTGCCGGTCGTCTACTGGGATATTTCGATCACTGGCAAGAAATGGCCAATACGGACCGGACATACGATGCTCTGCGGGACAAGATTGTCTCAGAACAGTTTCTGATGACTTGCCATGAGAAACTGGCAGTCTTTTTGAGAGAAAGGAACTGTCAGGGACTTGACAAACTAGCGGAAGCTACTGATCATTACCTGGAGGCGCAAGGGTTAGTCAACCTTGGCAAAGGTAAAAACGAGAGAGAACATACCAAGCCACCAGGTCAAGCTCGAACTCCTGAGCGACAAGAAGAGAAGGAAAGACCACGCTGCTTTCTTTGTGGTAAACGCGGTCACAGAGCTGCTGATTGCTGGACCAATACGAAGGGTACAAATACAAATACGTCTGTCTGTGGAAAGTGCCGCCGCACTGGGCACAAGACAGGTGACTGCCCCAGAAAACCCAACAGTACTGAGAAGGCTTCGTGCTCGATGCAACAAGTAGACATGTCCAAGGCAGTAAACGAAGAGACACAGACCTTGCGTCGAGTTCCCAGAAGTTTGGAATGCGGGAGAACGCAAACGTACAAACGAGATGAAAAGTCTATGCCTACTGCCGAAGGTGTGCTTGAAGGACATCCCGCTACTGTCATGAGAGATACAGGATGTGACTCTATTATTGTCAAAAGGTCCTTCGTACCAGACAGTAAGCTGACAGGAAAAATTTCCTCGATCTGTCTTCTGGATAGAAGATTGTTGAAGCTACCTGAAGCAACCGTGGAGATCGCGTCACCGTTCTTCAAAGGCAAGACTAGAGTTTTATGCATGGACGATCCCTTATATGATGTTGTCCTGGGAAATGTGAAAGGCGTACGAAATGCCTCCAATCCTGATAATGAATGGAAAAGACATCTTTATACACCAAGCGCTGCGGATGAATCACTTAGAGCAGAATGTGGAAACTGTTCTACCAATGAATCCACCTCTGCTGACATTTTATCATCGGCTGTTAGTGAAACAAGGCGCAAGTCGGAAGTGGCAGCGACAACCAGACAGACAAGATCAGGTTCGCATTCGTTACGAGTACCGGCTATAAACCCCCTAGACATCAGCCCAATCGACTTGAGAACCAGGCAAAGGGAGGACAGCAGTCTGCGTAAGTGCTTTGAAGCAGTGGACAGAGAGATGAAGACTAGGTTTGCCGACGTCCAATTCTTTGTAAAGGAGGGAATTCTTTACCGAAAGTACACACTGCGGTCAAAGAAACAAATGGAACAGCTTGTCGTGCCCAGAAGCCTTCGTCATTTTGTGATGAAGATGGCTCACGAAGGGATCCTTGCCGGACATCAAGGAATAAAGCGAACCACAGACCGTGTGAGCGAAGAGTTCTACTGGCCTGGATTCCAATCAGACATCACGCGATTTGTTAAATCGTGCGATACGTGCCAGAGGACTTTTCCCAAACATTTAATAGGTCGAGTACCATTGGGAAATACACCCGTCATTGATACCCCGTTTAAGAGAGTTGCCATTGACATTGTGGGACCATTAACTCCCATGTCAGAGAAAGGGAATAAGTACGTGCTGACAATGGTCGATATGGCAACGCGGTATCCTGACGCTGTGTCACTGCCTAGCATTGAAACAGAAAAAATAGCTGAGGCACTTCTAGAGATGTTCTCTCGTGTGGGAGTCCCACAGGAGATAATCAGTGACAGAGGCACATCATTCTCGTCACGCCTGATGAAGGAGCTAAGCCGTCTTCTCTCTTTTACGCAGTTGCCAACAACTCCATATCATCCGATGGCAAATGGCCTTGTGGAGAGGTTCAACGGCACCCTTAAACAAATGATAAGACGAATGTGTCAAGAGAGCCCGAAAAAATGGGACCGGTACTTGGCACCATTGCTTTTTGCTTATCGCGAAGTCCCTCAGTCAAGCCTGGGTTTTTCACCCTTCGACTTGTTGTATGGCCGTTATGTCAGAGGACCCATGGCGATATTGAAAGAATTATGGACAGGTGATCATATTGATGATGACGCAAAAACCTCATACGGGTATGTAGTCGAGCTACGGAAGCGTCTTGAAGACACTTGTCGTTTAGCCAAGGAGGAGCTTCAAAAAGCAAAACTTTTACAGAAGAAACACTACGACCGGAAGGCCAGACCACGTCATTTAGCTGTTGGAGACAAGGTTTTGCTACTGCTACCTTCGGACAACAACAAATTGATTCTTACGTGGAAAGGGCCATTCACTGTACTTGAGAGGAGAAATGACGTCGATTACGTTATTGACCTCGGGACAAGGACGACACTGTTCCATATAAATCTACTCAAAAAGTATGAGGAACGGCCACCTATATCACCGCCATTACCGGAAGCGTCAGCTGCTTGTCACACTGATGATACCGAAAATGACGATCTACCATGTGTACCATTTCAAGGAAAAGAATCGGTGGCCGACGTGAGTCTATCGGGATCGCTCTCTCCTGACCAGCGCGCTCAAGTCACGGGTCTACTGAGTATATACGAGAATGTATTCACCGAGGTTCCCGGCAAGACACATCTCGTCCAGTGTAAGCTGAAACTTACCACGAATACACCCGTAAACATGCGGCCCTATCCAATACCATTTGCTACCCAAGAAGCGGTACAAAAAGAAATTGGAGAAATGCTACGACAAGGCATCATAGAACCATCTGAGTCCGCCTACCAATCACCTATAGTTATCGTGAAGAAAAGAGACGGGACGATGCGTCTATGCATTGATTTCAGGCAACTCAACAAGATACTGGTCAATGACAACGAGCCTATACCTCGGGTGGATATTATCTTTGGGAGACTGGGGAACGCACAGTATTTTTCAAAGTTTGACTTTTCTAAGGGTTACTGGCAGGTGCCCATGGATGAAGAGTCGAAACCAATGACAGCTTTGGCTACGGCATCAGGCCTATATCAGTTCCGCTTCATGCCGTTTGGCATTAAAACAGCACCAGCTGTTTTCAACCGCCTCATGAGAAAAGTAGTAGCAGACATACCACATATTTACTACTACTTCGATGACGTGCTCATTGCCACTGAAACGTGGGACGAACACGTGGGTACAATTGAGTCATTTCTACAACGAGTGAGAGAATCTGGGTTGACAATTCGTCCAACAAAAAGTGAAATTGGTCAAAGATCAGTGAAATTCCTCGGCCACCTTGTTGGAAACGGTGTCATGCAACCGCAGGTCGAAACACTAGACAAAATACAGGCTGCGAAGCGTCCGCAGACGAAAAAAGAAGTACGCTCGTTTCTCGGACTTACGGGGTATTACCGAGACTTCGTCCACAATTATTCCGAAGTAACCTACCCGCTCACTGAACTGACCAAGAAAAGAGGCCCTAATAAAGTAGTTTGGGGAGAACGTGAACAGAAAGCCTTTGATGAACTCAAGATCCTCCTGTCTACACCACCTATATTGAGAGCACCAGATTTTTCCAAGCCTTTCGTACTCCGCACCGACGCATCATCAACAAGTATAGGTGCCATACTTATGCAGCGCCATGAAGGAATTCTGAACCCGGTGTCATATGCAAGCCGCCGACTACAACCACGAGAAATTGCATATTCAACAGTTGAGCGAGAAGCCCTAGCTCTTACGTGGGCCGTCCAAAAGTTCCACATCTACTTTTTTGGACGCACGTTTATATTACAGAGCGACCATAAGCCCCTTGTTTACATCAAGTCGGCCAAGCACATCAACAGCCGTGTTTTACGTTGGAGCCTCATACTTATGGAGTATGACTTCTCGGTTGAGTATATTAAAGGCAGCGAGAATGTAGGCGCAGACTATATGAGCCGGTTGCCAAGCACATAAAAGAGTGTGTCTGCGGAAACATGGTATTTCAAAAGCACGAACGTTAAACCGGTGTGACTTTAATGTCGAACAACAAACATTTCCTGGCATGTTAGTTTCGTGGATTTTTTTTTTTTTTACCCTCTATCGTGGTGTTGTGTCTTGTTAATGTAGTCATCATGCCGAGTGTGCGGTGCTCGAAACTCTAGTGTTGTAGTAATTTTTATGTGTACTCTTACATACCGAGTGTGCGGTGCTCGGAACTGTAGCACTGTGGTAATTTTTATGTGTACTCATACGTACCGAGTGTGCGGTGCTCGGAACTGCGGTGCAGTGCACGGTTATACTCTTGTGGTGCGTGTGTGCTACGGTGGACCAGCAGATATCGAGTACCCTTAAGTTCTTTGAACGAAAGAACTTTCTTAAGTAGGGGGTGATTGTGAAGAAGTGTTCACAAAGTACCGAGCGCAAGAGCAGACGACATTGCGGCCGGCCTCAACAAGAGGAAAAGAAAGACGAGGGAGGCTCGTGGAGCGCATGAAAAGGGGCTCGCGCAACGGGGATCGTTGGAACGCCGGCACGACTAGGGCCGCCGGGCCTACGGAACCCACATCTACCGGTGAGGTTCACATGACCGAGCGTCCGTCTTCGGGACAGGGAACGCCTCGGGTCGTTGCACGGCACGAGACCCCAGAACGGCCTGCTGCAGCCTCGAACCCGTATCTACGCGCGAGGTTTGGGAGAGCGAGCGTCCGTCGTCGAGACGAGGAGCGCCTCGGGTCGTTGCCTTGCACGAGGCCTCAGGTCGGCCTGCCGGCATCGTGGAACCCGCTTCTACGCGCGAGGTTCGGGTGGCCGGGCGACCGAGTGGCCTGTTCTCGTCTACGGAGCTGTGGGCCGTCCACCTTTTCCTGCCCCGTGCTGCTGCGTCTGCTATTCCACGCCGGTCATCACTCTACGAGCGAGTGTTCCACCTCAAGGACTCTACGTCTCACCACACTCCGGACTTAACCGCAACCTCGTGAGACTATATTTTTCCTATTTGCGAACAACCTTGTATGTGTGGGTCTAGTTTAAGATGTTCTTCGTGTTTACATGCCCCGTCTAATATAATTGTCGTGTGTTTGCTCATCATGCACCGTCTCCTCCATCTTCCTCCCGTCACACGCTTTGCAACGTGACGATCCTAACAACATCACAGAAGGGCAAGCTGACGGAACACTCTTGGCCAGCGTCATCTGTGCTTGTTCAGAGGTTGCAGGTACATCTGACGACGCAGAATTTTTGTTGTTGAGGTACCTGGATGACTCGGCCAATATCCGAGCTGGTGGAATGATGGCGGAGGCTCTTTTCACTCTTGAAACAGTCGTCCGTAGACTTAATACCTCATCCAAATAATTCTGGAATGGCTTCTTTGTTCATGGTCTTGCGAATTCGGCTCCAGCCCCTTCCAGTTTGTATAGATGGGGGCTCCCGTGATGACCAAGGTGTACTTGGCACAGACTCTGTTGGGGCAGAACAGTGGCACATGAGATACAGCGGAGATTATCCAAACTCATGTAGTGTTTTCTTTTATGTTTGAACCAATTATGCTGAACTGTAAATAAGAACAAACATTCATATCATCTGCTAGAAACAAATGACATGTATTTCAACACTAGCAAGCCAATAGAGCATATATTAAGGATATTTATTTCTGAACCAGGTGTAGTTTATCTTGTAGTAGCAGCCAAGCCCACACAATGACCTTGTTGTGGCAGGCAGCAGCTTCTGTTTAGTGCATGGAGTGTGTCGCTTTATACTAGTGCCGTCCTCATTACTGCATGTCTGGAACAGAAATTTTGACGGCATCAGAAATTGAATAAGCGCAATCTTGCAATATAAAATGCAAAACGGTGCGACATATACATTGTAATGGTTTGTGACTACAGAACACATGCAAATGTACACTGTTTGTTCTAGGGTGCTTAAACAGCATGGTAAATAATATAAATAATGTTACTCTCCGTAAAATTTATGTCTGCCTAACTACAATGCATGTCAACAGCTTAAGTATTATTAAGATCACAAATGAGAACATTTGTGCGCTCGTTTATGCACAAGATGAGATCACACTGCTGGTTTTACAAGCAAATAGATGAAAGACATGAAGCTATTAGAAATGATGCATTCTTTTTGTGCATGAACGTGATGCACCGCTTCACCACTGCAAAATGTCCTGAAGTAACCGAAACTGAACAGCAAGAACATTTGGAACCAACAGGTACAAAATATCGATGAATTATCATGCGTGCAACTGTTTGATACATTAAATTCAGTACATTAGCTTCCGTTTATCAAAGGGTTATTCGGATCTGTGAACAAAAGAAGTTGCCGGAGGACTCAAAAGAAAATATATCGATAAGGCTACTCAGTCACCCATCGCTACGACTACAACGAGATGAAAAATGTGACGCGCGTTCCGATATCGCTTTCTCTTTCGTGAATGTGTGTATAATGATGGCCTCGCAACTGAAAGTTTATTTTAGAAAGAGCAACGGAGGGCCCTGACTGCCCATATGTAATGTAGCATATAGTTCGTTAACTTGCCTCCGCTTGTAAGTTAACGAGACGAATAAATTGCATTGCGATTGAAGCAGCGATGTTAAACGACTCACCGGTATTGCTGTCCCCAGTCGCAGCAGGACCCTGCTCCCATTTCGATGCAGACGTGTTCCACATGGCTCACGGCTGAAATCTAGCTTTCGGGCTTATATCCCAAGTTAAATAACGCCAGATATCGAAGCGCAATAAACTGGTTTTAACACAAAATAACCAACCGATGTACGAACCAAAGAATCCGTACTTGCCGTCAACGCGAACATACCGTTAAAAATTTTAAATCCAGGCCAGAGGACACGTGGGAGGTCGATGATGCTGAGCGATATTTTTCATTTAAAATGGCAAAAAACAACGAAGTTGGTAACAAAGAGTGCAATGTAAATTAGGAATAATAATTTTGTACTCTTTGACATGTAATAAAAACGCTTCGGTTATTGTTAAAGAAAGTTTGTAGGTTAAAATTGCGCTTACTACGGCGCCTCTAGCGGGCGATAATGCGCTCAGTGGGGAACCTTTTAAATTGGTGTACTGTGTTTTTAGCAGCGCCGCGCGGTGGATTTTTTCGCCCTCTGTGGCCATTTGTTGAACTTGAGAGTGTTCGGCACTTGACGACTCGCTCAGGCCTCGTACACTCTCAAGTTCAACAAATGGCCAACGAGGGCGAAAAAATCCACCGCGCGGCGTTGCTAAAGAAACAGGCATAGTATGCCAATTAAAAAGGTTCCCCGTTGAGCGCATTATCTCCCGCTAGAGGCGCAATTTCAACCTACAAACTTTCTTTAACAATAACCGAAGGGTTTTTATCACATGACAAAGAGTACAAAATTATCATTCCTAATTTATATTGTACTCTTTATTACCAAATTTGTTGCTTTTTGCCATTTTAAACGCAAAATAGCGCTCAGCATCATCGACCTCCCACGTGACCTCTGGCCTTGATTTAAAATTTTTAACGGTATGTTCACGTTCACGGCAGGTACGGATTCTTCGGTTCGTACATCGGTTGGTTATGTTGTGCTAAAACCACTTTAATGCGCTTCAAAATCTGCCGTTATTTAACTTGAGGTGTAAGCCCGAAAGGTAGGTTTCAGTAGTGAGCCATGTGGAACACGTCTGCATCGAAATGGGAGCCGGATCCTGCTGCGACTGGGGACAGCAATACCGGTGAGTCGTTTAACATCGCTGTTTCAATCGCTATGTAATTTATTCGTCTCGTTAACTTACAGGCGGAGGCAAGTGAACGAACTAGATAATGCATTACATATGGACGGTCAGGACCCACCGTTGCTGTTTCCGAAATAAACTTTCAGTTGCGAGGCCATCATTATACACACGTTCACGAAAGAGAAAGCGATATCGGAACGCGCGTGAAATTTTTCATCTCGTTGTAGCTGTAGCCATGGGTGACTGAGTAGCCTTATCGATATATTTTTTTTTCGAGTCCGCCGGCAACTTCTTTCGTTCACAGGACCTAATAACCCTTTGATAAACGGAAGCTAATGTACTGAATTTAATGTATCAAACAGTTGCACGCATGATAATTCATCGATATTTTGTACCTGTTGGTTCCAAATGTTCTTGCTGTTCAGTTTGGGTTACTTCAGGACATTTTTGCAGCGGTGAAGCGGTGCATCACGTTCATGCACAAAAAGAATGCATCATTTCTAATAGCTTCATGTCTTTCATCTATTTGCTTGTAAAACCAGCAGTGTGATCTCATCTTGTGCATAAACGAGCGCACAAATGTTCTCATTTGTGATCTTAATAATACTTAAGCGGTTGACATGCATTGTAGTTAGGAAGACATAAATTTTACGGAGAGTAACATTATATATATTATTTACCATGCTGCTTAAGCACCCTAGAACAAACAGTGTACATTTGCATGTGTTCTGTAGTCACAAACCATTACAATGTATATGTCGCACCTTTTTGCATTTTATATTGCAAAATTGCGCTTATTCAATTTCTGATGCCGTCAAAATTTTTGTTCCAGACATGCAGTAAAGAGGACGGCACTAGTATAAAGCGACACACTCCATGCACTAAACAGAAGCTGCTGCCTGCCACAACAAGGTCATTGTGTGGGCTTTGGCTGCTACTACAAGGTAAACTACACCTGGTTCAGAAATAAATATCCTTGATATATGCTGTATTGGCTTGCTAGTGTTGAGATACCTGTCATTTGTTTCTAGCAGATGATATGAATGTTTGTTCATGTTTACAGTTCAGCATAATTGGTTCAAACATAAAAGAAAACACTACATGAGTTTGGATAATCTCTGGTGTATCTCATGTGCCACTGTTCTGCCCCAACAGAGTCTGTGCCAAGTACACCTTGGTCATCACGGGAGCCCCATCTACACCAACTGGAAGGGGCTGGAGCCGAATTCGCAAGACCACGAACAAAGAAGCCATTCCAGAATTATTTGGATGAGGTATTAAGTCTACGGACGACTGTTTCAAGAGTGAAAAGAGCCTCCGCCATCATTCCACCAGCTCGGATATTGGCCGAGTCATCCAGGTACCTCAACAACAAAAATTCTGCGTCGTCAGATGTACTTGCAACCTCTGAACAAGCACAGATGACGCTGGCCAAGAGTGTTCCGTCAGCTTGCCCTTCCTTAGTGAGCTTCCTGGCCTTGCCAATTCGTGCCAAGTATAATTTTTTTCGATGAATGCAAGCTTTTTCATTCCACATTTTTGTTAGAGATCATTCCTCTTCCTCATCCAAACATTAAAGGTCAACCGATTCTTTGCTCATATGTAATACCAGTCACTGTCTAGAAGCAAACATATCTGTAGCAGTATTTTCTAGTGTATGTTGCCACGTGCAATTCCTCTCCTGAAATAACTGATGCGGCATTGGCGTGTCTTGCATTAACTTGTACACTGTGTGCTATGTAGCATTTAACTTTTCTTAATGTTTTTGGCTTTCAGTGCTTGCAAGGTAGAGTGGCTTTTTTCTTGAATTCAAGCTTTCTCATTCCCATATTGAATTCCTAGTCTCATTCAGGATTGCTATTCTTGCTCGACAGCCTGTGTTTTTGTGCAAGCTACATTGAAGTGATTGATTGCAGAATCTGGTTTCGCTGCCGTACGACTTCGTACTTGTCCCCATGTTACGTTTCTCATATGTGGAAGCCTGGTTAGTTGCATTGGGAAACAGTCTTTCAAGGCAAGCACCTGCTCCTACAGTCCGCACAGTGACATAGACTATGAATTTACACGCACCGTGGTTGGTGCTCCCCGTTCCGTCCTTTCCTGCTGCTGCTGTGTGCAAATTTTGCTTGTGGCCTTCCAGAATTTGGCGCCAACGTAGACCTCATACATGATTACATGGTTCTAAGTGTGTGAAGTTGATATCCACATGTGTGGAAAGGCCTGCAAAAGTGGATGCAAAATGGTGATGTCCACAAAACCGACCATGCCCATATTTAGAGAATGTGGGGCACCAAGTGTGAGTTACACACTGGTGGCATGAGAAAGAACAAAAAGAAACATGCAGGTTGGAAAGGCGGAAACGCTAAAATGCCGAGCACTCCATGTCGCTGTGTTGGCTGCAGCAGCATATGCTTGCATCACCCAATTGCTTCGCACTGCAAGTTGCTCATCTTCAACGGCGACTGTCGGTGCAAACACGTGGGACACGCTGTCCAATGTGCTTGCACTGCTGGTTGTTGCTTGTTACCAGACTACCATGTGGGACGAAGGCAAGCACTATGCCTACAGTCGGACGGTTGAATGTGCCGCAAGCCACCCGTGTGGGTGTATGCTCACTGTTGTCATATGGATCGTAGCCAATGTATAAATTGAGCATTATGTTAGAGTGTGCTGAAGTGATTTGATTGCAGAGTCTTGTTTCAATGTTGTCCCACTTGGTCATGGTTGCCGTGTTACATTTCTCGGATGTCGCGGCCTGGTCGGTTGCATTAGCCAACGGCCTCTCGAGGTAAGCACCTGCTCCTGCAGTCCGCACAGCGACACAAACTCCCTGTTTACATGTACTGCGATTGGTGCTCTTTGTTTGTCCTTTCCTGCTGCAGCCGTGGGTAAAGTGTGCTTGTGGCCTTCTTTGGCTGCAATTTGGCGTAAACGGGGACTATCATACATGATTACATGGTTTGAAGTGTATGATATCCACATGGGTGGAAAGGCCTGCAAAATGGTGATTTCAACAAAACGGACCATGTCCATATTGAGAGCAGGTGGGGCACCAAGTGTGAGCGACACATTGGCGGCCACGGAAAGAACAAAAAGAAACGTGCAGGTAGGAAAGGAGGTTACGCTAGAATTCATGTCGCTGTGTTGGCTATGGCAGCAGGTGCCTGCGTCACCCGATTGATTCGCAGTGCAACTTACGGCGACTGTCAATGCAAACAGATGGTGCACTGTCCAATCTGCCTGTGCTGCTGGTTGTCACTTGTTACTAGACCGCCATGTGCGACGTAGGCAAGCACTGTGCCTGAAGTCGGATAGCTGAATTTGCTGTAAGCGACCTGTATTGCGTGAATGCCCACTGTTGTCATGTGGATCTTAGCCTATGTACAGTGTATTGTCTGAACCTTATGCGGTGATTGAATTTGATAATGGTCGACGTGTTATGTTTCTTCGATGTGGCGACCTGGTCATCTGAATGGGCAACAGTCTCCCGAGGTAACCGTCTGCTCCTGCAGTCCACACAGCGACTGCCAATTTACATGAGCCGTATTTGGTGCTCTTCCCTTGTGACCTTTCCTGCTGCAGCCGCGGGCAAATTATGCTTGTGCGCCTTCATCGGCCGTGATGTGGCCCATATTGAGAATGTGGGGCACCAAGTATGAGTTACACATTAGCAGCCCCCGAAGAACAAAAAGAAACGTGCAGGTTGGAAAGGAGGTAACGCTAAAATTCGACTAGGCTATGTCGCTGTATTGGTTGCGGCAGCAGCTGCCTTGCGTCACCCGATTGCTTCGCAATGCAAGTTACGGCGACTGTCGATGCAAACAGGTGGTGCACTGCCCAATTTGCTTGCGCTTTGATTGTCGCTCGTTACCATATCGCCATGTGCGACGACGAAAGTGAGCAGTTTACGAGCTCGCGTTAACGGCTTCAGCGTATCTCGAAATGCAAATTTTATTTCTGCTCTTGTACGAGAAGGTGCACTGCTTTTCTTTTGCCAATAAAGTCGCACGTCCTGTTCACTCACTTGTGGCTTGTTCGTATGGGCGTCAGTAGAGGTTCTTTAGTCTCCTGGCGATTAAAACGCGGCAGCTGAGGCATGCCGCAAAGACAACGAGGCGAGCACGGCGCATACCCAGCGTACGCAACGGGTATAAAGCAGCCATATAGAATGTTGCACTAAAATAAAGGCATTTCCGATTCCTGTTTAAGCAGCGCCATCTGTCGGGCCCCCCGCTAAGTTCCATGCGCTGCCGCTTCTTATTTTCGAACCACTGTGGAAGGTACAGTTTTCCTTCTCTAAAGTTGTTTCTTTATTCTATGACTCGGTCGAGTGTGCGAGCTGCAACGATGTGCTTGTTTGATCGTGTGTTTTGTGTTTGCTGTAATGAAATGTGACTTAGTTCGCGTGCGCATAGGTACCACTGACAGCTTGCGTCTCGCTGCAATCTCGCCGTATGAGTGGCGCGCCAGCCAAATGTGGACCAACGATGTTTGTGCCGCGGGGTGCGTTCCCTTTGTCTCTGGTTGTCGTCCAAAGTTGAGTGGACGTCGCAAAGAAATAATGCATATTAGCGTGCCACTGCTCGTCCACTATGCATCGGCATGTATGCTGAGTGTAACATCGCAGCACCGGCAACTTGGAGGGGGCTTTTCAACCGCGTCGTGCCATTAAAAAGGTGTGTAACCGTGCTTGCTAACTTCACACGTATTGTGCGTGCTTCTCGTGTGGGCATAGAGTGCCTTGCGACCATCGGAAAGGGAGCTCTCACGACAACAGGGAAACCTATGCCGATGCTTGCTGGATGTCAGAGTTTAGTTGCGCAAATTTATTGCCATAATACGGAATTGAAAATCTTGATAAGCGTTTTCTTCCGATGAGAAAGATTAAGTTCGGAAATAATCGTGTTGATCAGGCGCGCTTGTGCGTGAGCTCCCGCTTTTCTGCTGAAGTCGCATGATAACGACTCATCTACCTCTTGACCGATTCTTACTGCAATGACGTTTCCTCGCTTATAAATGATTCGACGTTGTAAATAATCTCTGCTTACAAGGTTTTCGGTTTACAAGCAGTATTAGGGAAAAAAATCCAAGCAATCACAGCGTGCGGATGGCACAGGTTTGTTTTCAAGGGTGTTGCCATAACTTTGACGTAACTAAACGTTGCAGGGGAAAGTTGCTTAAAGTCATGAAAGAAAATCTAGAATTATGTAAACAAACATTCATCTAATGCGCTGCTGCTGCTGCGTGCGTATACGAAAGTTTGCTTTGTTGAAGGGGTCCCTGTTATCGTGACATTCATCAATGACTTCGACTTTGTGTTCTGTTGCCACCCTGCACCAGTGCAGGCATTGTTTTCGTGACTGTTTTTACATGCTCCTTGCATGTGTTCACCATGTGACAGTCTTATTGTGCCACAGATATAAGTTAACACATATTTCTCTTTTTGGTGGCGAAGATATGACCCCTTACAGTGTCCACATAACCCGTGGCCATGGCTGCAGCAGCACGGCGTGTAATCTGGATGGTCATGTCAGGTATGCATTGAGTGTACGTGTTCACAACAGTAGGATCCCGGTATCATTAGTGGATAAGTTTATCGATATTACTTAATGCAGCTTGCTAAATAGGCTAAATATTTATACAGCTTTATTCCACTTGCTGCTTATTTGTGTCTGTAGACATTATGCACACATTATCTTGTTCAGTTAAAACTACACCTCACATGTCCTGACGTTTAGTATTTTTCTCGCCTCAATCGCTTGGCTACAAGATCAATTTTCGCTTATTACACAGTATATCTTATTTTTATTTTGGTTTTATTTGTTTGGAACTGTTTCCTATGCTGTAGCATATATTTCCATATTTTCCGTTGTGCTTATGCTACACATGTGCACTTTTTGTCCATGTAAAAATTTGAAGTGTAGTGTGCCATATGTCACAGGTCTAAGCGCGCATTGTGCATACCATTGTGTAACATTGATATTTACATTTCTTTCTGTCTTGTTCTCAGAATAACTGCCACAGGCAAATACACATTTGATTGATGAGCTCGAATTTCTTGAAATGAAATAGGAAGGCCAGTATACATTGTGCTGCAGTTACTTAAATAGTGAGGTGTTTTCTGGTAAGCTTGCTGAATTTTATCTCACTTTCTTCATATTCTTTGCAAGCTGCCCCCATTCATGCTAGTAGGCATTGTAGCAGTTGTGAGTGTGTCTACTGCAGCAACGTCACAGCTAGTTTGCACACACTACAGGGTGCCAACAGATACCCATCACTGTTCTTGTGCATTTCTGAGAACCAGCCATGTCCGCTCGGCGAAACTTGTAGTGTCAATTTGAATTTGCCGGTCAGTTCATGTAACTTTTCAGGACAAAATTTACGCAGCGAGGGAAAGGAGACCATACAACATGACCTGGGCTAACAACTGACTGTTTAAGTTGTTGGAAGGAATAACAAAAATAGCACTGGATGTGCGCTTGTGTTGTGCACAAGTTAATTTTAGAGGGAAGGCATAAGTTCTAATACAAAGGCATCAAATCGTGATAAATGATGTTTGGATAAAAAAAATTAAGTAAATAGGCACAGACTAATTTATATCCCTTGTAATCTAGAAAGGATGCCTTCATGCCTTGATAATGGGGGCTGGCTCACACTTATTGTTATTTATGTGGTGTGCCTGACTGATTTCTCTTGCTAATTTTCAACCATGGGTGAAAACAGATAAACAATCCTAATCCGGCCTGAAGCCCCATTGCGGATATGTGTGGCCAAGTCTGACGAGCATACTGGTCTTTTGAGTGAAATATGGTGACCTCATAGGTACATATTTAGGCACCAGCCAGTCTGTCCTATGTTCATTTGACCACATGTGAAAGGAATACAGTACACTGCCTCTGACACGTACTGGACAAATTTGGTGCTATCATTAACCAAGCAAGACTCGCTTGCCTCCTTGCCTTTCTCAATTCAGTTGTGAACTGTTGGGCGTATGCTGTCTACTTTATTTTTGCTGGAAATATATGTGCATAGCAGTCCACAAGAGAATTGACAAAGGCACCCAGGCATCGGAGGCTTGCTTAGTTAAAGATACCCAAAATTTTTTTCGTATCTGCCAGGGGTAGTGTAGTCTGTTCTTTCGATCACATGCATATTTGGTCCATTGTATATCGGGCATGCAGACTAGCCGGGGCCTCAGCATGCGCCTAGGAGAGCACCGTAATTCACTCAAAGAACCAGTGTGCTCGTCCCATTTGACCATGCATTGACACGACAAGCTGTGCATTGGATTTAGATTGTTCATCTGTTTTGTTGGCCTATGGCAACTGATTTATACAACACAGTGAGGAATACTACATGTAAAAATGGGGCGTGTGTCAGTCAACGCTCATTATGATTGCATGACAAATAGGAATACTCTCTAATGACATGGAATAGCAATCACCATACTTAATTATTAAATTATGTTTATGCAAGTTTGTTTATCATGCTTCTATGGATTTGTTGTTCAACTTGTGCCCTCCCTCTGAAACAGCGCTCGGGTGTAAACGATAAAGAAACCCCGACATGGTGTGGTGCATTTTTTAAATGGGATATATGCCGTCATAGCGGCGGCCAACACAGGTACGACAGTAGGCTTGAAATGTGCTAGAACTATGCCAGTAGCTGATGCAAATATTCTATAACAACTGGCACTTGGATGTCTCAAGGATGCATTGGATTGCCTGTACACGAGCACTGCTATGTTCATTTCCATCCCAAGCAATCACGTAGTGAGAATATTTTCCAATTCACGCTAGCAGTCCACATACTGGTGTCCTTTGTCAAGTAGAAACCGATACAGCCGAAGTAGTTCACAACATGTACACACGCCACAGCTGATCCACGTAGCACATTTGTACAGCCAAGAGCAATTTCTGCTAACTGTAGTTACTGCTGCACCCAAAGGCCACACAGTGGTTCCTCAACAACTTTGTGTGAACCGACACCACATAAATTTTTCGCAGAACTAGCTATAACATCTCAAGATCGTTCTGCAGCAGGTGATACGGCGTGTATTTCTGTGGCTGATTGCCAAGTTTTGTTAATTTTCTGTCCTTTCTACCATGCAGGGTACACGTGCACTCACCTCAAGACGACGATCCTCCACCTCAAGAACAGCCTCTCCTCAATAAGTAGCGAGATTAAATCAAAGGAAAATATCACTTCCGTAACTAGACTGATACTGTGTTTTCCTTTCAATTAACCTCCTGCATCTAAGGAAGCATTGATATGCCCAATAAATGTTTTTGTTAAATTTCTTTCGTTGTGGAATGTCTAACATGCAGCATATGTACGGGCCCACGTACATGTCAAAAGTGCTGCATCATCGCTGGACAAACATACATGCATACAGGCTGCGTGTATCAAGCACCAAAGACAGTCACGCACAGGTGACGTCTTTAAATATGGTCTGACTGCCATTGGGACACATCAGAAATTGCTGCCACACGTGGTGGCCAATTTCGTTATAGCTGTGCTATGAGCACCAGCAGACTAATGTATAAGCTCATTAGAGATTCATTAGGAAGACATGACAGTCACCAGAAAACTGCTTTGAACCGCACATTAGGAAGACATTTCATGCTCACAAGAAAAACACTCATCAAGGATTTAACAGAAAGACCGCGGCCAGTATGTTTTAGAATAACATTAGGAATACATCAGAAAATTCCAAAAAAACACATCAGAAAGTCTAATGGCTGTGATGTCAAATCTCATAAGACTTTCATATGAAACTCATCTCATTTTCTTAAGGCCTACTGATGTGAACGGTGCAGTAGGTGTCACTCGCACTGGAATGGGCATTCCGCGTTTGCGCAAACTATCGTTGTTGTAACAATCTGAACGTAAGAAAGGCCGGTTTTCGCGTGGTATTCTTAGGAACCTATCTGACTGCACATACTTTCAGCCTATGGGGGGAGCCAAAATACACATACAACATGTGTTGGACGCTCTTTGTATATGTAGAAGTCGCTATATTGGTGCTTCGACGATTTCTTTGTCAGCTACTAACCTTCTCTACTTTTTTTTATCTGTCTCCTCCTTTCCTCATACACCACTGAAGAGCACCCGGCCAAATATAGGATCTTCCGATCAACCTCTTTCACGTAAATGACAGATGACACAAAGTTGTATCTGACGCGTTAACCGAGCAGCCAAACGTACACACGCAATGCGCCCGAGTTTACACGTTGCGCCGGTGCAAGCGTTTGTTATGCTCATTCGAAAGCCTCATACCAACTTCTGCGACCTCAGACGGAATGAAGCGGCAGTACAGATGAAGAGGAATCATAGCATTCATTATTATCGTTATCAGTGTTTATAGTATCCTGAAAGGTTCCTTGCGGGTTATTACATAAACGAAGAATGGCGCAACGCGGCATCTGGTGCAGAAAACGAGGATGTAATTATAATGTCAGGATAAAGAACATAGGCTTTATAATAATTTGTACGCTGCAAACGGCTCCGCGAAGCGAAGCGCGGTGTTTTGTGCCAGTGAAATGAGCTTGATGAAAATGAGACGCAGTAAAACGTGACGTTCCCTCTTAAACCGCAGATCTTTTTATAATCATAAGAGTATTCTTTGCGTACCGACGCGCTCAGCTCAAGATCCCAATTTATTAGTAATCCCATACCTGACAAGAGCGCTCGCTGACCATTCCAGAAGCACATCTACCGCCCTTTTTCATTCCTGCTATTTCATTATAGAGCCAATTGCGAATGGGTGCGCCCAGTGCCAGAGAGCAATCCCCGTGAACACGTCTGAATGACCCGCATAGAGTATCATGCGCTCGTCGCTACCCCGGCAACAATAAAACGACGTCCCAAATGAGCGTTAGCAGGAAGCAGGCTCGACGTACTGCGACTCGCCATGGGGACCGCACCGGAATGTAATTATTTCGTCTTCCTTTGAAGTCTATCTGTGGGCTTCACAACCGCAGCGGCGATGACGGCGGGCCCAACTCTACACCCAACACCCCCGTTTCGAGGCGTATCGAAAACATCGAATATGCCTGCATCCATACACTGTGGTACGGTAACGTTTATGATATCGTCACCGCTAGTTCGATCCCCGCCGACGACAAAGGCGAAACAAAAGCGCAGCTCTTCCCCTCGGAGAGTGGTTTCAGCGTAGCCCGCTGTCTAGGCCTCACGCCTCACCGTAAACGTACAGCAAACGCGGCTCCACTGTCGCTTTCGGCTCGTGAGCCCCTCCACGGATGTACGTATATAAACACGCGTGCCCTCGCGCTCACAGCGCTGCGCCCATGCACAATGATGGCGGATTATCCTCCCCCCTACTTGGGGGGGAGGATAATCCTACGCGTGCTCGAGTCCATTGTGCTCTCCGTCCCGTCACTCGAGCTCTCCAATGCAGCCCTCGCTTAGACTTATTCGCATTCCCCCTTCCCCCCACTTCACGTTAATCTGTGTGTATCAAAATTATAGCACAGGCGTTAACGGAGGAGAGAATTGAGCAATGCATCGCAAAGCGCATCGGAACGTGTGATTCTTCTTTTCTGCTTTTTTTATTTTTTAGTCTTTTCGTACAGTCGTTTATTTGAGTTTCTTGCCTGTTTCTGTTTTCTCACATGAAACGAAAGTGTGATGAGGGGAGTTTAACACGGCTCGCATACGCGGACGTAAAACAATAAAGCGAGCAAATATTACAAGAATGAAGACACTATAAAATAATCTGCAGTTCCGCTTATGCATAGAGGATGAAAGAAACCACGGTAGAAAAAAAAAAGTGCATGGAATGAAATAAAGCATTCTTAACAGGAGGTAAGCGACGTTGAGGGTGAGGGGAATTCAAAGCAAAAGGCGACGATAGGTTGAGCGCTCGTTTAGCACCGTAGTACAATTCGGGAGAGAGCAAGGGAAGGGGAGGGGGGCGCGCAGCCTTGGGGGAAGGTGGCAGGGTGGGATGACGCTGTAAGCAGGGCGGGAGGGAAAAAACGGGAAAATGAATAGCCGCCGCCGGCAGGGACCGCGTGCGCGGTTGCGGGTGCACGGGTCGGTGAAACGGGTGCACGTGCGCGATCGACGCAGCTTTGGCTGTTCTGCGCGCGTGGAAGCAGGGCGCCCGTAACACGCGCGCACAAACACGGACACGGCTGCTGTCTCCACGCGTCTGCGGCCTCGCGTGTGCGCCGCCTAGCAGCAGAAGCGGGCAGCGTGTCACGCCATTAGGGAATCATTTACCGTGTCGTCGCCACGTGCAACCACTTATGGGCGAAGGGGAAGCGCGGCTGCCGTGGAGCCTGGACAGGGCCTCCTCTTCCCTCCGCGCTTTCCTTCTCTCCCTGCGCTCCCCACATCGGACACTGCCTCCCTCCTGTGCTTTATTAGTGCCTCGCGGGACCATGACACCTGTGTTACTTTGCACAGTCACTCCACGCCCATAGAGCACTCTAAAAGGGTGCAGTGCCTCACATGCTAATGACCAATTAATTAATTATCGTTAAATTTTTTTTGCATTGATTTCTTGTATAAGGTTTACCAATTGCAAGGAGCCTCCCAAGTGATGCTATGGGACCATCCTCCCCTAAACGTAACGCGAAGATAATTTCTTATTAATAAAGGGAAAATAATAAAGGCAAAATAATACTAATAAAGGGAAAAGTCTCTACCTTGCGGGCTTCCGCAAGACTATTACGTCAAACATCTTGCCTTTGCTACAAGTTGTTAAGTTCGACTACACCCTGCCATCTACTGGCCACCTGGTTAGCTCAGATGGTAGGGCGGCTACCCCGGAAAGGCGGTGGTCCCGGGCTCGATTCCCTGACCAGGACGAATTTTTCTTCAACTGCGAGGCTTCTTTCGAGGCACCCGTATGGGTTTCCTTTGTACCAATGGCTACGATTGGGTGGATGTCTGACTTTCCCTTTATTAATTACTCCTCTCCACCTTGCGGCTTTCCGCAGCACTATTACGTCAAAATCGTTTCTTATTCCACGTGCGAGAGCATAGAATTTCCGCACCTGTTGGCGAAGGGGCGTTTTAATGTATGGATGCTTCCCCCTCGTATTAGGGCGTTGACGTATTTACCTGCGCAGTCACTTGGCGAACACGAAGTCACGAGAGCAGCCTATATCAACGGAGCCAGTTTGACAGTATTCATGTTTAGCTGGACGTACGGAGTTCCTTCGTCAATTATTCCTGTTGTGTCTTGTTCGATTATTGAGCCTTGTGCTGGGAAAATGCGGGAGCGATTTATATTACCGGTTCCGTGCCTTCAATGTTCCGATGTAGGTAGACGGTTGCGAAGCGACGTTGTTCTGCAGTTAAATAAGTTCTTTTTGAAACCACATCGAGCATCGTGCTTTCATCCTACTTTCATAAAATAAGAGAAGAATGGTTGCACGTTTCATTATTGTACGATTTAAATACGAAATCTTAAGAATTAGAACAAATAAAATGGAACAGCTAATTAATACAGAACATCGATAATTATCCTAAAATTATTTATTAATATATGGGGTTTCCCGTACCAAAACCACCATCTGATTATGAGGCACGCCGTAGTGGGCGACTCCAGAAATTTGGACCACCTGGGGTTCTTTAACGTGCATCTAAATGTAAGTACGCGCGTGTTGTTGCATTTTGCCCCAACCAAAATGCGGCCGCCGTGGCCGGGATTCAATCCCGTTACCTCCTGCTTAGCAGTCCAACACCATAGCCACGAAGCAACCGCGGCGGGTAGACAATTATGTGATGAAAGTGAATCACTAGAGTCGCAATTCGTCCTGGAGTTTTTTGGGTAGAAATCAACGGCGGAAATTCTTACCTACGTTTGCCTATTTTCGCCCATTTGTTACCTGCTAGAATCATTTGAGACCCAAGAAGCTATCTGTCTGCGGAGCATCGATGCGTACAATGCTAACTATTTCTTTATGCAAAACTCCCTGAGCTCGTCAAGTTTAGGGCATTGTCTGCAGTAAACCTTGGCCCAGCACATAGCCGAGAAGAATAGCTGATTTCAGGCGTGACTCGGTGAAAGCATGATTTCGTAACATAAGTCACTGCGTTCACACCTGCTGGATAGAAAATATTCTGTCCATCGCGTTACGCTTCGACCAAGCCACAGATTTCAAATTCCGTACCTATACAGAGTCCGAATTCGGGAAGATCTGTAAAGATGGAATCAACAGACAGAAGAGATCGCAAAGAGAAAATATGATATGGTAAAGCAAAGAACGAGCTTCATCGGCTCGCCGTGGGCTCCCGTAACTAACAACAGTCTCTGTTCACCTGGATAAGTAATTACATTCGTTTTAAGAATTCGTATAACATGATTGAATCTTTAATTGAGTGCTTGAGGTTGTGCATTTGAATAACAATTATCGAAGGAGTGGTAAGGTATCTACGTTACTAGCACGGTAGGACAGTGGACAAAAACTAAATGTTAAAACTGATATGTTCTGGGCACTTATTTCGTAGCGATTCCTTCCACTCGATTCTGTGCCACTCTTGCCATCTGCCGTTCATGGCTGAGGAATCCCATCGATAACGCGGGGAGACCATCGCTCTGAGCACTGACGAAGCCCGAAATAAATAGCATCGTAAAAAGCATCGCTACAAAATCGTGGCCTAAGCCTTGGGGGCGGTATTTAGGAGAAGGTGGTTGACTGCGGCGTTGTCGGAACTGGTGGATACCAAAGTAACATTTATTCCCAAAATTATGAAGCAGACTGGAAACATTTGCGCGTCTTATGGCGAAAACCAATTTCGTGAACGAACTTACGAGGATGAGATCTGAAAATTTGGTATATGACGATATATATTTAAAGCTTTACGGAAAATTCCTGCTCTAATGCTTCCATGTTACTTCGTCCTAAAATGTCACATATTTCCATTTTGTTAAGTATTTATAATAACACATCGTTCGTATTCTTTCTTTACTGATGTTGTGTGTTGCATTGTTATTGAAAACCAGCCTTATTTATTTTTCCTTCTTGTATTTATTGTTCTCAAGTGCTTTTCATCGCGCCTACACCTTCGCTCTACACTGCCCCTTTGGCCGAATATATGCTTAAAATATACAATAAATAAATAAATAAATAAATAAATAAATAAATAAATAAATAAATAAATAAATAAAGTGGCACGGGATGCGCTCTATTAAGACACAACAATATCCGAGATGAATGAAATGAAGCGATAATTAAATGACAATATGTGTCCCATGCCCGAAGGAAATATTAACCATGAGTGACAAATGACATAAACAGCCTGATATAATAATGTAAACCTCATACAGTTTGTGGCAGTTTTGATGGACAGGTGCCATTCGTAGATGTTTTTCAGACACAGGTTGCCCATAACAGGGCGCTGCCGAAACATAGTTTAAGTAATGCAGTAAGAATTTCATGCGAAGTATGTAAGCATTTTGTAGCATATAAGAGCTGTTCGACTTTATTTGTTGTGAAAACACAAAAATTCATGCGAGAAATTTTTATTTTTGAGATTTTACGTAGTGGCGTACTCCTTGACTAAGCGCAATACAATCATGAACGTCCACCAACTAGCCCCATTCATTGCTTTACTAGGCGTACTTGCTCTTGAAAAACTGTGCACGAGGCTAAATTTGTTCAAAGAATGTCGGCCAGAGCAAGTTCTCGCCACGAAGGTGGCGGTTTCTCTCACGCCAGCTGGCATGCTCAGACAGGGAGTTTATGTGCACATTCCTTTCCGTACTAACATTCCCACTGTGAAAACGAACACGGCCCTTATGTTCATTCTTGATCGTAGAGAACGGTTTGCTCCACGTCATATCTTCTCTTCAAACGACATAGTCGCAGTCGCAGACACCAGGCCCATTCTCTGGTTCAACTTTGAGGCCACGCCTGCACACACACAAAAAAGGACAGTTATAAACCTCTGCGTCAAATGATTTCGAGAAACTGCAGTGAATACATACGACGACACCATATAAGAGTTGCGGAGTGGCAACTCTGGAGTTGAGTGAATTCCTGAATCGTTCCACCTTATTAAATACCCCGTATTGAATGGGAATGGAATGATGGCACAAGTCGAACAGGTGAAACGGGAATCGAATAGGCACCTAGTCCTGGAACGATGAATGTTCGTTTTGAGCGAAGCAACCAAACAGCCGAATTGCCATGCAGACTAAACTAGAGTTTGCCTATCCATTGCATTTCTCCTACTGGTTCTATCAGTATCTACGTATTAGTGGCTATGCCTCTGCCGCTTCATTCAGCGCATTCCACAATTCTGTAGACATGGAAACCTTCTTGCGTGGCAATATAGAAGTGCCTTTAAGGACAGCAACTTTTAGTTTTCAAGCGTAACGACTCGCTTTAGCAACAGCACACCGGACCTTCCGACAGAAGGATGGGGTCCAAATACGACGTTGCTAATGGTTGTAACCTGCACGAGTCCACGATAATTTAGAATGCGCGCCACGTTTTTTAGCACACTGTTGAGTATTGACAAGCGGTAACAGGAATTAAGACAGGTGTCCTTGAAAACTTGGTACCCGTTAATCTGCCAGTACACGTGAAAAAAAAAAAAAAAAAAATCGCCCTGCAAGACATATCAATGCGTTTCGCTTTTATGTTAGTCGTCAAAGTTACCATATAATCTAGCTCAACGCATGCCATACACAACAGTGAAAATTTTTTTCTGCTTTGCCTTAGGTGATTGAGTTTCGAATGAATTGCAGATTTTATGAAAATGGTTGGTCTTATTTAAAACGGAATCCTTGCTTGTATCACAGTCTGTAATGTGTGCGTGAAACGCCGAACACATGTGCAGCTAAAGTGAAGCTAACTTCGCTGGTTCTAATATGGCAGGTATAGAATCTAGTATACGAAAAATTGCTGCACCAGGATATCAGAAAGGATTGTAGGGTATGCCTTAATTCTGAAATAAAAAAATAAAAAATAAACGTACGATCGACGAGGCGTAATTTAACTTATGAAGGCCTCTATTACTACAGGCAATTCTAGAAGTGGTGGTTGTGACCCTTTTCTCTGTCTCTGCACTTTTTTTTTCGATTTAAAGAGGGAGGCACTTCGGAAAAGGGACTGCAGTTATGGCTGTCACCACTAATTGATTGCTTCTCGAGATGTTTTGGTGGCGTAAAATTGGAGTCATTTTGGCATCATGTTTGTGACTTCGAATCCGCGTAGCGAATATGTCGGTTGACGCTATTTGATAAGTCAGGCAATAAAATTTACTTAATACTGTTTTATGCATTTCTTTGTCTAGTCCTATCTTGACAGTGAATCTTGTATATGTGTTTCTGAAATTAGTATTTTTTTTATCCATGGATAATGCATTGCCGAGGCATATGCTCTACCATCCAACTGTTTGGGCAATGCTTCTTTCGAAAGCTGATGGCCCTTTTCGTAGCCCTATTGGAAGATAGATTTTTTGCGGCAACGAAACATTCCCAAAAAACGCGTCTTTTAAAAACGTTATGCAGGTCCAACGCACATGTTGGAATCTGCGCGATGCGACGCTGTTGTAAAGCGGTTCATAAAAACGCTATAAATTTGTCCATTTCATCATTTGCGTCCTTGGTGTCAAGAAAACTGGCGAGCGCACATATGCATTCACGTTCCCTGTAGCTACGCAATATCATACACGTGGCAGTCATCTGAATGAGCTAGTTGGGGATGGTACCATAAAAGTGTACGTCTGATTGCGACCTAATGGTTGGAGCATCGGGCGGTTGTGTATTGAACCTAGATTCCACAGCCCGATGTTCGATCCCACCACGAGGCATGTAATTGAGAAGCGCATAGGTAATGCAGTTTTCTTTTTTATGGGCTATATTCTGCAAGAGAGCAGCACCCAGCCGCCTTGAGGAAGATCCAGGATGGTTTGCAAATAAGGCTTCGATTTAAAGCAGAAGATAATAGAGATCAGAGGCAACAGCGCGCTGCAGAGAAAACAGGGTCGAACACGTTCCTCGCGCGATAAAAAAATTGTTCGTGAGAATATTTATAAAATTTGTTACGACATAGAAAAGTCGCTTTTATTAGGAGACACGCATTCTCGTGTAGTAAACAAATATAGACAAGGCGTTTCATTACTGGAATTTAAGGAATCGAATGGCTTAGCTCAACCACTCCAGGACTGGGAATGGTCCAACTGCCACAATTCCCAGAAGGTAAAAGGAGTGGAATTAACGGACATTCCCACTCTTCGGAATGGAGTGGGAATGGAATGGAGGGTCTCACTCCGGGAAACTATGCACCATATGCCCATGTACCTGTTCTGAGCAGTATCATCCCATGTGTTGTCAGTGGTATAAGCAGTCCCACAAAACGGTACGGCTTTGTTCTGTTGTAGAAACCAAGCTACGAAATGTACCTGGTTTCTACAACAGCTTGTAGTTTGATACTCGCAGGTATTGTTTTCCTTTTTGTCTTTTTCTTTTATTCACTATTCCACAAGAACGTGATATATTTTTCTTATTTCAAAAGGATTACCTTTTGGCAAACATTGCTAGCAGAAAGTAGTAAAACATTTCCAATATTCTGAGAGCAACGAAACACCATTTAATTGCAGGCTTTGCTTCAAGATCTACAGAATGCATACGCCCGATGATTTGCGTGTTCACATTGAGAATTCAAGCATGACGTACACAAAATAGTAAGTACCCATCGAAGAACCAAGTGACAAGAAATCACAAAAAAATTTGCGTGCAGTTAGTGAATCTCATTCCGATTCCCGCGTCATATTTCAAAATGTTTGTATTACCCTTAAAGAACGTTAAAATAAATATGGTTAAAAACGAGCACCTAACACGCGAATTGGAGGTCTATAATGTTTATGTACGAGCACGAGCAGTTTGCTTGTGCTAGTGTGCCATAACGAAAACTAAATATAACATCGCAAACGAATATGTCCGTGTTTCGAACGCAATATTGAGTCAGATTGTGAGCTTGAGTATACACGAATGCTATACATCTATATGCACAAATGTACTCTTGAGAGCGGCAGGCACATATTTATTGATGTACTTCTACTCCCTTTGCGCGTAGCCTGTAGGCTACTGAACAACACGTTTGTTAGGTTGTATTCGTTTTTCTTCGCACTCTTTAACTGTACACTCACCTACGCATCCTGCAACGCTGTTCTTCGAACCGAGACGCTGTTCTTTCTGAGTACTTCACCCAGGCGGGGCTCCAGAGTCTCTCGGCCACTGCGGACGCCCTAGGCCTAAAAGAAGAAAGTCGAAAGTGTGGTCAACATTTTGCTTTGTATTTGAGTACACACACACACAAAGACACGCACGCACGCACGCACGCGCACGCGCACGCACACACACACACAAACACACACACACACACACACACACACACACACACACACACACACACACACACACACGCACGCACGCACACACACGCACGCACGCACGCGCAAAATTACTTAATTTTGAAATACAGATCGAAAACATTTACATCATAACACAAATCTATTTCGAAAAATCTGCAATTCGCAGTATTTACCGCTGGTCAGTGTCCCAACAAAACTGCACGACGCCCCGATGCTTCGCAAAAATCGGAAGGAGAGTACAGCTTTAGTTCCTAGTTGTGTTTTAGAGGGCCTGATAACATATTTAATCACGGCAGATGAACTAGCTTACATGTTAGAGAGTACTTTCTTGAAGATGGTAGTTAACTTATAGCTCCGGTGCGTCCAGCTGTAAGTCCAAAACTTCACGTGCTTCCCTGAAACGTTCCCGAAACTCCCAACGCTTACAATTGCGGTTGCAATTAAACGGACGGTCTAGGTGCGTTCGCTCTGTCGCCACCCGCGGATTATCCCTGAATCGTTCTGGTCCCTGCCACCAACCCGTCCGGCGCCCTTACCTTCCAGATTGTGGCGGCGCCATCTGAACGGGAAGAGCTTGTCCGATATAATGGTATCCATCATTAGCGACGCGACGGAAGTTCACGACACATGATATCGAGACCACTCGGACGCAAGAGCTCGCCCCTATGCTGAGTGAAACGCGCTCGGATATTTTTTAACGACTTGACATTAAAACACACACACACACACACACACACACACACACACACACACACACACACACACACACACACACACACACACACACACACACACACACACACACACACACACACACACACACACACACACACACACACACACACACACACACACACACACACACACACACACACACACACACACACACACACACACACACACACACACACACACACACACACACACACACACACACACACACACACACACACACACACACACACACACACACACACACACACACACACACACACACACACACACACACACACACACACACACACACACACACACACACACACACACACACACACACACACACACACACACACACACACACACACACACACACACACACACACACACACACACACACACACACACACACACACACACACACACACACACACACACACACACACACACACACACACACACACACACACACACACACACACACACACACACACACACACACACACACACACACACACACACACACACACACACACACACACACACACACACACACACACACACACACACACACACACACACACACACACACACACACACACACACACACACACACACACACACACACACACACACACACACACACACACACACACACACACACACACACACACACACACACACACACACACACACACACACACACACACACACACACACACACACACACACACACACACACGCACGCACACACACGCACGCACGCACGCACGCGCAAAATTACTTAATTTTGAAATACAGATCGAAAACATTTACATCATAACACAAATCTATTTCGAAAAATCTGCAATTCGCAGTATTTACCGCTGGTCAGTGTCCCAACAAAACTGCACGACGCCCCGATGCTTCGCAAAAATCGGAAGGAGAGTACAGCTTTAGTTCCTACGGCAATCCCTTCTGACGTCGATGCAGTGTGTTGTGTTTTAGAGGGCCTGATAACATATTTAATCACGGCAGATGAACTAGCTTACATGTTAGAGAGTACTTTCTTGAAGATGGTAGTTAACTTATAGCTCCGGTGCGTCCAGCTGTAAGTCCAAAACTTCACGTGCTTCCCTGAAACGTTCCCGAAACTCCCAACGCTTACAATTGCGGTTGCAATTAAACGGACGGTCTAGGTGCGTTCGCTCTGTCGCCACCCGCGGATTATCCCTGAATCGTTCTGGTCCCTGCCACCAACCCGTCCGGCGCCCTTACCTTCCAGATTGTGGCGGCGCCATCTGAACGGGAAGAGCTTGTCCGATATAATGGTATCCATCATTAGCGACGCGACGGAAGTTCACGACACATGATATCGAGACCACTCGGACGCAAGAGCTCGCCCCTATGCTGAGTGAAACGCGCTCGGATATTTTTTAACGACTTGACATTAAAACACACACACACACACACACACACACACACACACACACACACACACACACACACACACACACACACACACACACACACACACACACACACACACACACACACACACACACACACACACACACACACACACACACACACACACACACACACACACACACACACACACACACACACACACACACACACACACACACACACACACACACACACACACACACACACACACACACACACACACACACACACACACACACACACACACACACACACACACACACACACACACACACACACACACACACACACACACACACACACACACACACACACACACACACACACACACACACACACACACACACACACACACACACACACACACACACACACACACACACACACACACACACACACACACACACACACACACACACACACACACACACACACACACACACACACACACACACACACACACACACACACACACACACACACACACACACACACACACACACACACACACACACACACACACACACACACACACACACACACACACACACACACACACACACACACACACACACACACACACACACACACACACACACACACACACACACACACACACACACACACACACACACACACACACACACACACACACACACACACACACACACACACACACACACACACACACACACACACACACACACACACACACACACACACACACACACACACACACACACACACACACACACACACACACACACACACACACACACACACACACACACACACACACACACACACACACACACACACACACACACACAACGGGTCATAGAAGGCACGCCGTAGTAGGGGACTACGCATAAATATTTACCAGCTGGGTTTCTTTAACGTGCGCTCAATGCGCGGTAGGCGAGCGTTTTTGCCTTCTGCCCCTGCCCTGATGCGGCCGCCACTCGCTGTGATAGCTCGGTAGCTATAGGGTCCCGCCGCTGAGAACGAGGTCGCCGGTTGGATACCGGCCGTGCCGGCTGCATTCTTGTGGAAGCGCAATGCAAAAACACTCGTGTACCGTGCACTGTGCGCACGCTAAAGAAACCCAAGTGGTGAAAATTGTTCCGGAATCTCACACTACGGCGCGCTTTTTATAGGCAACTGTGAAGTTTCCTTATGATCAGATCGCGGTTTTGTCACGCAAACACCGCAGATTTACTAATTCAATTATGGTGGCCCGCGTTGCCGGGAGTGTAACCCACCTCCTCGTGCTCAGCGGGTTTACGATTGATAAGCGTGGCAGCATCACGCAGGTTTTGTGCACTAAGAACGACGAAAGGGCGAAGGTCTAAGGAGCACGGGGGCCTGACAGCAGCTGAAGCATCACGCTTATAACAACTCTGGTAGAAAATGTTCTCTGAAGAAACGTTTTTTTTAATGTGCTTTGCACGCATTAAAAGTTGCGAGAAATCTTAGGAGTGTCCAACAATGAACAAAAAAAAAATTCCATCCATCCATCCATCTAGCTAAACCGATGGATCATTAGACAGACAGACAGACAGACAGACAGACAGACAGACAGACAGACAGACAGACAGACAGACAGACAGACAGACAGACAGACAGACAGACAGACAGACACACAGACAGACAGATAGATAGATAGATAGATAGATAGATAGATAGATAGATAGATAGATAGATAGATAGATAGATAGATAGATAGATAGATAGATAGATAGATGTAGGCAGGCAGGCTCAAAACGGCTGAAGTAGGCACAGAATGCTATTCGCATTAAGAGACAGGCTTAAATGTAGATGAGATTTGCTCGATGAATCGTCCATTACATTCTTTCTATAGAATCTTACTTATACTACCGAATTAAATCAGGAACAGTGCAACACAGAACGAGCGAGTAAGAGCGCAGGACAGCGCTCTGTCCTGTGCCTTTACTCGCTCGTCCTGTGTTGCGCTGTTCCTGTTTTTATTCCGAAGATGAACCAACCAGCCCCTTTGAACACACTGCTTACTTATACTAGACGATTCCATATACCTTACGGCATTTTCTAGTAACAACACGTTATTATGTCAGTCTTAACTTACCAGGTGCGGCTAATCAGATTCGTGGCATCCACATACTCTCCCCAAATGCAGGCTTCGCCACCCAGCACAAGAGACTTCTGCTTGGCCGTCCCTGCATATATAGAACAGGGTTGTTACATCGCTTTACATTTAATTATTTATTCGATAACTTCGTGCTTCCAACCCTTTCCGGAGAGTGCATGAAATCCTCACTATATACTACAGGGTTGGCGGGAAACAAGAAAAATGACGCACACCATGGGTTTAGATAATGGCATGTGCAGCAAACTTTTGATCATTTTTATTATTTATTGAGTCGCATACTGACGTGTCATCACCGAAGATGTAATTACCGCTGCGATAACTTGCTTCGAGCATTATATTCGAATCGTCCCCTTTGCGTCACCTTAAGCACCGATCTAAGAGCAGTTGAAGTTCGAAGGACAAACCCTGCACTACGTAAAACGTTCAAAAGAGTCGAGGAAGCTTTGCTGATTATGCATAATTCGACGTGAAATTCACACATTGTTTACCATGTGCAGGTTTTGAAGTGCACTGCTAAGCAGTACCTCAGTCAATATGTTTAATGCGTTTAGAAACACGTGACAGCCCACCATCGCAGTATTTATTTATTTACTTATTTATTTACTTATGCGATGAGCATCTTAGGGTACTTTTCGCTCTTTACAGGGGCAGCCTTTCAACGTCTACAACGGTTTCTCGCCAACTTGAGCTACTGGGTAGTCCATGGTCGAACGTGTAGCGTCTCGTGCTGCTGTGCTGAGCGAACATGGTACGAAACCAAAATCGCAACAACTTGGGTCACTGGGTGTGCGGCACAGGGTATGCGCCACTGTTGAATGAAGAAGTCCTTTGGTGGCGACTTGGCAATTGGTAACAATGTAAGACTGGGTATGTGCCGAACAGGAATAAACTTCATGCCTTACCAGAGGAACCTTGAATATATGATTAGCATTGTCATTGCTATCTCTTCAAATAAGAAAATGGAAATATATGAATAAATAATGCAACCACCAAGTTTCATCTTGAAGTTTCTACTGTACTTGGATGCCTCGTACAAACTCGGTAGGTGACACAGATGTTTGACTGCATATATATATATATATATATATATATATATATATAATGGACGGGAAGGAAGGGAGTTAAGCGACGGCGCCGATATTTATTAATCATGTCATTAGAAGCCAACAAACGAAGACACGAAGGACAACACAGAGGAAATTACTTGTACTTACGTATTGAAATAAAGAAATTATAAATTAATGGAATTGAAAGTGGAGGAAAAATGATTGGAGGACTCTTAAGCTTCGCCTTCAAGAGTGGAACGCGACAGCGTTCCCGTCGACTCGCCAAGGGGTGTAAGACAATGCGCTACGGCAGCAGCGATCATTTACGAGGCGCCCCGCATCGGACTTTGCACCCACCAATCACGCGGTGAGCGTCGAGCAACGCAGCGTTCGGCGCGGCAACGAAACGTGCGCCTGAGCAAGCGGAACGAACCAAAGAACTCGGTGTATCGGAGGGGGAAACGATGTACGCCAGCCAAACGTCGCGATCGGCACGGTCGGAGAGATAGACAGATAGTGATATATAGAAACGAAGGACGCTTGATTCTGCAACCCGTAAGGGAGCATGGCGAAGCGTCGTTAGGGGAGAGGGAGTCCGGGCCTGTCCAATGGCGGCCTGTCCGGAGCCAGTGATTCTTAGCAGAGGGTGCTAAGACTCACTGGCTCCGGACAGGCCGCCATTGGAATATGAAACTGGCAACGTTTAACGCTAGAACGTTATCTAGTGAGGCGAGTCTAGCAGTGCTATTGGAGGAATTAGAGGGCAGTAAATGGGATATAATAGGGCTCAATGAAGTTAGGAGGCCAAAAGAAGCATATACAGTGCTAAAAAGCGGGCACGTCCTGTGCTACCGGGGCTTGGCGGAGAGAAGAGAACTAGGCGTCGGATTCCTGATAATAAGAATATAGCTGGTAACATACAGGAATTCTATAGCATTAACGAGAGGGTGGCAGGTCTTGTTGTGAAACTTAATAAGAGCTACAAAATGAAGATTGTACAGGTCTACGCCCCTACATCCAGTTATGATGACCAGGAAGTCGAAAGCTTCTATGAAGACGTGGAATCGGCGATGGGTAGAGTGAAAATTAAATACACTTTACTAATGGGCGACTTAAATGCCAAGGTAGGCAAGAAGCAGGCTGGAGGCAAGGCAGTGGGGGAATATGGCATAGGCACTAGGAATATCAGGGGAGAGTTATTAGTAGAGTTTGCGGAACAGAATAATATGAGGATAATGAATACCTTCTTCCGCAAGCGGGATAGCCGTAAGTGGACGTGGAGGAGCCCGAACGGCGACACTAGAAATGAAATAGACTTCATACTCTGCGCTAACCCTGGCATCATACAAGATCTGGACGTGCTCGGCAAGGTGCGCTGCAGTGACCACAGGATGGTAAGAACTCGAATTAGCCTAGACCTGAGAAGGGAACGGAAGAAACTGGTACATAAGAAGCCGATCAATGAGTTAGCGGTAAGAGGGAAAATAGAGGAATTCCAGATCAAGCTACAGAACAGGTATTCGGCTTTAACTCAGGAAGAGGACCTTAGTGTTGAAGCAATGAACGACAATCTTGTGGGCATCATTAAGGAGTGTGCAATGGAAGTCGGTGGTAACTCCGTTAGGCAGGATACCAGTAAACTATCGCAGGAGACGAAAGATCTGATCAAGACACGCCAATGTATTAAAGCCTCTGACCCTACAGCTAGAATAGAACTGGCAGAACTTTCGAAGTTAATCAACAAGCGTAAGACAGCTGACATAAGGAAGTATAATATGGATAGAATTGAACATGCTCTCAGGAACGGAGGAAGCCTAAAAACAGTGAAGAAGAAACTAGGAATTGGCAAGAATCAGATGTATGCGTTAAGAGACAAAGCCGGCAATATCATTACTGATATGGATGAGATAGTTCAAGTGGCTGAGGAGTTCTATAGAGATTTATACAGTACCAGTGGCACCCACGACGGTAATGGAAGAGAAAATAGTCTAGAGGAATTTGAAATCCCACACGTAACGCCGGAAGAAGTAAAGAAAGCCTTGGGAGATATGCAAAGGGGGAAGGCAGCTGGGGAGGATTAGGTAACAGCAGATTTGTTGAAGGATGGTGGGCAGATTGTTCTAGAGAAACTGGCCACCCTGTATACGCAATGCCTCATGACGTCGAGCGTACCGGAATCTTGGAAAAACGCTAACATAATCCTAATCCATAAGAAAGGGGACGCCAAAGACTTGAAAAATAATAGACCGATCAGCTTACTGTCCGTTGCCTACAAACTATTTACTAAGGTAATTGCAAATAGAATCAGGAACACCTTAGACTTCTGTCAAGCAAAGGACCAGGCAGGATTCCGTAAAGGCTACACAACAATAGATCATATTCACACTATCAATCAGGTGATAGAGAAATGTGCGGAATATAACCAACCCTTATATATAGCTTTCATTGATTACGAGAAAGCATTTGATTCTGTCGAAACCTCAGCAGTCATGGAGGCATTACGGAATCAGGGTGTAGACGAGCCGTATGTAAAAATACTGAAAGATATGTATAGCGGCTCCACAGCCACCATAGTCCTCCATAAAGAAAGCAACAAAATCCCAATAAAGAAAGGCGTCAGGCAGGGAGATACGATCTCTCCAATGCTATTCGCAACGTGTTTACAGGAGGTATTCAGAGACCTGGATTGGGAAGAAATGGGGATAAAGGTTAATGGAGAATACCTCAGTAACTTGCGATTCGCTGATGATATTGCCTTGCTTAGTAACTCAGGGGACCAACTGCAATGCATGCTCACTGACCTGGAGAGGCAAAGCGGAAGAGTGGGTCTAAAAATTAATCTGCAGAAAACTAAAGTAATGTTTAACAGTCTCGGACGAGAACAGCAATTTACAATAGGCAACGAGGCACTGGAAGTCGTAAGGGAATACATCTTGTTAGGGCAGGTAGTGACTGCGGATCCGGATCATGAGATGGAAGTAATCAGAAGAATAAGAATGGGCTGGTGTGCGTTTGGCAGGCATTCTCAGATCATGAACAGCAGGTTGCCATTATCCCTCAAGAGAAAAGTGTATAATAGCTGTGTCTTACCGGCAATCACCTACGGGGCAGAAACCTGGAGGCTTACGAAAAGGGTTCTACTCAAATTGAGGACAACGCAACGAGCTATGGAAAGAAGAATGATAGGTGTAACGTTAAGGGATAAGAAAAGAGCAGATTGGGTGAGGGAACAAACGCGAGTTAATGACATCTTAGTTGAAATCAAGAAAAAGAAATGGGCATGGGCAGGACATGTAATGAGGAGGGAAGATAACCGATGGTCATTAAGGGTTACGGACTGGATTCCACGGGAAGGGAAGCGTAGCAGGGGGCGGCAGAAAGTTAGGTGGGCGGATGAGATTAAGAAGTTTGCAGGGACGACATGGCCACAATTAGTACATGACCGGGGTTGTTGGAGAAATATGGGAGAGGCCTTTGCCCTGCAGGTGGGGAACTTGCGGCAGGTGGGGAACGATCCCACGTATTCGCATTACGCGTGCGATGCTCTACCAACTGAGCTAACGCGGCGCCGTCTTCCCATTGAGAAAGTAGCTGGGAAGACGGCGCCGCGGTAGCTCACTTGGTCGAGCATCGCACGCGTAATACGAAGACGTGGGATCGTTCCTCACCTGCCGCAAGTTGCTTTTTCATCCACTTTCAATTCCATTAATTTATAATTTCTTTATTTCAATAAGTAAGTACAAGTAATGTCCCCTGTGTGGTGCTTGGTGTCTTTCTTGGCTTCTTACGATATATATATATATATATATATATATATATATATATATATATATATATATAGAGAGAGAGAGAGAGAGAGCATGAGAGCGACCATCCAGCTCTACTATGGCAACATACACGCCTCACTTCAAGAGATCAAACTGGCGTCCCAGTGGCTGGGCAGGAACATCCCGAATGACTACCGCAAGAACGCCTAAAACTACGCTCTGCGCTTTGTCAAATGGTACATATGTAATGCGCCATGGCCAGTGTAACGTGTTAAAACGTTAGCACTGTACAGATCACTCGACAAACCTAACATCTAATGCGTCGAGGCGCTATCAGACGGGACTATCTCGCTCATTTGTCCTTTGCGTTAGTAAACCTCATTTAACAGTCGTCATGGCCTTACCCCGCGGGGCAGGGCAATGTTGCGGGTGGACCCAAAGCAGATGCACGAAACCCCTTTACGGGGTTTGGTGCATCGGCTCGGTCGTTTTCTGGCCATGTGGGCCCATCGCAGCGGCAGCGTTAATAGCAAAGAGGGCTGATTTTGGTGATGGTGCCGTGCAAACTGGGGCAACCCGCAGACACTGTAATCTGCGGTCGCGTGGGTCACGTGGGTGCTATGCTGAAAAACGTGGTGCAGAATAAGAAGTTTCGTGTGCGTTATCACGACGCCAAGTTGCTCAAAGCTTCCGCCATGGGTGAAGGTCGTGAGTTCCTTGCGCGTCCTTCTACATAATATAACATTGCACGCATCATGAGTCCGTTCGCATCGCCATTTAAGTAAAACAGCTCTACGAAATCTTCACTTAACGTTGATTCTAACTATAGGGCCCTTTCATACAGACAGGCGCTAGTAGATAAAGAACACAATAGGCTAAATGTAAAAATCTATAGCTATACGCCTTCGCCGTCAACGTAGACGTGTTATACGGGCAGTCCGGGACCTCATTCAGTAGTGCGCCATGTGAAAAAAGAAAGAAAATAAGACTGCCTTTCTTGTCGTAGCACTAAAAGCCGCACAGCTTAGCGGAAGGTTTCTGACGGTGCTTCAAGTGCATCGTGTCGTCTACGTATAAAACGAAATGTTTTCTAAAAAAAAAACGCATGTGCAGCTTGAGCAATAATTATGGGTATGAAAGTTACAGCACGAACGAGAAAAGCGAGTTGGTGTTTCCCTTGACAATTTTGTCCACCCTTCTGTCAGGTATGGTGAGCTCATCGAGAGAGATATATATGCAAGAGCATAGGCGGTAATAAACTAATAATAAATAAATAAAATAATAAGAACCGCGCATGATATTCAACAACTTCATTAATGCTGAATTAAATTTTCTTACATTTGGCCTATCGTGTTCTTAATCTAACCTGTGTGTCAATACATACGTGCCATTGGGCGTGTCTACAATGTGCCATAGTGACAAAATATGTGCAGCTAGACAATGTAGACAATGTAGCTAGACGTGTGTCTCACTTCTCTGTGTATACACAAACACATACCATCGCCATTCTGCCCATAATCATCGTATATGCCTCGCGACATCACTTCGTCGACGTATCCACCTGATTTTACATTTGCATTTCGGCATAGTTTGTGAATGGTGTGCTGCATATACACATAAACATTGCATGAGAATAATTTTGTAACCTGTACGACACAGCACTATAACGCTAATTGTTCGGAGTACGATGAACTGAGTCTTCACACTATCGTTTTTACCGATCGTTCTCGCCTTGCTGCTGTCGTCACATAATATAACCAACCCTTATATATAGCTTTCATTGATTACGAGAAAGCGTTTGATTCCGTCGAAACCTCAGCAGTCATGGAGCCATTATGGAATCAGGGTGTAGATGAGCCGTATGTAAGAAAAAAAAATTGTGATATTTATATAGCGGCTCCACAGCCACCGTAGTCCTCCATAAGCAAAGCAACACAATCCAAATAAAGAAAGGCGTCAGGCAGGTAGATACGATCTCACCAATGCTATCCACAGTGTGTTTACAGGAGGTATTCAGAGACCTGGATTGGGAAGAATTGGGAATAAGAGTTAATGGGCAATACCTTGAGTAACTTGAGATTAGCTGATGATATTGCCGTGCTTATTAACTCAGGGTACCAATTGCTATGCATGCTCACTGACCTGGAGAGGCAAAGCAGAAGGGTGGGTCTAAAAATTAATCTGCAGAAAACTAATGTTTCACACTCTGGGAAGAGAACAGCAGTTTACGATAGGCAGCGAGGCACTGGAAGTGGTAAGGGAATGCATCTACTTAGGGCAGGTAGTGACCGCGGATCCGGATCATGAGATTGGAATAATCAGAAGAATAAGAATGGGCTGGGGTGTGTTTGCAGGCATTCTTAGATCATGAACAGCAGGTTGCCATTATCCCTCAAGAGAAGAGTGTAAAACAGCTGTGTCTTAGCAGTACTCACGTACGGGGCAGAAACCTGGAGGCTTATGAAAATGGTTCTACTTAAATTGAGGACGACGCAATGAGCTATGAAAGAATAATAATGGGTGTAACGTTAAGGGACAAGAAAAGAGAAGACTGGGTGAAGGCACAAACGCGAGGTAATGACATCATAGTTGAAATCAAGAAAAAGAAATGGACATGGGCAGGGTATGTAATGAGGAGGGAAGATAACCGATGGTCATTAAGGGTTACGGACTGGATTCCAGGGAAGGGAAGCGTAGCAGGGGGCGGCAGAAAGTTAGGTGGGCGGATGAGTTTACGAAGTTTGCAGGGACAACATAGCCACAATAAGCACATGATCGGGGTAGGTGGAGAAGTATGGGAGAAGCCTTTGCCCTGCAGTGGGCGTAACCAGGCTGATGATATATATATATATATATATATATATATATATATATATATGCCCAGACTCACCTGTGAAGTTATGCGGATCGCAGGAGTAGTAGTTCTCCCAGTCGCGACCATAGCCGATGTAGTCCAAGTACCAGCAGCTGGATAAGAGCGCACTGAACCCGGCTGCCGTCACGGCACTCATTTCCTTCTCGTAGGGGTCTTTCCAGACATGTACCACTGTGTCAGGCGCAATCTGCAAAAGACACTACGCTGTCAAGTCGTCTTGAGGCCTATGAGTCGACCAGTCGATTGCGAGCCTACCAGATTAAAGCACCCACCCACTGTCTGTAGTGATTTGTTGCAACTTCATCGCTGTGTTTCATGGTTGCTTTTATCTAAGTCGGGTTCGTGCGCGTGCTATTCAGATATTTACTTCAATGAATTAGTTTGAGTATCGGCGTTATTTTCGAAGCCCGATGGGATGCTTTCACTTACCTCAACGTTGTTGTCGAATACTTCCTGCCACACCATGTAGCTCTTCCGTACCTCTTGCACAATTTTCAGCAACCTGAAAACGTAATCCACGAAACAGGACATGACGAAAACCTGCGTGCGTTTCCTTGCTTCTCTCGAGCTGACACACTTGACTGAAGCTTTGTAAGCAATGTCCATGTTTATCTAGGCACCTCGTTAGCTTAACTTCATTTCAGTGGCTGTATGCAGAGAGTATCCCATCTCTGTAAGAAGGCTGTCTTATGGGATTTTGAAAAGTAATGTACAGCATTTTTCTCAAATTACATAAACAAATTTGCAAGGTTGCTTTCAGCCAGTAGTTGATTTGTGATGTCAATGTTTAGCTCAAAATTAAAAACGCCAGGCCTAACGTTTCGAATAAACGACCTTCAAGCTTGACAATTATCTGATGACTCCCTTCACCTAACTTATGCGTTGCCTTTTATTGTAGAAATACAAGGTTTTAGGCCACGAAACTATGTCAAATATTCCTCCACTCGAACGTCAATAAAAGTTCGTGATTTGCAGTTATTTTATAGCTGTGGTAAGTTAACCATGTGAGCGAAATTCGGTATGAAGATAAAATGCCATTATCTTTGAATCGAATTTCTCTACTCCCCAGTAGTAAGCGTGAACCACTATTGTCTCTTAATTTCGAAATTCAACATGCATGCCATTCATTAACAAATATGCTCTAATTTAATTATATGTCACTTCTGTGAATTTCGTAGACAGGAGTTGTATAGTGAAACAGTAACTCTTAATGCGGGTGGTTCAAAATAATGTTTACGGTGTTGTAATTTTAAACACCGAACGTACACTTATGCTTTGTTGCTCTCTGGCATAGTTGACTACTGGTTCTTGTTATGATTTTCACAACTATTTCAGCAATCATAACCACAATATGTGAGACTAAGAACACGCAAGCAACTTGTCATGCACGTGTTTGTTTGATGTTAGTGTGCTGTAGTAAGACAATCCTATAGCAACAGGGACGCTGAAGCAGTATAAGAGCAAAACGAGTTCGAACGAGCTCACCTTTGTATATAAAACTCTTCGAGCTTCTTGTAGTCACCGGAAATACCAATCATGGCCATGAAATTTTTGATATTGGGGTTGGATTTCCTGGAAGCATAATTTTATATAGCAGAGCACTTCAAGAGATGCAATCGAATGAGCTTGCGGAACTGTCTAGTAATATACCTTAGCGGCTGAAACCGGACACTTCACGGTAATCTGGAATATCTCGAGCTGAGAAAAAATATTTTCCGAGACGGTGTTTGATTGATGAGCTTTGACATTTAGGGCCCATTGACACGTAAACAAAGTCTAGACTACAAAGAAAGCCGCTGTTCTTTTGCAGAACATGGAATTAGGTGTCAGTACCATTGTGTGCATCCTAAAGCATTCACTACAATCAAGTAAATTATCCTCACAATAAAACGGTGGCGAAAAAAAACAAATTTGCACTAATGTAGTGGTAAAACATCGCAGAAGTGTGTCAGTCAAATGTCAGTCATTATTATTTTGTTGAATGCATAGGAATGTTTGTTCTTTGAATAATAGAGAATTAGTCAACCTAGAGACTGAGGCGAGGGCACCTTGTGCAATCAAAGTATAACAGCACGCCGTCTTGAACAAGAACACAACCGAAGAACAAACAAGGACAAGCATGGACAGCGCAGCTCTTGTTCTTGTTCCTTCGTCGGTGTTGATCTCTTCCCAAGAAGTCGCGTTGTTATAGCTTGAGTCACGTAGAACCAAGGAGTTCATTATTAGGCCTTGTGGACGGCAAGAATATTGGGCGTAATGAAATAGAAGTTAAACATGTGTATCTCTGGGGTCGTCCTATACAATAATTTAGTCAACATAGCCTAGCGATGCACTACAAGATATCGTATATAAGCGACATTTATTTTGATCTTCGCACCTTGAGCCATTGACGACTAACACTATGTAGTTTACGTCAGTCTGTATTTTACACGGAAAAGAGACGGCACTGGGCTGTCTATTTCGATAGTGAATGTTGCAGTTTTACTACAACGAGAAGAAATGAGCTACGGAACTTAGATAACCAATAGGTGGGAGCTATATACGGAGCCCTTCTAATTTAGTTCTGAGTGCTTCAAGACCAATTTGTTCGAAATGTTTCCGCTTTTCGCGATGAGGTTTAACCCTCAGGAGAAATAAATTATAAAAATTATGAGCTTGTCCTCCCGTAACTGAGGTGTAACAAAAGTTGTTTGCCATAGTGTATCGATTTCTGATTAAGCCTAAATGCCTGGAGTTTAAAATGATTAGGAAAACGAGAACAAGGTGAAAGCAGGAGCCAACGTTTCGACAAGCGGACTTGTCTTATTCAAGGCGACATATGCTTTCCTCGCCACAGTATATATAGGTGGGAATCTTCTAAAGGGGAGAGGGCGTTGGGCCGGTGGGTGCGGCAACGAGCGAAAGTGTGTTAGCGGCGAGGGTGTCGAATTGAGAATAAAGGAGTGTTGTGCACAAGGCCAAGGACACGGCCGTCTGTCAATCACGTGTCAACGCCCATGTGTCAGCCGGTGTGTCAACGGCATGCACAGCAGCCCTGTATTACCCGTTTCGCTGGTGGTCGTGGGCTATCGTGTCTCTGAAAGAGATGATCGAAAGAGCGACAGAAACCGGTGCTCGTGAAGGCTCGTGGAAGAAAGAATAGCAATATAATAGAAAATACTGAAATGGAATAAATAAATAAAAGGGAAAAAAAACGGAAAGAAGAAACAGAAAACAGTTAGTTTGGTTTCTTAGCGTTTTCTTCTTCATCTTCTTTCCGTGTTCTTCCTTTTATTTATTTATGTATTCCATTTCAGTATTTTGTATTCTTTCATTATTTTTTTTTCACGAGCACCAGTTTGTGCTGCTCCTTCTATCATCTCTTTCAGAGACACGATAGCCCACGACCACCAGCAAAGCAGGTAATACAGGGCTGCTGTGCATGCCGTTGGCACGCCGGCTGACACACGGGCGTTGACACGTGATTGACAGACGGCCGGGTCCCTGGCCTTGTGCACAAGACTCCTTTATCCTGAATTCGACACCCTCGCCGCTAACACACCTTCGCTCGTTGCCACACCCACCAGCCTTACGCCCTCTTCCCTTTAGAAGAACCCCATCCATATATACTGTGGCGAGGAAAACATATGTCGCCTTTAAGTAGACAAGTCCACTTGTCGAAACCTTGGCTCCTGCTTTCACCTTGTTTTCGTCTTGGTCAACGTCTATAATTTCCAACTCTCGCCTTCCCCGTGTTTTCCCTGGAGTTTAACATGTAACAAGAACGCAGAATGCAATAATTTATGTACTCCACCCCTGTTCTATTGTCGTAGCCACGGGCGGGAATCAGAGCCGCGACCTCATGCCAAGCAGTACAATGCCATAGCAACTGCATGAGCTACCAGAGTCCGTACCCTTTTTGTGACGCTCGCATGTCTCACAACATCAGCATTAGCTTCTTTATTAGTACCTCCCTGTCCTAGCCTGATTCCTTAATGTTTCTGCCGCTGCAAGCGATATTCAATTTCGCGATAGCAAGCCTCATGCTTAGGGCGCCACTAAATGGATTGAGAATAAAGCACGGGGCCTTACGTGTACGTTAAAGGAAGAACATATTTCGGGGATTTAGGCTGAACATGAGTTAAGGAATGCTCGCTGTAAGGCAAAGTAGGCGCAAAATAATGTAAGCGGGCCAGGTTCAATACAGGTCCCTGTCTCGAAAGCGCTTATGTGAATCTATTAGCATCCAACGTATTGTTTTCATGTCGATGCATCTCCTCAGGCGCACGTATGCCATAGCGAACGCAAGATCGCCATTATTCGAGATCAATGACACCGAAGAGCGTCATCGCGACATTTCATAGAGCGATGCCTTGTTTACCGATGACATTTATGAATCTGCGAAAACGCTTACATATGTTAAGGTCACCAAATAAGGTGTGTTTTATGTAAGCCTCTCAAAAACTATCGGGAAACGCTGTATGTATGTATGTAAGGATCATGAGCAGCGACGAGAACACTACGTCTATACGAATACGGAAGCCATTTAGGCATCTTCGCAATAAAGCTCACTGTCTATTCACCAATGCTCCTCTAAGTCACCTGAAGGCGTGGTCCTGCCGAGGGATCAAGGTGGTAATCAATAAGCTTGGTTAGTTTCTTACAGACAATAAAAGAGGGAAATGCGGCTCTACGATCGTTCAGGCACCAGGAGAGCTATTCGCAGCGCATGCATGGATCCCGCTAATCTCTGACGTCAGCGCTTATTCTACTGTTACTAGCTGCGCTTTGTCTTTCGAAAATTCCAATCAATAAGTTTTGTAAACATAGCAAGGCAAAAGTATCTGCACACATACATAATCGTTGACAATTATTTCATTTGTGACGCACTAATTTGTTGAAAATAGTGAATTTGGTAAGCCGTCTGAAGAGAGAAGGGCGAATTTCAGAGAAATTCAATTTTATTACTCGTTTCCACTTTGCCTGAGCCATCACAACCGCAGCTGTCGTAGTCATTGATGCCAGAGTTTCAACGACTGCCAGAATTTTTGCATGACTAACTCTATGGGTACGAGCATGCAATCATTGGATGCCACACACAAATTTCAGCATATGTTCAATACAAGCAAAGATTTTGCCTTGTGTTCGATGACTCTACACGTACCAGCAGTCGAAGCTGACTTCGTCTCCTCCCAAGTGAATATACTGGTCGGGAAACACGCCGGCCACCTCAGTGAACAGCTCCTTAAGAAAAATGTATGTGTCATTTGTAGTGGGGTCGATAGGTCCGAGATCGCCGTCGGGCTCCATGCCTTTGTAGCAAGTGGTTAGGAGATCGGGAAACGCCGCACCCCACGATCGGGTGTGTCCTGTATCGAAAGACAACTCTTGAACGTATCGCACGTGTTTTCACTGCAAATTTATTTAGGTATTCAAATGAAGTAAATAGTGGAGTGGCTGAGTAAAAAGAATTAATAGTGCTACCTCCTCATATGCTTTTGGTGCTTGCTCCAGCAGATGAAAAAAGCTACTTTGGGCTTTACGTTAGGTTTCTATCGGTTCAATTAGAATTTTAAGTTGTAACACTCATCATAGCAAACAAGATATACATTGGGCTTTGTCAGGTAAGTGGCCTGATGCTTCCTTCTAGATGCATTAGGAAAATTGTTCCAAGTTTTTTCTAAACCAGTGTACAGCCAGTTTTCAGACTTTTCTTGTGTGGCACTAAGCCTAACGAAAACAGACAGCTCATACGTACAGTAGATGTCTAGCTAGTAAAACTCCGCTTTCAAAGCGCACGCCAGCTCCTGCGCGGTGCGCAGTGCCAAAAACTTGTGCCCTGATTCTGTGTTCAAACAAAATGCAGGCTGCGAATAATTCTTACGAAGCACAATACCTTTACTGGACTTCCTGCAGAATGCGTGGTTGATTCCCACTCAGAGGTTTTTTAGTGTTTTCTTTACTACGATGTAAGGCCGCTTTGATACACAAACAAAAAATCAGAAGCAGAAGCATCTCTGACGCTTTCTAAAGTTCGAAGTTCGACGTGTGCAAATGAACTGAGCGTTTCATTTTTGGCTAGACACCTTGCCATCAAATTGCATGGGACAAGTCGGATATGTGCTTGTTACAATTGTGGAACATAGGCTGACTGGTAAAGACATATCCAGGTGGCAACACTTCAAAACGGACACCACACCGCCCTCTAAACCATTCCACACAGGCTTTTTAGCATAATATTTTGTGAAATCCCGAGGCAATCGCTCGGGAGCTTTGGTGACGAATGTCACAAAAAGATTTCACTTTAGTTTTAGTGGAGGTATTTAAAATGAACTAGTGCCAATATCATGATTTTCGCTCAATGGACATGGCTTGGTGCCTTCTTGTTTCGATTCCACGATAAAAACATATTTCCTGATTTTTTTTAGTCGAACGTTGTTGATTACAGTTTGGAATTCTGCTATTTGTTCTGCAGCTGATTCTCGCTCCTTTAGGCAATTCCTGTTAGGACGCGGAATGATTATGCTAGAAGAGCATTGTTCTTGTTGAAAATAAAAGACGACAGCCGCATTATGAGCATTTACTGTCATCGCTTACATGAGGTATTCCATTAAAAGAAGATCGCGGCAGTCATGGCGTACGTATCAATTATTTACGCTCGGTGGTTAAGCTCAGGAGTGTCGTTGCATTCTGGACTGTAACCGCGACTACTAACCCACGCACTGACGCCGCTGCACGCATCGTCGTGCGCTTAGCACTTAGCTGACCTTGCCCTTCAGCACGATGACCGCAAGGTTCGCAAGGCTGGGATGTCCCTGGAGATACGCGAAGCACATCCTGTCAGCCCAGCCCTCGGAGCAGCCAACCAGATTCAACGACCGCGTCGCAACACCAGCGACAACCAAGAGGCTCGCAAGGCCAGGACGACCGATTTCTGCGGCGACACCCGTCCGGTAGGCCTAGCACTCGAAGCGACAAGAACATCGAATGCCGACGCGCCTCGCCACCGTAACGACGACGACTTCGATGGTCACAAGGCCGGAATAGCGAGTCTCATTCAAAAGCCTGCTCCTACAGGAAGTCGTCCCTTCAGTGGCAATATACGTACTTATTCGATGGTCTAGTCGCTTGGAGGGCTACAGGCCTGCGCGATGGGTGCCGCCACTGAAATTGGTCGTGCTGGCCTTGCAAACCTCGAAATTTTGGGAGAAATGTAAATCTAGTGGATGGGGAGCCAACGGGGGCTGCTACGAGGGCTGGCCTGACATAATGTGCTTCGCGTATCTCCACGTACGCCCCAGCGAAAAACGGAAAACCAGCACAAATAAACTTGCAATTTTATTTATGCTAAGTACGCACTCCTGTAATAACCATGCCAAAGAGCTCAGCGTAACTGCTGCAACATACATTTATAAATTTTTGTTTTAAGCAATGGGATCGTTTTCAAAGATTACGTTCAGTGCCCATGTGTAATTCGCACAATTATAGTTGGGCTTCTACAATGGGATGACATAAGTTTTCTTCTGTTTTGCAATCCATGAGGGCTGGTTGTAAGGGCTGTATTTGCACTTTTTATGCATTTCTATGCCTTCGATTATATCTAGTTTATAATATCCGTGGTGCCAAATTGCCAATATTGACGATAGGCGGATTGCGGCATGGTGCGAGCCAATGAAGTGCGCAAATAATGGGAGAGTAAAATGTATAAGTACAGTAAAAGAAAAATAACGTAAAATCTCCATAAAACATGGCCCCAGCTTTGCTATACCCTACTCTCTCTTTTCTATTTCTTTTCTTTCTTCCTTTCTTTCTTGTTGAGTGGTTCTCACCAGGCGTGTCAAATTCCACCATGACGCGAATACCCCTGGCAGCAGCTTCACTGATGACATGTTGCACGTCTGCTGGCCGGTATACGCGGATGTACGGGTCGTAGGCACCCTGCGAAGAGAATTTGATGTTCAATACATTCTATAATCTTGTTTTATCGTACGCTATACGACAGGTAATTGTCTTGGCGTTTTGGCTGTGGTTAGCCTTACGAAGTACTCTATTAGAGCAACCGAACCACCTAACGATTACAAATTCTCGCAGCTGATTAAAATCTACTTATTTGGCATAACACAGGATGCAGCGCGATTTCATAAGCCCGCCTACTACCTCGGCCCCGTTCAATGGCTTCAATACCGCACTAACGGCAGGCAAATTTTCACTGTCTGTCTTCACTTGCACCTTCTTCCCACTTACACGCACACAATAAATGCTACGATTTAATAAAAATTTTAAGTTGTACAGGCGTCTCACGGACACATTCATTTGACACTGTACTCCTGATGCCATTTGAGCTCCTTCCTTCTTCCTTCGTTCCCAACTTTTCACCATTTCGAAGCGACTTCGCAATGTGCCATATGATCCCGGCCACGGGGGCCGCATTTCTATGGGGGCGAAATGCGAAAACACCCGTGTACTTCGATTTAGGTGCACGTTAAAGAACCCCAGGTGGTCGAAATTTCCGGAGTCCTCCACTACGGCGTGCCTCATAATCAGAAAGTGGTTTTGGCACGTAAGACCCCTTAATTTTTAAACGCGCCATATGGAATTAAAGACCATAATCGAAAATTACGGGCCACCTGGTCATAAAAAAATGTGTTGGTTAGCAAATGTCTTTATTGGCAGTTTTAGTTTCGTACCAACCGCTTCACTTTTCTACATAATAGCCGTGAATATCTAAGCCCTTTTCGTACCGCTGCACCAGCTCATTTAATCCATTCGCATAGAAGCTCGCCGCCTGGTAATCAAACCAGTTGACAACGGTGGTCGTGAGGTCCCCGCCGTCTTCAAATCGTTGTCCACCGTTTCGAGTGCACGAAAAGGGAACAGTCGCTAGCTGAAAAGACAGAACTGTAGGGCGGGTGATCAGAACGTTCACAACCAAAATCTTGAATCTTCTCCTTGATTCGGGCGATGATGCGAAGACGCGCGTTGTCATTGAGGGGGGCTATTCCGCATAACATTTTCCCGTGCCATCGATTTTTGATGGCACGTCTCACTTTGGTGAGCGTGTTGTAGTACACACCAGCTGTAATTCTTGCCGCACGTTCCATGAAATCAACGAAAAGAACGGCCTTTTTACCCAGAAATCAGTAGTCATCATTTTGTGACTCTAGCAAAGAAGATTGCTTAAATTTTTTCTCTTTTGGTTAACATGAATGGCGCCACTGCACTGACGGCTGTTTTGTTTCTGCGCTGGTGAGTGAATCCGTGTCTCGTCGCCCGTAACAATGTGGCGAAACAGGTCATTTGTCGATAGCGGTCCAAAAAACTCTCGTCCACTTGGAATTTTTCGTTCTTTTTGTGGTGGTTGGCAAGCATCTTTCGGTACCCACCTTGCACACGTATTGTCATGTCCGAACTTTTACGTTGCAGTTGTGCAAATAGTGGTGCGTCCAATGAGAGGAAATTTATTAGCCAGAGCACTAACCGTCAGTCGTCGATCAAGTCGTAGTTATTGGTGCACTTGTTGAAGGATTTCATCGGTCTGCATACTGGGCCTGCCACTCCGCCCTTTCTCATGCACATTTCTACGGCCATTTTTCAAGTCTCGGCACCATTGTTTAACATATCCTTAACTCCTTGCTCTAAGTCCATAAACTAGGAAAAACTCCCGACGCATTTGGGCAGCTCAAGATCTTTTCGCAGACAAATACCGAATCACATCAAGCAATTCGCAACTGGCGGAAGCAAGGATTTTCGCAGAAACTGTCGTCTGCATTCAACTGCAAGCAAGCGACTACTGAATCAAAACAATAACTTCAAATTATTTCGTAAACAATCAACAGACGACGCTGCATATGTACAAGTTTCTTCTGAATCGCCAATATTTCATATATGCAAACGTCTCTTACTTTTCAAATATGCCCGCATGAATGAATTCTCACCACATGTACCATCTGACGCTAAATTAGCATGTTGCGTCGCTTACGTCCTTATAACCTGTGGATGACTAAAAAAATTCAGTTCTAGGGTTTTACGAGCCAGAACCATGACATTATTGTGAGACACGCCGCAGTATGTATTTCAGAAGTATTTCTACCACATGGAGTTCTTTAACGCGCACCCAATGCACGATGTGCGTGCGTTTTCGCCTCCACTGAAATGCAGCCGCGGCGGCTGAGATTTGATCACGCACCCTCGCGCTTAGCAGCGATACGCAAAAGCCACTACGCCAGCACTTCGGATATGTCATAAGTACTCCTTACATGTTCTAATTTGTGCACTGTCTAAAGCTCATCAAAAAATGTTCAACTTCGCCTCATCATCGTCATCATCAGCCTGGCTATGCCCACTGCAGGGCAAAGGCCTCTCCCATACTTCCCCAATTATCCCGGTCATGTGCTAATTGTGGTCATATTGTCCCTTCAAACTTAATATCATCCGCCCACCTAACATTCTGCCGCCCCCTGCTACATTTCCCTTCTCTTGGAATCCAGTACGTAACCTTTAATGACCATCGGCTATCTTCCCTCCTCATTACATGCCCTGCCCATGCCCATTTATTTTTCTTAATTTCAACTAAGATGTCATTAACTCGCGTTTGTTCCCTCACCCAACTTGCTCTCGTCTTATCCCCTTAACGTTACACCCATCATTCGTCTTACCATAGCTCGTTGCGTCGTCCTCAATTTAAGTAGAACCCTTTTCATGACCCTCCAGGTTTCTGCCCCGTACGTGAGTATTGGTAAGACATAGCTGTTATACACTTTTCTCTTGAGGGATAATGGCAACCTGCTGTTCATGATCTGAGAATGCTTACCAAACGTACCGCGGCCCATTCTTATTCTTCTGATTATTTCAATCTCATGACCCGGTTCCGCAGTCACTACTTGCTTTAAGTAGATGTTACCACTTCGAGTGCCTCGCTACCTATCGTAAATTGCTGTTCTCTTCCGAGACTGTTAAACATTGCTTTAGTTTTCTGTAGATTAATTTTTAGACCCACCCTTCTGCTTTGCCTGTCCAGGTCAGCGAGCATGCATTGCAATTTGTCCCCTGTGTTACTAAGCAAGGCAATATCATCAGCGAATCGCAAGTTACTAAGGTATTCTCCTTTAACTCTCATCCCCAATTCTTCCCAATCCAGGTCTTGGCCTATCATGATACAAAGCCAAATCAACAGTTTTACTTTTATAGAGCTGAAAATTTAAAACCAATTACACTTAATGCCCGGCCACTTGCTTCGGCACTGTTCACATTTGCTGCATGGCTAATCTAGATCATATAGATCAACTTGTCTTCTTTCACGTAAAGGCAGATGAAGGCGTCTTATATTTATTACGGGCATATTACCACCTACTCTGAGAAACTCTCATTTGTTAAATTCCCATAGCTGCGAAAGCAAAATGTTTTTCTTCTTTTTTTTTTTTTTACTTGGTAAACACCTCTGCTACCCCGACATTTATTCGTCCGACGATTGTAAAGCGTGCGGAGCCAGAGCGACGCTGCAACACATGCTGTGGGCATGCACCGGTAGCGAGCAGCAGGAGTCCCCGACGAACGGGGTAGAAATGGCAGTCTCCAACCGAGGGGCGCATTGGGAGGCGGCCCTGCTCAGCGACCACCTCGCTGATCAACTGTGGGCCGTCCGGCACGCCGAGGAAGCCGCCCGAGTCCAAGGACTCGAGGCCGTCACCGAGGCTGGGGTGCTTATGGCCCCACCCCGCCCAAATCGCCGGACATTTACAATAAAGTTTTCACTCACTCACTGGTAACCGAGGACCAAGCAAGCAAAGCATGAACCCTAATTGACCTGGCGCGGAACAAATTACCTAATTGTCACTTGTAGAATATGATTTGGTTTCACATAAATCGAGCAACAGCGTTTTTGTGGGGAGGCTGTAGGGTTCATGATCCTATTATTTTCATAGATGCTAAAGACAAATGCAAACACTAACATTGTACAAATATTCCTCGGTACGGAGCGCTACACGAACTGCAAAATGTAAATTGAGGGCTCGTAGAGTTACCAGTTCTCGCTGAACTTCATGGAACCTTTCTGAAGACGCGTTTCATTCGCAGCTCGTTTTAACGTAACCTTCATTTCTTTGTCTGCAAGCGAAGTTCCAAGACATTTGAACTTTACGTAAGGCGTGTTCTGTGCTCCATTTGTTGTAGAAATTCGGCCCAAAGTTCTCGTGTGTTCAAAATGCTGAATTTTATTCTGGAATATTTCCGAGCTTAGTTCTAACTAGGCCATTGCAGAAAACTTCACCCATTACTGACTATCAGCACTTGGTCATGAGAGGCCGTAGAAGATCGCCATATTGTTCCATACTGCACGCAATTCACATGAAATCATCAGGGCCCATTGCACAAGCTTGCCTTTTACAGCACTGCGCGCTGCACTAGCTAAGCTTGCAGCATTTTTATAAAAATCTGTACAGTCTAAAGGAACTGCCGCTAGAAAAGCAGGAGGTTTAACGAAAAGCAGGTAGTTCTAGTTAGCTACTTTTCATTCGAAAAGGCGAAAGGAGTACAATGAAGAAATTGAAAAGGAAAACTCTGAAAAGGTTAATTGAAAAATTCTTGGTAATCTTTCTTCTGAAACTCACTTTCTTAGCGGCAAATGATATCTGCCTTGCCTAGGAACTCCGTTGCAAGAACGCTCCGTTTGCTACACTCGTAGCCTTTTCATTAAAAAAAATCTGTATGGTCCAAAAAGCACTCGGTAGGAAAGCCGGGAAGGTTCCTCACAATAAGTAGTTCTGGCTAGATACTCTTCAAAGAAAAGGAGAAAGGAGTAGAATGAAAACAAGAAAGAAATAGAGAAACACGAAGCACACAGGGCGCGCAAAGCACGCACTCATTTCAGGTATAGCAGAATATGTTCTCATATTCTATGATATAGGTCCACAGATTTCAGAAATTCGGGCAGGACCGTTACATTTTTTTGCTGCTTCATAGCGCTAGCCTGTAAGAAAGAATGAACGAAGAAAGGACAACCAATTTCAGCTCACCTTTTTGCTCATACTTGGAAACGCCTTGCTCACGTAGGGAAATGATTCGTCGTCCACGATGTGCCAGTGGAGAACGTTCATCTTGTTGTACGACATTGCGTCCTGGAAGAACAATGTTTGCATTGAGCGCCTAAGCAAAGAACGCTCCAGGTGCTTCCTTTTTGTTGGTATAAGTTTGAACTGTTGAGGGTGGAGCTATTTCAGAGTTTTAATTTATCAAAGCGCGGAACATTTTTAAATTGCAACAGCTGCACGTCCCGACCGTTCTTCTGTAAATATAATGTAGCATGTGTATTCTTCTGTGAGGAGTTATTGCTTATACAGTTCAGTCTAAGAAAACGAGAAAAGAACACAGTCGCGCCCTGTTAGCTGTGCGTGGAAGAATTCTATATTGATAATATTATTGCTTGGTGCCTCGTAACCGGCGCTATGCAGTTCAGAATCGGTAGCTCAGAGGTAGCATTATTGTGTGCGTCTGCCTGGTTACGTGTAAAAGAGCAGTATCTGTAGAAAAGTAGAATACTGTCTGTGATATAAAGGACGAATAATTGTCCACGAAGTGAGAACACCGACGGCAAACACACGTGAAACGTGTCCTGTCTGTTTCACACTATGTATCTATTGCAACAATATCGGTGCAAAATTCCGTCGTAGATACTCAAGCAGATAAGAGAGCAAAATGAAAGTGATATACATATTTAAATGGTCTCAGGCACGCACTTTTGCCAAGGCGTTTCGTTCAGCTCTAAGAGCCATCTGCGTCGTCATGGAGCTGACGCAGATGACACGCCTGTGGCCATGGGTATTATGCCCCAGCATCGGGACGCGCCCGGGGGCGTCGAACCACGGTCGAATCATGCATTGGTGACACCTGAGGAAGCGGCCACTCTTGTGATTTGCATAGGAAAATATATTCATAGTTCAAATGAACGCCTTGTCTGTCCGCATTATAAATGTGCCAAGGTCCCTGATGTGCGAACTTCAGCGAAGCGTATGGGTTGATTAAATGGTTCTTTTCAACTGAATTGTCGCCAGTTAGAAACACCGCTGTAGCCACTTTAGGCAGTCGGCTCGAGGGGAGGACGCTCGTCTCCTTCCTTAAAAATGCTGTAAGTCATGGCTATTGTTACAAAGTCACGCTGTTATGCTGAGATGAAACGTTCGATGAAACGTTCTAGTAATTCATAGAACGTTTCAAAAAGAAATGGGCATGGGCAGGACATGTAATGAGGAGGGAAGATAACCGATGGTCATTAAGGGTTACGGACTGGATTCCAAGGAAAGGGAAGCGTAGCAGGGGGCGGCAGAAAGTTAGGTGGGCGGATGAGATTAAGAAGTTTGCAGGGACGACATGGCCACAATTAGTACATGACCGGGGTTGTTAGAGAAGTACGGGAGAGGCCTTTGCCCTGCAGTGGGTGTAACCAGGCTATTGATGATGATCACGAAACGTTCGAGTAATAAATTACAGAAAAATAAAAGGAATCTGGGCGGTATTAGATCAACCACTGTTAGTAAAGTGAACTTACGGCTCGTTCATAGAAACCAGGGCCCGTATTCACAGAAAGCTGTCAAGATAGAATTGTTTTTAGGGGAAAATTTGAGCCAGTCATGGTGCCCGACATACTGTATCAGTGAAGGCGGGCGGCCAATGACCTAAAGCACTTAGGAACGAACAGCTTTGTGAATTTTACCACGGATCTCCTAAGTGTGCTTAAGAACGTAACACGAGGAAAAATATTTTATGCATACTATGTAAAACGAGCACGACAAACGTGTGTGTCGTAAAATTCAAATATCCTACAAGCGAAATATTTTAAGGCAAAAGCATTAAGTGGCTCATGAGTTGAAAAATCCATTGTCCGGTGTTATCGAAAAATTGACCGTCCGGCGTTATGGAACCAAAAATCAATGCCATGAATATTGATGGTGTCGCCATTGATGGTCGAAAGTGCAATCTTTGATGTTAATTGGGGCGACGTTAATTAAGGCATGGGTATTTAGATAGTGTTAATTAATGCACTAGAGCCCGCGACCTCTTGAGGGAGAAAACAAGAAATAGGAATTAACAGTGCATTCAAGTGAGAATGTGAAGTTACTTATTGAATGTCTCGTGAGCGCACAGGTTTTCGCCTTCGTCCTCTTTAGTGTAAGCTAAAGTGAGTGTAAACTGTTATATTTCTTCATTAATATGTGCACGTAGCAGTGGCGAAGGTCGGAAAGCTGGTCGCATGAATATACACACATCCTATTTGCATTAAAGCCGCTGTTCGATGCAAATGAGGCGTCTTCATTGATCATTCTTGTGTACCTGCTGTTTCGCACTTTGCAAAGTTTGTGGGCTGTTTTGTTAGAACATTCTTTGTGCTGCAGCGCAGCCCAAACAGGGGCACGTAATCACACAATGTGGCACGACGGGCATATAATACGGAAAGAATGACCGAAGAACAAAGTAATCCACCAATATCCTATGTTGCCAGAGGGTTGAGGGTTTTCAACGCGTCTCTTTGAGGCTTTTTCCTCACTCTCCTTCATTGTTAAGTGAGAAATAAAAATTGCTTTTCATTCATTCATTCAATCTGTGCTAAGTTATTTCCTTTCTAGCTTTTCATGCATTCATTTTTATCGTGGAGCAGCCAATCGTGTGTGCTTCTGTGTCCTTCTCTCCTGGTCTGCTATGGGCCGCAACCCAAAGGATATATATTTCCCGTAGTCTTGTATGGCGCCTCCCCATTCCTGGTTAAAACAGGAGAACACCGGCCTATTGGTCAGATGGTTCTACCTGCACGCATTATTTTCAGTCGCTTGAATGACTTGTTATCGCGCTCTGCTGGCGTGGCCCTTTCAGCTCCGGCATGGTGCAGGACGTAACCAATTTTGCACCATATGGCCCCTGCTTGCGGGAAGAACTGTGTTCATGCAGCATGCGTCGACTCAGTAAGTAGGCTATATCGTAACAAAAGTAGCAATGCCTCACTGAGAGACAAACACGAATGCTTACTAACTTTCTTTCATGTTTTAACATCAAGCACAATTACCAACACAAGCAGTGAGTGTTCGGCTGTCGACCTGAACGACGAGTAGCGAGTGAACGCTTGTTCTCAGTCGCGTCTGTTTCGTGCACTCCAGCTTTCTTCACAATAATACAGCCACAGGTGCACCTGAGCCCCCTTAATGTCGTTATTGCTACTTATCAAAGCAATTATCTGATTCCTTTTTGCATGCGGTTGCTACAGAGGGCAAATTCGAGAAAGCCGGAAGAAAATTCGCCCTTAATTAGTGCTGCGCAACAATTATGCCAACTCACCAACGTGTCCATTATCGACTCCAGTGGCAGGAAGTGTCGCGACGAATCGATCAGCAAGCCACGGTGCGGAAATCTCGGCTCGTCGTAGATCACCGTCTCATTCACGACCCACTGAAATGTTAAATCAATATTTCACTGACGATGAATTCTTCCGCGACGTATAATTTACACAGCGGAATCTTATTTGAACAATGACCTGTTATTCACACCTGACTGCTTCTTTACCCTGCTTGCCAGGTAGGGCGACTAATTTTGGCCCTACTGTGCTCAGATATTATGTCTCAAGTCAGTAAGTATACTTGTTTGAAGAATAGGGCCAAGAAACAAAGTTCCAAAAGCGAACGTTGGGCTATTTGTCATTTAAATTCTTTGAACTAATAGCGCTCTAAAGCTTTAATGACCACGATATTGTATGCTACTCTTGCATCCCATTCTTAAAATCGTTTTCTAATAGTTTGGGAACTTCAATTTCCGCTTTGTTCTTTTATTCAGGAGCTAAAGTTTCTTTTCCTCTTGTCGTCGGTTTGGCGTTCGTCGTATCTTCATCGCTGGATATATATATAGAAATAAATATATATATATATATATATATATACACACACATATAAATATATATATATATATATATATATATATATATATATATATATATATATATATATATATATATATATATATATATATATATATAATAAAATAGAGCAGACAACGATAATGCTGAATAGCTTGACGGGGGAACATAAATTCGTGACCGGCAGCCAGCTTCTAGAATCTGTGCAGGAGTAAGCTTGCCTAAATCAAATACACACATGGGACCCTGATCATGAGAAGGAAATCTACAGAACAAAAGTGGGTTCCAGCGGATGTGGCAGGAATTACCAAATTGTGATCGGGAGTTTACCTGTGCCGTTTAAAAGGGAAGTGTACAAACGTTGTGTTCTACCAGTGCTAACATATGGGAAAGAAACCTGGAGGTTAATAAAGAAGTCTGAGAGCAAGTTAAGGACCGCGCAAATAACGATGAAACAAATAGTGTTAGAGGTAAGGTTAAGAGACAGGAAAAGAGCAGTGTTGATCACAGAGCAAATGGGGCAGCCGATATCCTAGTTCGTCATTTTTACACAGTTTAGATATTCTGTGTCAAGGGAAGGGAAGCCCAGTCAAGGACGGCAGAAAATTATATAGGTGGGTGACGGATTTAGGAAATTTGTAGGCGCAACTTGATATCAGCCAGCGCAAGGCAGGGGTAATTGGAGATCGCTAGAAAAGGCCTACGTCCTGCAGTGCACATAAAAATATGCTGCTGCTGCTGGTTATTATGATAGTAATAGACCATTTCGTTTACCCGGTAGATTTCTGAATGGATAATTCGCGGATGCTGATTATTATGATAGTAATAGACAAATTCGGTTACTCGGTAGATTTCTGAATGTATAATTCGCGGATGGCTTCTCTCAGGCCAAGCAAAAAAAAAAAAAAAAAGGGGTCACTTGGTACCTGCCCCTTCTGGGCCAATTCTCCATCGTGAATGTGCACCTGCGACACAATGGGTCAGGTGTGTTTAGGTACTTATGCGTCGTACTTCAATGCAGTAAGCATTCTTGAAAATCTATCTATCTATCTATCTATCTATCTATCTATCTATCTATCTATCTATCTATCTATCTATCTATCTATCTATCTATCTATCTATCTATCTATCTATCTATCTATCTATCTATCTATCTATCTATCTATCTATCTATCTATCTATCTATCTATCTATCTATCTATCTATCTATCTATCTATCTATCTATCTATCTATCTATCTATCTATCTATCTTTTTCCCAGAAACTTGGGGCACTTGGAGTGGGTGGTCCACGGTTTAATCAGTAGCACATTGGCGCTTTTGTGATAATGAAACGTGTTTCGAAATGAACCGTCAGATCAACTTGGTCAATAGGCATGTGGTATTGGGTATGTGCCACTGTTAAATGAAACCTATTAAAGCCAACATCGAGCATTGGGTATGTCAGCGAGTTTCTTTGACGACACCTTGCGTAAGCGAGCATGTGCCGCAGCGCATGTGGCGAACTTCAATGACAAAAAAAAAGAAGATCCTTTAAAATGTGTCGGGTTCTCGACGCAATCGAACCCACCCCATGCGCAGACTTCGCGGCTTCAAAGCTAGGTGGCACAGAGTCTGCAGTGGGAAGCGCGAGAGAGTAGCTTTGTGTCACTATATTGCTTGAGTGCTAATCGCGTTAACATCGACATTAACATCGACATTCATTAATTTTTTTTTTTGCTTAAGCTTCTTATCAGTTTTTCCTCGACAAGCATGATACATCGCATTCGTCCTCTTGATGCAAGCAGCTAGCAGCTAATGGCAGTGAGGATGTGCTTGCTTGATTCGCTACTTCTGCTAACACGCGTCAGATTCGCGTCATTTACATCCCAATGTCACGTTGAATCGGCGCGTTTTTTTGTTTTTTGTTTTGTTTTCTGTTGTTGTTATTGTTGGAAGCTTCGACTGCGATTGTATTGAAGATACAGTTTTTTATTTTCCTTTGTTTTCTCACGTGTGCTTGTCAGAACCTTGCATTCACGCGGCTGGACACTGCACCCCAACTTCACTGCTGAAACTGCCACTGATAGCTAATGGTGAAGGACACGAACAGGGGTTGATTAGTTGTATATTTCCTCGTGCTTGTCGTATTGCACAAGCGAATATTACCTTGCCACCGTCATTCACAAAGGCCCCCATGGTCCAACATCTACGCAAATCGATGCTGAGCGGTAAACATAATTTGTCTTTCATAATATTCTAAATAAACAAACAGAGAGTTATTGGCCCTCCCTTGTGTTTTCCTGAGATTATAAAATATTTAATTATGTTAGGACTGACTTCGTGGAACAAGCGACATAGTTGTTGCTTAGCTGGGTATTGAAAGTTCTGAATGTCTCAAAATCACGTATGCATTTTTCATTCGTCCCTTCGGCGAATGATCTATTGCTTTTCGGTTCAAACGAGCAGGCGATGAGACACGGGATCTTCACTTTGTGCAACTTACCGACACTCCATCGGGTGAATAGAAAAGCTGGCTAAAGGTTTCCAGTCCTCTCAGCGCGCCCCAAACGGTTCGAGCAGAGATGAAAGACTTGTCAACAGATGATAAAGAAAGTGTGTCTGAAAAATGAAAACATTGTGTATCTATTATTCTGAGTGATTTCCACTAAACGCTTATACTCCTCGTGATGACTAACCTAGCCTACATAATTTCTTTATATTATTTTCTTTTATCACCCCAAACATCCTCTGCTTGAATACAAGCTAAATTAGCAAATTGAATTCGCTTAATGCAACATGTTGTCATGTTTGGTTGGTAGTGCCGAAGGCGACGTGAGTAGACGATGGGGATCCTTTTGCGGAAGATACTTGCACGACCAGAAACGGCAGCGTTTAATAATGTAGACGTACAGCAGCGACTAAAAACATGGTCCGGCAAGATTTTCGCTACCTGGCAGTTCGGCGACGCTTACCGCTGTACAATTTAAGATCGCTGGCTAAGCACGAAGTTTGCACCTCGGATGTCCGGCCGAAACTATTGTTTTGACAGCTTCGCTTCTGAACGACCGCTTAGGTGAATCTATTTTGCGAACGTTATTATGTGCTTTATTGGTGGCCACAACATACAAGTCGTTTCCCGCCGCCTGTTGGACTATCCATGCTACACGAGGCAGTGACTCATTCGGCGAAGCAGCCTCTTTCTGACGGAGCTGCCAGGAGTAAGAATTCGTACTTACAGCTTTCATCCATGTCGTGGTCCGGGAGGTCCTCGCACTCACTAAGCACCATCACTCGCAGAACGTCGAGGCGACCATCAGATGGCGGAGTGTGGGGATTCACAGCGTGGCAAGCGTGAGCGCGTTCGGCCGCTCTTGATGTGCCGGGTTTCGTGCAGTTTTGGAATAAAATGCCACGGCGATAGCGCCTGATTGCCTGCTGCACCACGAAGCAGGGGCCATCGTATTGGAACGAGAACGTGCTTGCGTCCACAGAGAGAGTATTGCGGCTCTTGGTCTGGTTCAGGGGCCGAGGCCATACCTCGCCGCGTGTCGGAACGACCTGCGTAGGATCGTGATTAAGGCCACATTCAATCAAGAAAGGTTGCATACAAGTGCACTTTTGCGAACATGAACTCCGGCGACATTCCGCTCTCCGCTTCACATGAAGTTATACTCGTACACCCATCTCCAGGCATCCTCGAAATTAGGTACCACTGCTGAAGTGCCAAATTGGAACAATTCAGATAGCAAGCACTACCAGCGCAGATATTAATGAAAATCCTAAACATTCCGCGCTAGTATATAAGAAACCGGAATAAATTAACAAATTAAAAAGGAACTTCAGATAATTCTTTTTTAAAACCTACGCGCCTTCTGGTGGTTATATCTTAGCTGACGCTTTTCTTGATCTGTGCCTACTAAATGTTTGTCCAGACCTCCGAAGCATACTGGGGGCAGCCATATTACATTATGATTCCATGAGAAGAATATAATAAATATTCAAGCTATAAAGATATTTGGTCTTCCAAGCACACTAAACCTTTAATACAGGAATGGCATTTTAACGCGACTTGCAGCTTGTTTATTTTTGTCGCAATCATACATCAATAACCTTCGATCAAGCTAATTTCTTGTGTTGGCTTTAAGCTGCGTTATTAAAGCTCTATGTAAACACATTTGCGGAATGAATATATTGTCAACATTAAGAAAGCGTATTGCGGAAGAAATGAGATATATATTTTCTTTGTGCACGGCTTTGTAGAGTGCCTGCAGCATTGGTGCATTTCCTTCCTTGTAGCATACTACGCGCACCTTAAAATGACATTCAAACTAGTGCACGTCAGATCAAGTACTGAGACAGCTAGCTACCCAATGCATTTATCTGACTACGACATCACACTACAGCGTTAAATGTTACTATCGATTGGGCACATAGTCAAATCAATGAATGAACAAGCCATTATTACCAGCAGTGAAGCAGGCTGTTAGCCCTCAGTAGCTTTTCAGAGTGGAAGAAGTTTCCCGCTCGCAACCTTTCGTCGTAAAATATTACTGCAATGCACGGCAGTCGTCAATAGAAGCACTCGAAACATCATCCTCCTGCTCCATGCGTAAAACAAACCTAAATTCATCCATTAATGAATTAGTCTTGTATTTCTTCAGCCATACAAAAGATATTACATTTGCAAAAAAGGACATGCATAGGTTGAACGATGCTAATTTTAAGTATTAGGTTAGCTCCACATATTACAGCCGGGCACGTAAATCAGTTGTTCAGCTTTTGTGGATGATTAAAAATGCACAGTGCACGGATATTTCAGCCCAGCGCTTCTGTTTGATTCAAAGCGATCAACATTGGCCCAAAAAGTAATGTCCCTGTAGCCACCAATTTCACAATGTGTCTTGGCTCCTTCAGGTCATCAACTGCTTTCATTGAGGAAACCACTTGCTGACCTGACGAATACAAGCCCCCTTACCGAAAAGCTGGCTTGATTCCTCCATATCTCAGCCTTCCTGTGAACCTTTGTCCAGTTTTAGTGTCTTATTAGCATCTTTTTTTTCCATCACGCGCTCACTTACCACGCGGGGCCTCCAGGAATGGTCAGACTCCGTGGGAACTTCATACATCCGTGTCGTAGCGAAGGCCGAGCAACATGCCAGAACCAACAGAAGCAATGCCGAAGGAACGCAGCAGCGGAACGTCATCGTGACCACACTTGTCCTGTGCAAACAGTGCGACCCGTTTGTGTAAGCTGCCTCGCTACTGGGCTATATTACACGGGTTATCCCATATAACTTGAGCCAAAGCTTTAAAAATGAAAGGCACCCCGGACGCGAGTTGAACCAAATGCATAATGCTGGCACTGGCATAGAGTTACTCAGACAATTTTTGTTTTTATTTTGCCCTTAACTAACGGATTAGTTTTGTTTAATTAATCAACTTTTCAAGTATTGGCTGCAGACCCCAAGTGTGATATGCAAAGTTGTAGAGTACCTTGAGAAACCTCTCAATAAATTGTTTCCAACACGATATATCTCACGTGGTACTTTTTTCCGCGTTCCAAAGAAAGCCCGTGAAATATGAAAAGATACCACCGTGATGGGGCGCTTGCGCACTGTTATTGTGCTGCTCTCGAGCGTGCGATGGATGGACAAGGTCGGCCGCAGCGAGACTGGCCCGCGACGGGGCGTTATGCCTGGTGTAGGTATCTGGGCATCCGGGTCTTACCGCATGACGGTGCAAATGCATGCTGCTATGTATAAAAAATCCAAGAATGGAAAACATATATGGCATAACTGATTAAATCATTAGGCTAGTTAATTGTTTGTCACCGCCCTGTTTCAAAGGGGATGCCAATAAATCATGATCATCAGAATCAGTTGCATACGCGATGTGACATGCGCGTCGCGTAGCGTCAAAATGTAGCTTCTGCACGTAGCTGTTGCATGTAGCTGGACCTGGTCAACTCAAGCAGGCTAGGTGACTTTTTTTGACCACCGTGCTTCAAAGCGGACGCAAATAAATTATCATAAACCGCAAAATATCGTGCCACGGGTCAGTGACTGTGACGGGTGCGCGGCTTACTGTCAATACCTGTGTTTACTCTTCGATGCATGCTATGGCGCTTCTTCGCAAGGTACAGACCCTGTAGCGCGTGCTGCCGAAAATGGAATTCCTACGAAGGCACTCCTCCAGCTTACGCTGTGACTGTGCTGCATATGCCGCTCAAGCTTTTTTTCGCTGTCGCCAACTGTGTTTTTACATAAGCACACTGCGAATGAAAAGGTGCAGCTTACGCAGGAATGGCTGCGCCTGCCGCCGCAGTTAAATTCCGACGAAGATGAAATCGAAAGACATTCGTATAGTCTTAGTATAGGCGTACGCAAAGAAAAAAAAATAGCAGTACTTTCCGGAACGATAATGATCCAAAATAAGCGTAACGTTATATACGGATTCGGTTTGCTTTTGCTGCTGTTGCAGCTGTTTTGCACATGCGTTGAGGTAAGAGTAATGTTTGCGTATGTGTATGGAACTGAAGTTAACGTATATACGCGCAGACACACACGTCGTCTTGTATTTCACATTCCACATTCTATAGACGTACAGCCTTCTGTTCCCCTCTTGTCTGCGTCTTTTACTTCTTACTCGTGTTTCCTCTCCTCGGTGTTTGGTCCCAGTATACCGAGCACTGGTCTATTTGAGTGTAGAAGTACTTGGGTGTTATGGGCGCTTATTGCTTTCACTTTATGTATAACACCAACGGACAGGTGATCAGTAACTCCTTCTTGTGCTGAGGTAGGCACGTAGCCCCGTTCGTAGAGAGTTTTCGACTGACGCATAGAATGTTTTGCACCAATGCACATAATGTTTCCGCGGACAATGAGTCGTCTTGACGCCATAGCTGCTGACCGCTGTCAAGCACGCACACAATAAGCTTACAGTTCTCATTCTCCCCCTGTAATGGGTAAGTTTCAATACCGGGCCACGGTCATACACATATGCATACATATATGTAAACATTATTCTTCCCTCAACGCATGTGCAAAACAGCCGCAACAGCAGCAAAAGCAAGCCGAAGCCGTATATAGCGCGACGCTTATTTTGGTAATACTACTCACTAAAAAGGTTAAAAAGGGGTACAGGTGGACCAAATTATTGCTGAGTCTTCCGCTGCGGCGCCTATATTATGATTCAGCTATAGCACGGCACGTCCGTCATATCATCCCCATTGAATGCAGTGCAAGTCATCTCACTGAAGGTTTTCCAACTACCGTTTTCTAAGCTCACCCAATACACCTCCCAGCCGCGTTTTCTTGCCGTCCTACTCATTCTAATGTGCAGAGCAGCCATAGTTTTCGTCCACACAACCGCCAGGTAGCACTACATTTAAAGATATTTACGTTATGCCCTTTAAGCTATATTAGAGTTTACGTTGAACATACCGCGTTAACCTACTCACTACCATAATCTGGACAAGTAAGGCTTGTTATCTATTAGCACACATTGCTCATTGCACGCGAATTATTACGCATTTAAACACGGCCACTGCTTATATGAACCGCCTTGGCTGTCATTAATCTGCGTTTGCTTTCTCTGCATTTTCGTCTACGTGGGCCCGCACTAACTTGTAGTGATGTCTACAAAAAACTGCTAATACGCGCCTATATGCGTCTTCAGCCTTGGCGTCATATGAACCCCCGAAAAAAATTACAGTGACGTTTCACTTCGCGAACGCGGGTTACGAGCAACCGTATGGGTGCCATTCCTATATAGCCCCGACAGCAATTACATAGACACTCCAGGCGCATTTCTGCCGTCGTCGTCGCCTCGATGTTCTCGTCGTCGCCTCGAAGTCCAAGGGCGATGACATCGTCACCGCGCGCCGTATGCTGTATGTGCGAGTGAAAGCGTGCGATGGTGAGCGACTATCCCAGCAAAATCTCGCGTGCGCAGAAGAGGAAAGCGGAGAGGCGGCACGCTGTATTCCATCGCGGGCATGGTCCCGGGAGGAGCAGAGGGAGGGGGAGGATGGCGTTGTAGTCTGCCAGCAACTGCGTATTCTGCTTCCACGCGCGCATTACCTCGAAAGCGATGTGCGGAGTGTAGGTGTACCGACTCATAGTGACATGGGCGCTGTGTTCTCGCCGCTGAGTTCGCGTTGAAGCGTTAGCCAGCACAGACGTCACTTCGCTTGCTGCTGTTGCTGCTGCCGTGCTTCCTCATGGCGGCGTTTTGACAGCGAGTGTTGGCGGCCATCGAGGTGTCGATGTTTGATTGTGCGCGTTGGCATCGTGCCTGTTAATTTAGTAAATAAAGGCTCACTCACACTAGGCCGACCCCACACTGATTTCGGTCTGCCGACTGTCGGCGACAGCGTTTTTTACCTTCGTGTCAGCGCCTCTGTCGCACTGTACCGACGCCAAGCTCTCCGCCGACCATCAGCAGAATGTCAGCGTCGGTGCAGTGTGACAGAAGCGCCAACACGAAGCAAAAAACACTGTCAACGACAGACGGCAGACCGAAATCGGTGTGGGGTCGGCCTAGTGAGCCTTAATCGAATGTTTGGAAGTTTATACTGCCGATAATGCTACTAACCTTACTTCGTGTAGCTGTCTTACTCATTTTCTCTCGCAATCGATACATTCTGCTCTGTATTGCGCTTCCAGGCTTCGCCCCTCCACCTACATTCCTCCTCCGCCACACTTCACCTCGTTTGTCCATTCCCGCTTCACTCAACATTGCCTACTCTTTCCTCTAGGTGGCGTTACTTTGCTGCGCGCTCAGCGCGCTCCTTCATACCGGCGTGGGATTCTATTCACCGCCAGGCGCCTTCCTGATTCGCTTCCTTCGCGGATTCAAACATACATTCGCCGATTTCACTAGCTCGACAGTTACACTTGCGCATAAAAAAAGGCGATGATTTCAGAAGGCACATGGTGATATAAGGTATGTATAGAACAATACTGCCGCTTTCCTGCTCTTTTTGAACTAATAATAGTCGTTCTGTGCGTTCGTGGCAATATTGTCTAACAAATTAGATCAATATACAAGCTTTGTTGATATGATGGAGCTGTTAGCCTGGCTGATGGCTTAACATGCTACTCCAGCTGCTGGGTTATGATTATGATATACAGTGATTAAAACGTACACTGCACCTCCAGTCACACACGCACACATACACACTATAGAGATATTTACGAAGTTTCGTTAAGGCTTGTGGCCCCACGAACATCAGCAGCGCCGCTTTCGTGGTGCGTAAGTGGTGCGCATCGCGCAGGTGGTGCGTCGCTACGCGCCGAGAATGTGCCGAAGTTCAAAGCTCGAGTCCCGTTGCAGGTGTAGCGCTGCCTGCAAAGGCCGTCTCTCTGACATGTAGAGGCAGTAATCGCAAAAATTACCTTGCTCACCAATTGGGGCTTCAGGGGCGTTACAGTCAGAGCACATAGGTGAGTCCGTCAGTTAAAACTTGCACTATAAGTAGTTGGTGTATTCTGAGTCGATGCGGTGAAGGCATGTTTAGTCTTACCTGTCGAGATCTCGCGGCGTATAAAACACAAGATGGATCGATCTAATATATAAGGGTGTGCACTGGTGGCTTGCATCTGTCCAGAGGGATGGCTGTAAACGCCACGCGTGTGCGGATATCATGTCGCCGCGTCTTTTCTTGTGACAGGTACCTGGACCATCTCTATTGAAACGTCGCGTCCTGCTTTGGCAGCACGGTCAGCCTTGACGTTGCCTTGTTTGCATCAGTGGGCTGATAACCACTGCCGCACAACGCTGTGGTGCATTTCAAAGGCTTTGATGCAAAGGCGTCGCATGCCCATGACGAGTTGTTCCTGCGTGCGTGGCGAATTCAGGGGCTGCAGAGCCGCTGTTCAGTCGATAAGCATGACCCAAGTTTCAGCTCCATGGCCCATGATGCAAACTAAAGCTGTCCGCAATGCAGCCAGTTCTGTGGCTGTAGCTGAAGTGCAGTGACTGTGAGGAGCAGAGATGGTAACACTCGCAGGCGAAATGGACACGCCAATGGCCGACGATGTAGAAATAACGGAGCAATCCGTGTAATATAACGGTGAGCCCTGTAGCTTGTGTTAATCTGCTCTAGAGCAAAATATGTCAGCGTTGGCCCGGGAGTATTTCTGTTTTTACGAGCCCGGTAGTTGAAACGAAATCGACCACGAAGGAAAACTCCGTTAGGCTTTGATTATTCACTGGGAGGATGCTCCGTACCACAGGGCCACTGCCTGCAGCAAGTGGATGACCCGGCACTCTGGCACCAAGCGAATATGACCTCGACGAAACTCCTGCTGTATAAGCACTGGATAAATTGTCTGCTTTCTGCAAGGTTTTCTACAGTTGCGTATTTCGATAGGCCGAGGCACATCCTCAAAGGTTTTGTTTTCCGTACAGGTGAACGCTCTTATGTTGGTTTGGGAAATTCCCTGTAGTATAGGAACGCCGTATCGCAGGAGACCTTCACAGATAACCGTTACATGCGTAGCAGAGTAGTGACGGAGTTGCCACCAGTGCTGCCTAAGAGTATACGGACGATGCTTGCGAATGATCTATTTTTTTTCCTTTGATATTGAAACAAGAATTGCCCGCTTCATTTGACTGTCGAATGTCACGCCCAGAAACGTGTTACTCCGCACATACCGAATCGTAGAGTTGGCAACTTTTTACGTGTAACGCCAGACCTGTTTAGTGATATAAATGACAGCACACTTATCTGGTAAGATCGTTAGACCTGCTGCAAATAAAAATATTTCAATAGAATTGATAGCGGTCTACAATCTTGCACGTAGGACAGACGTTATCTGCATATAAATAGATTACGCCCGACTTGGGAATGCACTTCTCCAGTTCAATGAGGGAAATGTTAAAAAAGAAGGACTTAAAACACAACTCTGTTGAACACGTTGAGGCAAAGTGTGCGGGCTATGGAGCTCTGTCACCTTTTGCGGATTGACCGATCAGTGAGGCAATCTGTGATTCATGAGTACTTACGACCGCCACCTGCAACAAACAGCATAGCATATAAGATAGCCTCGATAGTCACGTTATCGAACGCTACCTGGATGTCGAGAAATACAGCGATAGTAACGTTGCGTGCTGCTTTGCTAAATGTGACACTGTTAGAAAGGCTATAATCTCCTCGTTATGTTGCATCCCTTTCTGGGCCCTGATATTTGCGGAGGGTAGACAGTCCTGTTCATCAGCACCCATCTACCAGATGAGCACATATATTTAGCATAGTCTATGGCTCGATGAGAATTCATCGTCCGATGGTGTCGCGTGATCAGTATAAAAACATTTCTACAGGGTCCCTTGTTTAGAATGCATTGGGAACATGTTGACCGTAGCGGCCCCAAAACATCAAGTACATGTTTTATTTCATGAGCACAAAAAAAAACAAAGACAATTAATTACGAAATGACAGGTGAGTACAAGCGATCTCTAGAACCATAGCAGCAGTTTCGTGCGCTGTAAAGACGAGTAATAGTCGTTCCTAGCGTTCCTGGCAATATTATCTAACAAATGAGCACATATATTTAGCATAATATAATCTTCGACGAAACATCGTCATGCGATGTTGACGCGTGGGTAATATAATACGTGGATTCCATCAAGGTATTTTGTTGACAGCGAATTAATTCACTGTGGACATGCGACCCGTAGCGGTCCCGAAACGTCAAGTATATGTTTTCTATCTGTCATCCTCACGTGACTGCTCATTTTATTTTGTTCATGTGTTTAGTATGATAAAGAAATGTTGCCGGACGTACGATAACAAAAACGAAGGAAGCTACTATGCAATCGGACTCTGGCCTGCAGTCAAACACGTTAACTCATTAATTATACATGGCTCCAAATTAAAGTGCGCACCGAAAGTACAGTGTGTCACAAATTTTTCCATCACATATCCAACTGCAATACATTGCAGCGCTTAGTGGCACTATAAAGCTAAACACAACACGCACGTACGCACGCACGCACACAAAGAAGTGTAAGCGAGCTCAAGACGAGACGAGCCTTTCTACTTTCCGAAGACGCAATAACTATTTGATGTGTCAGAAAACGGACACGAAAACAGAAGATTAACATAACATGATTGACAGCTCTCGAGAAAGGTTTACGGAATCTACACAACGCTCAGAAATACAACGGTCGTCAAAGAGAAATGAGAGGTGAGTAACCTCTACAGCTGTTTCGGAGAGCCCATGCCGCTTCTGGAGGAAAACGACTTTTTACCTCATGTTGCACATCGTAGCAGCAAAATATGGCGCTTTTGTTTTCTCTTCCTAAGTGTGATAAGGCAAGAAGTCCGCTTCCATAAAAGCTGGTTTTAAGTATAGAGCCTAGAATACTGCTTTGGTATACTTAGCGCCTAACGCGATTAAAGAACGCATTATTAAACCATGGTTTGTTATGAAGTGCACACTGCTTCTAAATTTATAGGAACAAACCAGGAAAAGTGGGCTTCCGAAAGTAACAGAACTTAGTGCCCGTACTTTCAATCCTCTAGAGGTATGCATATGGCTAAATACAATCCTGATAATTCCTATACGCCAGCGCAGATATTTTTTTTTTTTTTTGTGTAGGAGACGCTATTACCTACAAGTAACGAGAATGAGACGCCTATTTTCGTTTGTTTCACAGTAGTACTTCTTTGCTTATGGTGGTTCGTTTTATATAGAGGAAAAGTGAGTTGCTGTTCATTTGTGTAACTCGAAAGGAGCTTCTCTTATACATTGCTGTAAGTGTATAGTAAGAAAAGGATGGTGCACTCACACGACGGCCGGTCTGGTCTTGAATCGACGGGAGAAATGCCTCCCAAACGTAGGCTGCTGCCGAGCACAGATTATACTTATCGCTTCGCCGATTGACTCCAGTCTGTGGCGGGCTCGAGCGATATGGTCGGCACGTGACGGCTGCTCGACCTCGAGGAAGCGGTTGGTGCGAGGGAGGGAACGCAGCACCCGTCGCGAGTGCGAGACCGTGCAGAGCCTGATGAGTTTAGCGAACGCGTCTCGGCATCCGTAATTTATTTAGAGCGATAGCGCGCAGCGTTCGTTCCACCCTGCAGAACGCGTGCGAGAGAGCGGCGAATGAAGCGGGTAACTTTCGACTTACGCAAGCGGAGGGCGTGTCCCTGTTCTCTGGGGAGTCGGGATTACTAAACATTACTATCTCAGCCGTAGAACCTACTTTGTTCCTCATCCGCGCCTCAATAGAGCTCAAGCATTAACGCTCCGTCTACTACAAACGAATACCTATCCCAATCCGTCGCTTTTACATAAAATCTATCCGGATACTTACACCAATGCTACCTGCCACGATTGTGGAGAAATAGCCACGTTAGACCACATGCTCTGGCGGTGTGCCCGGTCACGCTCTATCATCGCTAACAGCTCGGCGAGATGGGAGGCGGTTCTCTGCAGCCCTCTTCTGGCTGACCAACTCTCGGCTGTCCAGCAGGCCCACGATGCGGCCGAGAGGCTTGGCCTTCCGGTTCCCACGTGGGAGCGGCCCGCTTCGTGAAGACTCACGATCTGCAGGACTTCATTAAAGTTTTACCATACCATACCACACGCAAGCGGACGCAAAAATCCGAGGACACCTAAGGAGTTCTTATGAGTTGTGAGTGCGAAAGCATTAATGCTTCGTGCTGTCCGGTGCGACGCTTTGCTTCGGCTTCGCGTTGTCCAAGGGCTTCGTCCTCTTGCCTCTGGAGACGCTTTGCTTGACGACCGGCTTCCGCCTGACACTTTCGAATGGCCCCTGTTGCGCCGCTGGTCGTTCTGCCCGCCGTGTATTGGGAGAGTCGACGACGATGGTGGATTTCGCTGCCTGCCTCTGCTCCCGGTTTGCTGCGCTCTTCCGCTCCCTGACTTAGTCTACGCTGTACTCGCGTGGACGGTCACGTTTTGCTACTGCAGAGCTTGCGGACTCCGACGATGCAGGTGCTTCAGACTGCATAACGCTACGTGCTGCCCAGCCAGCAAAGCAGCAGCAGCCTGCGGTGCTGGCTCGGGCAACGCGCCCCGATCAAGCCTTATCGCATTCAAAAGCGACCGCACGACACTGATATGAGGGGCCTGGACCGCTTTTTATCGAACTGCAGAAAGGCATTTGAACCGAAAATAGGCTATTTCGGAAATATTTTGCTGCAAAAGAAAAAAATACTTCAATGCATTCAGCAGAAGCGTAGTTATTGTCAATAAAATACAGCCTCTGCGTTGCTCCCGTTCCTGCTGCAATGCCTTGCACTGCGAAGGGTACGGCGCAGTGGGGCGTGCCCACAACGCCACACTTGCTATATGTCATCGTGGCGCGCAGTTCAAATTTCATGTTGCATGTTAACCTCGACGCCACGACGTCCGTCTTTGGTGCCTACGACGCGCTGAAAATAAGCCAAACTCGGTTGTCCTCAGCGAGCCGCAGTGCGCTTAGCCAGTGGCCTCGTGGCGGCACCCCGCGGCGAGTCCACTGGCCATGTAGCCGACCGCAGCTTCATGTCAGCTATCAGCCAATAGCAGCCGTCTAAAGGACTGACGAAATAAAGCGTCCAGAAGAGAGGGAGGAAGGGCCTTCTGTTGAAAAGAGAGCGTTTGAGAGAACGGCGACTTCGCGATCCGCTTGCCGAGTTCCGCGCACCTCGTACGACAGCAAAACTTGGCTGAGGTGTTCACAGCAGCGTAGGCTACCCGCGGACTACGTTATTTCACCAAGCCTGAGGGGTGGTTCGGGGCCCCTTTAATACGCAAAAAAAAAAAAAAGAACAGGACACAAGAAGGAAAACCACAAACGATGCGCGCATTTTTTCGCGCATTAATTCAGCCAGATCAGCCTTCAACAATACCATAATAGCCGCTCTTATAGCGGGAAGACGCTTTATCAGTCACAAAAGAATGAAAAACGAAAGACGGGTGGTGACGCTGCCTTCAAAATTCTGCAGCAACTAGCCATGACGTCATGAAATTTGACGCTGTCTGCTCGGACCTAGTCAAATCTTTAGCGGTAAGAGCGAATTGCATTGTAATTTAAAGCATTTAAAAGCTAAACTTATGGAGTTTTCTTAGAATATTTAGGGAAAAATAATAAGAAATACTTGGTTATCCATAACGTCACGCTGACGCACTGGTCATGGGTTTTCGGCGCGAAATTCAAGAATGAAACTTTCACCATAGTTTCTTTCTCCTTCCTAATCAACCTATTACCGCGAAAATGAAACTACAGTTCTTCCAGACTATTTTATCGATTTAAACTTATTCAGGTGCTTCTGTGAAGTGTTCCTTTGAGTGAAGTTTGTAGGACACCGATTATTCACCAATTGATATGGGAAACGAGTGGTTTTATACTAAACTTCGCAACTTAGACCATCTTAATCTACACTTTGAGGTACTAAAAGGTACCTCACTCGTCTGAGATGCCTGTTACTGCCTCTGAACTTGTCTCGCTTTAAGGTTGCCGGCTATTTGTTTCCCTAAAGTGAAATAACTTTTCTATGTTTGATCTTACAGCAAATCTGCAAAGAGTAGTTCCACAACGGTTCTCGCGTGAAGGCGGCAATATTGTCGACACCCAATGCAAATCAAGGAACAGCCAGCAGGTGCAGCTTACCTCGAAACCCCAAAATTGCCTTGAGACGTAATTATCGAGTGTTATCGTGTAAAAACCTGTCGTGCGTATGCCTCACTCGAAAAGGCATTAACTTAACAACAGGTGCGGTAAATGTTTTCTTTTTGCGGAGACACATTTGTAGATTACATTCGACGTGGTAAAGACTTCTCGCAGGGTATGCGGCCACCAGCGCAATCCAGGGGTGGGGTGGAGGATGAGCTTGCGGCAAATTTTGAATAACTTTGCTAACCAGATCGTGATATTGGTTCACAAAACCCTAGAATCGAAAAACAAGTTTATCAATTCCAGACGACTATGCATTTTGAGCCGCTGGCAGAAAATGCTTGCGGCGTGTGCTTGCCTTTCCCACACGTCATCTACAAGCGAGAACAAGTTATCAGCGACTTCAGCGGATTATCAGTTATCAGCGGGTCTGTTATCTCCGTTTTCGATAAACCTTTTCTCAGAGGCGTTCGGGGGTGGACAGTATGGAAGACACAGATAATGCTTTATTGCGCCAGTGTTCTTTCTTACATCATCGTCTACAACCATGGCCGTCGATAACATACAGGGTGTCCCAACTACCATGCACCAAGATTTAGAAATATGCAAATGCCACGTAGCTGGACAGAACCAAGGTAATGCTGTTTGCAGTCGCTTGGAGATACTCAGATTATTTTTTGCATACCGCCTAATTGCGCAGTTAGTCTTAATTCATTAATCAGCTTACAAAAATAATATCATTAGATTAAAAGGTTCACTGAGAAAATTGTAGAGCAACATGGAAAACTCTCGATCCAGCTTTCTGGTGCTCAATACGTGCTACATAGAAGTGTTTTTAAGAGCGTGAAAGGAGCCCACGAACACACGAAAAGTGCGCCGCTCGAGGGACTTTGCGTGTAGTCGTGGGTTCCAGTTCGAGGAAAGGGTCTCACTCACACACACACACGCACACGCACGCACGCACGCACGCACACACACACGCACGCACACACACACGCACACACGCACGCACGCACGCACGCACGCACGCACGCACGCACGCACGCACGCACGCACACAAAAGAGGCCTGAAAACACTGCGGGGCTTCCGCCAGACCGGCAGGCACTCGAGATGGCCATTGCTAATTAGGAAGTCACGCTTCATTTCGACGAGGCATGGTGGGGGAAAGTCCTATCTGCACGAGGTGCCAACCGTAACAGGAGACGTCACGCTTCATTTCGACGACGCGTGGTGGGTGAAAGTCCTTTCTGCACGAGATGCTAGACGCCAGCCGTAACAGCGTCTCCGGCGAGGGAGGAAGATCCCGACGCGTAGGGGCCAGCAGCCGCTGTGCGAGAGATCGGCGTCCCCTCAGAGGTGACGAACCCATAGTTCGTACCTGGTAGATTCCTGGGAGTTGTCATCATTCCTCGTGACTTGTGACTTTTCTCCCTGGTCCGGTCCGGTGAAATTGGTATTGTAAGCAGGTCTCGCAAGTTTTCGTCTCCTGCGTGGGCAAGCAATTACCCCAGAACATAGCCAGACCCACAACCACAAAGCAGCGAGCACAAGGCCACCCTCCTCCAAGATACACCAGGCTTAAAAAAAAAGGAAAACCCGCTACACCTTTCCCATTCCTTACGCGCAGGCTCCCAGGGGGGGGGGGGGGGGGGGGGGGGGCTGAACACTAAGAAGAGCCATTTATTGAAAGCGTTAAGACGTGGTCTTAACATATACTGTCCGTCCAAGCTAAAACGTATCACTTTTGCAGACATCTTCACCCGGGCATTGAAGATAGCTGGTCGGGACCCCTTACTTATTTTGGGCGAATTCAATGCTCCCAGTAAGGTGTGGGGTTACAAGAAGGAGGATGTGCGCGGTAGGAAGCTAGCGGAGCTCATCTCCACGCTAGGGATAACCCTTCGGACCGACCCAGCACAACCAAGACGTCTTGGAAACTCCGTGACTCGGGACACTTGTCCCGATCTCACGCTTTCCAAACATATACAACACGTTGAGTGGTACAACACCGAAGACACGCTAGGAAGCGATCACTGCATCATTAACACTTTAATTCATACCCGGCCCCTAAAAAGGCAAATAACTCAAGCGAAATTGCAGGACTGGACTGCTTTCCGTAAGTCCCTGCCGCAGGCCAGTCTTCTCGAGGAAGGGTACAGCTCGTGGGCTCAGAATCTTATAACACTAAAGAAACATGTGAAAAGCTTACAGATCGCGGAGGAGTGTCCAGCGGTGGATAATCATTTACTCCATCTCTGGGAAGCTCGCCGCAGTCTCACGAAAAGATGGAAACGACAAAAACACAACAAAAGACTGAAAAGACGTATAACAGACCTGACCCAGCGGGCTGCCGAGTATGCCTCTCAATTAGCTGATTCCAACTGGATTGATCGCTACAACACGGCAGCCCGACAGATGTCAGGGAAGAATACATGGAAGCTCTTCCGAAGCTTGATTGATCCCGCACAATCTCGAGGAGAAACACAGAAACACTTACAACGTGCTTTACAGAATTTCCAGGGCACAACAATACAACTGGCAGAAACCTTAAGGGACAAGTATCTCTGCACCAAACAGAACCCTAGAGGTCAGGAATATCTCCATGCAGGCCGAGATAATCCAGAGATGGATCAGTCGTTCGAACTCTACGACCTCAAGGCAGCCTTAGCCAAAATGAAGAGGCACTGCGCCCGGTCGGGACAAGGTCACAGTGAAGCTGCTGGCCAACCTCCCGGATCGCGCGTATGAAGCCCTTCTTGACTACATTAATGCCATATGGAAAGGGGAGACTCCCATACCCCTCGATTGGAAAACATCCCTTGTCACCTTCATTCCTATAGCAGGAAAGAAAATTAATGCGGACAACCTGAGACCCATCTCGCTCACACGTGTGTGGGCAAACCAATGGAGACGATGGTGCGAGATAGGCTCTCAGAATATTTGGAAAAGCGTAACACTTTTGCAGACACCATGTTCGGCTTCCGCCCACACAAGTCGGCACAAGACATATTATTACAACTCAATCACGACATATTACAGCCAACGGAGCACCCTCACAACGACAAAGTTGTCCTGGCCTTAGATCTAAAGGGAGCTTTCGACAACGTTAAACACAGCACTCTCTTAGCACACCTCCGTGAGACCCACTGTGGCAAAAACGCATTTAATTCGAGCCGCACTCGTCAAAATCCAAGACACTGAATATGGACCCTACGAAATGGGTACTAGGGGGACGCCACAAGGCGCTGTGCTTTCCCCGCTGCTATTTAACCTTGCGATGGTGCATCTCCCGGCCCAGCTAAACGGTATTGAAGGCGTGCGGTATGCGCTGTACGCCGACGATATCACCATCTGGGCCACAGAGGGAAACAGGGCATATAGAGCAAAACCTGCAAGCAGCCGCCCACGTAGTGGATTGCTACGCAGAGCGCTGTGGACTTCCGTGTGCACCGAACAAATCAGAATTTGTGCACGTTAGACCAACACCTAAGGACACTACATAAATGTATCTCTTTTTGGCTAGTGGTCCCATACACGAGGCCAAGGAGCTCCGAATCCTCGGACTCTTTATCCACAATCAAAGAAGAGTTGACACAACACTAGAAAAGCTCCGCAAGGTTGGGGACCAAGTGGGCCGAATGGTCCGGCGTGTGTCCAACAAGAGAGGGGGATTACGAAGCAGGGACGCTGTGCGGCTAGCTCATGCTTTGGTAACAAGCCGAATTCTATATTCGGTCCCGTATCTCTATCTGCGAAAACATGATGAAGCCAAACTCGAAGTCATCCTCCGCAAAGTGATGAAGAGGGCCCTTGACCTCCCTGTCACAACTTCGAACGCGAGACTTCTCGCTTTGGGAGTAGTGAACACCTTTCAGGAGCTCAAGAAAGCCCACCTTACCAGCCAGTACGCACGTCTAGCTCAGACAAACTCGGGACGGCATTTGTTGGACCGGCTCCACTTGAAACGCACCTTTCACATTCAGGAGCGGATCCGAGTGCCGGAACTCTGGAGACGCGCCATCAGAGTTCGACCCCTCCCCACAAAAATGGATAGGGAAGACCACAGTGGTCGTCGCCAAGCGAGGGCGGACGCCTTGCAACGCCACTACGGCAACAAACGCGGAGTCTTCTACGTGGATGTGGCCGGTCCATGCCGCGGGGGGTGGTATACGGCAGCGGTCATTCACGAGGGAAAGCAAGTAGATGGGCTCACTTTCAAAGCCTCGGGCTCAACACATGCAGAAAAAGTAGCTATTGCCCTGGCTGCCTCTGACCCCCGGTCTCAATATATCATAACCGACTCGCGCGGGGCTTGTTGAAATTATGAAGCTGGTTGGATCACCCCACTAGCGGAACGAATATTGGAGAACTACAGCAACGGGGGAATTGATCCTACCCCCCATTGTCTGGTCTGGACTCCGAGCCACCAGGGCCTAGCGAGGAATGAAGCCGCGAACACGGCGGCCCGAGCACTCATATACCGGGCGTCCCAGTTAGACCGTGAGTACCTGGAATCCGAAGGCATTTATCTTGTAACATTCAAAGATATCACGACCTTTTACAAAGATAGGCATCGCCAAAACCCAACTCCTGCTAAAGGGCTTGGCAAGGCTAATGAACGGATCTTGATTCGACTTTTCACTAACACTTTATTGTGCCCGGCAATCTTGAAACATTTCGATTGTTCCTTCACTGGCAAGTGCCAATACTGTGGGGAGGTGGCTGACAACTACCACATGGTTTGGGCTTGTCAGCTAAACTCAGCTCTTCCCCTCAACCCTAACCCAACCCGAGAGGAGGGGGAGGCGACGCTGCTCGGTTGCTCGGACCTTCAGGCCCAAAAGGCCTTGGTCCAGAGGGCTAAGCTGGCGGCTCGTACCAATCGGGTCCCGGAATAGAGACTCCACCCATTGCGGAGCCCCATAAGGGCTCTACCTCTCTTCCTGTTTTGAATAAAAGCTTTCAAGCAAGCAAGCAAGACGTGGTTATTAAAATCAGCTAACAATCAACTACACTTCGGAAAAAGACGTATGAACGAACGTAAATGTGCCACGGAAACCCGGGTGAGCATGAGGCTTCCGTTACCCTAGGGGCAACGACTGAAACCGTCGGCATTGCCGTTAAGCTTACCCTTATTGTAGCGAATATCGAAGGTGTACTGTTGAAGTGCCAAGCTCCAGCGCAAAAGACTGGCGTTTTTTCGTAGACGTGGACTGCAGCCAGGTGAGGGAACAGTGGTCAGTCGCTATGGTGAACCTTGAACCTGCGATATAGCAAGCTAGCTTCTGCACCGCCCATACTACGCAGGCGCATTCTTTTTTTGAGGCACTGTATGCTTCGTCATGAACTGAAAGCTTTCTACTGGCGTACAGTACAGGGTGTTCGTGCTCGTCATTTCTTTTTTGACAAAGCACCACTCCCATAGCCCTGTCGCTGGGATCACACTTAAGAACGAATGGCTTAGAGTAGTCGGGCGCGTTCAGCACTGGCTGACTCGTTAGTGCTTTCTTCAGCATACTAAAACCCTTTCCTGTGCGTCATCCCACTTTACGTATGTGGTTCTGTTTTTCTGAGAGCATCCGTTAAAGAACTCGCAATCTCGGAATACTGCGGGATATATCTTTGGTAATTACCCGCCAAGCCAAGGAATGACCAGACGTCCCGCTTGGTGCGTGGTTGCGGGAAGTTGTCTATTGCGGTCAGTTTAAAATCGGAAGGCCGACGATGACCTTTCTCTATTACATGACCAAAATAAGCTACCTCCGCGCGCCCTAATTGGCATTTGGGGGCTTTAACAGTTAAGTTGGCCTCTCGTAGACGACACAGCACGGTTCGCAGGTGTTGCATATGGTCCACCCATGATGAAGAAAAGATTGCTATGTTATCGAGATAGGGAAGTGCAAAGTCCTCCATTCCTCGCAGCACCTGGTCCATAAGGCTAGAGAAGCAATACGGCGCATTCATCAATCGAAAGCTCAGGACTTTCGGCCGAAAAGTTCCCATCGGGGAAATAAACGCCGCAAGCCTGCTTGCCCTCTCGGTCAACGGAACCTGCCAGTACGCTCTGACTAAATCGAGCGTAGAGATGAAATTATCAATGCTCACTTTCTCAAGCCTTTCCTTGATATGCGGTATTGGATAAGCCTGGTCCTTCGTGATTAAATTGGGCCTGCGGTAGTCGATACATGGTCGCGGCTCCTTTCCTGGGACCTCAACCGAGATAAGACGCGAGGTATAATCACTCTCTCCTGGCTCGATTACACCTAGCTCTAAGAATCTTGTTTATTTCAGTGGCCATGACTTCATGCTGACGAGGTGAAACGCGATAAGCTTTCGAACGAACTGGGTCCTCCGACAAGGTTCAATTCAATTCAATTCAATTCAGTCTTTATTTTTCTCTTGAACAGAGAAGGAGACAGGACTAAAAGCTCGTAAGCTTGACAGAGGTCCTGCCCCCTTTATCAACTCGGCAGTACAGTACACAGGCAGAGATTATCGATTGTCCAAATAAACACTGAAACTAAATAACAAGACACTTTGTAAAAGGCAGCGCTATGCATTGCAGCACAAACATAGGCATTAGAAAAACAAATAATTGGTCATGGGGAAACGGAAAAATTAATAACAGGTATAGGTTTAAACTGAGTGCAGTATTACGTAATCTTGTTAAGAAAATATAGCTTAATAACATCACTTGAATGCTGAAAGGGGTCAAATAAGTCTCTGTTCAATTTATTTAATAATACTGGAACAGTATAAGAAAGAGACTGCTCGGTATAATATGCCCTAGGCGTCGGCACTAACCAAATTTCTTTATGTCTAGTCTGCAGGATATGCGTGTTTTTCTGAAGTTTTGCCAGATAATTAATATAATGTTCATCACCTTGTGAAGAGCGTTTATAGATCATTAAAAGTCTATAATTGTGTAAACTATAGATTGGCAGGATTTCATATTTTAAAAACAAATCATGTGTGGGGGAACAATAAGGAGCACAAGCAATGCATCTTACAGCTCTTTTTTGAAGAAGGTGAAGCTTGGATAAATTTGTGACACCCGTAGTGCCCCAAACGGTACAACAATATTGCAAAAGAGAAAGAACTAATGAGTTGTATAGCAATAGCCTTACATTTAGAGGAAGAATACCGCGCAGGCGCAACATGACACCGACAGCTGAAGACACTTTTGATCTGATATAGTCAACATGATCATTCCAAGTCAAATGCTTGGAAAATATAACGCCAAGGATTTTAACAGAATCAACAATTTCAACAGTATCAGAGCTTAAGAACACGTTCAACGGCCTAGAAATTATCTTTCCTTTCGGAAAGTACAATATTATTTTTGTCTTTTTAGAATTAATCTTCAAACAATTTGATTTTGCCCATGTATTTAATGCACTCAGTGTTTTGAATTGCTTTCTCTTCAATGTCACTTTCTGATCTCCCGGTTATGAACACCGAAGTGTCATCAGCGTAGGATACAATCTTTCCATCAGTTACACATTGTACAATATCATTTATATAGATTAAAAATAAAAGCGGTCCCAATATGCTTCCTTGGGGGACTCCTGCATAAATATTTTGTATTGAAGACAGCGAATTTTTAAAGTCAACATATTGTGTTCTGTTCGACAAATAAGATTTTATAAGATCGTGAGCTTTTCCTCGGACACCATAGTTTGACAGTTTATGTAGTAAAATTCTGTGGTTTATCAAGTCAAAAGCCTTAGTAAAATCTATATATATGCCTGCACCTATTTCCTTATTTTGAAACATATCTATAATGATTTCTTTTTGAGTCAGTAATGCTGTTTCAGTGGATCGATTCTTTCGAAAGCCGTGCTGAAAGTCAAGGAGCAGGTTATGTTTTTCAAAGAAAGATAGTACCCTACCGTGCATTAATTTTTCTATACCCTTCGAGAACACTGGCAGTATAGAAATTGGACGATAGTTAGGAATCAAATTCTTGTTGCCGCTTTTGAAAACCGGTATCACTCGAGCCATTTGCAGTGCCTTTGGAAATACAGCGGTAGATAATATGAGATTGTAAATGTGAGTAACAGCGGGGCATATTAGGTGAAGAACATGTTTAATGGGCACTATTTGGAGACCAGTTGCATCTACTGACTTGCTATTTTTTATATTACTTATGCACGAGAAAACTTCTGTGTAGTTCGTGGGCGCAACGAAAAGGGATGATGGACAGCTGCTTCCCTTCATGAATTCAATGTAATTTTGGCTGCACTCTACCTGACTCTGAGATGCCTGTAAAATAAAGAAATTGTTGAAAGCGTCAGCTAAACAGGTCCCATAAATTCGTTTTCCTTCATGCTGAAAGTTTTCGGAAGTATCACGGGTATTTCGTTGCAATAAGCAATTCAGTTTTCGCCAGATTACATCCGACCGCTGTTCTTCAGGGCTCCAAAATACATTTGTGAAATAGGCGTCTCGAGCCATTCTTAGTTTTGATGTTAGATTATTTCTGTACTTTTTGAATTGCCGAAGCAACTCTTCATCTTTTGATTGTACAAATTGTGCGTACAATCGGTTCTTATGCTTGACCATTTGGAGCAAGTCGGACGTCATCCAGGGTTTCCGTGCTTTTGATGACGTGGCTGTCTTTCTTAGTGGAAAATGTGCATCATATATAGCCTTGAATGTAGTGATGAAGTTAAGGTAAGCGGTATCACTACTATCTTCCTCGAAAACGTGGTTCCAGGTCTGTTGGCTAATCGCAGCAAGAAAGGATTCAAGATTTTTGTTCGTTATAGATTGTGTATAAATTATTTGCCTTTTGTAATTAACATGTACAGCCTTATCAGCTATCATGACGATTCCAAGATGATCACTAATGTCGGTATAAACTACGTCTGCAGTTACTAAATTACTGTCAACATTTGTAATGAATACATCTAATAAAGATTCACTTTCTAGAGTCACTCGCGTCGGCTTTGTTATTACGCTAAAAAAACCATTAGCAGCAATTAAATACTGGAGTTCTTTTTGGGATTGACTCAATGAAAGCATATTTATGTTAATATCGCCACCTAGGACCATATCTACAGATTGATCAGATGCGTAGCTAAAAATATTTTCAAGAAATTCAAAGAAGTGATTAATGGCGCCAGATGGTGGCCTGTAAATAACGCAGAAAAGTTTGTTAGAACTTCGTAGAGTGAGCACTTCGTAATCAGCAGTTGTGGTCGTGTATTCTACGACTATTTCGCACGACAATGTTTCTCTAAGCAGAAGTGCGACGCCGCCTCCCCTTTTGTCTTCGCGGCTTTGATAGAAGCACTGATAGCCGGGACGGTGAAATACAATTGATGCTGGTGTGTACCAGGTTTCAGTTAACATGATCGCAGTAAGTGACACTCCGAAAGTATCGAGTAGAACAGTTAATTCATCTTCTTTGTTTGTTAAGGATCTGACGTTTAAATGAAAAACTGACAAAACAGATTTTTTTGGTTTCACTATATGCTTAATTTCGTGTGGCTGATAACCCATGTCGAGAAACAAATTTTAGGTGTCTGCAGGTATAACTACACAATTTGACGCAAATCATCAAACTTGGTGATCGCCATGACTGCTGAGGTATCCGTTCTGCGCACAAATATTTTACCATTCCGAGTCCATATATATTTCCACTGGCACTCCTTTTTCTTTGCATTTGCCGCACCGAACAGTTTTTTCATGGAAGGGCTCAAGTGCTCATTAATGAAGATGGGGGTTTTGGGTTCAAGTTCAATGTCCTCTGACGTTATCCTCAGCTTTCGAGCTTTCTCAAGAAAGCAGTCACGGATTGATCTGCGAACAAACTGCACCACTATATTTGGCGCTTCTGTATTCCCCGTAGTTCGGACGCGGTGACAGACCTCGATGTCTCCACTTTCAAGGGGCATCTTAATAGCCTTCGCTATATTTTTTGTGATATCCATGACATTCTCGTCTTGCGTCTTCGGAAGACCTTTCACTTCAACGTTGTGACACCGCATGTGCTGCTCATTTTGTAGAAGTTTCACTTCATGCTCTTGAACTTGAGCATGCAAAGCGTCTCGTTCCTTTTCTAGTTTTACTACGGATGTTCTTAGCTGTCCATTTTCCAATTCAACGCGGTTCACGGACGTTTTCATTTCTTCATAACTCTCGTTTATGAATCCTAGGCTGTTCTTTATGTCGCGGATGTCCTTTCTTATGTCCCTTTCGAGACTTTCCCGTAGTTCACGGAACTCTTGTTTAAGTTCTCGTTTCAATTCCTCAAAAAGTTTAACAAGTTCCTTTGACATTGCCACTGGGCAAAGGGGAAAATAAGCTTGCAGTTCGGATGACGCAATGACAACAACAGTACACAAGAGCAAGTACAAGCGACAGTTGGTATGGTAGTTGGTATGACGCAATGACAACAACAGTACACAAGAGCAAGTACAAGCGATAGTTGGTATGCAACAGCAGCAGCAGCAGTCACGGCAAACGAAAAAGCTCCCAGGCTAGTAGGGCAAAATTTCACCAACCTGAGAATGTACAGCAAAGCGCTTAGAAAAGCGTGCGATCGCCGTGACTGCTGCTGCCAAGTAAGGCGTCGATGCGTTCTTCGCCGGCTTTTCTGCTCTCCGCCAGGAATCCACGCAGGCGCAGTACACTAGGCCAGGAAATGCCCTTGAAGTACGTGGTCCGATGATGGTCGTCGTGTCCAGCGATAGCCGAAGTCAAACCGCTCGCAGATATAGCTTGGCCGGCACCTGAGAATGTACAGCAAAGCGCTTAGAAAAGCGTGCGATCGCCGTGACTGCTGCTGCCAAGTAAGGCGTCGATGCGTTCTTCGCCGGCTTTTCTGCTCTCCGCCAGGAATCCACGCAGGCGCAGTACACTAGGCCAGGAAATGCCCTTGAAGTACGTGGTCCGATGATGGTCGTCGTGTCCAGCGATAGCCGAAGTCAAACCGCTCGCAGATATAGCTTGGCCGGCACCTGAGAATGTACAGCAAAGCGCTTAGAAAAGCGTGCGATCGCCGTGACTGCTCGATATTGTTAACGATGGCGGTGGTCCTGCTCGGTGTATCTGAAAATACGTCTTTAAGCTCGAACACGAGTTCCCTCAGTTCGGCCCTTTGATTTGGATTCAACTCCGCCTGCTCTACTAGCTTGTCAATGGTCTCGTGAATGTCTTTTGCCTCCGTCGCTGCTGTTAACTCGGGAAATTCGACAGGCATCTCCTCAGGGTGGTTAAGGAATATGTTCACAACGGCCTCCCTCTGCCGGTAGGGCTTAAGTAGATTGCTATGGTACACTTGTGGTGTCCTTCCTTTTCCCGGTACCGTGATTACGTACTTTGTTTCAGATAATTTCTGAATTATGTCAACCTGTCCTTCCCATTGCACCTCTAGTTTATTTTTCAATTAGGGTTTCAGGATCATTACCTTTTTCCCAACTTCAAACCGTCGCGTCCGAGTCGTCCTGTCATAGTAATGCTCAGCATTGCTTTGTGCCTTACCCATTTCCTGCTCAGCAATTACTGTGGCAGGGCTTACGTTCAATAACTTTCTCCTGCATTCCGCCTCGCGAGATATTTCAGGGTCCGCTGCTTTCCTGACCTTTTCATTAGCTGGTGTACTTTCCGCATTATCCCCTATAGGGCTGTCCTGTTCGGTACTGGTTGAATCCTCCGCCAAACCTGTTTCCTCCACCACTGGACATTCGTACACTGCCTTGGCCGCGAGCTCCCTTGCCTTGGAACAAGTTAAGGCTTGCACTGTCCCCTCACTAAACCCGATTCCCTTGCGTCGTAGCAAATCCTCTGATTTGTTAGAAAACAAATACGGATACTGCGGCGGGAGATGTACCGAGACAGCGGCTTTAGTGTCCAATACTCCAAAAGGTCCTTCGATACAAATCTTGGCCACAGGGAGACAAACACTGGAGGTTTCCACGGTTTCCCTTATCCAAGCACATTCTCCCGTGAAATGGCCTTCCTCTACGTAGGACGGATGCACAACGTGCATTCTGGCTGCTGAGTCGCGAAGCACTCCACACGGTTTGCCGTTTACCACATGGTCTCGAATGTATGGTTCCAGCAAGTTCAGATTTTCTAGGTTACTACTTAGTGACATCAATGCTAGTTTGGGATTTCTGCACCCCACGCAGATATGCCCCGTTTGCTGGCAGTTGTTGCAAACTACTGGTTCTTTGCCTCGAAAGTTTTTTCCTTCTGACTTTCTGCACTCCGTTCGGGTGGTTACTTTTCTCCCTCGCTGTCCTCGTCACTAGGTTTCACCGAATCTGACCTTTCCATTGTTTTATACTGACTCGACTTTTACCATCGCTTTGGCTTGTCGGGTCTGTATTTATTCATCTCCTTCTCAGGAGCTTCGTTGCCTTCGTCCGCACGGCGAGTTACGTACTCCTCAGCGAGATCGGCTGCTCTCGTAACAGTGTCTACGCCTGGCCTTTCCTGAACCCAATACTTGATGTTTACTGGCAGCCAGCGGTAGAACTGTTCTAAAGCAACGCACTGCATTGTCTTTTCGGCGTCGCCGAGTGCACCCTCTTCTCTGAGCCATTCCTTCATGTTTACCTCCAAGGTGTATGCACAATCTGAGTATGACTCACTTTTGGTCTTCTCGACTTCCCTGAATTTTCGCCTGAATGCGTCTGCTGATAATCTATACTTTTTAAGCAGATTCGCTTTGACTTCATCGAAGTCCTCTGCTTTTTATTTCCCAATGCGGGCGATGATATAAGCTACCTCGCGTGGCAGTAACGTAAGCAAGCGTTGCGGCCACGTGTTTCTCGCGAATTTTGCCTTCTCACACGTGTGCTCAAACTGTACCAGAAAAAGACCTATGCCCCCTCGTACTGCGTAGGGTGCCATCAAGTCTGTTATTCTGCGCTCGCTTTCACGTGCCTCTGTACTAGGTCTTTCAGTATTTTGAGCTTTCAGCAACTCAATCTCTAGGCGCTTCATTTCGAGTGCGTTGTGTGCAACATGGTCGCGCTCTTCCTTTTCCTCTAGGCGCTTACGCTCTTCTTTTTCCTCTAGGTGCTTACGCTCTTCCTCTTTCTCTAGGCGCTTACGTGCTTCCTCTTTCTCTGCAATGCTCTCTAGGTATTCCTTCAGTTCATCGTCGTCTGCCCCGATCGCTTCGATTGCCTCTATGATCTCCGGCTTTCTCATTGATTGGAGGCCCAACTCTCTGGCCAAGCTCAGCAATTCCGGCTTCTTTAGTGCCTTCAAGTTCATGGCTGCCCTTAGTGCAGCTAACTCTTCACTCTATAACAACCTTCACATACTCAAAACTTTCGTCGACGGTTAAAGAAAGATCACGGCCCTCTACTTTACAAAAAAAATACGTAAAACTAGGTGATATCTTAGTGAGGAAAAATCGTGCATTCACCATATGCAGTCATGAATGCAGACCCCTTCCTTCCGAACGTTGTCACCAGGACGAAGAGGCTACGATCTCGTAGTTGTCGTCCAAGTTGGGGTCTCCCGGGTTCCGTATCCCAGTCGCTGCCAGTCAGTTTGTCGCTTGCTCCAGAGTAGCGTATCGTACTGCTGCCGAGTTGTAGCGACGCCTGCGTATCGAAGCTCGACCGACGTTACTGTTCGGTAGCGTGGCGTTGTCGGCGAGCTGCAGGCATCCGGTAGACCATGGCAACCGGGCAAGGACGAGATGATTTCTAGTGCGAAACTTGCACGGTTTATTTCAAGGTTGATGAAAGATGATGAGAAGAGAATGAACTGATCAAAAGTACATTTAGGAGCCCCTTAAATAGGCTCTCTACAATCGTGAGAGGGATCTTGCTTCCGTCGACGCCACGTGACCGGCACAGTGTCTGATTCGCGGAAAGAGGGCCCCTCCTCCTTCGGTTATACCGAGCGTGCTGCCAGGAGCAGGGCGTCCCGCGACCGGTTATACCAAACCTCAGGTCCGGGAGTTGCAGACGCTTGTCCTTCTCTTTTCGGCGTTGCTGGTTCGTGGAAGTTCCCCTGTAGAGCTTGACAGTTCCAGGAAAGGGTCCCTATAAAGTCGCACACACACAAAAGAGGCCTGAAAACACTGCGGGCTTCCGCCAGATCGGCAGACACTCGAGATGACCATGGCGAATTAGGAAGTCACGCTTGATTTCGACGAGGCATAGTGGGGGAAAATCCTTCCTGCACGAAGTGCCACCCATAAAGGCAGAAGTCACTCTTCATTTTGACGAGGCAGGGTAGGTGAAAGTCCTTTCTGCAAGAGGTGCCAACCGTAACAGGAGAAGTCAGGCTTCATTTCGACGAGGCATGGTGGGTGAAAGTCCTTTCTGCACGAGGTGCTAGACGCCAGCCGTAACAATACATAGAAGATGCGTAGTTTTTTTCCACATAAAAGCTGTTATCATTTCGTATTCAGTCACGTACTGTAGTTTCCCTGAAGGAGATAATTCGTTCCCTGATAGTAGGACGGTTTGGTAGAAATCGGCTGTCGATGGAACGTTGTGCTTGTTTTGTTTTGAATCTAGTTACGCGCACAGTGATAAAGCTAGTCCACCTTGGCCGCAGCTCCATCGTCGCATGGCAAAAGAACAGTCTTTTGCGAAGCTGGTCTCTCATATCAATTCATTCATTTCATATCGAAGGAAGAAAACAACATTCTCGGAAAAAGAAAGCCCTGCCAGAAATACGGACACATGTGCTCAAAAGACTACACAGCGTTTGCCGCTGCAATGTGCACGACAAACATGCTTGAATACCGCCAAGCATGAGTGCACTCTTTCGGGGGTCTGAGGCAGCATTGACAAAACTTTCGTACGTTGCAATTGGCACGTCGCCTTCACATTTAATCTGTTCAGTATGACAATTGACGGGCATTTGCTCTTACGATCATGTTGGTTCCTTGTCCCATACGGGACATGGGACCAACATCGGAAAACTTCACAGCTCCTCATTCGTAACTGCTCTCTGCCATTGGCCAGCCGCTTTCGTGAATAGTATAGGCCCAGAATTAGGATTGGTTGGAGCTTTCCCTTACGAGCAATTACGAACAAGTAAGATCTATTTGTATATACGGCGGCTGCTGCTTATAGATGCGTCAAAGTATGGACAGCTGGGCTAGTTGTTTGTGATTGGCATTATGAAACACCGTTCCAGCGCACAATTGAACACGGACGAGAAGAGAAGGACAACACGAACGCAAGACTACAACTGAATTTTATTCACGGAAAACAGGGCTTTATTACACAGGGGGAGAATGGGGGCGCTGCTAGTGCGCAGAAATACCCAAAAATATTTCCTTGGTCCAGGCGACAATCATCAGAAGCGTCGAAACCAAAAGAAAGAAATGAAAAGGATATAAATAAAGTAAAAAGTGAAAAAGTTAAAAAAAATCCTTTTTTTGGCACATCACTCAAGTACAATCTTGCTCATCTGCCGCCCTACCTAGCTGATTCGACACACACGTTTGCCCTGAGATAATCAAGTTCTTTTTTCCGAGCGCAACAGAAGGAGCACTGACGCAGTAATCGTTTTCATTCGAGACACAAAAGGCTTCAAAAATTTCCCGGTTTTTCTGAGTTCTAAATGTGTGTAACACACGTGTTCGTTCGAAAAACGCCTTGCATGCTGCCTTGTGCAAGCAACGGCGAATGTGGTCGGTTAAATGACCTGCGCAACTTAGTGAAGTAGCATTGCTCCGATGCTCTAGCAGGCGTTCATTCAGACAGCGCCCGGTTTGAACAATATAGCATTTCCCACAGGCGAGGGGAATACTATACACAGCACGAACGTCACATTCAACGAGGTCTTTGGTATGCTTTATTTTGCAGGCTGGCTTCTTCTTGGATTCGTTCACTAGGCGACACCTTCGTCCCAGTTTTTCCGGTGCTGAAAACACAACACGCATCCCGCACCTGTCGCCAACCTTCTTGAGGCGCCGAGAAACCTGGTGCCAATAGGGCACTACGACAGGGCGCTGTAGCGGGCGTGCGTCTTTTTTCAGCCTGCGCCTCCCAGCCTGCGCCTCCCACCTCCTGCGCCTCCGGCGGTCAGGTATTACTCTCGAACGTTCGATTGCTCATGTATAAAAGCTGACGCGCTTGACCCGCTGATCAGATTTCGGCGATCGCCGACTGTGTTCGCTGCTATCGTCGTACTTTAAGTGTGGCCTGTTTTGTGGGCACAGGTGCGGCCAATAAAAGTTAGTTTCGTCATTCACAGTGTTGCTACTGTGTTCTTTGCCGTCACACTAGTTGACAATACCGACTCTGTTTGTGTACACGCACCAGTTCAAAAAAATGAAAGGACGCGGTCGACCGCTATGTTCGTACCGCGGCGCGTTCTAAGAGGAAAACAGGCGCCCCACGAACAGGGGGTATCACCAATTTTGGTCATTATGACCTTGTTTCTTTTTTGAATTTTTGTAAATGTACACAGACTTTATGTAGGTAAATAACGTACGCATCTTGGCATTCTGTTGGCCTCTCCACTGCCTGTGTTTGTATGTACACCTAGCACATGGCACACAATCAAGCAAGGCATGCAGTGGTGAAACGTGATATTCGCCCTAAGGATTACACCTCATGCCCTATTCGAGTCACGCGTTTTATGTGCGTACTCACATTGTTTTATTACTTATTCACTTTACGCCACATGTGCAGCGGTTTCAGGCCAAGGAGGAGCTTGTAAAGCGTTGCCGAAGCTCTTCTTCCAGCCGTTCGTCACGCTGAAGAAACCTTCGGGTGCATTCACCAGCGGGCTCGATGGCTAGCTGATGATGATAAAATATGACGGCGCGTACACGTTGTTTCGGTCTTGTTTCACACGCTTTGTTTGGTCGCGAGTCTCGCGTGGGGCGGCTGTCGCGGCGCACAGCAGCGCCTGCCAAATTGCTTTTCGTGGCCACCGCACGATGGCGCACAATGCATCGCAAAAGGCGGATTGCCATTGGCTGCAGTACCACGTCACGTGCTTGCCTAGACGGAGCAGAGCGGCCAATAGTGAACCCCTGCTGCCACGCTCGCGCGCCAGGTGTTCCGTGAGGGTAAAGGGCATCGCCACGACATCACGTCGCCCTCTCTCTCGCGAGCCTGCGTTATATTCGCGTTTCTTGTCCGCCCAAGGTCTCGCCTGAGTTCTAACTTTGGTTCGGTAATCGCTATAAAGAAATTAATATATAAAAGACAGAAAGAATATGAAAGGAAAAAAATCAACGACGATTACGATGCTCCTTAATACGGAATTCGAGCGCAGTTCTGTACGTGTTTTCACTTCGCGATTTATTGGCTCGCGCGTACAATCTGTCTCGTGCGGCACGTTGCAGCCGGAACGAAGTGCGGCGCGACTGCCTTGCCAATTCGGAGATCGCGAGATATAGCGCTGGGGTGACGCATGGGCGCGATTCTCCGCAGCTGCCACAAAGAGACCTTTGTTAAGGCAGCGCTTTGTTTTCATATATAGTATCGTTGGATGTGCTCGCCACATTCCATCCGGGAACAGCAGACGCGCGCTACCCTGGCGCCATCTCATAGCCATCGTAGCCGCCGAGCGGAACTACGCTTTTATTCTCACGCTTTCTCCATACACTCCTGCTCCACTTTCCGCCTCATGCCTTCACTGTAGCCTCCTCCGCTTTCCTCCTCGCGCTCTCCACTTTTCATCCTCCTCTGCACTCGGCGTTCGCTTTTCCATCCTTGGCTCTGCTCGTTTACGCCGACGCCGAGGCATGCCGACCCTCAGCGCAGGAATAGGCGCTTAAGTGCTGCGTCCTAAAACGTCAGGGGTAGTGAGTTTAGAACTTACGAACCCACGTTCGGAAGTCTAGTGTCTTGCCCACTGGGCTAAAGCAGCGACTCCTAGGTAGAAGGCGTGTGCACTCTGCTTTATGACACTATGTACCTGGGTCGAAATTTCCATTCCAAACGTGGCGTGACGAAATCAGTAACGTCAAAATCACTGCTGCTTACTCGGGAGCGTCCCCATTAGATTTGATCGCAATCGGGCAAGGTAGCATGACCTCACGGATCGAATTGTCCGGGCCTTGTGCCATCTACGAGGCGTTTGCGAAGCGTCTCAACACGCTCGATTGCCCGCGAGGAGTTCATAACTCGAAGGACCGCTCAGCGGCGTTTAATTGGACAATAATGCTTTCGCATTCACAACTCATAAGAAGTGTTTCATTGTCCACGCATTTTTCTTCTTCCCTACACGGCCAGCGCCGCCGCTGCTGCGTGAGCGCGGAGGCGAGCGCCAACAGCTGCTGGTGCAAGGAACACAGCGGCGCGCGCACTTGCTGTGATTGATTGGCCTATTCGGCAAGAGAACAGCCAGGCCGGGACACCAATGATCACGATACTCGATGAGGTTCGCAAAGAAAAGCCTTATAAAAAGCTTTCACGATGAACTTGGGCAAGTACCCCGAAAAGTGTGCGGCATTGGGGTGTTATCCGCATTCAGGAGGCTTTCGGGCCGTCTACTGAACGCATTGTTGTTTTTCAGTGCAGTGCACTACATCACATGGGCGCATAGGAAAAAGACACAGCGCTGTGTGTCTGTCTTGTTCGTCTTTTGAGTTCATGTATACTGGGGCCCTATAACGTAACACTATTCCAATATGTTTCTATTCCAATCTCCTGACGTCAAATTTGCGTAACCACCGACGCAAGCACCGGGCGGTCACCCGCAGGGTTGTCTGAACAGACCAATCAAACGCTCTCCTCGTTCATAGGAGGTCACTTTTGTTTGCTTGAAAAACGAGTAATATTGCCTACACTGAGCGGCTTGTCGTATCTAATTGGCTGACAAGAGGCGAGGAGAACGCTCAAGTGGAGAGGGATTCACTGGGGCAGAGCCAGTGCACTGAAAATCGATAACCGGATGAAGAGGGTGGTGCCGGCGTCTGCGATTGGTCGGCTTTCCTTTACTTAGCTTGTGGTGGCTGGTCGTAAATCACGGCGGCATGCAATGGAAGCTTAAGAATGACGCTAAAGCTGACCCTCAGCAAGGAAGAGTTGGCAAAATGAGGTGGTAAACGTGCCGAAAGGGCTCGAAAACGTTACACGGCCACGCAAGAACTTTTATTATACGCAAATACACCCATGCTCTCCGGCAGGTGCGAGGAGCCAGCGTCTCAGCAATCGGCGGCAGCGATCTTTTATTCCTTTCGGAACGGGGCAGCCTGCGGCTATTCCGAAAAAAATTCAGTTTTGTTCGGCATATTAATGCATCTTTATCGCGCACACGTCACTTTGACGCGGTGAGTTTGTACGGTTTTGTGACGTCTCGTTACAGGCAGGTGAAGTGGGTGCAGCGCGAGAACTTTTTACCAATAGCCGAGGGCTAATGGCGAAAAGGGGTCGAATCAGAAATAACTGTTTTTCTTTTTTTTGTCAAATCATGCATAATCAGTGTGTACACATCATATCAGCTAGGGAGGTATCGCAGTTTTCGTGACGTCGCGTGACAGACAGGTGAAGTGGGCGTGGTCGAAAAAAGTTTTTGACCAATCGTGGAGGGCTGATAGCAGAAATGGAATAGAAAAGTTTGGAACAGTTTTACGTTATAGCGCCCCTGGTTGCGCTACACCGAAAGGATTTCATAATGACGTATCAATAAGCCCAAATCTCAGCAGTGTTGTTGCTGTTCCTGAAGAAGGCAGAGAGAGAGAAAAGACAATTTCTTTCATTTACAGTTTCCTTCACATTTCCGCAGTACTAGAGATACCTGCAAATTATATATTTTGCACATTCTGTCTTGCAAGACGGCGTCTTCAATGCAAAGGGAACTCACAAACTAAACTCCGGCAACGTCATCTTTCCTGTCGTTCCTTAAGTTGGCGTCCGAGACGTTGCTCGATGCAATTTCTCCGGGAGTTTCTCCACCCATTGCTTGCACGCATCGGCCACATTCTTATAAACAGAGGGGGAAGGCAGCGCAACAAACTCTTCAGAGATATGTGAGCTCACGGAATCAAGCACTGCTCCTCGCTGCGGGCTACTTTGCGCAGAGCGTTCCGAACGCGTTCACCGTGAAGCTTTGTATACGTTTGCGACCATACACAAGTTCGGGCACAGAGAGGACACCCGGTGAGAGCGGGTGTTGTAGTTCGATCTTGAGATACTCACATGGTCGTTATATTTGTGGATAATTTTTCGAAGCCCGCAGACAATTCCCAAAACGCAGAAGAAAATGAGAGATGGCTTACGTGGCCAGCTTCAATGCGCAACATTTTTCCACGTCAGTTTTTTCCGTCTTCGCTCTAAACTCTGCAGTGGCAAGATGAAAAGTGTGGAATTTGGCTGGAATCACGAAATTGGCAGCGTCTGTAACACTCTCCAAAGAAAAGGTGCGAGCTAGTTCGCGGTCTGCCCAATACAACGTGTGAACGCGTTAGTTGTTCTTTACTAATTATTCGGATAACTAGAACACGAAATTTATTCTCGTGGAGAAGAGGACCTATGACCAATACAATGTAGGTCTGAAAGCCCTAAATAGCATTTCTGACCAGCTCGGATAACGTTAGCTGGGACACCTTATATAACCTCACACCAAGGGCTCGTGGCATTACCGTTACAGCGAGAAAAGCGCTAGTACACTATAGTTCCGCCGCCAGTGATAGTTCATCTATGGAAGTAAGGGTACCGAAAGAATTATCAAAAAAATTACAGGGTCTCTTAACATCTCTCTTAAGAGGTGAACAGCGAAAGCCTACTCTTCTTCCTTTATCATTTGCCTCATTCTCTTAGCCTGCTTTCTTTCTCTTCTTTCTTTAAGTCATTACTGCTCACTACTAAGCATTTTTAGTGATTTGTAATCGATTGCGGTCATTACAAGCCGTCGTTAGACATGTCGGTCATATTTTTTTATTTATTTATACAGCACTGCGGACTCATGGTCCAAGCAGTGTGGTCGATACAAGTACAAAATAAATACAAAAGAAACAGCAACGAAAAAAGCAACAATAATACAGGCTCAGAAATGTTATTTGACAGTTTGGTAACTTGCTTTGATATGGCAGTTCCACTCCCTAATGGCTCTCGGGAAGTAAGAAAACATAAATAGGTCTGTGTGAGCAAAATATAGGGTTAGGGCGTTTTCATTGTCGTGTTGGGGGGGCCCGCTAGTTAATGGTGACAAATATGTTGGTGCATCTAGCACTAGGTTGTTTCCAAAGTCCTTGTCATAGTCTGCTAGTCATAGTCATCAGTAGTCATTACAAGTCATTTCAGTCATTATTAATAATTACTGGTCATTACTAAGCATATTTAGTCATTTCTTATCAATCGTAGTCGTTACAATTCGTCGTTAGACATATTGGGCATTTCATAGTCATTACAAGTCATATCATTCATTATTAGTTAATACTGCTCACTGGTAAGCATTTTTAGTCATTTGTAATAAATTGTGGTCATTACACGCCGTCGTTAGAAATATTGGTCATTTTGTAGTCATTTGTAGTGATTTGTAGTCATTACAAGTCATTAGTAGTCATTTTAGTCATTACTACTCATTACTAGGGGTTTGTAGTCATTTCTAATCAATTGTGGTCATTAAAAGCCATCGTTAGAAATATTGGTCAGTTTAGAGTCATTGGTATTGATTACAAGTCATTAGTAGTCATAATTACTCATTACTAGTCATTATTAACCTCTAGCAGTCTCTATTATAACGTTACCATTCACTTAACTGTCACTATCAATCATTTTTCATTCTTTAATCTCTCTCTAATCTGTCTTTACTCCAGCGGTGAGGTCTGCGGACACAAACTTCACCATGAGCCTAGAAAGGCTTTCACCTTAAACAACGCATTTGATATTTATGGTCGTGATAGTGCTAGAAAACCTTATTTAGGTTAAATCACTGACTGACAGCCCCACGCTAACTTTTATTTAGTTAGTTTGAGAACGCTGACAAAAAGAGATGCTGCTAATGCTTCGTTCGCGATTCCGGCGTAGTACGGACCGCCGCACTCCGCCCAATACGAAAAATTATTCAGACGAAAGCCCTATATCTCTCACCGTTCAGTGGACCTTCGACGTCCTGTTCAGAAAACGTTTATTTCAACAAGAGACAATACGAACACTGAGTCGCAATCACGGCGCATTTCCACGAGGACGATAACATATACAAAGTACGAAGGACTGTATACACGGCACGTTTTGAAAGTAGTGTCCGAGTCCTCACTCGCTAACATATAACCACATAGACCCACGGAAAACCACAGTTACACATAAAAAAATTGTCACATATACAAAATGACGTTCAATACATGCAGTGTACACAATGGCTTTGTACAGTAATGATGTGACAGAGACACTTTATATAATTTTGTAGTGATGCCATGAGATATATATATAAAAATGATCATGTATACGAGAGCACGCACACACATACATCACGTGCGCCCAGATTCTATGCACATTCAATGAATACTTTTTGCTGCATGGCTGGAAAAACCAAGCTGGTTGAAAATAAAGCCATACGCATCCATCAGCCTTGAGTGATACGTCCTGATACGTCCGAAATTGTACACGATGACGACTCGGTGTAGCAATTTACACCGACCCCGCATCGTGCCTTAACTATTTGCAGGCGCTCACGGCACAATTTTGATGGTGTGCAGGTCACCGTCATCATCTTGTTAAGATTAATTTAGGCACTCGAACCCACAACCTTCGCGCGTAGTCGAACCCTCGAGCTTATGTGGGAGTCGAACCCACGACCTTTGGCGTTAAGGCGAATTACCGCACAATTAATTATATTACACTTCATTATGGTACTCGAACCCTCGACGTTTGGTGGGAGTCAAACCCACGACTTTTGGTGTTAACTAAGGCGAAGTTAATTAAGACACCGTTAATTAAGGTAACGTCGAGTAATAAGTCATAAAAGGATGAATGGACAAATAATAAAAAATCAAGTAATAAGAAGTAACAACTCATTCGAATGAGAATATTAAGTAATTTATATGAGTGTCTCTTGAGCGCGCCAGCTTTCGCCTCGACCATCTTTGGCGTTAGCTAAAGTGACTGTCAATTTTTGTCCTCTATGTTCACTTTCACATTTTTATGTCGAACGCATAGCTTGGCGTGATTCAGTGCAATGACGGGGCTATCCGCCGTGGTCTCTTGGTCACTGTGGAGTGGCGCTGCTTAGCCCGAGGTCGCGGCGGCCGAATTTCAATGGAGGCGATGCGCGGAAACGCTCGTTTATTTAGGTTTAGGAGCGCGATAAAGGCATAGGTGGTCAAAATTAACCTGGAGTCCTCAATTAGGGCGTATATATTATAATTAGATCGTGGTTTCGTGAGCACGCAAAACATAGGAATTTATTTTTCTTCAGTCTAAACACACCGCCGACGAGGGTTCTTTGCCACTCCAATGCCTTCGATAGAGCTGCACAACACCGTCGACTCGGTTTACCGTTCACTGGACGGCCACTGTATAGCTGCCCACGCAGCAGCACCTAATTCGCCGCATGAGTCGGTAGATTATACTTTCGAACGCCTTCGAAACAAATATGCTTTTAACAGTGGTACAGATTAATAACTTTGGGGGCAGCTGCAAAACGCTTTAACAACGCTACAAAATGCATTTGGTATTGTATAATTATGTAGCTTCCGGTGATTAGACTTCTACAGCTACCGTAAACGGTAGTAGCAGCCGCAGTTTACCGGAGCCGCGGGCTGCAGTAGCAACGTTAATACAGCATCTTGTGACTGTCCAACAACAAAGTAGAATTGTTTTTGGTCACATGAGTGTTCTCACCAAAAAAAAAAAAAAAAAAGGTAAAGACTGCGTGTTAACTAACAACTGCGGCGCTCCTGAGGCCCTATAGCAGCAGCCAAGTAGAATATCGTTGTCTATTTTCTAGTTACCGTCACTGCTACTAGATGGCGACACCAATGCGGACGCTCACCACTAATGTCTCCGGTCACCCTGTATACCGCAAACTGCAATACATTTACTGACACGCTAAATTCTCTCTATTAACTGGCATCAATTCTGGAATGTCCTCCTGCAATAAATATTTCAATGCGTTATCTGCTGGCGGAGTTGTTACCCAAGCGTTCGAATCCTACGGAACGGTACCGCTCTTCTACAACTCTCGCGCTAAGAACTGTGGAAGGCTGACCTTTGCTCCCGATAGGCCACCCGCTATACGTCACCATGGAGGGGCGTTCCTTGTGTTTCTCATTAATAAAATAATGGCCACTCCTTCCGGTGTCGGCGCTAACGACTTGACATGCTTGCAGGCTCTCGCTCGACTTAAGGCCCAACCACACGCAGCACGGTATACGCGTCTTGCTACGCGTACACGTAAGCGTACGCGTCTGCGTGCGCGTACGTGGGTGATGAAGGGAAGGGCGGCCAGCCACACGATACGCGCACACGTGCGCGCTTCGCTGCGCATAGCACAGGGCTGACACTGCAGGGTTGCCAGGTCCAAAATGTGAAAAGTAGCCAAAAAATCTGGGAAAGTAGCCAGAAAAGTAGCCAACTTTGGCCACATACAGAAATGTAGCCAAAAAAGTGGCCATGTTATGGAAAAACGTTGCATTTTCATTTATTATCACAGACATTATCAGACATTATCACAGCCAACACTTAAAGCTGCTTTTAGTAAATGTAGGAACATACAAAAAATATTATGAAACGTGTATAAATGACTACAGCTAAGAGCGCTTTGATCAGCATGTAATATGACTAGAATATTATCACAAATCAGAATCACAGCCCTAGTACAGGTGTAAATGTCTGAGTTAATCTTGGCCCACATTTCTCGAAGAATGTGCGCCAAGCAATGTCAGCAAAATTTTGAACAAAGGGACGAAAGCGATCGCTCGAGGCATCCTCGAGTGATCGCTTTCGCGATTATTTAGGTGCGATTTTGCTTCTTTGCATCGGACGCGTCGCAGGCCTTTTGTTACGCTTTGCAAAGTGAGATGCCCAGTCGCGCGAAATCTCGCAAAAGTGATCGTATTCTTGAATACAGCTGTATATTTTCAAGCTGGGAACACATAAATTGACCGACTACGCCGAGAGCGCGCCTGCCAGACCGGCCGCTGACATGCTGGTATAGCATGTTTACGTTTATCCCGCGGTCAGCTGTCCGAGTGTTCGATTTTGCAAACTTCGGGCGGCTTCGGGTTTTCTTAGGATCCCACCTCACGTTGACTTCCCATCAGGACCGGCACTAGCTGGCTGCCGTCTGGCTGCCAGCGGGCTGCCAGAACTCCGAAAATCAAAGAAGCCTAACGTGCGGAAGGCCTCACGCGGAACGTCAATGCGAAGATGGAACACGCTGTGACGTCACCAGTGCGAAATCCTTTGCATGAAATGAAAGCGCCCGAGTCAGATTGACGATGATGATGGACCAGCTTGAAAAGATTTGAAATGTCGTCTTCGTGCATTGGCCTAAATATTTGCTAATGTTGCTGCATAATATGAGCCACACAAGTTTGTATTCAATTTTTACAATAGTCAAGCTATTTCAAAGGTAGCCAAAAAAGTAGCCAAGTAGCCAAGGCACTTTTTTTCCGCCAACAGCCTCGAAAAGTAGCCAATTTGGCGCAAAGTAGCCAAATCTGGCAACCCTGGCTGACAGACCAGCGATGGCGGAAACGTTCGTCTTTGGCTTTGAGAAAAATTTATCCTTAATTTCATTATGGCCAGCCATTTTTATTTAATTTGTCAATGTTAGAGCTAGTACATTGTTTCTAAGTTGATAAATGCACGCCGCTTTTATCTACACATCCTTATGACAAGAAAAGTTACATCAAAGATCAACATCACGCGCGTCTGCTTGTCCACGACTGCAGCTGACATCTGCGCGCGACCACACACGACGTTGCTGTCGAGCTTTTGCTTAGCCGCTTGCTTCGCCGGCATCAGCGTTCTCTTCCCGCAACGTGCCACATGAGAATAAGCTTTTGCTGCGGCTGCTCTCGCAAAGGCGGCGGGAGCGCAGAAAGCGTCTGCGGCGACGTTGGATGGCCCGGGCAGTCTTTCAACTGCGTAAAGAAGAAGGACTTTACAAATGTGAGTAACTTCTTTCCTTTCGATGATCTACAGTGGTAGAACTAGGAGCCAGTGTTTGGACATGGGGACTTATCTTCGTCGCGACAGCAATTACTTGTCAGCGTTTTTAAGTGCACGCATATAGGAGACATAAGTGAAAGAAGGGTTAAAGTAGCAATGCGGGGATCGTACTGGCAGCGCGCGGACGCCCAATTCGCATAACAGCATCGCGTCGTCGGTACAAGGTTCGTCCAGGTTGACAGCACCGATCGAAACGATCACGTGACGTACGTGAACAGAGGGAACGACAAGAGCAGGGTGAAGTTCGGAAAGCGCGAAAGCATAGGCGAAGATCGGGCTGATTAGCCGCCGGAAGCACACAGATCGTATATTGGATACGTGGTGACGACACCTCACGACGTTTCAACAGCCGTCTGTCTAACCCGTGTATACAGTACAACATACCGTCACTAATTCTTCAGCTTCAGAGGGGAAGAAGCCCTTGATTCTATTTAACAGACGATCTATAATACTAATTTGGAGCTTCCTTCATTAATAACAGTAGACCGCACTGTTTATACAGATCTTGGGTAGCACCCTCTTGCACAAAATTTGTAAGGATTAAGTTTTGTAATATATTTTCTGCTATTCGATATTTTATTTGATATCCGGCTTATTTCTTTCTTCATTTCATTCAATATTCTATTCTAAATCTACTTTTCGGTATTAGCACACCCCTACAAAAAATTGAGGACTGCTAGTTATATTTGTGCCATTAGTATAGCACATAGATTCAACAACACCTTTTTACACGTGTTGGTTGTCGTATATGAAGCTTGTGGATGAGATACAATTTCGTATATTTTCTGTCTCTCAGAAGTGTGACTGTAGAATATGAAGTGTAATGTAATTAAATTGTGACCTGGCAGGTTTTTGAATGCTGTGCAACTAATTTCGGAAGTTTCTTGGCAGTGGCCGCACGATTTTTCTTTAATATACCGTTGGCTGGCTCTCCTGTTTTGCCGAACCACTGTTTGTATTCAAGCATGTAAACAAAGCAGGGGGTAAAGTTAATCATGACTAGGGGCTATGCGTGTGTGTCAGTGAAAAGTGTACAGCTCCCGGTACCTGCGCGTGTGTGTGGGCAGGGCACGGTCCTTCTGCCAAGTAATAATGCACAAATTTTTACAGATGCAGGGGATACGTCAGGATGACCACAGATTTTTCTACAAGTTCTTTCGCAAGACGCCACAGCTCTTTGACAAGCTATTGAGCTTTGTCGCAGAGGACCTCACACGGCAGCACCACATTCGAGAAACCCCTGGAGCCTGGAGGACGACTTGCTGTAGCATTGAGGTTTGTAAAGGATAGTTGCCCCTAGAGTAATAATGTGCGATTGTAGGAATACAGAACACCGTTTCGTTGTCATTTAATCTATCATTTATTTTATTTTATTTACATAATACTGCGCGCCGCCATTTGGCAGCCAAATCAGGAAGGGGTCACAAAACCTTGAAGCAAAACAAAAGAAAGAATGAAACGACTGACAATGAGCGTGTATAAAAAATACTAATGCATAATCTAGTTTATTAGACACAACTAAATATTTATTAACTCATGAACAAATAAAAATGAGACACAATATATTGATACAAAACGAGAAATAGTAATGAAGGTACTGACAATGCGCGTGAAAAGAAATACCAGAAAGAAAAATGATCACATGATCACAGAGACAAAGTTTCAACTTAGTTCATCACCACTGTAGCAGTTATGGCTAACTTAATAAAAAAACTGCCATCGAATGGCATCGCACAAAAGCTACCTCAGTGTTTTTGACCTTGCACAACCTGTGAAACATGCACTGAGGAATGCTTGTACATGTAGTATTAAACAAAGGTAGTAGCTAAGCTACACAAATGAATTTTGATCGTATATCACCGAAAAAGGGCACCCACAGCCATGCAGATCATTGTCAAGAAAAGTCATGTCATCATAATTAGTATGCAAACAATTGAGACATGGGTACTAAGTTTTTTTCAACTTGCATTCAAGCTACTTGGCATCCGGGCAAGACATAAAAGACATTGCATTGGCTTACTGTGTGGGGATTGAGGCGGCTAGACTCTGCAGTGGTGTGTAAGTCGTATAGTGGCGATCGTGCCTGCAAAGTATTAAAAAACTGCAGAACAGCATGAGAGCCGCAGAAATTCCTTACATTTTTTTCAGCTTAAGGATTTTTTTAAAGCTCACATGCTGTTCACGGCTCCTGTCAGGTAGCCCTGCTTCCTGCCAGAGAAGCAGGGTCATACGTATAAATGTCTCATTTACACACTGCCTTCAATGTCACTGATTACGTACAAAGACTTTGGCCAAACATCCAATGCAGAACATGCAAAACCAGCTCTGGAACTGAGCCACGGAACACACACAAAAAAAAATGCAAGGAATGTGGCTTGTGGACGATAGTTGTGGGAGAGGTAGAGGTTGTCTATGTTGGCAGTGAACCTCGCCTCCTGGCTATGTGGTGGCAAGACATTTCCCTTTCTTCTACCTCTTCTAATAATAATAAAACAATTTGAAAAGTGCTTACGCTGCTAGAACGCCCCGACAGGCTTTACAACTTGCAGCATAATATAACCGAAATTTTCAATGGGGAGTGGTTGAAGGTCCATTACATTTCTTTTTATATACAGGCATGTACAGGCATCTCTAGATGCATGCACAAACTCTACGTGCACAGGTGGTGAACTCAAAAAGGTTCATTGCTGCAAGACAGGCTGAATGAGTAAAGACAGATGAAAGCGATAAACATCTCTCTTGCAACAACAAACCTTTAGTTGCAAGTCAGTGCTTGCTTCTCTATCGTAGGTGTGTTGCTAAAACATGTTCACACATCTCTACAGCAGCAATGGCCAACCGACCAGGCCCACAGATATCAACTTTATGAACTTCTTGAATAATAATGCAAAAAATATGGATACAAGACAATGTAAAATGAACAAAAAAGAAGAGCTGAGGGGCTTTGATATGACAACAACAGACAAGGAAATGTAGTAAAGCATGAAGGAAAATAGTTGTCGTTTTATTTGTAATGTCGACATCACAAGGAGAAGGGAAATGAAAGTGGACAAAATATAACTTGCCACTGGTGGGAGCTAAACCTAAAACCAATTCAGCTGGAGGCTATTCCACTATCAATTTCTTAGGATGTTTATGTGTACTAGCTTAGACTCTTGGAGTGTTCTTGCACGAGTAACACTGGCTAGCACTACCAGGGTTAAATCTAGTACATGCACATGCAGGCTCAAGAAAGTTTGCAAAGGGATAGCCATTGCTGCAGCTCTACTGGTAAAGCAATGCAAGCATAATTCAAAGGTTGTGGGTTCGTCTACCATTATTGGGAAGTTACCTTTTCATATACTTTCATTTTCCTCCTTATTTCCCCATTTCGATATAAAGTAATTAAATTCATCAATGAATTCCTTTTGTTTCATTGGCTCTTGGCTTTATTATACAAAAAGTATGCATTAAAAAACACTAATCTTTGAATTACTTTACTACTTGCATCAATTTAATTTTCATATCGAGATGCTTATCCTCACTGACCTCTCTCATTTGTTGCAGCAGAGAGACGGCAGAAGTTTGAGGTCATCCTGTGGTTTGCATCTTTTGATTGCGCTTGAAACATTGCCTAATTCCTCTAATATTAACTGACTCTCATCTTTCTTTTTCTTTTTCCTCCCTCTTGACCTCACTTCAGAAGCAATGCTTCCTAACGTATCCAGCCTGCGACGGCCTGCTAAAGCCAGTGGTGCTTGTGACTGCGGCCTGCTGTGGTGTGCCTCAGAAGCCTCGGGAACCAGAACTTCTTGAAACATCGGTGATTCAAGAGATTCCAAAATGTCCTGAGACTTCACAGACCCATGCGACACCGACGACAGAGTCGATGCTGGCGCTTGTGACTCTTCACTTGACGGTGATGGCACTTCAAGTGTTGCCAGATTGGCACTGGCACATTTTTCGTTAAGATGTCTGCAGCACTTCCCTCCTCACTGGATGGGGGCACTGGTGGAAGGTTGGCGGACATCCTGCATGTGAGCGTAATAAGGTTTGCACATATTGTCAATGTGTAAATAATGTGCCAGCCTGAATGCAAAAATATATGATGAAGGCTCAAATCCGACCACATTTGTTTTAATGTAGGATTTTATTAGAGAACGCCGAAGCTCTGAGTCAGTTTTGTAGGGACAAAAGTGGCTTGCCTACACAACCAGAATGAACAGTTTCTGCATGCACTTACGTGTAGCTTCTGTATCTTTTCTGTTTTTGCTTGTGATGCATTTAAGCAGTTCTTATGAGATCTGCATGCCTAAGCATAGTGATAACTTCTACTCAAAACAGTGCATAATACTTGGAATGTTTCAGTTTTGAAGTAATCAGCAGCAAGCATTCCACTACATTTCATCAGCAAAACCACTTAATAAATTTGATGTTGAAAGACCTACGCTTGCACTTTCTAAACATAGAGTAGTAGTATTGTTAGGTCTTGCTTTAGCATAAGGCTATCTCCTGTTCTAGTTTTTCTACTTGAAACGTTCTTGGCTTGTAACTTTGTTTTCTTCTATTTTTTTTTGTAGACATCATCTCATTCTAAACTGTTTTTCTTAACTGAATGTACGTCTAAACACAGTGTGAAGCTGTGTACATAGTAGTCAGTGCATTTGTTGCTTGTATTTAGGAAGTTACGTATAATAATGTTTGTCATCTTGCCATCTGCCTTGTAAATGGTGCTTTGGCCCAGTAAAGCTGATCTTAGCGAGCAAACCCTTCCAGAAGGCTTATTAAAGCTAAGCTTTTTTTGCCTCTTCTCTGGATTTTCCCACCGCTGCTCCTACTGTCTTGCCAAATAGCTCTTACTGAATGCCTCATACTGATATTAATGTAGTCGTTGAACCATTGTCATCGCAGCTGACTACTGGCTACTGTCTTGCACGTGTGACCAGTACCGGACGTAGTGCAAATACCAATTATAATAATGTAACTAGATCGTGTTTTTGGCATGTAAAATTTGAATAATCATTTTTTGCACAGTGCGAATGTGTTTAACTGAATCATCTAGTCTTTCCTTGGAAATTTTGCTAAGCAGGAACAGCGTTCTCCACAAACATAGTGAAAGCTTCGCTTAAACCAGTAACCAAAGCACCTGGGATCTGCAGAATAACCGCAGGCTGATAATTAAGTAAGGGCACTGCTGAGCAGACACAAAAAGAAAAATGATCAATTACACAGCTGACAATGTCGTCAGTACTATGGTGTATTTATTCCTACAGCATGATGACACCGAATGAATCCCTAAGCAAGCTAGTTAATATTTGAGGGTCTGTGGTGAAGCACCGATTTTCACACTGCTGGCACGCAACAAAATGCAAAATTAAAGCTGTTCATTGCAGTACCCAAGACATACGTGAATATAGCAACATTCAATACTCGGTTAAATACTGACCATTGACTTGCACGCTGCCTTCTAGGATCAGTGCACAGAATCAAAAGAAACTACTTGCATCTTTTGTGTTTCGTTTTTGTGTGTGCATCATTCTGTTCTTATTATTCGTCCTGCTAGTTTGTATGTGATATTCTCTGTACTTCTGTCTTATGCTTTATTGTTACGTTTTTATGTGCTATTTTACTTGTTATTTTGTACCTGTATTTCTGCTTTCTCTGCTTCCCACTGCAAAGCCAACCTGGCTTTGTGGGTACCTAAATAAATAAATATACAAAGCTTTCCTTGTACTGCTTGTATGTTCCCTTTCGCGATCACATTTAACGAAATATGCGATAAGTGGAGCAGCGATGCCGCACAAATATTTTATCGCCAATTAGACAAAGCTGAATATAATGCATACTGCGCGTCGATTTACTTGTGTGAGCACAATTTTGAGTCGATTCCCATAAGTGCGGTGCATTGCCAGCTATAATACAAACATACGGCATCGCCGGTCAACGTGGTAAAGGAAAAGAACTAGAATCCCGTGTTTCATTTTTAACACGCCGGCTAAGATGGAAACTCCAAAATCACTTACGGTCTACACTCCATTGAGCAGTGCACGAACATCATCTGGTCAACAAACAGCCAGATGACGTCGTCCTGAACGTCGTTTGGCACGGCGCGGCACTTTTCTTTCTGAAACGTCTCCCCAGGCGCCGAAATTTATTCCCCACGGACTTCCATCACTTCTGCAGCGCTGTGATAACGTCATCTGCACAGATGAAACGTGTTTTCGACATCTGCGAGTCGGCTGATGAGAGAGGCAGCTTATACCAGTGCCACATAGGGCTTTCGATCGCGATCGAGCAGGATCAAACTTCTCGATCACGATCGGGTCTACCCAGATTGCGCAGTACAGGCAATCATGATCACAAAATCCGATCCCGATCGGGCTCGATCGCGATTGAAACTGCTCCGCTATGACGCCCGTATAAAATTCCGAGCACTCACCTGTTCGGCAGCGTTAGGCATGACGATCCACTACCACCTCGTCAAGTGCTTGTTCTTGCGGCGCTTGTGTTTCGCCTGCTACCAAAGCGCAGGTCGAGCCTCAACGCAGGCGATCAGCGCTTGGTTGTTGATCACCTCCATAGCCTCTGTGCTCTATCGACACGAAACCAGCAGCGACTCCCGGCGTCTCCGCACGATTCTGAAACTTCAACAACCTTTCCGAACCACCGGAAGTGTACATGCGGCCCACCTGACGTCGGTGCACAAGCTGCCACTTCCGTCGTGTACGCTCAAAATGACGCCCAAGATCAAGACCTCCTTGACGCGCGCGATTCCTGTGCGTCTGCCCTCTCTAGACGCGTAGGACAGGCGCGTACGGCCTCGCAGACGCGTGACGCGTAGCCAGGCGTGCACGAATCACCGCGTGTGGTTGGGCCTTTACGGTAAAGCTAGTGTCGGTATATTTTGTGTACCTCTTCATGAAGCATCAATGTGCAGCCCGCTTAACAATTTGCTCATGTGTTAGCATCGCTTTAGCACAGCGTGGATAAAGTAGCATTTAGTGAAACATCTTCCTTTTGTAGCTGATCGAGGCGTAAATTTTCCGCTTAATCAGACCGAATAACGACGTATTTTTCATAATATCTCTTTTTTAAAACAGTGGTTGTTGCCAGCGCACCCAAAAGTGGGAGCCCGAGCAATTTCGTGTTCGCTACGGATCATAGATACGGTCTAGCGATTCGGAGAGCTCCTAGCCTGAAATGTGCATACTCCACAAACGCGCAAGCGACTAGCGTTAGTATATGGCCGATAGGTGGCCGCGTTTTCTGTTTGAAATGTCCTATTTTCACTGGAGCCCAGCCGGCTGGCGATGGTAGCGGTCACACTGACACTATCGATATGCTCAGTAACGTATGTACTTGCCGGAGCTCGGAGACTTGCGGCATTCGAGGTACACACAGCTTTCATATCAACGTCGTCTCCTCCGCAGCGGACGATCGCGCAGGTGCGCGGTAATTACGCTATACTCATCGTGAGGAGGCACCGCGGCTGCTGAAGCACCTGCCATTGCGCGTCATAAAATGACAAACTGTTAATAACGAAGGAAAACTTTTCGGCTTCGCTCAGACGATTGTAAGGGGTTGTCGAGAGTAGGCAGACACATACGCGCATGCGTAACCACGCGCAACCGCAATGGAGGTGGCATAACTCAGGCACACAGCACTTGCCGAAGATCAGAATAATAAAAAGTGAAATTTTTGTTGCAGCTTCTGACACCAGCGCCTTCTTACGTTTTAAAAGCCAAGCTTTCCTGGCAGTCGCTCCCGCACTTAGCTGACCGTGCCTGCTTTCTTGCCGAATAGCTCATTCCATGGCTTACTCAGACGATGGCACATTTATAACGAATCGGCTTATGCACGTATAACTGTTTGTACTGCCCCTAAAATATCACGCTGAACGACGCTGTTCTCCACGGCATAACTCAATGAAACTATACACGGTACCTAAATACTCTCACGGCAACGAATACATATTTCCAAACGCATAATTCCCTTATTGAGGCGAAGCTTCCTGTGTCTTGTTCCCCGGAGTTTGGCATGTCCCCATTGTCGGTCTCTTGCGAACTAAAGTGGGCCGATCGCGGAGATGGGAGTAATCCGAACTGGGCCTATCACAGATGCAGTGTATCCCGCGGTCGTGTGAGTCTCGTAGGTTGCGTGTTGGTGGTCTCCACGTTTTCCAGTCTTGCCGGGCTGGCAATCGCTGGGCTGCAGACTGCGGTGCCGAAGAGGAGCAGATTTAGAGCACCTAATTAAGCGCTTCAAGAAATTTTCCCATCATAAAGATGCCAACATGTGCGTGGGCTCTGCATAATTACTACAAGGCAACCCAGTAAAAAGAGAGCGAGGGAAAGCAACGAGAGGAAAAGCAGGACGGTCAACCAGACGAGCGTCCGTTTTCGCTGCCTTATACCCCTGTCACACGGCAAATCTAATGTCATTTACAACGAACGACATTCGCTGATAATGCCATTTGTTTGCAGTGACACGGTAAAACGTAATGACATTCGTCGAAAATGACATTTACAAACGAATTAGTTCGCCAAACTCATTCGCATTCGTTTGGAACCGACTGTGTATCCTCGACACCACGAGTTTACCAGTGTTTCGCAAACAGTACATGCTTCTTTTTTTGTTTTAACAAAAATCACTATTATTCTATCAATTTTATTACCTAATTATTGCTTTAACGACATTGAAGTCCATCACGTGCGTAAATACAGAAAACTACTCTCAATCCAGTGACCAGACAGCCATCTTTAGCTTTCGCTGCAGCAGTCGTGTTGGTTCGCACCGGAGCATCGGCCGCGGCCGCTTCAATTGACTTGGCGTAAAAGCATGCTCGTGTTTTCCTGTGGCACGCGCCAAGAATGAGGATATTAGGAGCCCGCATGCACATCACAATGGCGATGACATGCAACTGCACTTCTCGTACCACTTTAGCAGATGTAGCGGTCGCGCCTATCGTTCTCTTCGCCCTGTTGCTTGCCTTAGCTTTGGCTTGGCTTGACTCGACTTCGTTGGCAATGTCGACAAATTAGTGATCGAACGCTACGGCTTGAAAGCAACGATCACATATTCTAGTGGAATTTAGTATATTGGAAAATAAATACTGGACAAAAGTGGGTTTGCGGCCTGTTTTTTTTTTACTACCGTCATTGTCATCATTTTCAAAGGACATTAGTTTTCGCCGTATGACAGCGCGCTGTTATAATGACATTAATCGCCACAAATGTAATTTGTTGGAAATGACATTAGATTTGCCGTGTGACAGGGGTATTACACTGGAGACTATTTTCTCTCAGCCAAACTGACAAGCGATTTAGATACACGTTAACGCTGACAGAAAGTTCAGAAGTGTCATTGGATGTAAAAAACATGTTGGTATCATGAGCATACGTTGCCACGTCAGGTGAGTCGGTTATTCGTACAATATCATTTACATAAATTAAGAACAATAGTTGGCCCAGTTTTGAGCCCCGAGGTACACCCCGTTTTATAAGCAAAATGTCAGAGGCAATACAAATTATCTAAACAAATTTGTTTCGATTCGTTAAATAACTTCTCAAATTGGAGCCCGTTAGCTGTCTGCCGTGTGTTTTACGTCAGTGCTTCGAGACATCGACAGTATTGCATGTTATTGCTGACGGCTTCCTACCCCAATGGCGGGATCTGCGTTCGCTGCCTTCGTTGTTCTCGATGCGTCTTTGTACGTCGTATGTTCGGACATCACTTTTTCCGGTAAGTGAACCACTCTGCACTTACGTTTTCGGCAACAATGTCTGAATATATTTGGGTGTTACCTGCGACAATTCTTGGTGGTTTGGCTCTTCTGCCCTGCCGGTTTTCGACATATTTATATTTTGCGAGGGTTTCGCTAGTTTTTATGGTTAACGTAGCACGAATGAACCGAAGGGAGTGCATTGGAAGAGGCCGCGCTGGCCGTAATCATGAACCAGCGTGAGGCTGCGCTGCTAAGGTACAGACCGTGGGACATTTTAGTTTATTTTATTTTCAGTTTTTAGTTAGTTTTTATTTGTTTAGGTTATGTATAAGTCCTCTAGAAATCTCTATTATCAGTGGCCAAATCCTTAATTCTGAATGTTCGCCTTTATCTCTTTCGGTATGCTGTTGGGTGTACGTTTCAATCCATCTAGTGTGGCCTATACCCCTCGTGAGTAGGATCCATGTTTTGAGACAATAACTCGCCCGATACGCAGTACAGACACGCGCTTTGCTCGCATGCCCTTGAGTATATAAATTGTACTGTTCCCACTTAATAGCAAAACAAAAATATAACTGCAGTACTTACTTGGTTTGCACATCGCCAAATGCAATCGGCCACTGATGCGTAAATTGCATTGTGCTTTCTTCTAAATAAGCTGCAACACATGTAGCCTAGTGAGTGTTTCATCTGGGAGTACAATTATGACTGCTTGTCTTTTATTGATAAATGAGTGTGGTTCACCTGATTTGTAATTATACATCTGTCTTGCAACTGATTTGATGCTCTCATATTTTTTTTTTCACTGTATATACGGCTGTACATCCTTCTTGTCTCTTGGCGCAAGCTGGATGAAAGGACCTCATCAATAGGATCAATGTAAGCCAATGTACTGTAACTTCTCTAGTCCTCCCATTGCTTTGTATATGGGTGAAGACCAGAGAGCACTTCGCGGCAAAATAGCTGGTTGGTGTCTTACAAACGGCCAACTAATTGCCCACTAGGTGGACAATTATTCAACATGGACCACTACTTTAATACGTCTTCTTTGTACGGTCTTCTCTACTACGGGTCAGTGCAGGTGCTCTGAAAAACCTGAGGCTATGCATGCACTGATGAATTTGCTACATCTAGGAATTACTTCGCACTTTCTGGCGCAACCAGCATGTTAACAGTTCTAAAACAAGGGGCAATGTTCTCATTATATCACATCAATGAGATACTTTCAATTTTGTGTGAAATATCATCCAAGGCGATGTGATCTTGGTGTGAAGTATTGCCCTAAGCCAACTAGGGTCACATGGAAATATATATAAAAAAAGTGATTGACCCCGCCGCAGAAGCGTTTCTTTGGAATACTACTCTATCACCGCTCGTTTCTATGCTACCTGCTGACCCTGTACTACCTCATGATTAAACTGAAAGAAAAAAGGCAACAGTTAGACAGTGCAAAATGCCAAACTTGCCTTTTGTTTAACGATATAAAACGCTATTTAACTGTTTTAATCAAGAGAGTCCATCATTTACCTGCGGCATGGATGAGTCTTTAAACCGATTATATTGTCACGGTGGAAAAAGAGGACAAGGTCGTCGATGGTGAGGACGACGAAGTGGCAACAGCATCTCGAAATTCTCAGCTGCTGTTCATATACGGCTCGTAAATACATCGTGTAAATAGTTTTATACCCGTGATATTTTGGTGGACGTGCGGGGTACGCGTGCTCACCGTCGACGACCTTGTGCTCTTTTTCGACAGTAACAATATTTGGCCGTGGGGTTCTCCGACTTCTCTGACAAGTTGATAAGTGCCTTTTTAGCCAAAAAAGACCATATAATAATTTCAAGGCTGACTGTGTGTCACTGCTCTGCATATGCCAGGAAATACAACGCTAATTTTAGACATCATCACATATGTGCCTTAAGAGCCCGAAAATTTAAGAGGAAGGAGTGCCCAAATTTATTTTTAATGTGCGCCAAACTTCTTGCTTGGCACATATTGGTAATTAAAGCTCCAATTTGCACAATCTCATTTCCTGGCTCGCTTCTTTTTTCATCTTCTGTGCAGAATTTGCTTGCCTTTGTTTACAAGAGCCTTCACGTGTGACAGCAAGCCTTTGTGGGCAGACAGTGCTCTCCCACGAAGGCTGGCCTGCTCTGGATGCGGCGGCACTCATCTTCAAGATCCATGCATGGCCACCTTTGTTGCTATTTGCCACTCTTCTTAACTACACATACTGCATCTTTTCTAATTTATTAGGAAGTAAAGTTTGGCTTTGTCACATGGTGTGAAGTAGATGTCTTGCTACATTTTAGCTTGCAATGATGGTTTATGCACTGCATGAACAGAACATCGTACAGCGTATGAAAGAAAATAACCGCACATTATGATTTATCTTTCACTTTCGCTAACATGCAGCGTGCAAAAACTTCATTAATGGGTTCTATGCCGAAGAACTGGTCATTATTTCTACGTGATGCTTTGCAAGCATATGGCAATGCGTTACAAGGGGCACCCACAAAGTAAATTACAATTTACTTTTAAGTGAGGTATGGACATGAGCAAAAAAAAAATATATTCCCGGATACAATGGCGCGCTCAGTGTTTTTCCAGATATGAACTAGCCTTTATTTTTGAAGAATTCATTATACCGTAGCGTTCTCTTCGTATACTACTGTCACGCTATCCTGCCGCCTGTAACTTAAACCAGGATGTAATGTCTGCCTGAACCGCAGCATTACTGCCAAAATGTTTCCCTGCTAAAAATTTCTGTTCGCTGGAGGCCCAGCAGGGCAAAGTTTGTTAACAACGCTGTGTTTCATGCAGAGGTGCCATCTTTGTTTCAGTCAATGGGGGCACATCGACACAATATCAGCATACAATACAGATTTTGTTTTATTTGCAAAATAATTGTGGCAAGAAGTGTTTAACTGAGTGGTCTAAACAAAATGCACTAGTCGACCAATCAGGCCGCGCTACACTATAACCATGGTCCACATCTGGAAAAATTAGCTGTGCATCCCCCAATCCGACAATATAAACTTACTTGCCTATATAAACTCCGTGCCTCAATTAAAATAAATTTTAACTGTGTGCAAACTTTGTGTTACTGTAACCACTACCAGAAAAAACTTGAGGAACTGTCTAATAAAAGTCTTTCGTTGTTCTTGTCAAGATGTCCGTTAGCCAACTTTAGCGTAACGTTAGCAGGGTTTACTGAAGTACTTGTATAAGTCCACGGTTACAAAATGTCTACATCAAGACAGCTACAAGACTTTGGAATTAGGCAATTAAGACATCTTTTAGACATCAGATATCTGCTTCCATGTTTCTTGGGCTGTTTCGTGCATTTTTTTTAACGTGTCTTTTGGCGCAGGTTCTTGGCTTCGGGGGAAACACTACGCTCCTCATCTTTCAGTTAGTTTTCTTTCTGGTCGCTTCGCGGCTTGCATGATTGTCGCCGAAGTATGCGAGGCGATTTCGGAAGTACTTGCGCCGGTTTACGTATCAGGGTCGTCAACTCCAACTGAATGACTGAAGTTAACTACTAGTTCATTGTAGTCTATGTATGGTTAATGTCTGTGGACTGTACGCTTACTTCATCGCACAAGTAATTGTTACATTGTCCTATTACCAGGACACATAGAAAATTTGTTTGTGAAAGAAATTTCATTTCTGCCCCGCATCTCCAAAGATGTGGCTTTGTCTGAATTTGTTGAATTTCGTGCCGCTGACCACAGGTTGCGTGAGAGCTTGAAAAAAAGTGGGCCATGTGCACGTTGCCTGGTGCAATAGACGGAAAACATGTGAATGCTGAGTGTCCGTCAAACTCCGGAAGCTCAGACCTAAATTACAAATATACGTTTAACAAGTCATTGCCCGCAGTGAACGACGCAAACTACAGGTACACACATTCAATGATACCATCCCGCATAGTTTCAGTTCAGCAAGCAGTCTACTTTACGCAAATATCTTGTTTCTTTATTCTCGTTATGCTTGTCTTTCTTCAAAGCTTTAAATAACCTGCATGACCACCATGCAGTACTAGTTGGTGTTATTTCGATGACATGTGGTTTCCCTGACATCTCGTATGCACCAGTGAACAGTTAGGTGCAAGTTTTTCCAGCTATTTTTATCACTGCAACATTGAAATAGTGTTCACTGAGACTGTAAGATGTATTTCAAGCAATGCATTTTACAAAAATACATGCTAAGCTTACGTGATGCTTCCTTACTGTTTGAGGGCCAATTATTTTCGTAAATGTGACTCCACAGGCTATATTCTTCTTCTGTTGCAGATTTGAAATCTTGACGCTAATGTAGATGTTCGGAAAGAAACATCGTCAGGAGGGCTACAGTGGCACAATTATAATTTGGAATATATACACGTATTGCCGATCTAACGATAGTAAGGGTAAAAATAATAATGAAAATTAGAATACCAGTAAAAAGCTGAATGCTTCGAATAAACGTGATTAACATGATTACAAAAAGTAAAGCCAGCTCCACACCGCGAAAGCTGTCAAAGCAGCGAAGCTGGTGGTCGTTTTTTCAAGTTTGAACTCGTGTTCAGGGCGACTTCATGAAAGTCTTTTGTCTCATTTTCGTCGTTTTGCTAGATTCAATCTTCAGTTCCGGACTGCGCACACTCTTCAGTTCCGTGAGGTAGTGATCAAACCACATTCCATCACACACCTTGCAGCTGTGGCCACACTCACGGTCAAGGAATTCCCTTTGGACGATGACGGCATGACGATGTCGGATGACAAACTCGAATGGCGGCGGTGGAACGACCACAACAGTATCACGACCAAGAGCTCATATCTAGTGGCTCAAGCTATTACACAACTTGGGCAACTGGATCGGTGTAGAATGCATGACGACAGCGGCATGACGGGAGTAACATATCACGAAGCTGGAATGACGACAACGGAACTACCCCGACGGCATCACTACCAGGGGAACTTACCTAGAGGCGCAGGCTAGTAGATAGATAGATAGATATATAGATAGATAGATAGATATATAGATAGATAGATAGATAGATAGATAGATAGATAGATAGATAGATAGATAGATAGATAGATAGATAGATAGATAGATAGATAGATAGATAGACTCAAAACGGCTGAAGTAAACAAATAATGATTTATTAGCATTAAAAACAAACAGTATATGGGGTACATGGCGGTGGTTTTCACAGCTCAAAGCAAATATGCGTGAACACGGAGCACAAGCAGCCCGCGCATGATCTCGAAAGCCCCAGTGCGGGCCTGAATTCTTGAGTCGACATTGAATGTACGGACGCCTGTTTAGCGCCCTGAAGTAAAGGAAAGCATGAAATGCTCATAATGACTTACCTTAAAGTGATAACGAATATGAAACTAATAATCAAACTCGCCAACTGGTTGATGAAACGTTCCTTTTTACATGGTCCACAGAAGAAGCAATCAGCCATGATATACTTCTATGAGCCCTTTCCAAACTGTTCATATCTGTCGAAGCAAAAACATTGCTGTACTGTTCACTTGGCGTGTTGACTCGAAGCATTTATGTTAACAGCACTTTACGAGTTCTCGTTCCCATCATTGTGTCTATCTACGCCTTGGTAGCCACTTTCACTGAAGCAATAAAGCTTTCATTCATGTTTTAGGCATTCCCCCGAAGACCCTACGCCCTTTGTCAGGAGCAACGCTTACGCTTCAAGAGAAAGCATAAATCTTCGTTTCACTTTAGCCGAAGTACACTCTGCGTTTCCGGCGGGTGTTCTTTTTCGACGATGCGCACTGGTGTTCTGAACGTTTACCGCCGCCCATTTCATCTTCCCCTTCGTGCCTCATCACACCTGCACCTCCACTGCAACTCCCCCATTGGGTATAGTAACGTACCTGACACCTGCTGTGTGAAGTTTTGTGCTCCACGCAGGAGACAGAAAGTGGTGCCGTGAGCACTTGCATTTCGAAAGCCCCGTCAGCCAATACGCACCACATGGAACGTATAGGTGCTGTGTGCAACGCAAAAAAAAAGAATGCTTTGGAGAAGATGGCATTATTTGTTGCGAAACAGTTCTACTGGTTAGGGCAGAAAACTTTTTGAAGTGTGGCGATCTTTTTTTTTTTCTAAAGGCCTGTGTAAAAGCCTTTCCACAGTGCTGAAAAACGGCGACGAACGTTCTTGAAGGCCAACAGCAACGAAATCTCACTTGGGCTAAGTCGCCTATATATGCTTAACAACTTATAATGCAATCTTGGCGAAACCACAGGACTCGTTTTTGTCTACGCTTCTTATGAGCAGAATTTAAATAGCGCCTAAGCAGACGACGTGTGCACCCGGAGGTGAGCGGCAGCGATGCAGATATGGAGATAGATTCAGAACCATATACAACTGCTGATCTATCAGTTCTGGTGCTCGAACACGTAGTCGAACACGAGCAATGGTTGTGCAGTAAAAGACGCTGCGCGAAGGAAGCCCAAACACACATTTACTGTCCCAGATTTCAGAGTAAAAGCGTGCACCGCGCCGAAATAGGCAAGCGCGACGCGGACAAGCCAACGAGCGCAAAGCATGTAGACTACATTTGACGATCGAAATTGCACAAACTACATTTCATGAGCACAGTCACTAACCCGCTCAAGATCTGCTCGGAAAATGCTTTCTTTGCTTGATTATAAGTACTAGAAGCCTCAATGGCGCATGAAAAGCAAAGCTAAGTTTCATTCAGAGGCGATACTCTGAAGCGATCATTCCCGGTAGTGCATCTTCCATTCATTTCGCTCGCATCGGACGCACCGAAGGAGACGAACGAAGGCCTTTCTGACCCAGAAGCATTGTCCGCAAGGACCGCATGCCACATTTGTCACGAAGGAGAAGGCGACGCGTCGGCCATGGTGTAGATGCGGCGGCAAGCGATGCAGGACTGCGATGCCGCCAGAGCGAAAGGGGTGAAACTTTCCCACGGCCGGAATCCGCCCTGTCAGGCCGTGACTTAGTGCGCGCTTTGCCGCAGAGCACCCTAATAGAGCAGCGAAACTGTACCTTCCATAATGCAACGGAAATTAGAGTAGCGGTGGCGTCATGAACTAAAGTATACGGCCGAGAGATGGCGCTGTCAAAACTCAAAACTACTATTCTCAACATAACGTAGTGAGTAGTGTGGCAACTGCAGAGGCGGCTGGTGGAGCTGGTCTTGCTGCCGGCTTGCTAGTTTAGGGCGTTTTGTTACCGCTGTGCCGGCTGTATACGTGTGTACTTTACTCAACATGACTAGATGTATATTTATTATTTCGCCAGGCGCGCAGAGGCCTTAATTAGCATAAAAAGTACTTCAAACACGCAAGATTAATGGTTTATTGTCAATGGTAAATGAAGCTTTATATGCCCACAATTTTTGTGGCAAAGATATAGTGTGAGCAAGATAAGCTCGGGCTGCTATGTGCCATTCATGTCATACATATTAGCGAGAGGCACGTAATATATGGGAAAATAGGTTCTGGAAAATTTTCGAGCACATATTGTCTGCTGTTGATGCTCTTTCAGCACATTTAATGTTTAGGTGAGGCATCAAATGTATTGAGACAAGTCGCGCGCACACAGGAAAGCAAGGAACGTTACGGAGACAACAGTGCTTACAAGGGGTTCTGCAAATATTGTGCAAATAAACGAGGACACTAAATATAGATATACGCCAGTACAATTAATGGTCACAGATCCGCGGAAAATGCAAAATACGGTTCCATGGTGAACGAGAAATCTCGATTTATGTTTTCAGAAAAGGCAAGTAGATTGGAACGAGATGAACGCGTCAATTAAGTAAGAAGGGTGAGCAAGGCAAGCCTCACACTGGAGCCAACGTTTCAACAAGCAACCATATTTGTGAGGGCCGTGACGAAAAGTTTCGACGCTAAGACTTCCCTTGCTCGTCCACTGTTGATTGGCTGTATATTAAGCCAAACTTACTCTTCTTTGATTATATTTCAAAAGCTTTTTGGAAACACAATGTGCTCAGGTTTGTCATGTGCCGTAAGAAGACATAGAAATTGTTCTTGGGATTTGTCATGCTTGTGAAATGTGCAGTGGGCCGGTGTGAGCTAGTACAGCTAATGATTTCACGCTAACTGTTCACGAAGCATGTAAGAGTGATTGCTAGAAATTTAGTCAATGAAGTGTCATTTCCTCAAAACTGCATTGAGCGTATTTGATTGTTTCAACATTCATTGCATTTGCATGTAACAAATTAGTGCTGTGAGGGAGAATGTGATACTTGGTGGCAATGCCCGCCAAGCTGATTTGCGAAAAGCAAATGACACAGTTTGTGCATTAGGAGACAGGAGTTTGCTACATTATTTCTATTCCGGTCATCATGGCTATAATGACAAGAAAATAAACCAGCTGAAGTTTCACATGTTACTTCTCCGTCGGACCAAGAACGGCCTTAAAAGCAAGTAAGCTTGTATGTCAAATTTTAGCATTCCCGCTCGGTGTGATACAAAACTGTAGACTGCTGTTTCCTGATAGGGCTCACACCCCTCTAATGTGGTAAACTTGCAAACATTTCATTGCTAGACACATAGTTCAAGAGGACCTGCTCTCATTAAAGTGACCGTTGCGCTTCGTATGGCTTGGCGTGGGGGGCTTGCAGACCAATAATCTCGCTTTTGTTCATCTTCCTGAAATAATAAATTGAGAAGCTATGACAAACATACAAGCAACAATTGTGAAACAGTTAGTCGAATAAATGAACAAATCACAGTTCGAGGTGAAGTGTTCAGAAAGATACTTCGTGAGGATTCTGGCCCTTGATCTTACTTCCATTGGTAACACATTCATTGTTGACTTGTACGTCCAGAAGTCCAGAAACAGTAGTCCAAAGGGGTGAACAAAAATGAGTAGCATCTTGGACGCTGCAGTCGAAAGAAAAGAGAGCCTCAATTACTATGGTGAAAGTGTGGATGAGTGTGACAAACAGTACACAAAACACTCCATGATAAAAAAGCACACACACACAACCCTCTTTTGCGTGCGCATTTCTTTCAAGGGTGTCCTTGTGTGGGCTTTGCTTAGTCAAGCCTCGATTAGATTACAGTTGTTTCTGCAAGATAGTAGTAATAAACAGCCATTTTGTTATTTATGAAATGTACCCAATCTAACTGTATCTCTGGAAGGGCGTTTGCCACTAATATACAGAGACATTTATCGCGTTGTCTGATTTATGCAGAATCAGTCAAAACTATTCATTATTTTTAATGCGAAAGCCTTAGAACTCAATGTCTCGCGATCATGTTGTGAGGTACAGAAAATATCACGTGACCCAACGAAGGCCAGAAGCGAACCAAAGCATGTCCAGTGATACGTAAAATATGGCAATGATAAGCAAAGTTAACAAATGATTGACTAGTGATTGGATTAAAATAGATTTGGATGAACTAGGGTGGATTAAGGTGGATGAAGGAGAAGTAACGTGGATTAATGTGGATTAAGGTGATTGACAGTAGGCTTGACAAGGCTTTCGACTTCGAGTCTTTTAGGCGATACCCAAGGACACTTGGGAATTTTAAGGCAAAAGCCTTAGATCCCTGTCTCAAGGTCGCGTTCTGATGTACAGAAAAACGGATTGCACCGGGAAAGGGAAACAGCAGCGCCGGTGGAGGGTTCTCAGAAAGGGCGACGGAGGAGAAGGGCAATGTCAGCGGGGGCGCCCGTAGAGAATTCTTGATAGGGTGCCTCGACGTCCTCCTCGTCCGTCGGGGTGAGGACGACATAGAGGCACTTTAGTTCTGGCAACGCCGGCAGCACGCTCGCCACGCGTTCACATGCCTTCATCGCCGCGTGGGCTGAGAGCTTTATTCGTCATCCATATGGGTGACAACGCACCAGGTCCTAGTCACGGGCTGAAAAGACATAGAAAGTACGCTACGGCAGAAGAGGCCACATCAGCAAGAAATGCCGCTCGTCGTAACCGCCATCGGGATGAAGCGGCAATGGAAGAAGCTGCGGCATCGGCCCGACGAGAGCAACATGCGGTCCTAATGCGTCGCAGGCCTTCTGGGAATGCACAGTAGGTGGAGAGAAAGGCCGCTGCCGCACGTTCAAGACTTTAGTGGTGGTTGTGCCGACGGGGGCGATCAGGAGGCTTCTTCTGATGGCACGCGAGTGGAACGAGCTTCGGAAGGTGCTGTTCAGGGTGCTGGTCAAGTCGTTACGGGCCTGGCCGCTGTGGAGATGATGCCGGGGAGACACAGCAGAGCGGCGGCCAAGTACAAGAAAGGCGTTGTGGACAATCCCCTCGGTGCAGTGTGTGATGTGTGTGACCGCATTTGGTTCGAGGCGGACTTGAAAAAAAACGAAACCTGAGTGGTGCTCTCTACTATCCGCAATTTCCGGATCAGAATGCTACAAAGACTGGAAAGAACTGGTGCACCTGGCTTCGGCTCAGTACGCTACGAAAGTACGTCATCCTGGAAAAACACAGCAACGAAAAAGGGCGATTCTGCGGTGTCACCAATATCCTCAAAACGACACTCTGAGCTTCAAACGAGAGCATGTGATGCTCTTGTACCTGTTTCGGAGGGTCGTTGATATCCTGTATTGCAATGCGTCTGTCGACATCTTTGACGAGAACATTACAGAAATCATGGAGTGCAAAAATCCCACTAAGGACATCACCGAGGCTGACTTACAGGCTGCCTGCGGACGATTCACTGTAGGAGAGCGATCTCAATCCGCCGAGGCATTACAAACTACGAATGAAAACGCCCGAGTGAAAGCACATACTGAAGAAATGGAGGCAGTTAGTCTAGTGGATATGGCAGATAATACAGACATCACGCACGATACTGCGCAGGGACAATGAAACGCCCTTTTTCATATATTTTCATTCATTTATTTATACTGTCAGCCCTCTTAGGGCTATTACAGAATTGGAGAATAAAAAGAAGAAAAATAAACATCGAATGCGACCAAGTTACATGGTTTGACTCCCAAAGCTTGTCTTAGAATGGAAAAGACGTATGAAATACAACATACATGGGAAAGTAATAAAGAAATCATTCACAATTTGGCGCCGTGTCGTCATGGACACAATAAGAGAGGAGGAGGAGGAGGAGAAACATTTATTTAAAAAAAAGAAAGGACAAGCAGGTGTCTTTCTGCTTGTGCGGGGGGCGCCCTTAGTCCAGGGCTCCGGCGGCTCTTGCTGTCTCCCGGGCCCGCCGAACCAGACATGCACGCAAAAAAGATAATGTATATATATTGGGCAATTCATTACGTGGTATTAGAAAAAATCTTGCTTTTAGCACCTTCTAAAAAGGCAGATAAGGACATTGAAGTTTATAAGAGAGTCGGGTAACAAATTCCGTTGTCTTATCGTCCTAGGAAAGAAACTGAACTTGAAGCAATCACTGCGGGCGAGTGGAGGAGGAATGTACATACTATGACGATGCCTCGTTGACGCGTTCATAGGAAGCTCAAAATAATCATTGGGTTTAATATCAACTTGATTGTGAATAACTTCGAACAGGAATTTTAATCTGTCGTATTTAGTTCTTAGCTTAAGTTGTGCTAAATCAGCTAATTGACATAACTGCGTTAGAGAATGGATGGGACGCTATTTATTAAACATAAACATGGCAGCTAGCCTCTGTATTCGGTCAAGATTAGAACAGTAACTTATGGTGTGTGGGTCCCAAACAATTTTAGCATCAATAATTGGTCTAACTAGAGTTTTGTAAGCAAGACATTTAATTTGGGGGGGTGCCCGATTGAGGTTCCCCCTCAAAGACCACAGTGCTTTAAACGATTCAATGCACAGATTTTCTGTGTGCATTCCAGCGTAAATCTGATGTAAAGGTTAGACCCAAATACTTGTGTTTGAAGGTAAGACGTTAACCATTTCGTGATTGCGGGATTTTTAAATACGGTATCTATTATTACGCGACAGCGTTAAGGAGCTCGTGTCGCAGAAAAGCCGGTGTCGTCGGCGTCGGCGGCGTTGAGCGTGAGCAAAAAATCCTGGAAGGCAATTCGTTTTTTAAAAAATTTAAATTGATTAAATTATGGGGTTTTACGTGCCAAAACCACTTTCTGATTATGAGGCACGCCGTAGTGGGGGACTCCGGAAATTTCGACCACCTGGGGTTTTTTAACGTGCACCTAAATCTAAGTACACGGGTGTTTTCGCATTTCGCCCCCATCAAAATGCGGCCGCCGTGGCCGGGATTCGATCCCGCGACCTCGTGCTCAGCAGCCTAACACCATAGCCACTGAGGAGGCAATTCATAAATGCAAACAACTGGCAAGATGGGCTGGGTGGGAATCGAACCAGGGTCTCCGGAGTGAGACGGAGACGCTACTACTCAGCCATGAGTTCGATGATTCAAAGCGTGACAAAAGCGCCTCTAGTGAATGCGGTGTTGCCTTAGAAACGTGCCGTAGAAAGTTATACTGCGGTGTATGATAATTATGAGCATGTAAATTACAGAAGTCGCAGTTAAACGAGTAGCGAAGTACGTTTCCGCTACATTTCTTCTGCGCTTGGCGCACACGCAGAGCGATCTTGCGGCAAACACAGAAGACCCACTCCTCGCAATGTACGGCGCTGCCCCGACAGGTGGCGCGCCACTCGCCCGCTTCTCCCCTTCGTCTCGTTTGAGCGCATTGGGGCCGTGCGGGGACCGGTGCAAGGATGCCCCAATACCCTTGCATTTATTAAGTTTTCTCGCTCTCTCCCCTTCCAACTTCAGCGTGCGTCACTCGAACTCTCGTGTTTAGGCGACGCGGCTCCTCTTTCTGCTCACAGTGCTATTCCTAGGTGCAGCGTCCGATGCGGGACGCCTCTGACGTGATCGCTGCGCCGTAGAGCGTCTGGTGGGAAAGCGTCCCCTGCGATGTGTGCCGTGCTGCTTGCGAGGAGTCATGCGTCTGCGTGATTCTCCTGGAACAAATAATTAGAAAGAAGTTGTGCTGTGGACTCAGAAGTGTTGTATATGAAGACTATGTCTTTGTGTGACTCAAGAGCATGCCGAGCGAATGAATGGGCGGTGCGAACGGGGTGTGATAACGCTATCGCGTTCCACTCTTGAAGGCGAAGCTTAAGCGTCCTCCAATTTTTTTGTGTAGTAAATTAGGATGATAAACTTTATCAAACGCCTTAGCAAAGTCTAGGTACACTATGTCGGTTTGGCCACATGAGTTAATAGTTTGGGAGAGGTCATGCACAATTTTTATAAGTTGAGTTGTCGTAGAAAGTTTGCTTCTGAACCCATGTTGACGGCTGTATAGGACCTTATGGTAATCCAGATGTTTAATTAAATGGTTTGATACAATATGCTCCAGTAATTTTTAACACGCGCTGGTTAGGGAAATTGGCCGGTAATTCCTGACGTCTGCTGTTGAACCGCCTTTGTGTATGAGTACAATATTGGCTCGCTCCCAGGGACTGGGGAAACAGGCGGTAGTAATAAATGAGTAAATTATAAGGGAAAGATATCTCGAAACCCACTCCGCATACCTGTACAAGAATTCGTTGGGTGTTTCATCTGGTCCGGGTGATTTCTTCATATTAATGTTGAGGAGCAAGTTAAGAATTCCTTCTTCACTAATTACTATATCCTCTATTGGGGCCCCATCGCAGGAATCTACAAAGTGCGGAACCGTACCGCTATCTCGCGTGAGAACAGACCATGAAAAATGCATGAAGCCGTGAACCTGTTTATCGTTACTTTGGCTCGAATTCACGTGTGGTCGCTTACTCTTAAGATTCCCCTAGCGCCAAAATTTTCCGGGGTCTCCTGCATGAAATTGCTTAAGTGTGGTACTATAAAACCCGTCCTTGCTCTCCCTAACTAGTTGTAACTGTTTACACCACCTATGAAAACTGTACGACTGCCTAAGTTAGTTTTCATCCAAACTGCTTCAATGTCCCTCTCAACTGAATGACCGATGTCTCGCCGTTCGATGTCCCGCCGTTCAGGCCAGAACCGACATTCTTCCATGGACGCATTCTTGAAAAAGATGCGTATGACTAATGCCGGGCCGTTTGAAATTCTAACTGATGTCATTCACTGACTTACTACTCTGGATTGTCCACCGCTACAGACCTTCACTGGATCGTCTGGGTGCGGAAAGACATTCATGCTTTGCCTGATCATGAATCTGTATAATCGGTGCTGCTACACAGCAGATTGTGATCGGACAGCGAATGCTTATGTGGCCTGTGCGACAACCGGAAAAGCTGCCGTTGCTCTGGGAGGGGTAACAGTACACTCTGCCTTCAAACTGACGACCTCGACGAAAGACCGGGACAGAGGCTTGAGCAACAGTGAGTTGAACAGCTTCCAGATCGCGTTTCAGAACATCCACCGCGTGATCATTGATGAGGTCAGCATGATGTCTACTGACATACTTCTTCTCGTTGATCAGAACCTCTGAAGCATCTCGATGTGAGTTGATGAGCCATTTAGAGGATATCATATCATTCTCTGTGGAGATTTGACGCAACTTTCTCCGGTGCGACCGCTGCGTAATATAAAAGATCAAAGTTCATGACTAGTGTGTTTGGGATGAACATTACACCGTGGCATAATCTGTCGTACTACCCACTTACACAAGTGGTCAGCCAGAGTGATCTGACATTCTCAACGGCAATGACCAAGTAGTAGATGGAAAAGCCTTGGACCCAGAAGAAATTCAACAACTGCAAAGTAGGTTCGTAACTGTGGAAAGGGCCGAGCGAGTGTGTCCTGATGCAGTGCTTTTGTACTACTCGAGCAAAGATGCTGAGGACTATGTATAAAGAAAGAGTGGCAGAATGATACGCCTTCGGATTCGTCATTCAGAGGGGGCGGGACGCCGTTATCGGACATGGAAGCAATGAAGAGAAAGAGTCTGCCGAAGTAAACGCGGAACACCTGACAAAAGTCGACACCGCATCTATGGTAAAGGATCTTACGCTGTGTCTGAGAAAGCCATATGAGGTCGTTAAGTATATAGATGTGGCGGACGGCCCGGTGAATGGCAGCGTGAGGAAGTTGAGGCTCATCCATGTCAACGGAGAGGTCGTCGTCCTTAATGTCAACGAAGAGGTCCTCAGACTGCGGATGAAGTTTCTGCGGATAGCTGGCGACGTTGCGCGCGCAAAGGGACGCTCAATTCGAGTCGGAGATCCTCCAATAAGTCTAAAGTGGGTTCCGATTGAACCAACCAAAGTGTCCTGCCAACTGAAAGGAAGGAATGTCTCCCATGTGCACTTGAGGTGGACTCAACTCCCCGCTGTGCAGGCCAGCGCCATCACTATCCACAAACCCCTTGGAGGGACGTACGAATGTGCGCTCCTGGACTATGCGAAAAATCATCCGCAGAAGTTGGGTTACGTGGCGCTGAGCCAAGTTACGTCCATCCAAGGATTGTACTTTACGGACAAGTCCGTGGATTTTTAGCCCCATCATGGGAAAGAACACGTACAGGTCCCTTACAGATGAGTGCAGACGTCTTGAGCAGCAGCACCTGGAAACGATCACAGGAAAGTGCGCTGAAATGACACCAGGTCTTTGTAGGGGGTTGCGTTAATGTGCGTTCACTTGCCAAACATCGCTCAGTCGTTGCGCATGAACTCAATCTGGGACGTGCTCAAGTACTCTGACTGAAACTTGGATGGGAGCCGATGACGCGAGTGAAATTACTGGGTATCGCTTCGTGTGTGCCGCTAGGAGGGAAACTAAAGTAGCTGCTGAATTGCTATCTATGTAAAAAATGAAATTGAAGCAACGCCGCCTGAACTGACTGGCAGGTTTGATGTCGGTCAAATGTGTGCTATTCAACTACCTTTAGGCTGTAACATACTCTGCTCCTACGTCGCTCCTAACATCGGCAAAGCACGGGCGAGTGAGTTGGACATCCATAACATACCTTCTAAGATGAGACAGAACCCGATGATCCTCTTATGATACGTCAATCAAAACGCCCAGACCAAGTCGCATTTCTTAGATAAGATTGGTCTGTCTCTGAGATTGGGATTGGCAACTCCGAAGACAGCGGCAACTACTAATAGAGGCATGCGTATCGATTTGGCATTTCACAACCGACAATCTGTAAAAGCGATACATTATACTTCATGCTACTTTACAGATTATAAGGTGTTGCTTGTGAATGTGGCTATACCGAGCGCCCGATAAGTGTTCCTGGGGATGGTGTGTGGACTTGTGCTGTGCGTCAAGAGGACAATTATATGTCTTTGTCCGTGGATGTGGAAGATAGGTGCTGTGGTGATTGAAGTGTGTACTGGGATATTTGGATCTGATAGGGTGCGATTAAAAAGGCAAGTAAACAAAAGAGTTGGCATGGTCTGAGTTCATTGAAACTTAGCAAAGGGAAAGTGTTTTCACAATTAACGTGCGCGCTTTAACCTACGTGATCGTTGTACAGCATCAATTCCATATTCTGGCAGAAGGTAACATAAACGATACTTCAAACTTTACAAACGTCAATACAACAGTGTATAATTGTGAGCAAAATGCATATGAACGTCAATGAAAAATTCTTCGCATGCATAACACGAAGTTTAGCGAAATGAGAATATAAAATGTTACTGAAAGACCAGCTAAAAGTTCGACAGCAGGTCAGCAGAGCATTCGTCAGAAATTTCAACAGCCGACCAGCAGGCTGTTCATCAGAATGCTCAACAGAACATCAGCAGAAAGATCAACAGAAAGTTAAATAGAAATTTCCACAGCAGATCAACAGTAGGTCCAACTATGCTTTCGGTTTTACATTCTTAGAAGTTTCTAAGAATCCTCCGTAATTTTTATTTATGCTTTGCTCCGTATTAGGAACTTTAGTACCGGGGCATATTAACGAGAACCTCGTTGGAATTGCCTTTAAAGAGCAACAACGATAAAATATTGTTATTTTCCTCTTTTAAGAAATGACAACATCAATCCGTTTTATCCGCCTCGCATGCAAAGAAATTGGAAATGGAAAGCACTGCTTTTTTTATGCGAAGCATATTACTAGAGCTCAACCCAGCTCCTCAGGCGCGGTGGTGTCGCCTTCAATACCACGTGACACCGTGACGTCACGACAGAGGAGAAACGGGGCTCCAACTCGCGCCATCGCTCGCGGCGTCGCGGCGGTATATAAGCAGCTGCGCTTTTATGCGAAGCATATTACTAGAGCTTTCTAGGTGGCTTTGGCTCAACTCTTGCAAGATGGGCTGGGTGGGAATCGAACCAGGGTCTCCGGAGTGTGAGACGGAGACGCTACCACTGAGCCACGAGTACGATGCTTCGAAGCGGTACAAAAGCGCCTCTAGTTAATGCGGTGTTGCCTTAGAAACGAGCTGTTTCTAAGGCTCAGGCGTGCGTCGCTTGCTCAGGCGCACATTTCGTTGCCGCGCCGAACGCTGCGTTGCTCGACGCTCACCGCGTCCAATGCGGGGCGCGTAGTCGCTGCGCCGTAGCCCATTGTCTTACGCCCCTTGGCGGGTCGACGGGAACGCTGTCGCGTTCCACTCTTGAAGGCGAAGCAGAGTAACGCATGAGTTGTTCCTTCTACTAGCCGAACCAAATATAGCCAAGCAACAGCAGTTCACCAGGCTAAACAGTGGTTCAACAACTAAAATAAAGGCTAGTATGCTTCGTATCCTGGGCTTAACCTTAGCTAAGTCAGCCATTTTTTACTCACCGATGCACGCCCAGAGGCTGCGAAGTTAATCCGCTTTTGGGGTTGTCACCAAGCAGACGGTGCTCGGTTCCAGCAATTACGCGAGAGCTAGCAAATTTTTTTTTTTCAAGAAACACGTCATTATGTGGCCAGAGGCGGTAGATCACTAACGATGGAAGCCATGCAGCCATTATGCCTGTGAAACGCCGCAGCTGCAAAAATTCACCGCTTATAAACACGTTCGCTTGGTGGCGGCTGTCGAATGTTGGCCGCATAACCTGGCTCAGATATTATTTTCATTGAATTAAAACCAACCTGCGCGATGCTGCTCTAAGGGAACGACCACCCCGTTCGCGAATATTACCGCCGTAGAATTCAAATCAATATAAGGCACGGACTGCAATCGATACCAGTGAGCTGTGGCTTATCACACGTCAGTGATGTCTCACAACTTTTGTTTAATAAAGCACATACTTTAACAACACAGGTCCCATACCATGACCTACTTATTTTGTAAAACATGACAGCTTGGCATAGGCAATCTGTCCACGCCAAGTCATAAGAAGCTCAATGGTCAGCGTAAGGACGACAGGTCCTCTTAAACTAGGTGCGTCACCATGAAATGTTTGCTAGTTTACCAGCTTAGAGGGGTGTGAGCCCTATCACAAAACACACGTCAACAGTTTTGCATCATACCGAGCGGGAATGCTAAAATTTCACATACAAGCTTACTTGCTTTTAAGGCCGTTTTATGACAAACGGACAAGTATACCACGTTAATTTTCGACTTGCTCCTTGTGTAGTTTTTATAGGTATGACAACCAGGACAGAAACCACGTAGCTAAATCCTACTAGCTAGTGCACAAACTCTGTCGTCTAATCTTCGCAAATCAACTTGGCCTGGCATTGCCACCAAGTATCACATGCTCCCTCACAACTATAATTTGTTGCATGAAAATGCCGTGAATCCTAAAACGGTCAAAAGCATTCAATGCAATTTTGAGTGGATGATACTTCATGTTGATTGAATTTCTGGCAGTTACCTTTACATGGTTCATGTACATTTTGCATGAAATCAAAGAGTTTACAGTCACTTTAGCATACGTTAAAGAGGATGAAGGAAGCATGCCCGCTCATGACATATTCATTACATTACTTGACATCCTCATAATGGGTTGTTCCTTCCTATTACTTATTTTCTGCCACCAAAGGTCGTAGGTTGGAGTGTCTTAATTACCTCTCTCTTACTTATCCGAGCCTTATTAACTTCGCCTTAAATGACACCAAAGATCATAGGCTCAACTTTTGGCCTTCACGATGTCAATTGCCATCCAACTTGGAGATATGGCCGGTTCGCCCATATCTCCAAGTGGGTTCGACTCACACTAAAGCTCGGGTTTGACCACCGAAAGTCGGGAGTTAGATTTCGACCGAAGGTCGTATGTTCGAGTGCCTTAATTAAATCTATCCGAATTAACGGTGTCTTAATTACCTTCACCTTAATTACCACAAATCGTGCTGACGCTTCTTCTTCACCTCGGCTTCACGCTTTCTTATAAATTGATGGCCTAATTTGCCCTAAATAACACCAAAGGTCGTGTATCCTAATTAAATCCGCCTTAATTAACACCACAGGTGCGGGGCTCGACTCTTATCAGAGGGCAAGAGTTCGACTTCCTATGAATTTTGGTGCCTCACCGCCGGACGGCACAACGCCGGACATCGAATTTTTCGTCCCGTGAGCCGTCTAATGCTTTCGCCTTATAACTACGCTAGCCCTACACCGTAAGATAACAGATAGCTAGAAAAGGCAAGCTCACACAACCGGCCTATCCCTCAATTCACAAACATGACAAATCATAAAAAAATTCTCTTACTTTCCAACAGCGGATGACAAACTCTAACACAGTGTGTTCCAATAAAATATTTTTAAATATCATTTGCAGTTCATTTCTTATCATGCGCAGGCAGTGCAACTTCTCAACCTTTGTGCTGACGCGGACAAGGTCTTACAAAGTTCTTACGTATGTATTAACAGAACTTACTCTGACATACGAACAAAAAATAAATTCCAATCATTTTTAAACACACAACTAACTTTCATATATAGGTGAGCTATTTCAACAATAACTTTTGCAATAATTGTACAGCAACCTGGAGGTATCCTGAGAACATGTTCGTTTGTGTTATCAAACAAGGGCTCAGAGAGGTCTGCTACCATGCTACCATATGATAGATACACTCCAATATAACTCTACATATGGAGTCCATGCTGCTGAGGCTGTGCCATTCATAATGCAAGGCAGTTATAGTTACCGAGTTAACATATTAGGTTCAGCAGTTCGATTGGATTTGCTGAGAATATCCTAAATATCCTGGCCACTGAGTTTGTGCACGGGAGAACATTCTGTTGATCAGGAATAATGGGGGTACACATTTACAAAACACGTTCCCGGTCTGGTAGTTCACGGTCGCACTCCTGAGAAATCAAGATGCTAACAAAAAGTGGAACTATGGCGATTCAGGGAACTCGTACAGGTGCACCTTACAACAAAGAAGGCCACTGCCTGTATTAGTGACCTCTCTATTTCTTTGCCACATTGCAGAAAAAAAATTCTCAGGCATTATGCATGCCATATAATTAAATTGTAATGTGTATTTCTTATGTGTAAGAAGGTTCCTCACGTCAGACGCGTGTATATGTTCACTATGCTAACTCTGAATAAAGCAGTGATTATGATGCACATGGTTTTGGTCATAAAAGAGCGAAAAAAGTTAGCAGGTTAGCTCATAGCAGTACAAGAAGTAGGCTGATAGTCTATGTACAGCATGGAGTACCTGCAGGCAGTACCATAGGCTCACATAGGCCGTAGAAGAATCGACATTTGGGCAAGTTGGTACTGTTTGAACTTCTTGAATGGGCAGCACAAGGTGACAAACACAGAAGGCAGGAAACACACAAGGCAGCGCTGAACTCGCAACTAATTTTATTAGAGAGCATACACATGCTTGAGTACTACAACCTATATCCACATGCTCTCCCATCGATGGCGCCATTATCAGTGCATAGGCAAACAGAAAGACCCTCTAATCTAATGCTATACTATGAGGCGGTTTAAAAATGCAAATTCACTGTCATGCAAATTTAATAAAGGCATGATAACACAACGCGATCTTTTTTTCCTGATATGGTAGGCCTCAATATTCTCCCTCATAGTCTTATTGCTATGTGTGGAAACAATTGTGGTGGTTCACAGATTGGAGCACGCCCATACTCAGAGCAATGCCGCGCGACATGTGAGTAGGCATCACCCGCTAGCGAGCGCCTATGTTCCGACATTCTAATGTTCAGGCATCAACTTGTTTGGCCGATTCAGACGTGGCTGCAGGAACACAGAAGCCGGTAATGAACTTTGTGCATACCATTCACAGTGTCCAGGCGGGGACGTGTGCTAACAGTGAAGCCTTTCCTAGCAACAGTGGAGGCAGTCTGTGCCAACTACCTATCAATCTTACTGCAAATGTTTCTAATCTTGTTAGCTGCAGAAAAAAGAACCTTTGCATCAAACCTTCCTGCTACATTAATGAGGCTGTGCGATAGTTTTTCTCTATGTGGAATTCCAATTACTTTTTCTACTTTTTTTGGAAGGCTCTGAATTAATCATTTTTGAGGACGCTGCTAATTTTACACCTTAACAAGCTTCTGCATGGTCACGCGGGTGGAGTGCTACTGAAAACTGCTGCTATCGAACCCTCAGGTAGTTTTAAAGAACTCTCAGAAGTCTGGTGGAAAGATTGCAAAAGTGCGGAAAGTAGGATCGAAAATGCAATGCAATTTTTTACCACCTTTGAATGTGCGGAGTTAAAACTTAAAATCGGTTTTTCTGACTTTGGGCAATACATGCAGCACACATGCTTATCAGTTAGCTTAAGCCTCGTATATAAAAATTGTAGTTGGTTCTTAGCTGGCAATTCATGTGTGAATTCTAACCCTGAGCCACATTTATGGAACACTTGGAGCTACGTTATCAACCGTTTGTTGGAAATTACAATTCTTCACAAAGACCAGAAAATCATCAAATATCTTAGCACTTTGATCGTTTGGTCATCTAGGTTAATTTTTATACTTGTATCAACCCTGCCTAGGAAAATGTTGGCACAGGAGCAACTTTGGAGCCAATCCAAATGCCAGATTTTTGTTGGTATAAACTTTCTTTCCATTCAAGAAAAGTTGAAGCTAAGTAAAAAGACAATCTCGAGTTACCACTGCCGCTAGAAAATTTGAGCTCATTGTTGTCCTCGGTGATACACAGCTCAACACTTACCATTAAATCATCATGTGGTGTGTTATAGTATAGGTCTTGAACATTGACGCTAAGAACGTTACAATCAGCAGGACTAGATTGAATGATGAAGCTAACGAAATCATAGCTAATGAGACCGCAAAAGGGTATCTGATCACTAATGATTGCAAATGCCTTTGCAAATAGGCCTACACAATCGGCTTCCACATATCCCTTCCTGCAACTATATTTGAATTGGAATGTCAAGTTTGTGAGTCTTTGCAGCGAAGAAAATATCCAAGTTAAGCCTTTTCCCTTTTTATACTGATGAAGCTAGCTGCCCAAGGTTGTGACTGGAGCAGCGACAGTGCGCGTTCTTTAACTTTAGCAGGCTCCAGGTCTATTGCTGTGAAACTATTTTCTGAGTATAGATCTATGGCTTCAATCTATGAAAACACCATGACTCTTTCCGCACGTAGCAATCACACTATGACGGAGACTATTAAGGCCTACGATATTGGGAAAAAAGGATCATATTGTGTAAGCATGCGTTCATTAAATTTGCATGACAGTGAATTTGCATTTTTAAACCGCTTCATAGTCTAGCGTTAGATTACAGGGTTTTTCTGTTTGCCTGTGCACTGATAATGATGCCATCGATGGGAGAGCACGTGGGTATAGGTTGTAGTACTTAAGCATGTGTAGACTTTCTAATAAAGTTGCGAGTTCAGCACTGTCCTGTTCTTCCTGCCTTCTGTCTGTCGTGAAAACAAGATGTTCTCACATATCGGCTTTTGAGTTCCAACTTGGCTTGTATGCATGCACTGGCACTTGCTTTTGGACCTTACCGGCTTTGTCAATTTCGAAATTGGTAAGTTCCTCTTGAAGCAGCATATATATACCCTCGCAAAGCTTGGAGAGGTGCCTCCAGTACTCTTGAGGAAGAATCTCATTAAGGCAAGGCAAGGCATAGAAAAGGAGCCAGTGTCTCCATTCAGATGCCTTCCAATGGATTCTCTCTTGAATGGACCGTGGCAGTCGTGTGATGCAGTGAGGTGGCTTGATGGACAGCAGCCGCAGATGTATTCGGGAAAGTGCTGATGGTGCACCTATAAAAGGCAATGCCATGAAAGTTAATTTTATCAGTGTCACAACAAATGTGGGTCAACAAGTGCTCAAAACAGATCAAAATAAACAGCATTACATGCCCAAAAACTGTCATAAGGAGGTCTAATATTTGATTCTGAGGACATATTAAAACATTAAAACTAGCTAGGGCTCAGTTAAGAGATATTTTGTATGTTATATATATATATATTTGTTTCTGGGGTTGGAAGTGAATTGGTGGAAAACATAGATGAAAAACTATAAAAGAAAAGTAACTGATTGCAGCAGTGCTCGTGTGGATGTTAAACGAAGCTAAGCAGTGGTGTAGCCAGAATTTTTTTATGGGGGGGGACAGGGAGGAAGGGCCCCAACTTGATCGAGGATCAGGCCCCGTATTAACCGGGGGCGTTGGCAGTGTGCCACCCCCTGGCTACGCCCCTGAAGCTAAGCCATTGCAATGGTGACCTTTTAGGTTGCTTTATTCATTTCAGTTTTCCGAAAGAGCTGCATGTACAAACAAATACGGCAGCCCAGGTTGATTGGATATTTCGCAAGGTAGCGTCGCACACATGTTATGACGCTAAGAATTGCCACTTTTTGTAAGTGTGAATCCGGACAAGTGCAAAAATCCTTAGAAAGTGACTTAATTAGGAATAAATTACTGTGAAATGAAAGATCATCTATACCACAGCTTGAGTGGGCAGTGCTGCTAATGCTGTGGCTCATAAACACTGCAGGCATATTCATACCTGCCAACCTATGGACTTCAAAATTCGGGAGATTCACCTAGGGGAAATGTGTGTGTGTGTGTGGGGGGGGGGGGTGGAGTAACGACGACAAAAAGAGTAGTAAAGTCAAATTTTTTTTCAGGGCTACAGTAACGTCACAGACTCGCCTGAATGACTGGCAGTACAGTTATTAGAAGTTTCAGCACTCATACTGTGACTGAAAACAGTGCATATGTGCATGCACATTAAGGAGCACTGGCCATGTTCTGCAACAGTGGAGCCTTCCCCGTCTTGATACGCTTCCCTGCAATATTTTGCTTCTGTGTTTTCACATAACACTCATATACAGCGGCAACACTGACTTTAGAAAACGCGGCTATAACACAACACATATTCCACCATTGCCACATGCGCAATCCTCAATGTGTTCCTTGATATGAAGTGAACCCAGTTAGACCACCGTAAAATTCCGAACAAGCGCCCCCACGTGTGCAAGGACCCCCCCCCCCTAACTTTACTGTAATTTCATATCTCCGCACCGTTTCGGGAAAGCGCCCCCTCCCCCGCCCGCGCCCTTATCACGCGCCGCGCCTGAGAAACACTGGTCTGCCCTATCAAGTCCAAGAAGCTAATCCAATCCAATCCTTCCTTTCAAGCCATTTGCATGCTCGTTCGCACGCACCATTTGTCGTCTTGTTTTGGCGTTGTGAAGTTCGCGATGCCGATGCATTTGTACACAGGGGCGAAGACAGTTGAGGTCGTACAATGGCATGGAGAAAACGGAAGAAACGTGCACCAAACATTCCAACATTTCGAGCTCGACCGCGAACGGATACGGGAATGGGACAGTAATTTCAAGAAGTTGCTTCAGCAAAACTATGGGAGAGCAAAACGTCGAAGAAAGCTGAGTAACGGCGCCCCAGTTTTCAGTGAATGCGTGGACGATGCGCTCTTCGAGTTCTTCGAGCGGGAAAGAACGGCAGGACATGCCGTTAGTAACCGGCTTCTCTCTGAAGAGGCTGTCAGAATAGCCAACAACATGCAGTTAGGAAACTTTGTAGCTTCCAGCCATTACATAAGTAGATGGAAGCAGCAGTTCGGCGTGTCAATGCGCCGTTCTACGAACGAGAGCCAGAAGACGCCCGAAGAGCTTTCGGAGGCAGCAAGTGCCTTTGGTCTGCCGCAAACTCCCTGCGACGGCGCAGCGACTACATGTTGTACAACATCGCCAATATGCACCAGGTGATGGTCCAAATAGACAACCCAGCCAACAGGACAAACAACGTAGTCGGCGAAAGCACCATACAGATCGCAAACACTGGATGTGCCCGAAGAGGCTTCACGGTTCGCCTAGCCGCGCGTGCCACCGGCCACAAGCTCCCAGGATTCGTTAGTTTCAAGGAACCGGGAAAATTCCAGCCAGGGTCTTCGCGAGCCTTCGCATACCAAGTGAGAATGTTTTTTTTTAATGGGGTGAGGAATCACACGATGTCGCTACGTTCGTTCTATCAAAACGCTGACTTTTTTTTCTTTCACTCGTAGCAAACGTTCGTCTCAGCGCCACAGAAAAGGGCTGGGTGACATCGGTAGAGATGCAGGAGTGGCTGTCGACGATCTGGGGCCCAAACGTCGATGACATGTGGTGTTTACTGGTACTGGACTAGGCGCCCATCCATAAAACGTAAGCTGCCAAGAATGCTTTCGAGGCGCCCAATACCGACGTGCTCTATGTGCCTGCTGGCTGCACAAGCACGCTGCAGCCGGCTGACGTCTACTGGAACAAGCCTTTCAAGACCACCCTACGGCGTTTGTGGGAAGAATATGTGCGCGAAGAAGACAGGTCGGCCAAAGGAAACCTGAAGAAGCCGTCGCGCCAGCATGCTCTCGATTTTGTTGCCGAGGTGTGGGCTGCTGTACCCGAGGAGACTGTGGCACGCTCCTTCAAGGGATGCAGCGTTACTAACGCACTCGATGGCTCGGAGGACGGCGACCTGCATGGCGGACTGGCAGATGTTGGAACCGTGGCGCCAGAAGACCAGGGTGGGCTTGAAGCAGAATGCTGTGAACCTTTTTTTGCGACTGACTCGGAGGAGTCTTTCGATGGTTTTGAAAGTGATTGACATAGCAATCATGAATCTTTCGCTCAAATAAAGTTCATGTTCCTAGAAGTAAACAAAATGTTAAATGCATGTGCACTGTGCTTCTTTTGTTCTCGCGGGAAAATGTTGCCGCCATATTCAATTTCGGCGCCGTTTCGGGATAGCGCGCCCCCCTACTTTGCCAGTGATTTCGACTTGCTGGGGGGGGGGGGGGGGGGCGCTTGCTCGGAATTTTACGGTAGTAAAGCCTACACTGCCTACACAGAAACGGCTTGTATTTAAATATAATGTTGGCTAGCTACCTAGCAAATCATTGTAATTGCGTAGTGGCTGCGCTGCATGATGCATTTTTTCTTTTGCAGTGAGGTTGGGAACAATTTTTTGGGAGATTTATACGTGTGCCCATAGAATCAGGGGGATTGCTCGGAATCCAGGTGTCTGGATCCAGGGAGGATTGTCAGGTATGCATATCAACAGATGCATGCAAAGGCAATGAAGACAACAATGCACCTTTTTGAATGTCAAAGAAATGCTTGCAGCCAAGACTAGGGCACTATTATGCACCACGTCTGTTTAATTGTCACAGTGTTCAACGCATTCATGGTTGAACTAACGCTTTCAATAAATCAGTTCTGCTGACTGCCATATCAGATTGGAATGTACTTCCTGCCGCTATCGTCAGTGAAACAAATTCTGTAGAATTTAAACTCTTATTATTACACCAGTTTTGTCCACAGCCCCAGTAGCAAGCCCTTTTATCGGCTTTTTCATTTTCACGTGTTTACTGTGTTTACCAGTTCTTGCAATCTGTATTAATGAGTTTTATCTTTGTGACCCATGCTTACCATTTGTTACACCCCCTCCTTATGTAATGCCCCACCAGGGGCCCTTAAGGGTAAATAAATGATGATAATGAAAATTATCCAATGAAAACACACCTAAGTATTTATGCCAATTGTGAACTAGATGCAGAAGTATCAAATTGATGATGCAAAGTCCCATAACGCATTTTCAGACAATTCCAATTGATTTTGCCTGCTGTGTGAATCCACCATATTCTACAAGTCAAGCATCTTCTAGGTTCACCTTGTAAGCCGTATAATACAAAATAAATGGGAATGGAAAAGGTTAATTTACCAGAGAGAATAGAAACGCTGATCAGAGTTCGAACTTGATAGAATTGTTTCCGTCGGCTGCTTTGCAACACCTTGTAGTACACAGTGCATATATTCAACGCTGTATCCGTTCACAAGGTCCAGACCTGAACAAACAGAATTTTGCGTCAGCATACACACAACACGAAATTTTACTATCATGCTTACTATGAACTTTAACGCATGGTCACGTGGCAAGGCACTCTCCCAGGTTGGATAGTGATGCCCAATGGGCACCATGTCCTCAGCTTAAACTGAGAGGGCTCCGCTAGTTTTGTTTCGAACATAACATCTTAATGCCTGCTCTGGCCCTCTCTCCCAGGCTTGAAGGAAGCTGTCTCATGAAAATCAGAACAGACTGGCAGCCACCTTTTGTGCGAGCTGTGTACCATTCATGCTTCTTGAAATAAAGACTGCTGTCGCCCCAAAACTTGATGTTTGGTTTATTGCCCCTCGGCGAGTCGTCACACAGGAGTCTCCATTACCATTCTATGCCTACATTTGCCCTTTCTTTCTTTCTGCATCAGCTCGTAATATGAACGTCAAAGCTAACTCACTGTGTCTTATCTGTAATATTTTAACATACAAAAGAAGGCCGTCACCTTTTCAGATTGTGTTTGTGAGACCAAGATTTTGTGCACTACAATGAAGCCTTTTTGTGTACCAAAATGCATCAAACCTTTTCCAGGTGCTCTGCTCACAATATTTTTGTACAGTGAAGGAACCAGTCGAAATTTGAGGACATATTATTGGACGGTCACTTCCGGAGATATTCCAGAGTATACACTGTTTGGCTGGATGAGTAAAACTGCTCGAGTCATCAAACTTGCCATGTACTATGTCTGATACTGCGTCTGATTCTATCACATAAAGGGATAGAATCGCTGAAAGTTGTCGTCCAAGAATAAATCTTCAGGATGACACTTGCACTTGCTACAATCATTGGCAATTTATCGCTTAAGAAATTTGAATGCTTTTAAAATAGCCTTTTGTACATGCCCATCTGATCAAGTAGACAACTTTGCTGTGACATACAAGATACAAGATGCATATTTTGGTTACACATTTCCTTTTAATTTGCTTCCTCACGAAAAGGAGCCGCTCAAAGACCTGATGTTGCCTCCTTTTCTTGGCATGGTGTACAACGTTTGCATGATAAAATTGTGCAGTGGAGACGATTTCTTTGGTGTGATGTAGAATGTTCGTGTGATGAAATTGCGGCAGCGCAGATGAGTAGGCAGGGGCCTGACACAACTGTTAGTATGCTATCTGTGTCAATAATTGAGAAGGAATTGTTCTTGCTCAGCTGGTGACAGCCTTTCTTGCTCGAAAAAAAGAAACAGATTTTTGGGCCATGTTCATGGTTCTTTCCAAGTTTAGATACCTCGTCCTTCTTTCATGTCATATTAAGCTTGTGTTTTATCAGCTTGTACCATCCAAATTTTAGTGATTGAGGTTATTTTTGGGCATGCATTGCTGTAAACCAGGTGTGGAGGGCTTCCTTTTAACTTCAATTGTAAAGTATAGCCCTCGTGTTGTCTGTGGCTTAATTTTGCCCTGTGCATGTCGCACTAGTTTAAACGTCGACTTCTGAGTCTGCTTTCTTCAGAACTGGTGTCATTTGAAGGCCCTTGCGAACACCTTTTAACAAATACATATTCTGTGCACACAGGTCTTCTGCCATGCACCTGAGAAAACCCAATACATGGCCCCTAATGTTGCTACATAGGAAGTGAATTGGCGAAATCACGTTATACATAAATATTGACTCAGACGTCACACAAGATGTGATGTCTGCTAGCACCATGAATTGTTTGCAGACAAAATTTATCAGTTTGTCTTAAATCATACATTTCCGCATTGAAGACAATCGTCACTAAAGCATGTGGTTTATGCTATGGACACATGTACAGCAGTGAGTTATTTACACTTCGTACAGGCATAGAAGCAGCGAAGCTGTGAAGCCAGGAATCTATATTAGTATCCATATGCACTTTTAAGGCTCTTGAACCGACAGTCTTAGGTCATAAAGGCCATTTGGGTGCTGCTACACGGGCAGATTTGATAGAAAATGAGCCAGCACAGTTTAATGCAACATCCTCAAAATCTCTAAGGCATTGCAATGGCAGTCGTGCCATCATAGCAGCATTTTAGAATCAACATCAAAAAGAAATACCTGCTATGAAAACATTATCTGAAAGCTGAGCGAAAATTGCAAGCGTCTAATTAAAAATAATTTATGTATGTGCTGATAGTGCTGCAAATGGTAAACTTTTTTTATCTTGCTTTCTGTGCAACTTTAGTGTGGCAACCAACGTGGCACTCGTTCGTGACATGACAATGAAACTCTCAATAGCCGTTGAGAAGTGCTGTGTTGCAGTAACACAACTCCTTGAAGTTTGATAGAGTTCGCCACTTTCAATTACCTCCGACTCAACGGTCTTTGTGTCCATGTGACTCAGTAATATAATTACTGCCATTGGGAAAAGCTATATGGCATAAATGCTTCTTACTTACCTTTCAGATTCATCAAGGCCGACGGTCCCTTTAAGCCATTGATGGTGTCTTTAATCCTGCTTGCCAGATGCATCTCACTCTTGACACGGTCTGAAGTTCTCTGTTCAATCGGTGACACCAATGTGTAGTGCATGCTCCCTATGCACATAAAAGAGTGCGACAATAACATTAGTGAAAATAACAAGATAAAATTTTGTTGCTTACATCTAGAGCCTGTGTAAGCATCTTACGTTATACCATACATTGTACATATCTATATGCTTATTGCAAGTATTGCATTATATGCAATACTTGCAATACATTATATTATACATTATAATTACATTACATTACATTATAATTGCATTATATGCAAGTATTAATGTTTTACAATCTGTATATATGTGTACATAACATACACCATGCATTATATACAGCAGCTTTGAATTTTAAGGAAATATACATCATAAGGGAATTTTTGGAGACTAATAAAAAATATATTTTTCCTTACCTTCCCGGTGCTCTGCTCGACTCAGGCACCATGTGCAACCAAAATATCCATTGAAAGTGACCATATTCTGCACTGATGCCATTGCAGGTGCATCAACGGAGACACACAATACATAAGGCTTTGACATTTGAATGTCGCCTTTGTGAGCCCACTTCACTACCCCTGGGCTGTTCACTTCATTCACAAACTGCTGAAGGAACAGTTGCATTTCTGGATGTTTTGTACCGAACCACAGCCCAGCGAGAACCGGGTGCTTAAATCGCAAGTGTGGTGGCAGTTCATTAACAATAAATTGCAGGGGCCACACTGACGTCTTCGAAGATTTCCATACAGGGCTCCCATCAGTATTTATTGTCAGTGTCAAGTCATCAGGGCAAAGGTTCTGTTCTTCCCTCAGTCTTCTATAGCAGTTACCTTTCATAATATCAGTGATTCTTGATGACGGCTGTTTAAGTGCTTCAAGGCTTTCATGCAGTTTCTCTTTAGTCCGTTCGATCATATGGCTGAGTTGCGTTGCAAGGTTAAGAATGAAGAAAAAGCTACCTTCCTTTTTCAATGACTGGGTAGTTCTCACACTGTGACAGCTGCTGCACTCAGAGGAATTGCCATGCGTTGCCATGACGCGTTTGCATGGCTCACATTAAAAGTGTTGCTGCACAACATCATGCATGTCCGTTGCCCAGAGCTCCCGAAAAGCGAATTTGCTCTGAGGCGATGCATTTGTGCGCACGATAAAGTTTATCAGCTTCGCTAGGTCGCCAAGGGCTTTCCACGTCAACCCATGAGAAACCGCAAACATTACTGCTGCTATTGCGGCCGCCTTCGTTACATTTGAGTTAGGCAATCTTTCGCCGCCGTACTGCGCAAACCAAGACGGCAACGTGCTATGATAAGAGAAACTGTTGGCATCGTATTCGTCACTACCGTCAAAGCTGTCCGCACTTTCGCAAGTGTCACTTGCACTTCTTGCACTGTTCATATCGTCGGATTCTTCATCGTTGTCGGGTTCACCACAATTACGTATGAAGCTGTCGCTACTGTTGTGGTCCGAATAAATTTCACTGTCGTCCCCGTCATTCGACCCACCTTGCGATGTGTCAGACGAAGCCTGTGTCGCGCTTTGGGATTGAGCACTGGGGCCGACGCTCGTAGATTGTGCTCGTAGGGTTGCCGGTGCGGCGGCCATAGCCACGGCGTGCGCCTTTTCATGCCTCTGCAAAGTAGTGTCCGGCACATCGAAGTAGCCATCCCCTTCTAAGTATACGTTGCGCCGCTTTTTAGCGGAAGTCTCGGTCATCGCTTTCTTTTAGTACACGCTAAGCTGAGAAAGAACACTAAACGAGCAAGCAATGGTCGCCAGCACACAATAAACAACGCGGAAAGCGGCCGGGTCATGTAGGGTCGCGTTACCCATGGAGAAGAAAAAGTTAGGGAGCTTTACGTCATGCAGCCAGCCTTGGCAAGCAAACCCTCCGTGAAGCCCATACATTTGCTCAGTAGTGGCCCAGCACGTGACCTCTTTAGTCGAGATCACGGAGCAAGAATCGAGTATTGCGGAGACGTTTGGTGGCCAGTAGCTATAGTATGCCAATAGTTTTCATTCCGTGCACGCTTATTCAGCTGCTCTACCGTGGCTCTGCTTAAAGAGCAAGAACACTAAAACCAATTGCGCATTTTCACATGCTATCACGTGCTGGGCCGACAAATTTGGCTTCAATTGTGTTGCGCGATGCTCTTTCCTACTATATGTCTCAATAAGGTTACCAAAGTGGTGACTAAGACCACTACACCAACTAGACGACCAAGAACGGCGACTGTAGACGGATATGACGAGTGTCCTCTGTATAACAGAGGGGCGGCGTGTGCCACGAAGCACTGTATTTTTACCTCCTGCTTCTTAGCCGTGATTCGTGTTTTTTCGAACCTGACAAGAATTCATTTCCCCACAATGTATATTTGGCGCCACCAAATCGCTAACCGCATATTAATGAGCCTTTCCTTTGTGGTAAATCTTAAGCAAAATGACCTAAGTACCTATTCCGAACGGTCTATTATTTTCAGAGAGGAGCCTATTAAGTTTCACGAAGTGACGACATGTGTGTGTCACGTTTAGACGATATGCCAGGAAATGCACATTTTACAGGCGGCAAGGCCTATATATGTGGCACGACTGCATGATACTCATGCAATGAACCGAATTTTCGCGAAATTGTAATTTATCAGCGATGAAATGTTCTGTGACATTTGCATTACTACGAATGTTTCTGTCATGTGCAGATATATAGGCATTGAGCTTGGGTCATGGTCGTTCAATTTTTGTTATCTCAGCAAAATTTGTAACGTGGCGGATGTAAGACGACGATAACCTACGTCGGACGCTGACAATCTAAAATTGTCATTAACACGCCAGTCCGCAGCAACATTATTTTCTGTCCTCAGCGTATGCCGTGTCACCGAGGGGGCTTTATGCCCGTGTACGATAGAAGTCTCGCACTACTCGTGAAATTGAGTTGGTTGGTTATACAAGGTTATACAGCGTGCACCATGCACCATCATGCACCATCATGCACCAAGATATAAAGATATGCAAATGCAATGTGGCTGTACAGAACCAAAACAATGTTGTTTGCCGTCGCTAGGAGATACTGAGATTATTTTCTGCATTGCACCTAATTACATAATTAGATCTGAATTAATTAATCAACTTCTATAACATTATAATCCAATTAAAAGTGTCAATGCGAAAATTGTAGAGACATGGAAAACTCCCGATACAGCGTTCTGTTGCTCAGTACGTGCTGCATGAAAGTTTTTTTCCGAGGGTGAAAGAAGCCTGCGAATACACGCAAAGTTTCTCAAGCGGTCAGTCGCACGGCCATCTAGAGTCTATTCGCAGGCTTCTCTCATGCTCCGGAAAAAACTTGAATGTAGCACGAAGTCAGCAACAGAAAGCTGTATCGGGAGTTTTCAGTGTTTCTCTACAATTTTGTCATTGACACTTTTAATGGAATCATAATATATAAGACGTTGATTAATTCAGACTAATTATGGAATCAGGCGGTATGCAGAAAATCTGAGTATCTCTAAGCGACGGCACATTACATTACCTTGGTTCTGTCCAGCTACGTGGCGTTTGCATATCTTTAAAGTTTGGTGCGTGATAGTTTAGACACCCTACATATATATATATAAACCGTACAGGTGTTTGGCTTCAACGATGTGACACGTACCGTTCAATAAAATTGCATGTGTTATAAGGGGGCTGAGGAGATGTAGATGAGACGTCAAGCTTGTTGGTTGATATGAATTTATTGTAGTCTTGAACAAAAGGAAATGGCAGGCATATGATAACCAGAAAGAAGTTCGCTTTACCACCCTGCAGTCGGTAGTCAGGAAGATGATTTACAAGGTGCAGGAAGGGAAGAAGATATTTAACAGCGAAACGCAATCGTCGTACTTTCTGAGGCGGCATACCTTTACAGAAAGCGCCGGGGAAGAAAAATAGTCGAGCGGTTTTATGCATATGCGGCGTTATAACTAGCTAAATGGACGGCCAAAATCATACACAAGAGCGAAAATATATGCGTACGATGACAATGAGGTGCATGGGCAATGAGCAAACGCGAAGTGAACTACGTATTTAGTAGTGTTATTCTTTCGAAGCACTCGTCAAATGCTCAATGTCCTTACCGACATGCACATGTGTGCGTGTGTCAAAACGCACGCGAGCAATTTCACGCAGAGAGTGTCCTAGCATTAGTATTGTATGAAACTATGGTTTCACGTAACGAAGAAAAAGCGTTTAAACATATCCTCCGAAATATGGCGATGCGGGCCGTAGCAAATTTTGGAGGTTATTACATAAATGATTAACCCATAAATGCAATACGTAAACCACTCTAATCAATAAGCAAGTATGTGAGGAGTCCTCAGTGCATTTTACAACAAGGAAGACCTTGCAGGTACCATAGTAAATGTCATTATTTCTTTTGATTTTTTGTAAGCGAGGGGTAAGGGCAAGAGTAGAGAAACGTACAGTGTCCAGAATATATCTCGCTTCGCGCGTTCGAAAAAAGGTTTTACGCTCAGCGCTGCACTGTTCTTGCTCAAATATTGCAGAGCGATCGCATTTTTGCATCAACTTTGTTTAGTATAACACCTGGCACAGTTAATTGCCTGGTTTGTAGAAAAAAAATCGAAATTGCCTGCGTTTATGGGGATGCAAGCTGCTGCCAGCAATATGCAAGCATAAACTTGTTTCGCCGCCTGCCGTCAGCCGCAGAAAGAAGCGTTTCCGGAGGGGCGGCCACATGTTGCCCGCTCCTGGAACAGGCGACTGCCCTCCCTGAAACGCTGCTTTCTGCAACTGACGGCAGGCGGCGAAACAAATTTATGCTTGCCGCGTCGCGGTTGCCGCTTGTGCTTTCATACGCGCAGGCAAATTTGTATAGTTTTCTGCAAAACTAGTGAATTAACTGTATCAAGTGTTATTCTAAACGAAGTCGACACCAAAATGCAATCGCTCTGCAAAATTTTAGCAAGTACAGTACAGCGGTGAGCGCAAAATCTTTTTGAGAACGCGTGCTGCGAAATATTCAGGACCCTGTACATCAAGGCAGGGTTGAAGCAACGTTCGCTTGAAGGGTGTCCATGCATGTGGCGTCGTAGACGGGTGAAGACAAAGTTGTAGCCGAAGCCGTGTAGGGTGTGTGTTGTGGCGCTGTCTTGTGTGGTTGTGGTGTAGCGTGCGGTGTCTACAATGCTTGCTTGCTTATGTCAAATACCGTGAGAATTATCGAGCGATACTACCTGTGCGGCTCATCAAATCTTTTGAGCCGGAAGATGAACGAGATTTCTCGAAAGCAACTGAACTTCAAGCGCACTGGTGCAGTGAAGATGGGAGCACAGAAGGCTATTAGCCGGCCTTTGTTCATGCCCTCGCAGGTGAGTAAGCCTTGCTTGCGGATGTTTATATTATTACATTGCGCAGTTTTTTGGTATTATGAAGTTTCCATCGATACTCGGCTGCCTATATTTAGCTTTTTTGGTCCACATGGCAGGGCTGTTATCTTTACCAAAAGTTGCGAAGCTTGCGAGAACCACCGCAGGGATTAGTAAAGGGGCCCAGTAGAAATTTTGTTCGAAAGCGGCAGTGTAGCACCTCATTCTTATGGAATTAAGGAGCGCCTGACGTGCAAGAGAGGTGTTGGCATCGTACCGGAAGGCATTAACGTATTACCTTTGCACTGCGGTATTGTCTGCTTGCACTGATGTCGCGCAATATCGCGTAGCCTCAACAGATGGACGTGCCCATCTTTTGGGACGTGCCCAGCCTATTTCTGCTTTCCATGAAATCGCTGCTTTCTCATGTGGTCATGCATACGTGGACAGTTGAGCGAAACGACTGTCAGAGGAATTTCATTCTGCATGTACAGGACTTCCGCGTCAATGCCTTATTCCTGAGCGTTAAGGTTGTTGCAAACAGGTCTCCGGATATGTTTTCAACAAAACTTTCTCTATTTATCTTTCATATTTCATTGTTTTGCATTCTTTAGCCTTGGGATCTTTATCCGCTTGATCATTCTTTGTCATGATTGTCCGAGTTAATGCTAGTAACTGCTAAGCAGGTCAAGGCCTGGTAAGATCTACAATTTTTCCTAAGTGTGGGCAGCTGGGCCAGTTGGTTGTGATTGGCATTATGAAACATCGTTCCAGCGCACAATTAAACACGGACGAGAAGAGAAGGACAACACGAACGCTGGCGTGCATTTCCTGCTTTGTGCTGTTTATGAATAAGCACAATTCAGGCTAATTTGTTGACAGATCTTTGGTGACCTGTATGGTTTGCCGGGACATAAGCAGGCAAATGTCTGGTGTTTATGGCAGGAGACGAAATAGTTTAGCCAGATTGTTGTCACACGCCTTGGGACTAACAGCCATTATGCTTCTTGTGATTGTGACAACACTGAAAATAGATTGCTGTTTTGCAGACTACTGACTTCTCTTGAAGTTCAGGAGACTGTACTGGCAGCAGTCAGGCAGTCAGCAGTAATTTTGTTCTCTTCATTTTGTTATCTTAATAATTTACAACCAACTACAACAACTTAATTGGTACTATTTAGAGTGAGGAAAATGCGAACCGTGGGGTCATGTGGCACAAGCATAGTTATGATTCGTTGTTGCTCCTGCATCATTGCTGCTCTTGCAGTGCGAATGTATTCCTGGTGCTATGAAACTTGGAGCTCTTCGATTGTGGGAGCAAAAGCAGTGATGCAGGTTAAAAAAACAGGGCATGTGCGAGCCATATCACGCAGCACGAGTGGTGACAGTTGTATCCACTCTAACTATATTGGCAAGTGAAAATGGCATTGCTGAACTGGGAAATGTAAAACGAGCATTGAACAAAGCAGTAGTGTAAGCAGCCATGCACTATGACTGGCCAGCGGCATGCTCTTTCCCTACAGGTACGCTTCGGCCACACATTTTGTTCTTTCAATTTCATTTGACCTTGATTGTACATTACAGTCTGCAAAAAAGAGTTGAAAAGCACAGTGGCCGTTAGTCTCCGCAACCATTTGGGTAATCATGGAATTTGGGTGAAAGAAAGGTAGTTCAAGGAAATTGTCATAAATATAATTGTGGCCAGCTGATTGCAGTTCGATTCTTAAATTTTCAATTAGGTTGTACATCTATCTGTAGCTGCATGCATTTGATGTTGTTGGCTGTTGACTGCAGTTAAATGTAACCAGTGAACTGTGGTGCTCTTTTGGTTTTAGACACTCTGGAAGCCCTGAACGCCAAATAAAAAAAATGAGCGAACCTTTTCCCCGATTAATAAAGGTTGAAGATCAGCTGGGACCTCGCAAGCAAAGGGTGAGTATTTCTGAGCACTAGTAATTTGAAGGTCTAGTCATTGCTTTCCCACTATATCTTGATACCACCAGGACCTTGCATGCTAGTTATGTGGTATTCGAAGCTTTAGCAAGATATGAGTGATATAATTATTGCATTGTCAGCTACTAAAAAGCTGTGCAGATACCATTCAGTGTGAAAATCGGATGTTACGCAAAGCATTTTGCAGCTACCTGCCGATTGAGCATTCTTTGGAGGTTGACTGAGCAAAACCAAGTGGATGAGTGAGTTTTTGTAAATTGAGTAGTTGTGTGTGGGTAGTGAGTGTATGCATGTGTGAGGACAGCAGCGTAACGATGACCATGTTGCAAAGGATCATAAGGCAGCAATGGCATGATCGGCCATTGCCATTGCTGGCGGTTTGTCGCATCCTTAGGATAGGCAATTATTGGGTTCTGCGGTAGTGGACAAACTAAGGAGAGACACTGATTGTGATGTCATCGGCGGCTGTCATAATTGTTGATGCTTACGGCTATGTCATGCAGGGTATGTGAAAATCATGGAACTTGTACTCCAGTGAAGAGTGAAAATGGTGGAATTTGTACTCTAGAGAAGAGATAAATATGATTAGCCTGGCAGTCACGAAGTTCAGTTTCTACATTGCGTAAACTGCTATGAAAAGAGTACTGGGAAAAGTGGGCTGGTCCCAAAGAAAGTACAACAAGGCACCTAAAGAACGAGCGGTAGTACAGAAAGAAGACAAGGAAAATGCGTGTGGTACATGCACCGAGTGTTTAAGAGAGCTGGCTGGCTTTAGAACAAGAGAAGCATGCGTGTGATTGTGACCTAGTGGTTGAAACACCAAGCTGCTGTGCTCAACGGTAGAGGTGTGATTCCACCATTGGGCCACATCTTATTTTTAAAGCGAGGCGAGACAAGAACCTTGAGGTAAGATTTCATTCCTACTCTGATCCTGCCTGTGTAGAAGGAGCCAACACCAAGAGAGGCTAAAAAGCAGCGGCTGGCAGCCACGGAGGCTCTACACGAGAGAATTTTACACCAGCATGAGGTAGGAACAAAACATTGAGGACTATTTTGGAACGATATTATGTGGCAAAATGGCCAGAAGCACAGTACTCAGTATTTTATAGTGATCCATATTTTTTGCACTGCTTCAATTTTCAGTCCAGTGAATCGCATGCGGAAGAGCTGGTGGCTCAGCTAAAAGCCACTATTGAGAAGCAGGCGAAGGAGCTCAAGAAAGTTAGGCTCGAGCTCCAAGAAGCCGGAGAGTTAAATAAAAAGCTCACCAATGCATTACTGTAAAAGATGGGTGAGTACGTTGTGCACTTCTCAGGTAGCCTATCACCCTGCAACAGGAAATAGTGACCACCATGATCAAATTTCTGCTAGGAGGAACATTAATAAATTGCAGGGGCTTTGCTTGCTTATACAAATTGGTACTCATTGGCTTATCATGAGAAGCCAACAAACACTGACACCAAGGACAACATAGGGGAAATTACTTGTGCTTAATAAATGGAATGAAGAAACGATAAATTAATGGAAATTAAAGTGGATGAAAAAACAACTTGCCGCAGGTGGGAACCGAACCCACAACCTTCGGTTCCCACCTGCGGCAAGTTGTATTTTCATTCACTTTAATTTCCATTAATTTATCGTTTCTTCATTCCATTTATTAAGCACAAGTAATTTCCCCTATGTTGTCCTTGGTGTCAGTGTTTGTTGGCTTCTCATGATATGACTAATAAAAATCGGGCCCCTCGGTTAACCCCCTCTCTTCTCGTTTACTCATTGGCTTGTAATTTTTCCGTGAGTGCTGGAGAGCACATGCACTTTCTTATGGCCTCTTGCTGCCGGTACTTCTTTGCAATGAATAAGAATTTGCTCCTGCTAGATAATAAAAAAAATTAATTGTGTGGATAACGAGCTCTTGTTTCATCATGCCAGCTACGGGCAACGCTGCCATAGAAACGTCTGCATCTGCATAAGGGACGAAATAACAATGATTTCATAGATCTATTTACTCTGTGATTCCTTAGCAGAAATCACAATATTGCACTTGAGTGAGAAGAAGGGGAACCAAGGGGCCTTATTTTTCTGTATCACAACCATAAGAAGCCAATAGATAATTATGTTAACGAAAGCGTAGGGGAAATTATTTGTAGTTTTAATTGAAGTGTAGGAATGGTAAGGCAAAGGGAAATGTAAGGGATGGAAAGCAACTTGCTGCTTGTGGGGACAGCCTACAATATGCAGTAAATGCACGCATTATGCAAAGGTCGTGGGTTCGGCCCCCACCAGTGGCAAGTTGTTTTTTCATCCACTTAAATTTTTTTTAATTTATTCTTTTTACATTTAAATTAAATGTACACCGAAATGCCCCCTACGCTTTCCTTGACTATAATTCCCTATGCTTTCCTTGACTATAATTTGTTTTTTTTTTATAATTTCACTTAGTCATTATGTTTTGCTAGACAGCCCGCCGTGGTGGCATTGTCGCTTTCGCATTGCGCTGCTAAGCCCGAGGGTGCAGGATGAAATCTCGACCACGGTGGCCCCATTTCAGTGGGGGAAAAATGCAAAAACGCTCATGTTTTGTGCAGTAGTGCGCATTAAAGAGCCGCAGGTGGTCAAAATTAATCTGGAGTCCCCCCACTATGGTGTGCCTTGTAATCATGTCATGGTTGACACGTAAAACTCCAGAATTTAATTATTTTAATCGTTTGTTAGATGATCTGCAGCATGTAAAACGATTGTAAAATTCCCAGCTGCTTCTTTGTGCATTTTTCACGCACAGTTCACGTTCATAAAAATTGATGTTCATATTTATATCCAGGATAACCGATAACCCTTGCTCGATGCCAAGTTATATTTTATTATGGTCACTGTTGACATTCCCTATTCATACCTGGCGACTTTCCCAAATTTTTTTTGATGTTTACTGGTTTAAGCTTATTATCAAAGTAATTGTGGGTAGAAATACCGAAGCCACTGGCCTAACAAATTGAATATGAGCAGATTGATCATGTCAGTGACATTGCATACTGAAGGTACCTGAGTTCAGCTTGGTCAAGGAAATAAGCACCGCTGGTGATAGTAGCGCCTGTGGTTTTCACCATGCCTTCCTTTGTCATGGTGTTTCTAAATCCCTTTTGTCAAGATTTACGAACAAGCCTGCATCGCTACCCTTGCATGATTGCATGTTCTTCATGCTGGGGCATGAAGAAGGTGTACACTAACTTTGTGTACTCAATTTATGACCTCTTCATGTTTCTGAAGCAGTGGCAGGCAGTAATGAACTTTTTCTGAAGATTTAGGTGTACAGCAGTCTTTCATTGGCAGTTTACCTGAACAGTGCATTAATGAATTTAAATGCAGAGGTTGCTCGGGGGATAGCCCAAGAGGAGGAGGCCGAAGCCAGTGCCCAGGCCAGAAGGGATTGTGCACAGGTCGTGTGTATGAGCAACTTGTGTGTGGGCTACCGGCAGCCAACAGAGGCTTCAGGTCTGCCTCAACAAACTGCAGGCCAAGTGACCGGCTCACAATCATCTCTGAATGAAGGTACTGTTATTTATGTGTGGCTATATGGTTTTGGATTGCCGACTGGCCTTTCTTTCTGGGCCAGTGCAGTGTTATTCATATTAAAAAAATCCCCTTTCTGAAAGAAAGATGGTTGAATGTGAAGCTTTCCCCAATGCAAACTGAATCAAAGTCCAAAGCCAACGACGACGCAAGGAACCCATGAAGTGCTGAGCGACCCGATGCTACGCATATGTGATTTGATATTTTTTAGGATTGCATTTTTTGAGCGTTGAAGTTGAATGAAGACACATTTCGTAAAGTTCCACAGCCTTTATTTTAGATTGTGTAGCCATTGATTACGCGCACACACACTTGCATAGTATTGCATTGCGATCGCTGGGGTAGACGGTCAGAGACTCTGCCATCGTAACATGACACAGCCTGCTTGCAAATGTGAGATCAGTGCTGGAACAATGTTGTGTCGTGGGTCTCTGTAGCATCTGCAGTTTCAACGTGTAGTGATCTAGCATTAAACTCAATACATTTGCCATGCTTTTTTGCCACATCGATGTTAAAAGGTACTGCACACAAGGATCAGCGTACTGTGTGACTTTCAGGCCTTTATTGTTTCTGTGATAAATGTTTCCGTGTCGCAACGAGACGTGTTCGGTCTGATGTACAGGCTCGTTCACTCTTAGGGTGAACACGGCTCACCGTGGCCGCGCTCCGCGGGGCGCCAGTGCGTCCGGCGCGGCGGCGCATCGAAGCGAAGCGGCACAGGCGCACACGGACCTGGGGGAGATGCTTCGCGTCGTCTGCTACAGTGCTGGAGCGCGCCACTTTGGCTTTGCTGTAAAGTACACTTCGCTAGACCCAGGTGACTGAGCGACCGAGGTGGCGTTGCGGGAAGGCGCACTTCACTAACTTGAGCATTTTCCAGCTGGTTCGGTCTACAGCTTGTGAACAGCCTGCTTAATCAATATACATTAACAGAAACAAGCTTCCCACCACATAAATCACTTAGCATGTGTTTATAAGTGATGAGGGTAAACATGCAGCCATTTTTTCGCGCTCTTTATTAGGCTGGGGCGTAGAGGCGACGCTTGATAATCGTAGACCGAACCAGCTGGAAAATGCTCCAGTTAGTGAAGTGCGCCTTCCCGCAATGCCGCCTCGGTCGCTCAGTCACCTAGGTCTAGCGAAGTGTACTTTACAGCAAAGCCAGAGCGGCGCGCTGCAGCACTGTAGCAGACGACGCGAAGCATCTCCCCCAGGTCCGTGTGCGCCTGCGCTGCTTCGCTTCGATGCGCCGCCGCGCTGGACGCACTGGCGCCCCGCGGAGCGCGGCCACGGGGAGCCGTGTTCACCCTAAGAGTGGACGAGCCTGTACATGCTTATGATAGCAAGACCAGTAGACATCTCGACTGCAGAAGTGTCTCCTACATAGCTTCTGCATGCTGTTGCCGATACACCGGATTGGCCTTAAGGGCATGATCGCGTTTAATTTCGCTTAAGTTCATGTACGGCAGCCTTTTCTTCTGCCGTGCACTGCACCCACGGCCTACCCATGGTGATGCCGGGGAATGCATTGCGTGACGTGTGTAATGCAATGCAGATATATACAGTTCGTCTGGGTAGCGTGGCGTTGAACCACCTTTCTTTAAGACAGGGGCTTTGATTTTTTTTTCAGACCCTAAGACTCCTGTGTTCACGCGCACTTGCTGTCTTCGATAAGCAGGAAAGCTCAGTTAATCATTACAGGGGTGGTGTCATGCCTAGCAGACGCAACTTGCACTTCCAGTGAACTTCGTGCACATGCGCTACTCTTGCTCAGCTCGTCGCTTTGCGCCATTATCAGCCACTGACCAGCGGCCCAGTTGATGCTGGTGCGGTACTGTGAATTCAAACTGTAGTGTTATACGCAGTGTAAGTTGGCTTTCCTGCAGTGCATGTTCAGTACTCATGGAGTGAGACAGAAAGCTTTGCTTTGAAAAAGTTATGCATGTGCCACTTGAGCGGTGTGGCTGACTGGTAGTTAGGCTATTTTTTTTTTTTACCTACACTGTCTCTGTGTCTAGCTAGTGCAGGAAGGCACCGTTTATTTAATGGGTGTAGAAAAACTGCTGCTCCATTCACCTACGCGAATTCATTTCTTAGCAGAAGTGTAGCTTGAAAACTATACTTTCTGCGCTGTAGTTTCAGTAAGTGTAAGTAGCAGACAATACAGAAGTCTACGGATGTTGCTAACACATGGCACGTGCTGTTTTGTCTGTGAGAATTGGCACTGTCAATGTACATATTCCTCTAACGTGCCCTGTTTACTTTATGAAAGCTGACAGCTGCTCACACCTTTTGCAAAGCTACTGCATGGTTTATGTCATTGGAGATAATCTTGTAAAAGGTGTGTGCGACTTCGTATCTCGCATGCTTCTGGAATAGAACTAGCTAACATAACGCTGCCAAACCTCAATATAGTGAAGTCTTATTGCAGTGTGAAATTTTGGTAAATCGTGAATTTGAGATTTTGAAGCTTTAGCTGTAAAAATAGTATCGGATCTGCCAGAACAGTCCTGGTGAATTGTACCTTATCAGCAAGCATTTCTAAACAATTAAATTGCAAGTGAGTCAAGTTATTATGGCACTATTAGAAGCGACGGCATGTGTGATGCAGTTTTCGCTGAAAGCATGCATCAATGTGGCTTAATGCATCTACAATTTGCGTATGCACGTCGTGTGTCATCATAAACCTTAGACACCATAGCTGACTGCTTAATGCCTGCGGCCGCCATCAGATGCACGATGCTCATGAAATAAAAGCAATACTGTAAAAAGATTCGTCTTGATAAAGAATTATGCACAAACCATTTGATTGTTATCAATGTGAGCAAATAGTCCGAACGAGCAAGCGAATTACATTCCCTTATCCCTTTGGCACCTACCCCTAATGAGCGAGCAAGCGACAGCCTCTCCTCCTCTATCTGGCCTCTCCTGGTCTCTTGCTTGAGAGCACACACCCTCTCTCACGTGCCTCCAATGAACAAGCTAACGAGCAAAGTTGCCCCTTGCTTTGCTCCCCTCCCCCCCTTGTTCTTATTGGCTATAGTAGGTTGCCCAAAGTCATGCAGACCCTTTTCCTCGGAGTCGTTCCTCTCCTTCCCTTGCACATACACCATTGTACCTACCACAAAAACTGCCGTAAGAGCACGAAAGCTACCCGCTTTTCAAAATCTGAGCTCTATCAATGGGTACCAAATGCTTCACAACTTGCCTCGTCAACTATAGACTAGTGACATCCTACTAGACGTGCTGGAAACCAGTGCACATAGTACAGCACATGGTCTGTGTGTGCGATCTGCTGCGCGGACAACCATGTGTAGCCACAGTCGGGGTAGAAGAGAATATTGGTGTCGTGCATGCTAAGGGGGAGGGCAAATGAGTGCACGTCTGCCGCGCCTCTTCCCTTTGAGCACATGCTTGATCACATTGCAACGCGTTCACACGCTCTCCAGCTCATTCTTCACTGAAAAATTGTGAGCTGTCGTTCTCAGAGCCACCTTTGTGTGCCTCGCGGCCTGCGCAACCTCGTGAATGGTGTTTCCTGCATACCACACCGGTGCGCATGCTTCGATCGCATTTGTAACGCTCAATCTTGCAAAAGCATCTACGTGAATGTCTTACAGGGGGCTAAGATGGGCCACGAAAATCCCCTGCGGAATTGAAGCCGAAATTCACGAGCGGAACGCAGGTTCTGCTAACCGTAATGCTCAGGACTGTGTGGGGTGCAACAGCATTGTGTATGAATAGGACGTCAGTAAGAGGTGTCATGCAGTAGTCATTATCTGGAACAGCTGGCGTACATGACAATTCGACATACGTTGCGGTGTTGAATGGTAGGCAAACGAAGTTGCTGCAATATAAGCAAGACGGAGGTTTGTCATTGGATTTGCAGAAAGGAGGCATTAGTAGGCGGAGGACACCAGCGGAGCAAAGTCAGAGCAGAATTGACAAAAAGAAAATCAAGTCCAAGCATGAGGACATTGTGCAAGGCCCGTATGAATAACCACTTAGTGACCAGCAACGGTAACCAACAACAGCGACTATCGCACTGTCAGTGGCACATACATTTCGAATTGTGGGAGGTTGTAAGGATCTTCTTGCGACAATGAAAACTGGCATTTATAACGGAGACATGCACCTCAGTATCAACTAAAGCTGGCAGGGACATTGTTGACGTGTACTTCAAGAGTGTTCCGGTTGGAATAACGGAAACGGAGGGTTTCAGGACAAGGGCGACAGTGCAGCTTCATCTTGAGAAGCTGTGCAGTCTGGGCCGACTGCACGTCAATGCAGAATCACTCAGAAATGTCAGTCTGCCTATGTGTATGTTTGTCCGCATGCTCCCATGATTTCTGCCTGAAAGCCTGCTATGACCACCATATGCTTCAATCAATGTTGTCATTGTTTGCAGTGGAGGCCACGAACTTGCCAGACACAGTAGCGGAGGCCCCAAATTCCGAAAGTGCACTTGCACTCTGGACTACTTTGCCTAGTGCAGTGGACCCAGGGCCGTCATCCCCTCCAGGTGGATTTTTTTCCACTGTTGATGGAGAGGTGAGGCCGAATTTCTGTATCACTAGGTCTTCATAGATATGCTTTCCAATGGAATGTCAAGAAAAAAAGGTCCGTGTGTCATCGATTATTGCCACAAATAAGGAATGTGAGGTGAATGCTTGTACAGGAAATCTCAATATAACGAAATTCAAGGGACCACGCTAAATTGTTGATTACTCTGAAAGATCGTTATAGTGAAAGCCCCAAAATTAACCATTCCGCCCATCAACCTATCAGTTCACAAGTTGTCACCGTATGAACTATTCACAATAACGTCGCTGTTGGCTCTGACCACGTGCTATTGCTATTTTCCACAGATCCCGCTGCCATGCACAATGAAGCACCGTATAGTAAGAGTCACGCGTGCAAAACAAGACGCTGACGCTGAGAAAATTACCGACAAAAATGTAGCTGTATGTCATCCCCAAAGCGCAATGTTTCTTGCTCTTGTTTGTTTTTCAAATTTGTTGCCGTGGACACCACAAGTGTCTCGCTCGAGGCGGACATCTGAACTATGTCAAAGTGCAAGCAAGCGTCAACAACATTGTCTGGAAAGTGCAAACTGCGACCGTGTGGCATCCCCACGAGTACAGAGGCTACATTTCACCGTGCATATAGCTAATCCGACCGCAGAAAGAAGCGCGGAAGAAAGGTGTGCACAGAAAGAGGGGTGAAAAAAAGGAAGAGACATGCCCCCGTTGCTAGGCGACATTTTTCTGGTCGGAGCATGTGCTTGCAAAACCTTATGCGTCGTCGGTTTCACCTGCCCACATTCTTTTTTTCTCTGGTCCCGTCTCACGGTTTTCGGAACCCATGCGCCGTGACGTCCACTCTCTGTGCCTTGTCTGCTAGCCTACTGTTTCAGCTGCTGTGACGAATACACGGAAATCTAAGAATCCTCACATTTCGGAATATTAGTTTGTAGTACTTAGGTGTTAACATCACAGGGAAACTGAATAGCGATCACTATTCTGAAAAGCTTGGTATTCTGAAGTTCGTAGTACTGAAATATTTTTACATTGAAACTGCAAGAAGTCAGCAGGGGATTTCTGAAGAGTTTGTTAATGTGGTGTTCATAGAAACGAGGTTTCACTGTGCTCTATTGACTCTGATAAGATGCGCATGCTGATCTTATCTCCTATTTTTGCATGGGACCTTGCACCCTTGAAAAAGCTTTCACAGGGCCTGGAAAGTCCTTGAATGTCCTTTAATTTTTCCCTCGGGGACCTGCAGAAACCCTGGTTTAGGTATTTCCAATAATTTTGTGTTCCGACACTGGTGGAGGGCTCACCCATTGTGCAACACTGAAGCTTCCATTCAGCCAGCTTCACGGGGAGGGGGATTAGGGGCTGAGAACGGAGGATACTTTCTTCTACCGTGCAATGCGACACCTAGCTTTAGCTGCACTTTGTAGTGTAGGAAAAGGGCGTGAGCAGTGTGGCAAAGAAGTGACAAACAGTGATGGCTTATTAGCAGTTTATCAAATGCTTTTAGTTTTGCTATTAGTGGAGCGCCACATGTAAAAAAATTCTCGCAGCTTAGATTCATGTACACTACAGTTCTCACTAATAACAATCCCAGATATAACGAATTATTGGCTCAAATCACCACGTTTCATAGCATTAATTTACGATTTTCTGACCATGCTTGTTGAAACTGCGTCCACATATAACGAACATATTCAATAGCATACTGAAAAGACTTTGCGCCAAAACACAACACACACAAGAAAGACGACGACGCCACGGGCGCTCCTGGTGTCGTCGTCTTTCTTGTGTGTGTAGTTTTTTGGCGCAAAATCTTTTCAGTATGCAAGATCACCAACTAGCCCAGCAGTTAACTCTTCTGAAGTTTATTCAATAGCGCTGTGCTGTTACAACGAACATTTCAAGTAGAACTTGTTGCTGGGCGAGTTGGTTGAAATCTAATGAGTACACTGTTGTACCAAAAGGAAAACTAAAGACATAGGAGGGAGAGTAAGAAGCGACAAGTCAAGCACTGAACTTCAACTGATTTTATTCTTACAGCAGAGCAGGGTGAATCAACAAATGCGCATGCATACATCAGTATTGTCTAGAGCGATTACAGTGATGTTTTTAACAGCTGCATCTCGTTGTCAAAGAGGAAAACAGACATATCACTAATGCAACTCGTGCCTCTCTCTTTTATGCATTTTTTATGTATTGCCACTTCTGCCAAGTATCTTAATCTCATGTAGTAGTGGCTGGCACGTGCCTGCTACGCGCATTACCTTTATTAATTATAGACAATTCATGCTCTTGGGCCTGGTCATTGACACATTTCGCATATGGTCTAGTGTGGTTTTTCTGGCATCCTGACTTTTTCGTTAACGCGACTTATGCACGGACACAGTCCAGCAAACCTGCGTGGTGCTGAGAAAACAACTGGCACACCAAATGTAGTAGCATTGAGGCATATCACATAAAAGAGAGGCACGAGTTGTATTAGTGATATGTCTGTTTTTCTGTTTGACGAGATGCAGCTGTTGAAAACATCACTGTAATCGCTCTAGACAACACTGATGTGCGTATGCACATTTGTTGATTCTCCCTGTTTTGCTATAAGAATAATATCAGTTGGTCCAGCGCCTGACCCGTCGTTTCTTACTCTCCCTCCTAAGTCTTTATTTTCCTTTTGGCACAACAATGCATTCATTACAAACATTTAAAACCTGGCCGCGTAAAAGGAGGGCGCTTACCAAGTTCTGAAGTTTGAAGTTGTGACGGGACTTGGCGCATCCTCCGCTGCAGTTTAATCATGACGAAAATATAGCTGCTAGTGTGGATTTCAGAAGCCACAAGGGAATTCACTTGTTTTCAACCATGCAAGGGTAATCACACATTCAAGGCATGTCTCCTGTGGGTTTCAGAACAATGCCATGTAGTGTATGATGGGTGTGGTCTTTGGAGACTGGCACGCGTAGCTCTCTAAGTCACATTCACTGCGCTGTTCCATGTGGCACTGCTTGCAACCTTGACGGCACTCATTCTTGCACTGTTCTCTGCGTGGCGCTGCATCTATTTGAAATAATTGTTTTGCTTTCTCTATCGAGTTCATAATTTCAAGGTTAGACTGTGAGATATGAATGTTTGCTACCCTTAAGGTGGGAAAATTTTATAAGTTTAATCCTTTAGAAAAATGTAAATTTCTTGGTGTGGTTGGGTTTAATCCCGTTTTTATAAAACTTGTTTGAGGTGCAGAAATTGGAAATTATGGGGTTGTATCAGAAATCGAAGGAGCTAACCTTTATAATATTGTTTTATACAGATGTGTTTTAGTGTTAAGAGTACTGCTGACTGACTGACTGAATAAACTTTATTGAAACCAGCAAGAGATGGTGGCTGGGCCTAGGCCTTCCACGTGGGGACGTCGAGGTGTTGCCTCTTCGCCGCCTCGCAGGCCTGCTGGGTCGCCCAGAGTTCGTCGTCAAGGTTGGGGCTACGCAGGGCAGCGTGCCATCTCGACGAGAGGGTCGTGGGGTTATTGTCTCAGAAAAAAAAATCACTTCATATCTATTGCAGGTGCAGATTGGTGTGGGGTACGTGATGCCACTGAAAGTGGCATTACATATTAAAATCCACATGCGATGTGAAGTGCACAATAAATGTCGCACGACATTTGTGGACGGCAGCACAAGCAGTTGAAAGAAGCCTGACTGGCCAGGCCTGCCGTACAATGTCCGAGGCATCCGGCAAGCTTCCAGCAACGCCGGATAAAGTGGCTGCTGTAAAGAGTAAGTCAGCAGTCACCTCGTTTAAGAAACATGACAGTATATATGCAACAGTTATCTGGATGAGTTAACATTGCATGATATATGCACGACGCAATGAAATGCCAAAGCAAGAATGAGGCAAGTGCCTATGTATATTATCTTTTTCCTCTGCTGTATATCAACTCTGTCTAGGCATATAACTTAAATGTATCTGCAGTTATGAAAATCAGCAGAAAATAATTTTTAGATATTCATTTCTGGCAAAAACCGTCCACAATGTTTCCCCCGTAATTAGTTTAAATGAAAAACAATTAAGAACGTCAGGTGGCTACATGTGCCTTAAATTGTACATGAGGCCTTAATTTTGTCAGGACCTTAATTGGCGGCTTGAATTACGTTCGCCTGCTGCTTATTGTCTTAATAACAGAAGCGAGCATTTAAGCACCTCATTGTCTTTGAAAATTCTAATGTAGACTTGGCATGTGTTGTAGCTTTTCATGCTGCAACACTGTTCTTGAAAAAATGCTTCTGCAGAAGATTGTGTTCCGACACAGCTTGGCAAATTTTATGGTCTGAAAAGAAGCTTTTTAAACCACTGCCTTCCAATGTGTTGACTGTGGTCACCTGGTCTGCCACTTTACAATCTGCAGCGTTCACAGTGTTAGAATCGCACCGCTGGCACGAGTTGTTGCAAACTCAGCGCTGACACCCGTTGTTGCAATCGGGTCGCAAGCCCCAAGGGTAGCGTTGGCCTGGCGGTCTGGGGCACTGGAAGCATCCGAAGGTCTCGGCAAAGCATGAGTCGACTGGTAACAGAACAACTGGTTTATTCTAACATCGCAAAAGAGCGGGCGGTCAGGTCGACCGAAGTGAGAGACGGGAGAGCACGTAACTCGACAGAAGAAATCGGAGCCTCTCTCTTGGCGTCCGGGGGCAGCTGCTCTTATACTTTCGCAGTTGAGGGCAAGAAGGAAGGCCTCGTGACGAGACCACGTGACGGCGGGTACGGACAGACTGAGAGACACGTTGAGACGAGTGTAGTGACGCATCGCCAAGCTGGCGCCTTTCAGACCTCCTCGCTTCACACTTGGGGAGCTCCTCTCCCCGGCTGCCGCGCTTTGACAAGCGTGGGCACACACACACACACGCACACACGAAGACACGTGGCACTGAAACACGCCTGGACGCGCTTGGCGGGGAGACTGCGGGAGCTCCGAACGGGCCAAAATGTCCGCCGCTTTTAACGAAGCTCCGGCGTCCGTTGCATCCGCGCCGGCTATACCGCGCGTTGTAGGCGAAACGTAACAGACCGCCCCGCCGGGGGAAGGAGATCCCGATGGTCAGGGGACTGCATCCGCTGTCCGGAGGGATGTCGCTCGATGATGCACATAACCGAAGTCTGGCGTCCGTCGGCGTTTCTTGAGCGCAGCGCACGGAGAAGGCCTCGTTCTCTCGTTCAGGTTCACACAGGACACTGCAATGTGACTTCGGGAGAGTTGACATTTTTGTTCTCGTTCCCGGCAAGCGTTAGAACTACGCCGAAAGTCAACCGCTCAGTCAGCAAGCACGGCACAACCCTCACTAAGCCCTGCCAGGCTCTTTCCCCTTTTATACTACTGCCTAGTTCCTTACAGTAGTTTAGCAGCACTCAGAACACGTCCACAAATCGGAAAATTGCACTAGAAAACACATCATCACTTTGAAACACTACACAAAAGCAATATGTTAAAAATCCTGCCTCAGGAAGAAAAACATCAGTAACAAACAATTTTGAGGCTGATTCCCACGTTAGGGGCTTCGACTTAAGCCATCGGCGTTACCGTTGAGACTCCCCTTTTTGTAACGCACCTCAAAGGAATATTGTTGCAAAGCGAGGCTCCAGCGTAGGAGGCGGCCATTTGTGGAAGAGATAGACTGCAGCCATTGGAGAGGGCAGTGATCCGTCTCGAAGCATGCGAAGCGGAGAACGCAGCGAGCGACCGTACACTAGCTCAGCTGGAGAAAACCCCGTAGCCGCATGCGGCGCGGTCTTTAATGCCAACGTCACCCCAGGCAGACACAGCTCCCAGTCAGTTTGTTGTTCAAACCACAATGCTCTCCACACGCGCTTCATGACGGAGTGGAGCTTCTCAACGGAATTCGACTGTGGGTGGTACACTGAGCTGTCTAACAGCTTTACCCCACACCTTTCGAGAAAGGCTGTCGTCAAAGGGCTAGCAAACACTGTGCCCTGATCTGTCTGGATTTCCGCAGGAAAACCAACTCGCGCAAATATGGACAGTAGTGCATTGACTATCTCAACTGAGCTGAGTTCTTTAAGCGGCACTGCTTCAGGGAACTTTGTCGCTGGGCAGATCACAGTCAAAATGTGTCTGTACCCCGTGGTTGTTACCGGCAGAGGTCCCACTGTATCAATAACGAGCCATCTAAAAGGCTCCGTAATGATAGGTACCAACTTCAACGGCACCCTCGATTTGTCCCCTGGTTTGCCCACCCGCTGACAAGTGTCGCATGTCTTCACAAAGTGGTCTGCGTCCCGAAGACACCCTGGCCAATAGTACTCTTGCAAGAGACGGTCCTTAGTTTTCTTAACTCCTAGGTGTCCGGACCACGAACCCCCATGCGACAAGCGCAACAGATCCTGACGATAGCATTAAGGCACGATCAGCTGATCGAACTCCACTCCCCTGCGGTCTAGATACTTCCGGTACAGGACGCCACCTCTTTCCACAAAGCGAGCATTATTCTTGGCGATACCTTCCTTGACAATGCAGCGTATGTTTTCTAGGCTGCCATCCTTCTTTTGCTCGGCTATCAAAGCCGCCCGGCTGACTTTTAGCAACCTATTAAGTCCGTCTGACGTAGGCGCGATGAGCAAATCTGCAGATAGCTCTTCTAACTTTCCCGCATCGGGAATTTCCTCTCCAGTATCTGGTGCCTTTAACGCTACAGGCTCAATCTTATTCAGTTCGGGCGTGCTCTGAATATCAGCTTGCTGCGCCTCTGACCCTTTCTCATCGTTCGACAACGTCGGCCCCGCAACTACCGCCAGTGCAGCGAGCTCCCGAACCTTCGATCTGGTTAAGGCCTGAACGCTAGCCTCACCAAACAAAAGCCCCTTCTCGCGCAGGAGGTGATCGGACCTGTTCGAAAATAGGTACGGGTACTGGGGGGGCAGCATAGATGACACTGCCGCCTCCGTCTCAAGTGCTCCGAAAGGTCCTTCAATAAGCACTTTTGCTACGGGCAGACACACGCTATGAGCTTCCACGGCTTGCTTGATCCATGCGCACTCGCCCGTGAACATATCGGGTTCTACGTAAAAGGGGTGAACTACATCCATTGTAGCTGCGGAATCGCGAAGCACTCGGCACTCTTTCCCGTTCACGAGGAGGTCTCGCATGTAAGGCTCGAGAAGCTTCATGTTCTCGTCAGTGCTGCATAACGACAAAAACACGACTTTTGTTTTTGTTTCTGGACACTGCGCCGAAAAGTGACCCGGCTTCTGACACGTATAACACACGCGCGCTTGCCTCATCTCGAACCGTTTTCTGCGTTCGGCTTCGGCTGCCGCCGTCTCCTTACGTTCGGTCGGACTGCTTTCACTCGCATCCGAACTACGTGTGTCCCCCTCTGCTCTCATGGGTGTGAACTTCGGCCTCTCAAACTTGGAGCCAAATTCACCCTTTTGGCCGTCCTTAGCTCCGCGAGCCCGACGCGTCACAAACTCCTCGGCTAGCTCAGCGGCTCTAGCCACCGTACTAACGTCTGGCCTATCCAAGACCCAGTACCGCACGTTCTCAGGTAACCGACTATAAAACTGTTCCAGCCCGAAACACTGCAGAACTTTCTCGTGGTCACCAAACGCTTTCTCTTCTTTGAGCCACTCCTGCATGTTTGACATAAGCCTGTAGGCAAACTCTGTATATGACTCACTTTTGCCTTTCTCATTTTCCCGAAACTTCCGACGGAACGCCTCCGCGGACAGCCTGTACTTTTTTAGCAGACTCGATTTCACTTGGTCGAAATCCTCTGCCTCCTCTCTCTTCAAGCGAGCGACTACGTCGGCCGCCTCGCCGGGTAACAAAGTGAGCAAGCGCTGTGGCCACGTTTCCCGAGAGAACCCCTGCTTCTCGCACGTTCGCTCAAAGTTAACCAGGAACAAACCAATGTCCTCTCCAAGCTTAAACGGCCGCATCAGGTCAGTCATTTTGAACAATACTCGTTCTCCTGCACCGTGTGCCTGACTTCCATTACGAGCGCGTTCCATCTCTACCTCGAGACGCTTCATTTCCAAAGCGTGTTGACGGTCGCGCTCTTCCTTTTCTTTCTCTTTTTGTTCTTTTCGTTCGCGCTCATCTTTCTCTTTCTGTTCTTTAAGTTCGCGCTCCTGTTTCTCTTTTTGCTCTTGCAGTTCGCGCTCCTGTCTTTTTGCCGTCTCCCTCTCCTCAATGGTCTCAAGGCATTCCGACAGCTCGTCATCCTCAGCTTCTAACTCAAGAATAGCCCTTAGCAGTTCCGGTTTTCTGAGTTTGTCTGAGACATCCAGACCCAACTCTCTTGCAAGCTCCAGCAATTTCGATTTGCGCAACGACTTCAAATCCATGGCTGCTCTGAATGCTGCTTTCTCTACTGCCTACTATTGTCTTGCCGCAAACTAACCCGGCAGCAACGACAACCACAATTACCAGCTCTGTTTCTGACACTAACAAAAGCCTGGCAAAACTCAGAAGAAGAAAGTCCCGCACTCACCAAACTTCGCAGCCAAGAATTCAGCGCAGTCGTTCCGCTGCAGGCAACCAGTCATCACACAGGGCTCGTTGCACTGCTCCCGGATGGTCGTTGTGCTGCTCAGCATACAGTCAACTGCATATCTTCGCTGCTGGCCTCCGTTGTCGCGATCTCACCGCTGGCAACCAGTTGTTAGAATCGCACCGCTGGCACGAGTTGTTGCAAACTCAGCGCTGACACCCGTTGTTGCAATCGGGTCGCAAGCCCCAAGGGTAGCGTTGGCCTGGCGGCCTGGGGCACTGGAAGCATCCGAAGGTCTCGGCAAAGCATGAGTCGACTGGTAACAGAACAACTGGTTTATTCTAACATCGCAAAAGAGCGGGCGGTCAGGTCGACCGAAGTGAGAGACGGGAGAGCACGTAACTCGACAGAAGAAATCGGAGCCTCTCTCTTGGCGTCCGGGGGCAGCTGCTCTTATACTTTCGCAGTTGAGGGCAAGAAGGAAGGCCTCGTGACGAGACCACGTGACGGCGGGTACGGACAGACTGAGAGACACGTTGAGACGAGTGTAGTGACGCATCGCCAAGCTGGCGCCTGTCAGACCTCCTCGCTTCACACTTGGGGAGCTCCTCTCCCCGGCTGCCGCGCTTTGACAAGCGTGGGCACACACACACACACGCACACACGAAGACACGTGGCACTGAAACACGCCTGGACGCGCTTGGCGGGGAGACTGCGGGAGCTCCGAACGGGCCAAAATGTCCGCCGCTTTTAACGAAGCTCCGGCGTCCGTTGCATCCGCGCCGGCTATACCGCGCGTTGTAGGCGAAACGTAACAACAGCCATGCAATTGCAAAACAAAACACTGTTCTGATTGAAATTTGTAAGATATGGCCTATCAGCACTTTCAGTGATTTCATTTTATTTGAGCATATAAGAATGAGAAAAGAAATGCTACATAAAGAAAGCACCTCGTACATTAGTCGCATGTACGCTGTAACTTGAATAGCTGATTTTGTCCTACGCAAAGCATCCTATAAACTTTCATGCCTGTCGTCGGTGCCAAAGAAAGCGAGGTGGTGGGCATCACGCAGAGTTCCAGCACTCGCCGCCAGCCTGGATTAGAATGGACGACTATATATTGTGGTTGTAACTGGCATTCTTTTTCTGGGCAGATTCAGTTGTTTTATATATCAAAGTACCAGTAACTCTTGTACTGGCATGAAAAATCTGATGCAAATTCCGTTTCCTAAAAAAATGTTTTAAAAACAAATGAGCATAAAAGATTGTTCTGTATTATATTAAGATGCTTGTTTAGGCTTTTTTCCAGTTAAGATGTAGGTTAGCTTAGCAAAGTAGCGATATGGAGATTGAAAACTAGAACACAAAAAATTTGCGGATCCCATGAACTGTGAGAATCGATGTAAATAAAGCTTTGTATGCTCTGTGCTTTGATTGACAATAATGACAAATGTGTAATTTCTTTAGCATGTAGTCCAATACGAGAGTGGTGAGATGATGTAAAATGTTACGTTGCATGCACCACTGGTGTGCGTCTGCATTGTCCAGAGGACACACAGGAAGACGTGTTTACTTGAGGCGTTGTTGCAAGTCATTGTTCATAATCTCTGAGAGGGAATTGAGCATTGTCATGGCCTCACATGGCGCATCAAATTGTGGCACAAGTATGAAACTTTCATTGAATAATGGGCCTGTGCCTATTTGAAGTAGTTGCTATGATTGTATGTATACATTAATGCAAGCATTCGCGGTCTGCACCACATGTTACTGTGTAGCGAAGACGATCCTCTTCTGTGTGACGCTTCTTTCGGGCCTGTGTGTCCTTGACACCGAGTGCACACCTTCGAGGCATCCTGCTGGCGCGTGTTTACGGGCTTCTTCTACATACATGACCAGCACACTGTTGAGAATCCAGCTCAAAGTGCTCTCTTCAGGCTAAGGACGATTGTAATGTTTGCACTATCACTAGCCCAGCAGCTGCATGTTTGTCGCATAGGAATTAAAGACAGGCACACCACGTGCAGTACGCGCAAATTGAAATGCTAGCACAGCAGCGCTCGCCAGGATGTGCGGAGGTGAGCGCCATCTGATGGTGTTCCAAGAAACACAGCGGCACGCATGACAAAACCATAGCAGCAGCAGCGCCTGTAAAGTTGGGAGAAGAGGCAGAGAAAGCTTCACTTTCAAACATTGATTATAATTGCCATCGTTTGCAGCTAAATAAAGCTTGCAAACCAGCCATGACTACAGCTTTTACATCAAATTGTTTGTCTATATATAGGGCAAATGCTAAAGTTACGACCCGCTTGCCCCCAACTGCACGAGCAACAGGTAAAGGTAACAGATGATGGAGTGGACAAACCAGGCAGCTTACACCTTGAAGCTCTCCTGCATGCGTGGAGACAGTGCAGCCAAATTGTGGCCTCTCAATCTGACAGGAATTTGGGTGGTGGTAGAGCAGACAAATTATGCTTTGTGCAGGCTTTAAGTGCAGCTGCCATGTGACTAAACCTTGCAGTAAAGCCGACCTCCCGATGAGAACAGGCGTAGCTTTGGCAAAAAACCATGTAAATCTTCAAAACAATCTGATGCAAGTGTATGCATTCTCACTACAAATAAAGCTGCTCTGGCTTGCACACTGGGTAGCATATGTTTGTAATATTTGCTGCATTGTATTATCTGAAACATTGTTGAATCGATTTTTTGCTTGAAGTGATTGCAGCAGATTTAATTCATTCACTTATTGCTACAAGTCATTACAAAAACAATTTACTTCTACATTTATTACACTCGCCCTTTAGACTGCCTGGAGAAGTACATCAGCCAGCATCCAATGGGGCCACCAGCACCACCTCCGGAGCACCGCATAGCGTCAGTGCGGAAGCACCTAAAAAGCTTCTTCACAGAGGCAGGTCTCCGGGGAAAACGAGTCAGAAAGTGAATAGTCTGAACAATTGAATTGTCTGAGAATAGTCTGAGAATTGAAAAAATCTTTTTTCAATAAAATGTGATTATATGCGACACAGTATGGTGCTTTACATTGATTCTTTATGTCATGAAAATGGCCGCATATACTTGGCCAGATGTAGATACAGACTATACACTTTACAAGACTCAAGATCCCATGAAGATAGCGCATCATGAGCTTCCTAAGTGCAGTGGCTGCTCCTTCAATCCGTTGCACAACTTGCCTTTGACCTGCTGTGCCCACGATCATATCCAACATGCCGCCCAGTGCCCACCGTGCTACCCAGCAGCCACCATGCCGCCGGGTGGCACGGTGGGTGCTGGACAGTGCCGCCCAGCTCCCACCGTGCCACCCGTCACCCACCATTCCACGCGTCACCCACCATGCCGCCCAGCACCCACCATGCCGCCCAGCACCCACCGTGCCACCCATCACCCACCATGTCACCCAGCAACCAGCATGCCACCCATCACCATAATCCACCATGATGATGGGTGATGGATTCCACCATGCCCAGCAACGGGCAAATTTTCAATAGGGATGCTCCTACAGAAACATTAGACATTCATGTGCGCTTGTTATGTGCTACTTCTTTATAACTCTTTTAACCTTCTTTAAGGGTAATACAGAAGTTTCAAAATATGAGACGGCAGTACGTCGGAAACAGATTCACTAATTGCATGCAAATGTTGATTGATTTCTGCAGTCACTTGGTTCTTCGATGGGTGCTTTCTGTTTTGTGCACGTCAGGTTTAAATTCTCAGTGTGAACACGCACGTATGCATTCTCTAGATTTTTAAGCAACGCATGCAAAGACACACTGCTTCGTTGCACTCAGATCTTAGAATAGAGTATTGGAAATGTTTTACCCATACCTTCCTTTCTGTTAGCAATGTTTGCCAAAAGGTAATCCTTATGAAATTAACAAAATATGTCACCTTCTTGTGGAATAGGGAACAAAAGAAAAACAAAGGAAAAAGAAAAAGGTATCTGCCAGTATCGAAATACAAGCCGTCGTAGAAATCGAGTACAAATAGTAGCTAGCGCACTGTATGCAACATCAAGAACCGAGCAGTGCCATTTTGTAGGACTGCTTGTATCACTCACAGCAGATGCGAGGACACTGCTCAGAGCAGGTACATGGGCACACGGAGCATAGTTTCGGTGTGGAGCCCTCCACTCCGTTCCCACTCCATTCCGGAGAGTGGGAATATTCGTTGATTCCAGTACTTCCAACTTCTTGGAAAGTTGAGAGTTGGACCAATCAATTCGGGAATGGCTTAGCTGATTCATTTGATTCCTCCAATTCCAGTAATGAAACGCCTCGTCTATATTACTTTACTGAACGCGTATGCGTGCCTCCCAACTAAAAGAGTGTTTTTGAAGTTTTAACAGCAGTACAAAAAATATTGCGCACAATTTTTTTTTTCGCACGAGGAACGTGTTCGACAATGTTATGTCCGCCGTGCGTTGTTTCCTGTGATCTCTATTATCTCTTGTTTTAAAGCGAAGCCTTCATTGCAAACCTTCCTGGATTTTCCTGACCGTGGCTGGGGGCTGCAGTCTTATAGAGTCGTTCATAAAAAAGGAAACTGAATTACGTACGCTTCTCAATTACGTGCCCGGTGGTCGGATTGCACATCCGGCTGCGGGACCTAGATTACACACACCACAAACCGATGCTACAACCATCAGGCCACGACCAGACGTAGTCTTATATCGCTTCATCCCCAATTAGCTCATTGTGATAATTTCCACGCCTGTGACATTGCGTAGCAAGGGTGCGCGAATGGACATGCGCGCGCGCTAATTTTCTTTACATCAAGGACCCAAAAACGAAGAGGAGAAATTTGTAGCACTTTAATAAACGCTTTACAACAACATCGCTTCACACAGACTAATATGTGCGTTGGACCTGCATAACTTTTTAAAAGAAGCTTCTCGAGAGTTTCGCTTGCTGCAGAAATCTCGCTTTATATGGGCTCCAAAAAAGGTGATCAGCTTTTAAAAGAAGCACTGTGCAAACACTTCCTGTGCAAGCACTGTGCAAACACTGCCTTGGCAACACAGTATCCATCTATTAAAAAAAACTATTTCAAGATCACATATACAAGATACCCTCTCAAGGTAGGACTAGGCAAAGAAATCCATAAAACAGTTGTACGTAAGCTTTATTGTGTCGCTTATCAAATAGCGTAAACCGATATGCTCGCTGCGCGGATTAGCAGTCACGAATACATGATATGATTGCGAGATGCATCCAATTTTATGGGGTCGAAATGTCTCGAAAACAAATCAATTCATGGTGACAGCCTGAATTGTAGTCCCTTTTCTGAAATGTTTCCCTTTTCACCTCTAAAATAGCGAAGAGACAGAGCATAGGGCCACAACCATCATTTGAAAAATTGTCTATACCAATAGAGGCCTTCGTAAGTGAAAGTACGCCTTCTCGTTCTTAGGGGTTTTTTTTTCTTCAATTTAGGATTAGGGCAGACCTGACAATACCTTCTGACACTATGATGCACCGATTTTTTTCATTTACGACATCCTATACCTGCCAGATTGTAACCACACAAGTTAGATTCACTTAAGCTGCACATGCGTTCGACGTTTCACGAGCACATCGCACACTGCGATACAAGGAAGAGTTGCGTCTTAAATAAGATCAACCATTTGCATTTACTCTTTAATTCATTCTAAATTCAATCGCTTAAGGCCAAGCCGAAAATAGTTTTGCAATGTTGAGTATGGCATGCATTGAGCTAGATTATATATTAACTTTGACGACTAACATAAAAGCGAAACACATTGATATGTCTTGCAGGGCGACTTTTTTTTTTCACGTGTAGTGGCACATTAACGGGCACCGAGTTTTTCAGGACACCTCTCTTAATTACTCTTATCGTTGATAGATACTCGACAGTGTGCCAAAAAACGTGTCACGCGTTCCAAGTTACCGTGAACTCGTACAAGGTGCAGCCATTAGCAGTGTTGTATTTTGCCTCCATCCATTTTTGAAAAGTCCAGCGTGCCCTTGCTAAAGCGAGTCGTTACGCTTGACAACTAGAAGTTGCTGTCTTTAAAGGCATCTCTAGCTTCGAATCTTCCAGCTCATAAAGGTTTCCATTCCTACAGAAGTGTAGAATGCGCTGAATAAAACGGCAGAGGTAGCCACTGATCCTTGAATACTGAGAAAACCAGTTGGAGAAATACGACAGATAGGCTAAGTCCAGTTTAGTCTAAATGGCAAATTTGGCTGTTTGGTTGCTTCGCTCAAAACGAACATTCATCGTTGCAGGACTACGTGCCTAATCGATTCTCGTTCCATCTGTTCAACTTGTGCCTCCTTCCATTTCCATTCAATCTCGGGTACATAAAAAATCTATTCCGCAATCAATTTAACTCTGGAGTTGCCACTTCGCGACTCTGATATGGTGTCTTCGTATGCATGAACTGAAGCTTCTTGAGGTTATTTGATGCAGAGATTTATAATTGTCCTTGTCGTGTGTGTCTGGAGGCGTGGCCTCAAAGTTTAACCGGAGAACAGGCCTGGTGTCCGCGAATGCGACTACGTCGTTTCAAGAGAACATATGCCGTGGGCCAAACCGTTCTCTACGATTAAGAATAAACATACGGATCGTGCTCGTTTTTGCAGTGGGAATGTTAGTACGGAAATGAATGCGCACAGAAGCTTACTGTCTCAGCATGCCAGCTGGCGTGAGAGAAACGGCCACTTTCATAGCGAGAACTTGCTTTGTTCGACGTTCGATCTTGGCACAGTTGTAGCGTGGCGAGCTGTTTTTCTAGAGCAAGTACGCCACTGCGTAAAATCTCACAAACAAAAATTTTCCGCATCAATTTCTGTGTCTTGACAACAAATCAGCAATTATTAGTCAAATGCACAACCTGAAACACTCACTTAAAAATTGAATCGTGTTATACGAATTCCTAAAACGAATGTAAGTACTTTTCCAGGCGATGAGAGACTGTTCTTAGTTACTTGAACCAACTGCGAGCTGATGAAGCCCGTTCTTTGCTTTACCATATCATATTTTCTCTTTGCGATCTCTTCTGTCTGTTGATTCCATCTCTACAGACATTCCCGAACTCGGACTCTGTAGATGTCGAATTTGAAATTCGCGGCTCGATCGAAGCGCAACGCGATGGACAGAATATTTTCTATCCAGCAAGTGTGAACGCAGGGACTTATGTTACGCAATCATTTTGTCAACGAATCACGCCTGAAATCGGCTATTCTTCTCGGGTATGTGTTGGGCCAACGTTTACTCCAGACGATGCTTTAAACATAAGGACCTCAAGGTGTTTGTCCGCGGGCAATAGCACAATGCATAAAGAAATAGTTAACATTGTATGCATGGATGCTCCGCAGACAGCTCACTTCGGTTTAAAATGATGCAAACGTAGGTAAGATTTTCTGCCGTTGATTTCCACCCAAATTTCTCCAGAACGAATTGCGTGTCTAGTGATTCAATTCCATCACATATAATCATATGTCTTAGTGTATTACTTAGCTGTTCCATTTTATTTGTTCTACTTAATTCCTACGATTTCTTATTTAAATCGCACAGTAATAAAACGTGCGACGGTTTTTCTCGCATTTGCTGAATGTAGGATGAAAGCACGATGCTTGATGCGGTTCGAGAAAGAAATTACCTGCAAAACGCGTCGATTCGCGGCCGGCCACCTACATGGGAACATTGAAGGCACGAAACCGGTAATATAAGGCGCTTCCGCATCTAGAGAGCACAAGGTTGATGGACAGAAATAACAGTCGAAAGAACTCCGTACGTCCAGCTAAACATGAATGCTGTCAAACTGGCTCTTTTGACTTACGCTGCTATCGTGTCTTCGTGTTTTCCAAGAGGCTGAGCAGGCAAATACGTCAACGCCATAATACGAAGGGGCAGCATGCGAACATCAAACCGCCCCTCCCACCCAATTGTGTGGACATTCCATGCTCTCGCACGTTGGAATAAGAAACGATTTTGACGTAAGAGAGAGAGAGCATGGACAGGAATGGCAGGGAGATCAATAGTTCTGCGGAAATCTGCAAGGTGGAGAGAAGTAATTAATAAAGGGAAAATCAGACATCGACCCAATCGTAGCAATTGCTACGAAGAAAACCCATACGGGTTCCTCGAAAGAAAAGCCTCGCAGTGGAAGAAAAATTCATCCTGGTCCAGGACTCGAACCCGGGACCACAGCCTCTCTGTGGCAACCTCTCTACCATCGGAGCTAACCAGGCGGCTAGCAGATGGCAGGGCGAAGTCGAACTTATCAACAACTTCGTTCAAGGGCAAGAGTTTTGACGTAATAGTCCTGCGGAAACCTGCAAGGTGGAGTTGTCCCCTTATTATTATTTTAATTTCATTATTTTCTCTTTAATAATAAGAAACAATCTTCCCGTTACGTTTAGGGGAGGACGGTGCCATGGCATCGCTTGGGAGACGTAGCGGCACTTGCATTCCGCTAGTCTGGCTCATTGCATTTGCTAAACGTTATACAACAACATGGGAGGCATTGTACCATTTTATAGCGCTCTATGGGTGTAGATTGACTGTGCAGAGTAACACAGGTGTCATGGTCTCGCCAGGCACTCAATAAAGCACTGGAGCGACGCAGTGTCCGATGTGGAGAGCGTCGGGAGAGATGGAAAGCGCGGAGGGAAGAGGAGGCAGGTGAGGGTTTCCAGGCTCCACAGCAGCCGCGCTTCCCCTTCGTCCGCCCATAAGTGGTTGCACGTGGCGACGACACGGTAAATGATTCGCTAATGGCGTGACACGCTGCCCGCTTCTGCTGCTACGCGGCGCACACGCGAGGCCGCAGACGCGTGGACAGCAGCCGTGTCCGTGTTTGTGCGCGCGTGTTACGGGCGCCCTGCTTCCAACGCGCGCAGAACAGCCAAAGCTGCGTCCGTCGCGCACGTGCACCCGTTTCACCACCCCGCGTGCACCCGCGACCGCGCACGCGGGCCCTACCGGCGGCGGCTGTTCATTTTCCCGTTTTTTTACCTCCCGGCTGTGCGCCCCCCTCCCCTTTCCTTGCTCTCTCCCGAATTGTACTACGGTGCTCCCCGAGCTCTCACCCTATCGTCGCCTTTTGCTTTGAACCACCCTCGCCCTGAACGTCGCTCACTTCCTGTTAAGACTGCTTTATTTCATTCCTGTCTTTTTTTTTTTTTTTTTGCACAGCGTCTTTCTTGCATTTTTGATGCATAAGCCGAAGAACTGTACGTTCTTTTATAGCGCCTTACACCTTTCTATAGTTGCTCTATTTTTTTTTTCTTTTACATCGGCGTATGCGAGCCGTGGTAAACTTCCCTGTTGACGCGTTTGGACAATGAACAAAACACAAATACGCATTAAACTGCAATAAACGACTGTACGAAAACACTAAAAGAAAAGGAAAACTAGAATCCCGTGTTCCAATGCGTTTCGCGTTGCATTGCGCAATTCTCTCCCGCGTTCACGCCTGCCCTATAATTTCGGATACGCAGAGATTAACGTGAAGCGAGGGGAGGGGGGGATGCGAATAGATCGAATCGAGGGCTGCGTTGCAGGGCTCAAGTGATGGGACGGAGAGCACAATAGACTCGAGCACGCGTAGGTGGGGGGGGGGGGGGGGAGGATAATCCGCCATCATTGTGCATGGGTGCAGCGGTGTGAGGGCGAAAACACGCGTGTTTATATACGTATATCCGGGGAGGGGTTCCCGAACCGAAAGCGACAGTGGAGCCGCGTTTGCTGTACGTTTACGGTAAGGCTCAAACAGTGGGCTACGCTGAAACCACCCTCCGAGGGGAAGAGCTGCGCTTGTGTTTCGCTTTTGTCGTCGGCGGGGATCGAATTAGCTGTGGTGATACCATAAACATCACCGTAGCACAGTGGATGGAGGCTGGCAGATTCGGTCTTTTGGATACGCCCCGAAACCGGGGAGTTGGGCGTAGAAGTGCCCGCAGGCATCGCCGCTGCGGTTGTGAAGCCCAGAGATAGACTTCAAAGGAACACGAAATAATTACGTTCCGGTGTAGACCCCATATCGAGTCGCAGTACGTCAAGCCTGCTTCCTGCTAAACCTCATTTTCGACGTCGTGTTATTGTTGCCCGGGTAGCGACGAGTCCAAGCTGGGGTCTATGCGGGTCATTCAGACGTGTTCACAGGGATTTATCTCTGACACTGGGGGCACCCATTCGCAATTGGCTTTATTATGAAATAGTACGAATTAAAGAAGTCGGGAGATGCGATTGTGAAATGGTCATCGAGCGCTCCTAGCCAGGCGTAGGATTAGTAGTAAATTGAGATCTTGAGCTACGCGGGTCGGTTCACAATGAAATACGCCATGACGAAAAAAAAATGTGGTTGGAACGGGAACGTCACATTGTACTGCGTCTCATTTTCGTCATGCTCATTTCCCTGTCACAAAATGTTTAATTGTACAATTTATGCTAAAAAGATATTTTGTTTATCTTGACATTTTAACTGCATCACATTCGGCGTTATCTCCATTCTTCGTTTATGTAGAAGCCCGCAAGGGACCTTTCATTGTAGAATAAATGCTGATAATGATGACAGTAAAAAATAAGATTCCCATTGCGCTGGACTGCCGCTTCATCCCGTCTCAGGTCGCAAATGTTCGTATTAAGTTTTCAAACGAGCATAACATATGCTAGCACAGGCGCAACGTGTAAACTCGGGCGTTTTGCATGTGTGCTAGGTTTTTCATTTACCACGTCAGATACAACTCGGTACAATCTGTCATTTGCTTGAAATGTCTACCGGAAAAGCATACATTTGGTCGGGGGCTATTCAGTGGTGTATAGGAAAAGGGGGAGTCAAAACTGGAGAGAAGGTTAGCAACTGACGAAATAATCGTTCAAGCATCAACGTAGTGAAGAACTCTATATATGTATGCACATAGCGTCACACATGCGGTATGCATGTTTGGCTCGCACTAATGGCTGAAATTATGCAGAGTCAGACAGATTCCTAACGAAATCACGCGCGCACCGCCCTTTCTGAATTCCAGAGCATTAACACGGCGAGAATCGGCGAGATTGGCGATAGTTCGAACAAACGCGGAATGCCCATTCCAGTCCGAGCGACACCTACTGCGTCCTTCACATCAGTAGGGCACACGTCTTGCCAATGTAACATCGTCACGTGTCCTTCACAACTTTATTCCGCCTTGCTCTAATTAGTACCACCCTTAACCGACACTAATCCACCTTGATACACTTTGATCTACCTTAACACATCTTGCTCATATTGTACCAACCTTAATCTATCTTAATCTACCTTGCTCTAATTCGTACCAAACTTAATCCATCATAATCGATTTTAGTGTATCTTAAACCACCTTGCTCATATTTACCTGCCTTAATCCACTGTAATCCAGCTTGATCCACTCAAACCACCTTCATCCACTTTAATTCACCTTCATTTACTTTACTCCACCTATGTCACCTTACTCTAACTTGTTCTAACTTACAAGACGCTGTTGGCGATTTTTGGCAGCATTCGTTGGCGGACAATGCCGGCTTTTCTGCCTCATGGGACGTATAATGCTTGCGCTTTGAAACGGTGTGAATCCGAACACGTGAATGAGTAATATGTGGCATCTGCGCGATCTCTCCCTTTCAATACGAAGCAATATACGGGTATATCGCCATTACTCTCTGTTTCCTACTTTATTCGTGTCTGCGATTCATGCATTGTCCGCACGTGATGTTCTGAATGGCTAGCGTTGATTGCAAATATAAGTAGTGCGCATACGTCACTAATCCAGTCGGATTCTTGCCTGTACGAAAGGCGAAGTTGTCGTACCCAATACCTAAGACGGTATTCTGAAGTGTACCACCGCAGCTGCATGAAAAGGCCCACGCCGCTGTACTATTCTGTATCAAAAGCTACACGCTCATAGGCCAATGGAAGGCGAACACATAACGCGTATGCGTCGACGCTTCGTCATCTGCTACCGACAACGTCACCGACGTCCGTAGCGTCCGCAGGGTCTTCCGTTGCAAAACAATGCGCAAATACTGCGTGAGGCATGCAAATTATATTTTCCTTGCGCAAGCACCCGCGTTCCCATGCGTCGTAGCCTTACCTCCGCTAAACGCACTGTATGAGTTCAGTCAAGATTACTATTTTTTTCGAGCGAAACGCAGCCACCGTCGGAGCCTCGTAACACCTTTATCAGCAGGCAGTCGCCATTAACACGTGGCCACACGTCGGCATGAGTCATACATCACAGCAACAAAGGTAGCATCGCTGTGAATATATGCTCGGAAGCCACGTGCTACAGTGGGACTTCCTTTGATTAGCAGTGTGCTCTTTGTCACCTGTTCCTCGGTGCTTATTCCACCGACAACAGAGGAAAAATGCCTTTCTGAGTATGTTCGGCGGCGCCACATCGTCTGCTCTTTGTAAACGCCACATCTTTGGCGTTTGCTCATCACCGCTGTCGCGTACCGTACAAGAGCGCGTACACCCAGCGACAACTTTCTGTAGAAGCACATCCAAAGCTACGTGGATGAAGAAGCTGGCCTGGTTGTGTTACTACGTCAACTAGTGCCGACGTTTTACTAGCGGTTTCAGTTTTGGTTTTGTCAGTGGAGCTCTTCTCGTGAACACATTACTTCAAGGGCTACTCTGATTTTACGCTTAGCCGTGCGCTGCTGAAATATACGGGTGCAAACGCGCACAGTTCCCTGCAATAACGTCCTATGGCAAGCGATATTTTGTACAACGAAGGAGCGTAGTAAGTACTCCTATTGAAACACGCATCTTTTTATTTTTGAAGAAACCACGGAGCACGCAGGAACGGCGCAATCTAAAGTCGTACGTAAATGAAACAAGCCGTTTCATAAATTCTACGGCATACAAGCTCGACGATCTAGGTTGTGCATTTTTGGGGAATGAATGAATAAGTTAATTTATTAAGAAAGGAGGTGATCAAACGTCGCTGTTGGATGCAATAGCTATCGCGATACTCAGTTTGGCGGGTAGCATTCCTTATAGCGCAACAGAGTATGGGGAGCAGCATTCCTGCCACCATCTTTTTGCGCAGTGGACCGTGCAGTAGACCACTGCCTCGCTGGAACACAAGCGTACAACTGACTCTGCTAGCAATTCCAGCGCAACCTTCAATCGCATCTGGTGCTATATACAAGCAAAACCTTCCAAGGTGATTGCATTCCCAATGTTGGATGCTGTTATCGCAAAGCGCCAGGAGCCCCGTCGCCCGTACACGCGGATGCTTTCCGTGCTACACTTGAGATCTTCCCAAAATGGCTACATCTGTGTCAGTCAACAACAGAAAATACCGACCCTGTAAAGCACGGAAATATGAAATGGTCAGTTTCTTTTACGTACACGCGGCCAGGCTGCCAGCGTCGAGGAGGCTGGCCGTCACGACCAGTGACGCACTGGCTAAGGACGTATGAGCTACAGGCTACGCAGCACCTTTCGCCGTTATCGTATGCAGCCAGCGAAACATGCCGCAAAGCACCGACGTCACGATATGCTTGTGATTGATGAGCTTACGAACTGTCGCTCATGCTTGCTACAGCCGAGCGACGCCATCTTTGATTAATTGAGCAGGAAAACCAGATGCGAACACTGCAAATTTATAAACGAGGAACAGCGATAATTGGAAATCCTTGGGGAAGCAAGTTCCTTATTTAATACAACAAAAAATTTTTATTGCGAAAATAAAGAATAGGCGGTATTATTTGGTTTATGCTGCGTAGTCTACAGATGCTCACATTTGCGGACTGCGTGCGGGCGCGTATAACAAAAGCGCACTTGCGCTGCATAGCTTTGTTTGTGCTGCCACTAGAATTCGTTGCCGAGTGTAGTGTATCTGCCTTATAAAACGTTCAGCATCGTCAACGCATCACCAGCAGTAACGCTGTGGCGCCATCTGCTAAGTTGGAGTCAAACGACTTACACCTCGACATCGTTTGTGCGGTCCAAACAGCGTCAAAACAAACAGCTCAACTCAACAAAAACGAAAAAAAACATACATAATGTCTTGCGCTCAGCATGCGATGACACTAAAGTGATGGCTGATTTCACTATTTGTTCCGTGCCCTCGAGGTCGAGCGCAAGTAAAAAGCGTGAGTTCGGATCAAAGCGGGCGCATCCGAGGAAACATGCGAGGCGCCGTGGCAAGTAGCGCTGGCAGTTAGATTGCACTGGGGACGTATTCTGGGAAGATCTCCTTCAGCGATACTATCGCTTCAGCAATCATGCGCGCGCTGATTGTCTGGTTGAGCAAAACCGGATGAGGTGATTGGCTGGTTGTGTACTACGTCACGCGAAGGCGATCGTATCGCTGAAAGTGGCCGTCCGAAAATATGTCCCCTGCTTAAATGCTTCTTTAAATAATAGGGCTACTTTTTTTTACCTGCGCTGGCTACAGGAGTACAGCTAGTGTAAGAAGGCGTCTTTTTTCTTTTTTATTCGACTTAGAGAAGTGTACCTCCGCTAGCCTACAAAAAGGCGTCTTTTATGGCAGCAGCGTGACAACTACGCTTTTACACTGCAGTTTCGATGAATGTAAGCTGTAGACGACAAATAAACAGGGTGGCGTTGCAAACGCGTGGCCCCATTTTGTCTGTGGCTGTCGCCGCTAATATTACGACGATATACAAGGTTCGATGCGGGGATGGGCAGCGAACTGCTGGGATAACCGTGCGTCGCCGAGGTTCACAGAGGAAGTTGAGCTAATCCTCCAAGAAGACAAAATTATCTTACACACAGATGGTGCCGGCTGTTTCACACTCCGTGCTGTTTTATACGCACAGAGATGGTGTCTTCGTGCGCTGCGTATTTACGATGTATTTAGCTGCAATTCGTCAAGATTTGTTGCTGAAAGGAAACTCGTACATTGGCTTTCAGTTTCAGGCTTGGGCATATACGCAGCGAGTAAGTGCGAAGACAGGCGCTGTTCATCTGCTTTTGCATAGCACGACGCGCAGGCTTCTCTGATCGGATGCAGCCCAGTAAGTCAGGTGCAGCACACGACGCCACACCCTCTTCCCGAAGCTACACTCGTCAGCACGAGCCCGCAGGGAGTGTGGGGAAAAAAGAGCCCTCATACTAGTGTACCTCGTACTAGGAACTAAACGAGTACTTACTCCGTGTGCAGAATAATTGCACTTATGAAAGTAGTATCATATTCGTTGTGAAAATTAATAAGAAATATTCCTATTATTTTCGCATGCACTGAATAGTTTTGAGCATTCTTGGGGGCGCGTCCGTACACTGATAGGGAACACGTTGGAGGAGAAAACCAGCTGAAAGGTAGGAATGGGGCTATCTTGAACACTTGTTTTATCTGGGGACCTTATTCACAGCTGCTCCTGCTTTTGGACTGCAAGCTTGCCTTGGCCAAAAAAGGTGAGCCTTGCTTCTACGTCATGCGCCAACAGCGAATGATAGGGAGCGCTACCCTAATCTAGCTAACAGAAGAGGTAAGAACGTTCAGCTCGGAAACGTGCAAATAACGAGCCACTGTATAATGATTCGCACCTCGATAATACCTGTCCGGGGAGTTTCGGACGTATTATTTACATATTGCTTAGTCTACCGGAAACAACACGAATTTATTCCAGTCGTACTTGCAGTATACTTGATGCATATGATGCGTTCCGCTGCTGCGTCTGCTGCTACTGCTGTCGCCTTGCGGACACACACACGCCTGCACTCATAACGTATCCGCTTATATGTGTCCCCAGCTGTACTACCCCTACACATGTGGCGGTGGACGGCTTCGTTTTCTACGCAATTACGTAGTCAAGCAACAAGCGGTGCCTTATTAACATTAGTGCAACAAGTATACGCCTTAAAGCGCGTCATTCCTTTAATAAAGCTAAGTTTTCCATGCCTTCTTGTGTTTGGGTGCTTCTAGCCGAGCAAGGTGGGCCGGTCCTAAACATAGTGCCATGGTAAACTATACTGATCTCGCTAATGAAGACATGAAGAGTAGGTCCATGCCGGAAACAGTGCAATCCGCGGTCGCGTGGAACACGTGGGTCACGTGATGAGGGTACCGGCGCCTCACTGATTTGAAGGGTAGATACGTATCATAATAAAAATCATCATCAGCCTATATTTTACGTCCACTGCAGGATGAAGGATTCTTCTAGGGATATTCAATTACCCCTGTCTTGTTCTAGCTGATTCCTACTTGCACCTGCAAATTTCCTCATTTCTTCACCTCACCCAATTTTCTACCGTTCTTGAGGGCTCTTCCCTTCCCTTGCACCCATTTTGCAACTCTAATGGTCAGATGGTTATCTGACCTATGTATTAGATGGCCTGCCCAGCTTCATTTCTTTATCGTAATGTCAACTAAAATATTGGCTGTCCCGTTTACATTCTTATTGACACCGCTTTCTTGCTATCATTAAAGAGACACCAAGGCAAAACAATAAATCAATTTAGACTGTCAAAGTATTCTTTGATAACAGTTGTCAGCTTCGCGATAATAGGTCGATTAATAGAAGAGTAAATGAAGCTCCAAGTTTCATATTTTGAATTCCCTGCAAGAACCCCAAGGCCCGTGCATCAATGTGACGTCACGAATGATTTTATATTATTTATTTTATAAGGGTTTTTTCGTGTTCGGGCCACATTGGCGCAGTAAACGTTCGCGATACCTGCGTTATGGAGACTTTGACTCTTTCAGAACACAATGTAGTCAATTTTTACTGGTAAAGAGCTAGCTGGGCCCTATCGGAAGTGTAGTATAGTGTCGCCCCCTGTCAGATCTCTGTCATCGTACATGTATGTTTTGTAGTTGTTTAGCTAGATGGCGCACCCCCCTTCTGTCATGTGACAAGCTTGGACCAATCGGGAGGTGCCATCTAGCAGGTGAAGCCTTTATAAGTAATAAACAGCCGCGGGTCGGCGGAGTCTTCGTTCCGGTTTTCATCGGGGGCAGTTAGCTCCGTGTCTCCTTCACTGCGCCGGCGCTAGCCGCGCGTTCGCCCGTCGGGGCCCCCCGCTTGCCTGCCGCTGCCGACACAACATCTTTTGGCGACGAGGATGGGATTCCCGCAGCGGTTCCGACCGAAGCCCCGGGACACCAACGAGCTTCGTAAGTGAAGCGACCCTTCCCGTGTCCGCACGGCAGGCAAACGCCGCCGACGCACTCGGCGTCGCGAGGCTTCCGAGCCTAGGCCTACTCGCCCCCTTTGTTCTTCCTTGCCCCATTCCTGCTGCGAGCTCCGGCTTGTTTTCTGCACTGTCTCCTGCACGCTACCGGGCATGGCGTCTTTCACGGCGAACCTTCCCGTTTTTCTGGAATTGCCCGGGCCACCGTTAATTCCATGGCAACGATGGAAAAAAATTTTTCAGGCCCACCTCGAAGCGGCCGGCGGTGGCGACTGGACGGACGTGCGACGAGCGTCCGCGCTCGTCAGCGCTCTCGGGCGTGAGGGACAACGGAAGTACTTTGCAGACGAGGAGCAGGAAACAGCAAGGCAGTTAACCAGCGCAGCGTCAGCTTCAAGCGAAGCAGCAAGGCAGTCTACCGGCGCAGCGTCATTTCCGAGACTCTTGGAGCGGCTTGACCGGCTGTTCGCCGCGTCAACAAATGTCCTGGCGGAACGGCACGAATTCACCAGTCGGAAGCAGTTCGACGGAGAAGGATTCCTGGAATTCGTGACCGCATTGAAGGAGAAGGCGGTACAGTGCAACTTCGGCACAGCCTACAACGAGCGCGTCCGAGACCAGATAATACATGGCGTAGCGAACGTCAGCGTTCGCGAAAAGTTGCTGGCTCATGGCGAAACCCTGACCCTGGACAAGGCAGAGGAAATTGGACGCTCGTTAGAAGCCTTGCATCGAGCGAACCGCGCGTTCGGCTCCGAAAATGTTCGAAGGATTGAGGCATCTCAATTTGGCGTTCCGTTGACGGGCCAAGATGGCCGACTTCTTCCGGGGAGCCGCCAAGATGGCCGACGTAGTCCGGGAGGCCATGAAGACGACGGACTTCTTCCGAGAGGCCGCCAAGACGACGGACTTCTTCCGAGAGGCCGCCGAGACGACGGACTTCTTCCGAGAGGCCGCCGAGACGACGGACATTTCGCACATGGCTCCTCCGGGAACCGTGGTGCATGCGATCGCTGTGGCAGCACGAAGCATATTGCAACGTACAGGAATTGTCCAGCAAGGAACCGGCGGTGCAACGCCTGCCACACGTTGGGCCATTTTGCATCAGTATGCCGAAAAACCCGTACTGTCCAGCACGTCTCTTCCGCAGAGACGCGGTCTTCGTCAACTTCCGCAGGACAGCCGTCCGCGTCTGTCTTGACGGTGAGCACTTTGGAAACTAAAAAGGATTTACAAGTTCCAGTCGTCGTGAACGGCGTCTCCATGCGACTGCCGGTGGATACGGGAGCGTCTGTCTCAATGATGACGGCCGAAGATTTTGGAAAGCACTTTGGGCGACAGCACAGACTGTCAAAAAGAGCAGTGGACTTGAGGAATTTCTCCAGGCAACGCATCGACATTCAAGGCCTGTTTCAAGCCACTGTCCAGTTTTTCCAAAGGTCATGCTCCGTCACGTTCCACGTAACGACTACAGGAACATCACTGCTGGGTTTAGATGCCATCCAACGCTTGGGCATACAGATCTACGGTACGTCGCTGACATGTCTACCATCGCTTCCTTCAGTACAGAGCCCCACAGGTGTGCCTCCGGGTTTTGATCACCTTTCCAGTGACGAGTTGGGCCTCGTCAAGAACTTTGTGCACCGAATTCATCGGCAGCAAGATGCGAAACCAGTATCTTCAAAGTTGCGCCGACTACCCCTGGCTCTCCGTGACCAGGTAACAAATGAATTGCAACGTCTCGAGGACTGCGACGTCATCGAGCGCGTCGAGGCTTCCGAGTGGGTGTCTCCACTCGTGGTGGTGCGCAAGAAGGATGGAACCATGCGGCTCTGTGTAGATCTACGGGAACAGGACAGTCTTGTGTCTCAAGTCCAAGAAAGGGTCTTGCAGAAACAGTGGCAGACTAAACAGTACGTAGACAAACGTAGAGGTGCTCAGGCAACTCGTATCAAGGTGGGAGACACCGTCAGAATAAGATTTAACAGGAAAGGAATTTTTAAGTACAGTAAACCTCGTAAAGTCAGGGCCCAGATAGGACCATCTATTTTTGTACTCAGTGATGGGAAGACGTGGCATGTGTCTAAGTTAACCGTAGTGATGAAGGATCCAGCAGATAGTACATTGTGTACAAGTAATAGGGACTTTTTGTACTCATATTCAAACTTGGATAGTCATTCCGATGACTTGTCTGTAGTGACAGCGTCTTCTCATAGTCATAAGCTTCAGTTAAGTTGTGCGTCTGACTGTATCACTTCAGAGTCTACACAGTCAGCAGTCGTCTCTGATTCCGTTGGGGAATTGGTAGCCTCCCAGGACTTGTTGGGACATCGAGAGGAGCTTCCTGGGCAACCCTCTCCAGCTTTGAGCGACAACCACATTCAATTGTCCAACCAGGGGGAGGGAAATAGTAGTGGGACGACTGGGTCTTTAAAGTCGACCGAAACGAGTCGCAACCCCCAAAGTTCTTCTGAGGTACGCACGCGTCCTCATCGTGACAGAAAACGGCCTCCGTGGCTCGATGATTTTCTTTTTGTAGTGTAGAGCGTATTTAAGTCTTCGAAATGCCACGGCTAGGGGCCTCGTTGTGACATTTAGGAGACAGTCCACATGTTTCATTAACACAGGTATAAAATGTGCTCCTTGTTGCGGTGCAGTGAGTTTTGTGCAGTGTTTCTTGTTGGACTTTGTTTGAGTGACTGCCTGTGTTTTGTTGCCCAAGACTGGTGCACGTGTATGTGAACTTGGGCGGGGATGGATTGAATTTGTTGTGGACTTAAGTGCGTGCTTGTGTGCATCTGGTGCACGTGTGTGTGAACGTGGGGGGGAACGAACTGAAATTGCTTTTGGACTTAAGTGCGCGCCTCGTGTGCGCGTTTCACTGTATGCTTGCTTTGTTTCCAGGGGGGGATGATGTAGTATAGTGTCGCCCCCTGTCAGATCTCTGTCATCGTACATGTATGTTTTGTAGTTGTTTAGCTAGATGGCGCACCCCCCTTCTGTCATGTGACAAGCTTGGACCAATCGGGAGGTGCCATCTAGCAGGTGAAGCCTTTATAAGTAATAAACAGCCGCGGGTCGGCGGAGTCTTCGTTCCGGTTTTCATCGGGAGCAGTTAGCTCCGTGTCTCCTTCACTGCGCCGGCGCTAGCCGCGGGTTCGCCCGTCGGGGTCCCCCGCTTGCCTGCCGCTGCCGACACAACAGGAAGCTGTCCAAATCTATGCCGTCACGTTAAGTTGGTGTGGGAACTTCAAGGCGACTTCGCCAGCCATCTTTTTGTGCGTGTGTGTGTGTCTGCGCGTATGTGGCTTACCAAGCATCTTGCGGTAAGAGTAGTATTTGTGGTATTGCGGAAGGGTAATTTACTGATAAGGAGAAATGATTTTTCTTTTTATTATCCCTTTAACGTTACGTGTAACATTTTTCTTGCATCGCTCTTTTCGCGGTCCTTAAGTTGTTATTTGGGTTCCTTGTTAATCTCCAAGTGTCTGCCCATATGTTATCACCGGGAAAACGCAATGAATGTGCAGTTTTATGTTCAACGACAGTAAGAATTTCATGATGCTTGCCGTATGCACTCCAACCCATTTTTATTCTTCTGCAAATTTCCTTCTCGTGATCACGGTTCCCTGCCGGAAAGTGTCGAAAATATGCTCGGTAGTTGCGACCTCTTAACAGAATATAAGTGTGCAATCAATGAAAGCACATCAGTAATAATTGTTACTTCAAATTTCTGAGGACCGGATTTTGTGATGGCCACGATATTTTCCAGAAATTCTGCCAGAAATATCGGGATATTGAATCTTTCCGCGAAGTAGTTTCCTCTAGAGAAACGAGATGGCGCTTTCGGCGGCGCACCGCACGTTGCTTCAGCGAAAGCGCACGAATACGAAACCATTACTTCTTCTGCCCTGCGTCTATGAGATCAGCTGTCGAAAATGCAACTTGGTTTTCGGTAACGCACTGTGCTCCATCGATGCTGCAAAATGTGGAGCGGTGGAGTGAAGACGTGCGCAGTAGTTAGCTGCAAAAATTGTGAGGGGCATATTCAGGCATGGAAAATCTACGTGTGCAAGTTCACGAACCGCTGCTATATATAAGGACTGGCTGTGTTGCCGGCTCTTCGCGATGCACGGCTTCCTTCGAGGATAAAAAAATATCGCTCGTCTGCCGGCATCGTAGCGCTAACTTCCAAGGAAAGAAATTTAACCCCGGAACGTCTGCACGAGTGAGTACCGCTCGTTATACGGTGACACAGGGAGTAGCACTGCTTCTTGGCATATATTTTCTCGTACGTTGTCGACGCACATCCATCTCAACTGACACGCAAACTTACGCCCATTCTATGTCCAAAGTATCAAGGGTAAGTGAACGGGCGCATAGTTGAATCACTGCGCCGAAGCATAGGGTAGGTCGACTACACCGGCAGCGCACAAACGTTCAACGCTGAACGTTTCGTATGGTCGACAGTAAGCTACCGACTAGCGATAGCATGTAGTTGCTACAAGCTATTTCAACGTGCTGAACATCTGCGTTATAAGCCTTGTGTCCAGCAAGAACAAGTCTATCGCGATTGAGCACGCCCGCTAGCGATCAGACAGCAATTAAACAAACAGATAGTGACCCCACGGGGAACTTTGCTGAGTCGAAAACGTTACTAGCCGTTGCTTAAAAGTATTTGCTAAATAAAGAACAAAGAGCTTAACACACTCAAATTTATTCAATTCATACGCGGAGAGTTAGGATAGGTTGTAATACATCTCTAGCCCCGCTTTTATTACAAGATCCGTATGGGCATCTCGCTCCGTTTGGACAAAGCTTGATGAGCTCCGAAAGCGCTTTACATGTTTTTGGAAGCTGTAGCCAAAGCCTCGCGTGTCTTCCACTCAGTCAACGTCTACGATATCCGACGAAACACAGGTTTGCAGAGCCCCACCGTCGTCATGTACATCCATAGTAAACACAGAGGCAACGGAGGCAGTTGAGGCAAGCAATGGACGTGTCACCACGTGATCAAACATGGCAGTGACCACGGGATCGTCGTGAAAAGTGGTCAAAGTCAGACGGACGGAGAGCAAGATGTCATTTAACTTCAGTAGGAAAAAACCAAACTCCGGCATTCTCTAATATTTCAGTTGCGTCAAGAGAAATAACAAAGTGAAAAGGAAATTGTTTGAAATCATTTCGATGGAGAGCTTAGAGTATACGCCCTCGTAAATGAGTTGAGTGTTTTAGGAAAAATAGCATAAAAAAATAGTTTACACTTTAACGAATTTGAACTTGAAGAAATCAGGCACGGCAGTCTAACTTGAAGTTTTTATAGCTGCACCTGTACATAAATAACCTTAGACCATCGATCATTCCGCCATTATTTTATGAAAAAGAAAATATCCGGAGAAATGCTGAAAACGCTAAGCTGCTTAGATCTGTAATGAAATGGAGAAGTTCGAGCTTCCATATGAAGCACATTATCAGCCACCAAGTTCAGCAGCCCTAGACACAAACGCAAAACTTGTCTTTCCAGTGGTATACCGAAAACGCAGCCGAATTCAACAATGGAGCGGACGTAAAGCTCATAAATAATCAGTAATGTAGCCATACGCATACCTCTACTTTTATTGCTCATCCGGCGCCAGAACTTCATTGCACGTTCTCCTATACGAGCATTTGCTTCGATCTGCTGTTGCCAGTTGAACTTACTCTCATATGTAATCCCTAACTACTTCAAAGGCGTAACTTGAGGTAGCTACTCAATTCGACAGGGAATAGCAGGAGTCGGTCAAACTATCTCTTTGGACAAAACGCACAGGAACTATACTCTCACACTGTTATATGCTTCAGAAATTTCTCACGAACATGGGCGCAATTTTGGAGTGTTATGCTTTTGTTTTTTGCCGCTGCAAATGCTGTGAAAATTTCCATCGCAGTTCGAGAAGCGTACCGCAAGGTTCTCCTCTGTCATCGCATTCATTCAAATCCAGCGTGGCCACGCACGTAATCGTGTGAGCACGCTCTGAACAATGCAACCACGCGAGGCGTGTGAATCTGCAAACTCACACATGCAAATCCTGGAGCGTAAAAAGAGGGGGGGGGGAGGTGAGAAGGGCGAGATTCATGCAGCGTTTTCGACCCTTGGGCATGCATGCACGTTCGTTCTGTTTCCAGAACAAGCGATGAAAAAGAGACAGCATATAATAATATTTAAAAAACACATGCGCTCCGCGCTCACAACTCTCTGGTTCAGCGCTGCGCCGACATCATCAAGGTGTGAATTAGAAATCGGGTAGGACTCCCATCCCCACTGCTGTTTGCAGTTATTCTCTAAGGGCCTATCTTCCCTTTTTTTGATACATATGTTTGTCTTGCGTTCTGTTCGCGGTAGCCGTTCTCCCAGCAGTCGCGTTCTGAAGCGAGCGCCACTCAACCGAGCAGCGTTTAGCACTCCGCACTCCTCCTTTCTCCCCGCCGCGTCTGCTCCACTCCTAGGATCATTACTCTTTCCGAAACCGCGACGCGCGCTCACTCGGGCATTAAAAATGGCCGCCGAAATTAGGATAGAGGGTACATTGTCGATGGAGAGGACAAGGGGAAGGGGTGCGATCAGCAGGCATGATGTGCCAGTACTAGTCTCTCTGATCGACGAGTGCGGGCGTTTGCTTAGCGCAAAAAAAAATAAAAAGAATCACCCTCCATGCAATCCGTACAGATTGTAACCAGCGGAGCTGAAACGTGCGACCGCGGTATTTAACACTGGGCTGATCCCGACGGTTCAGTAAACGACGGCTTGGTAGGCTGCCGGATCCTCGGTTCGCAGTTGCTGCTTGCCCTCAGCTGCATGAGCCTGTTCTTGTGCCCAGGCTGCAGCATCGGCACGTCGTAGACGAGCTCGTTCCCGGTTCTGCTCGTCGCGTTGCTGATCGAACGCTACCTGTTCCTAAGGAGTACGTATGACGCGTGATTCGGAGCTAGAGAGAACATGCTGCGCGCGCGCTCGGCTGTGACGGAGAGCAACGACGTCACTACTGGCGCAGCTAATCCAACACCACAAGGCCTTTTCACTCCGATACATGACGTCATGTTATCTGGCCCGACTGCCATAGAATCTATTGGGGATGCTACCGAGTAAGCAATAGTGATTTCGACGTCACCGTGCTCTCGTCACCGCAGCCTTGACAATTGAACTTTCGGGCCAGGTAGCCTGACGTCATGTTTCGGAGTAAACATACCTTGTGCGATATGGGTGGCGTTGGCTAATCGCGTGCCTCTCTACCTCTTTTCATTTTTCTTTTGCGCATGCGCATCGGGTTGCACTGGAGTAGTTTTCGGCGTACAGGCGACCCACAGATGGATGGGCGGACGAATCGGCTGGCTATATACAGTTTCGCTGCAAAATTCCGTCAGAACCCATCTCATGTTGACTGCCGACGCTAATGCAATTAGCATTCAAACAGTATGGCGATACACCATATTGCTGAAGGCACCTTTATTTAGAACCTGTAGTGGTAATTGTGAGATTTCTATTGCTTCGGCTACAAGTGACAAACTGCCTCCGGGATGGGCCCAGTTTGCTATGACACTCGCTGTGCAATGTTGGCCACGACCATGACGGCATTACGATAACTGTATGACGACGACGGCATCAGACAATAGGTAAGACGAAGATGGCCTGACGACGACGACGATAGTATGACGGGAATAGGATGACTAAGCTGGAATGACGAAGTTGGCAACAGGACACGAATGCATGGCGACGCCTGTATGAAGATTGCACAGTGACGACGATGGAATGACAACTGCAGCGAAATCACGGTTGAATGACAGCATAATTGCGACAGGGTGACGAAAAAAAGTGATGTAGATGTAATGACCAAAACATTATGGAGACTTCGGGATGACGTTTCTGAAGTGACATCGATGGTGAGATGACAGTGGGAGGACGACAGTATTACGACAGTTGACAACTCTTATGCAGCCTGCGTGAAGTTCGGTGAAAGACATTAAGGTGTGCAGGGAATGGCGTACTGATGCGAGGTCCCAAAGTAACTTCTATGCAGTTGAGGAGGGGGGTGGTGTACTTTACTAGTACAAATGGAAATAACGTCCACCATTCGTCAAAAAAACGCGTGAACCCCCTAAAGAGAAATGAAATACGATGTATCTCAAAGGTACGCCTGTGAGATATGCATCTCCTTTACTTCGCAATCAAGGAACTACGTCAAATGGACTTGCGCAGAAAAGAAGCGCAGGAAGAGCACTGCCAAGAACAAGTAAAGAAGCCAAAGTGTAAAATAAAGATTACTTTAGTAGAATACAACTTAAAGAAACTGCAGTTGACAACCGAGGCACACAAACCGCGCGGAGTTGTGCTACTTCGCCAGCTAATCACAGAAGCAAACAAAATCGTCGTCATGCGGCCTTTTCAAAATGGCGTCGTACTTGATATCTCCGAAGCGTCTGCTGTACTTGAAGAGTCTTTTCATCGGCGGAAGCAATGAGGTGTGCAAAAGAGATGGACAAAGTGTATGGAGTCCGAGCATTTCACTCTTCAAAAGTCTGCGGTGCCGTTCAGTTCACTGCTGAACCCGTTTTACTCATGAAACTTCACTTCCAACTGAAGTGAAACTCGACAATAATTTTTTTTATTCATACTGCAGACCAACGTGGGTGGCCCATGCAGGAGGGGCAATACAGTTGACAAGGTAATGACAATGTAAGAAAGATAATAATAACAAAATATATATAAACAGTGCATCAAAAGGATGCAGCCCATAGCCACGTTACAAAAATCAAAATGCTTGCCTTAGCAGAGTAACTACAACAAAAAGAATCACACATTTGAATTTATATGTAGATGAAAAACTCTGTGCGTAACAACAATCGGGCACTAAACATAACAAAATACAGGAAAGTTAACACAATACCAAGAAAATAGTTAGAAATACTGCTTATGGCTTTATTATTTTACGTGACAAATAGTTTTCCAACTCATTTGTGAAGTTCCCTGATTTAAGTACATCAACAGGGAGGGAAATCCGCTCGTTTATAGTACGCGGATAAAAACTATTCATGTGAGATTTTGTTTTACCAAATAATGGCGTAAGGGAAAGGTTGTGTCTATGTCTTCTTTTTCGTGCATTAAGAGGCGTTACATAATGAGGCATTTGAAGCCCGATTTTTCCATTTATGATGCTATGTAAAAACTGGAGATGACTAACTTCACGCCTGTGTTCTAGTGAACTGATTTTATTTCTAAGTATAGTAAGGACGGGGAATCATCCTGTTTCATATTTTCCAAAGATGAATCTAACGGCCTTCCTTTGTACACGTTCCAAATTTATGATGTCATGTTTCGTATGAGGATCTCATACAGCCGCCGCGTATTCAAGTTTGCTAAAATGCTAAAATTATGGTGTTTACGGGTGCCTTTTTAAGTTTCATTTTCAAGAACTATAATTTGCGCAAAGCTGTTGAACGTGTAAGTAAAATATGGCCTGGCCAGGAAAATCTGTTAGTGGATGCGACGCCTGCACTCTAAGGACAGTTGCACCCTTTGGCGTTTATATTTGCCACGGAACAATAATCGTCATCTGTCTTGCTTGCGTTTCCTTTCTTGAAAACGCTGCGCTCGTTACTTTCCTGTCGGGAATGCTCTGTCATGCTGATTTGTAAGTACCGGGCGTGCAGCGTTAAAGAAAGGAAATGCGGGCAAGGCAGATGACGATTATTGTTCTGTGGCAAATGTACACCCAAAAGGGTGCAACTGTTTTTAGAGTGTAGGTATTTGTATTTTTCAACATCCGTTATTTTTGTGCCGTTTAGAACATCAGCAAATATACTAGGTTCCTTTTTCCATGTTACTCGCAGCAAGACTGTTTTATGCACATTTAATTCCATGCCCCAAGGTCTACACCAATCGGAAATTGCAATAACTGACTTCTGCAAGCATGCGTGGTCGTTTCGTGAAGCTATTCTTTAATATACGACACAGACATCCACAAATAAATTAACATGCCCATCATCGGGGATTTCTTCTATTATATCATTATTATGGATCAAAAATAAAAGGGGTCCTAATACGCTGCCTTGCGGTACGCCCGAAGTTACCTGACGGATACTTGAGGAACATTTGTTAATTTCTACAAACTGCTTGCTGCCTATGTCGGAGGTAGGCAGAAACGTTGCAGCAAGGCAAGCATGTTATTTCAGTTCAATAAAGAATTAGGCTTTGGGCATTTCACTATAACAGGCGAATCAAAAGGTATAAAATTACGCGCTAATAATTTTATTTTTGTGGTTACTGCCTTATTTGGGTACCAGGAAAAGTTTGAAGTACGAATTATTTGCAGCCTCGAGGTGGAACAGCGGCTGGCTGTTATGAGGGCGTGGGTGTGGCTTCACTGCAGACGTAACTTGTATCCGACTATAGTAGCTTTTTTTTTTCAATTAGCTCTGGAAGAATTATAAAGAAATATATATTTACGGAACACAGTTCTTTTGGATCCCTCGTTTATGCTCTACCAAGTTAAGTGCCACAACCGACTCGTATTTTTATTTGGGAAGTTACGTAACGATGCGTGGCTTCCAGTTCCGTACAACGGCGTAGGGTGCAGGACGCTGCGTAAATTGTTTCCTAAAAATTGGCAAAAATCGCACATTTCCAGAAAACGAAACTATCAAGTTTACAACTCTCTAACTAAGCAATGAAACTGATATCACAATTCTGTGAATTGCGCATTATAGTACATATAAAGCGGACAAAATTGATTTAGTCACACATGAATGGCAGAAAATTTAGTAATATGTAAAGACAGCTTTTGCAGAAGCCTTGTACACAACGTAACAAATTCACGTGCTATATAAATAGTCATATCGTGGTTGCACGCTTTGAATGGTCTAATGGATGCCGTTTACAGAACCACGATATCCGTTCTTGATAAAGAGTCATTAATTTGTAAACTTCGTGTTTCCATTTTTTTTTTTTTTCGTACTACCGAATTTTTGAATATTCTTTCAACACAATTAAGGCCCGAAATTGAAGTTCCGCTTCCAACAGTCAATGGGATTTAATCTTCTCTCTCAAATGCAACAAATTTCTTCGAAATCGGTCCGGGAATTATCGCAGAAAATCGTTTTTGCGTTTTAAATGTATTAGAATAGGCCGCGTCAAAGTTGGGTCCGAGCTAAAGCTTCCTCTTAAGATGACCAGGCGCAGGAAAAAAAAAAGTCATTCCATCAGCACACGTTGCTTTAGAACGGAGAACACAAGCTAGACGCGCTGCTTGGCCTGCCGCGGCGGGCAGCCCACTAAGCTAACACTAAACGCCACGAACCGCAACGCCAGCGCCGCCACGAACATCCGCAACCTGTCGTCACTTCCGGCTTCACGAGAGCGCACGGTGCGTGGGGGCGCCTGAACCCGATATAACCCTATGTCACGATCTCCGCGGAACAAGCAACGAAGACGGAAGGAGCGTCACGTTATTAAATTGTAGCCCACCAAAGTTGGCCCCGCATGTGGCCATGTCACTGTATATGTCTTAATTTCTTTCTTCCGAACTTTCAGCGCGCGCTCTTCCCAGAACGGGGGCGGTAACAACGTGCGACTCTCGCTTTCGTACGTTGCAAAAAAAAAAAAAAGAGATATGAGTCGGAAGTTAATTAATGTTTCTGAACAGTAACGAAACCGCAACGAAAAATATTTCCGCTTGAAACAATGTTACCACGATTTCTCGCAACACGCGTTTTCTTTTTTTTTCATAATTCAATGAAATAAAGCGCAGCGAAGCCAAAGCAGTTTCACGTTTGAGTGTGTCCGTGTGACATCGACTTATGACTAAGAATTGAACATACGTCGGTCATAAATTCTTGCCCGTAGATTAGTCACACTGCCTGCTCACACAGCGAATAAACAAAAAAAGCACAGAATGCATTTTTTTTCATGACTCACATAACTTTGATATTTATAAGCGCGACATGCGGCAGCACTGCGAGTTGCTCATTTTCGTGACATGACAGATAAAGAGCTGCGTGATTACTTTCATCTTTTCACAAAGAGCGCACTAGACCAGATAGATGGGAACTTAGGGAATCGAGAATCGTGGTCGCCCGATGTATATAACGCCTGTTCGAAATGAGGAAGGAGCCTGGTAGGAGCCGACAGCCGGGAGGCCGTTCTCCCTTTCAGCAGTCCATGCTGCGTGACGCCACTGAAGCGTGTATTCGATCTCTCACGCTTCCCGACGCAGCCATCGAGTTAGAAAGGGGAGCGTATCGTTCGTTGGGCCTCACGGCCGCCGTTGAACATAGACAGTTTAGAAAACCCTCCTTTAAAGCAAACGCACGCGAGTCCTAGAGAAGGTTCAAGGGAGCTCTCTCGGAGTTCAAGGGAGCTTGATGGAGTTGTGTGTGAATCTTTGTGCCTGCAAAAATACGTATTAATGCGCCATCATTAAGACGGTCAAAGCGCAAAGAAAATATATGCGTGCGAAGTGTGGGAAGCCAGTCACGTGGTAGAGGTAGAGAGAGGATGGCGAAGCTTAGAAGGGCGTGAATGCGTGTATCACCAATGAATCACGAAGTTATCAACAAATTTTTGAAAGAGCAATATAACAAAAATCTAAAAGGGGCTCTTGTTGCCGAGAAGGCTATCTCACTTTATTCAAAGCTAGTTGGTAAGTGCAGTAATAACGAAGGTACATAAGAAAGTGTGGCTTGTACAAAGCGAGCGCAATAAATTTATAAGTTCTTCCTCTCAACAAAATTGAGCTAAAAAGAAGGAACAAAACAAGAGAGAAGTATACAAAACCAAAACAATCTTGTGCTTGATCAAGAGCGGTTCCTTTCTGCGCTATCATATACAGAAAAAGCCATATTGAATGAGTTTACTACAATAACGCTTTACAAATGTACCCAGAAGCCGAACGTAATTGGCAGGCTGGCAAGAGCTTCGAAAATGCCGCCTCGCCAGGCCCACGTTTGAAGTTCCACTGAAAACCCTTATCCTAAGTGTGTCAAGACACTGTTATGATTCAAGTAGAAGTCTCAGTTGAAAAACCAATGTCTTGTATCATGTACTTGACATGTTGGGACATTCTACAGCACAATAATGGCGTCGACTTCAGCTTCACAGCTATGTGGCAAAATAAAATTGACCAAGAAGAAATATTCACACGTTCTTGAAAAACAAAGACTATTTAAAGCCATCTTGAAAGATTACTCTTCTCAGTTACCAACCAGATATTTTATTGCGAGGAAATGCCAGAATATCACGCAACGACGAAAGAACTGCTCCACTTTTATACTCTCCTTGATGTCCCAAGCTGTGTCACGTATAAGCGATAGGTCAGTGAGTGGGCTCAGTGCTTGCTGATAAAATGAGTGGATTGAAAATTCTCTCCAAAAGAAACGAAAGTTTAACCGAGCAAGTTCAGGAACCTTACCCCCGTGACATCATGCCAATGTAATCGAAGCTGCAGTTAGATAGAGAAGTTTAAAAAAAGAAGGCAGCGACTTTGTTGCTTCACGCTGCTGCTGAAAGACGCTTTCGATGCAGTCACTCGACCATCTGGAAATGCGCGTGCGCACACACACACACACACACACACACACACACACACACACACACACACACACACACACACACACACACACACACACACACACGCACACGCACAGACACACACAAACACACACAAACGCACACACACACACGCACACACACACACACACACACACGCACATACACATTTATTGAATACACTAACCTCATACTTTTATACCCTGGCAGTGGAGGCGGAGCATGCGCCGTTAGAAAGCTTGAGGAGATGTGCCGTGATTGACGTGGTCACGGCGCGTGGATTTGGTGATCCACTATAAAGGACTGAACAAGTATGGAGAGTTCCAAAAGTGTAACCGACCGCCCTGAGCCTGGCTACAGCTTCGCTTTAAAGGCCGACAAGAACGCAGTGTATACTCAAGCCCGGCACAGACTCCCCTGTGCGTCCCTTCACGCCCTCACTCTTCCTCTTTTTATGCCTTTCGGTTTGTTGTACTCCCTCACCTCTACCCAACCCAGATTTGCAAGAGTATCCCTGTTTGCCCAGGTGTGCGTCCGCTGCTTCCCCGCTGCCTGCCGACCCGTGCCCCTCCCCCTCTCCCCTCCCTCGAGTTTCGCCCTCCAGAGCGCGAACAGCAACAGCAGCCGCAGTCCGACAGCAGCCGTCTCGCCCCATTGCACACGGCCCGTAGTGCAAGACCGAACGTCGCACGCCCCGCAGCTTGGGTGCGCGTAGGCACAGAGCGCACGCGAGCGTGGTATCGACGCGCTTGGTTCTCCGCGCGTGCAGCGTCCTCTTTCCGACAGCGCTGACGTCTCGCGTCCTGCGCTGAGGGAGCCGCCACGTGTCCGCCGTGTATTTTACACGAGCACACACTCGTACGCGCGCCCGCTTAATCGCCACGTTGGGCCGCCTAGAGCCCGATCGCGCCGCGCTGTGGATGTTTTCCCGTGACGTGCGCGTTTGTTTCCGCATCGTCGCGGTGCACACCGCCCCTCTTGTGCCCCTTAAGCCTCCCGTAACGCGGCAATGTATAGGCTGGCTTCATTGGCCTCAGGCGCCATCGCTGGACTGTGCGCTCAAAGCACTTCCGCAATCTTCAATGCATGATGTCTTTTACATATATCATGTTCTGTATTTCTTCTCTGTGAGAATGAATCACTCGTACAAATGGATGTAAGGACTTTTGATAATGAGCTGTAAGGAGCTTTTCTATAGATAACATGAATATTATTTACAAACAATGTTGACGATGTGCAGTTCAAGGTGCTTACACGGGCCCAAATGAAGAAGGATTAGGTTAGCTGTGCTAGTTATGGTAAATATTTAGCGAATGTTATATTCTTACATACGCTGTAAGAATATACAGTACATCCGGTACATACGCTGTTCGATCAATGTACTGGCGCCTGATAATTTGAAATTTGCGCGTATACTTTAGGTGACCGTTGTACGCTGCTCATGTGAGAATATCTAGGAACCCAGTCAAGCTGTTTAGAGTATCTTTTCGCCCTGGAAAGTGCACATATCCTTTTTTTTTTTCAAAATACAATTATGCAATTTTAACTTGAACTTCAGATTGAGTACTTATAATGTGTCCACTTCCTGAAAAATCCTGCAAGAAGAAAGAAAGCATGAATTTGCAGGTGCTCCTTGCTGCCAGCCTGCGACGCGTGGGTTCATACAAGGGCAATAGCTAATTATTCTACTGTTGGCCACCGGTCGTGTCATATGCTCGCTACAGCAGTCCTCATTAGCTTGCCAAAGCTAAGCAGCATCAATGCTTGCACAGTACCCGGACTGGGAGCGCCTACTGCTAATTCGGCTTTACCTTTGGCATGGAATAGTTGAGGCAACAAGTTCGAGAACTTGGCCAATTGATACATGATTGAAGGTCAGTGTCAGAGAAAAACAATGTGCACGAGCGAGAATTATTAGTTTTCTTTCATTGCTTTTGCCATGATTGTCGCACAGGAACACTGCGGGAAACTACATGTTTGTTATTTCACTTTTAAATATTCACGTTCGTTTCAGTCTCGTCCCGTCGTCTTCTTGCTTGCGTATGTTGTGCATCTCCCTGGTTGTCACCTTCAATAAATAGTTGAGGTGTCCACCTTGTTCGACAAGCTTATGATGTCCACAGCAGCAAATGCCCCTACCCAAAGGAAAGCCATGAGTTTGTCCATGTATCTGGGGTTCATCAACACCAGCTCTTTTTTTTTATGCGGCACATATTCCAACTGGTGTAACGTTAATTGTGGCTATTCTCATTTTCACGCTCTCTATAAACCTTAGCGCCAGTAAAGTTTAGCATCAGTTTTCTTTTTACTAGGAATTTTATTATTTCACTATATATAGGTTTAGTTTAGTGTGCAACACTTCGGCACGGCTTATTCAGCGGCTTCAATATAGCATAATACCAGCTTCATAAATTTATGGCTGTTACGTTTTCGCATTGTGCCGTTGTTTCCTTCTAGTAATGAGTCCTTGCACCCGCTTCGGTGTTTCTATGGATGCAGTGCGTCAGAGGGCTCGGGCATTGTGCTTTCAATGGACGGTGAAAAAAAAAAAACCAAGGCGGTCGAAATGATCCGCAAATCCACTTTCCCTAGGGCGTCTACCATAAGCTGAGTTGTTTTCGCACGTTACGCCCTATTTTATAGCTTAAATATAATAAGACTTCTTTCTCGCACTAAACAAAGATTTCCAAAGTTCATTCGACGTCAGTTTCGAGGATACTGCATGTAGTTGCTGAATTCTTTTATTTCACCGAATGACAATGCACAAGGCACATTTTTTTTATCAAAACCAAGTCCCAGCTTGCTGGCGTTGTTGTCTTTCCACAGCAGCGAAAAATGTCCGTTAGTACATGTTTTGCACGAAGATACAATCTGCGAGATTTTCGAGAATGTGGCGCGAGTATCGACCGCACTTTATATCAACATGGCAATGTGCAAATACTTTGCGCCTGCTGTTGTACTCCTTTCCTTCATTTTCTTTTGCTTAGCTGGCGCATGCGCAGTTTCAGTATTACAAAAAAAAAAAGGAAAAGGTTAGGCCGAAGCTTTCTATCAGGATTTACCGTAACTGTGCGAGGTTTTGCTGGTCGGTAATACTGTAGTATACTGCGGTTCGTCGTGCGCCGCTTTACCGAGCAGCTTGGGAGCTGTCGCTTGGGCGTGGCGCTCACTCTCCTCGGCCACGCTACTTTTCTCTTCGCACAAAAGGTAGATTGTAAGGAAGATACGCATAGCACGGTGCCACGCCTATCTCGTGACATCACTTGCGCATGCGTGGCACCGCACCTGCTGCCGCCTAGACTGTGGCTTCGGCTATAGACCTCGATGATAAGAGGCCACGTACAGGCTCCTCCAGGTGACTCTGCGATTCCGAAATGCCATTAAAATTATTTTTTGCACGCTAGGAATACTTATAGCATGCCTCTGTGCCCATATCTTGCTCCTCGGCCGAGCGCTACTCATGCGAATCTTGTTTTTCACCTGTAATGAGAGTTTTGATTCGTTGTCGAAAATTAACGGGAACCCTTTGAAACGTGAAACTTGCCTAGTGAAGACGACGGCGCAAAGAGCAGTAAATGACGCAACAGAAAGACAGACAGACAATTAACTTTATTTGATCCTGAGGAGCTTCAGCGGGGGCCCCTATCGGGGACCGCGGAAGCCGCTGGCCGCGTCCAAGTCGGGGCATGAATACCGTGATGTTCCGCCCTTTCTCGGGCCCTCTGGATTGCCTCTAGTTGTGTCTGGAGCGATGGGCTCCGGAGTGCCTCTTCCCAGTCGGCTTCGCTGGATAGAGGGCCGTTAGGTAACGCGGGGCATTGCCAGAGCATGAGTGCTAAGGAACAATAAATCTCATTACAGTCCGGACAGCTTGAATCGACGTCTGTGTAGATACGTCTGAGAAAGCCCAGCGAGGGTAATGAGCCCGTCTGGAGCATTCTAAGTGAAACTGATTGAGACCTGTCTAACCTCGGGTGAGGAAGAGGATAGGCCCTTCTACTAAGCCGATAGTGAGATGTTATCTCGTGAAAAGTAAGGAGCGGATCGTTCTGATGGATTTCATCCTGTCCCCATAAGGCCTCCATGCTGCCGCGGCGCGTTAGATCTCGCGCACGGTCATGAGCAAGCTCGTTGAGGTTAGGTATGTTCTGATGAACGTCCGCACCCATATGGGCGGGAAACCAAGAGATGAAGTGAGTGCCAGGGCTTGTTCTCTTTTCCAGAATGGAGGCAGCCTCTTGGGCTAGGTTACCCGATTCGAAAGCTTTGATGGCCGCTCGTGAGTCGGTGAAAACGTTGGTGCGCGAGGGGTCGGTCATGGCCAGGGCTATGGCGACCTGTTCCGCGACTCCGTTCGTAGCTAACGTAACCGAGGCCGAGGAGCGTAATTCCCCTTTGCCGTCAATGATTGCCAACGCGAACGTGCTAGAGTTGCCGTACTGAGCCGCGTCGACAAAGACAGTCGAATCTTGATTCTCGTTGGCCTTCTGTAAAATCACCCGTGCTCGGGCTTTTCGCCTCCCTACATTGTATTGCGGGTGCATATTCCGAGGGAATGGGCTGACCACAAAGGTTGCCCGTGCCTCCCTGGATAAGGTGATTTTCCGTTCATTGAGTATTCTTGGAGCCATGCAGGCCTCGTCTAGGATGCGTTTCCCTGCCCTGGTTGACGAGAGCCTGACTACCTGAGCGGTGACCTGCGCTTCGATCACTTCATCAATGTCGTTGTGCATACCGAGTTTGCTTAACCTGTCCGAGCAAGTGGTTACTGGTAACCCCAGTACCTTTTTGATGCTCTTGCGCATGAGAATATTAAGCTTATTCTTTTCGGTTTTGGTCCAGTTAAGGGCCGAGGCTACGTAGTTGATGTGGCTCATTAGGAAAGCGTGATGGATCCAGAGGGGGTTGTCTTCACCTAGTCCCTTCTTTCGTCCGGATACTCTAGCAACTAGTCTCAGCATGCTCTCGGTTTTCGCCGTGATGCGCGTGAGCGTTCTGGCGTTGCATCCACACGCGTCAATCAGTAATCCTAGGATTCAGATAGATTCGACTTGAGGAATGGGCTGCCCGTTTCTTGCAAAGAGGGATATAGGAAGTTGGTTTAGGGGGGTGAGCCCCCTAACACCTTGCCTGGCCGGCCTGTACAGTAACAATTCAGATTTGTTTGGGGATAGTTGGGTGCCTGTGTCTTCCAGGTAGGACTCCGTTGCGTCTAGGGCTGATTGTACCACGTGCTCTACCTCTGCCAGTGATCCTCCCGGGCACCAAATCGTGATATCGTCCGCGTATAGCGAGTGGCTTATATTAGGACGCGATCTGAGCCTTTCCGATAAGCCCTTCATGAGTATGTTGAACAGTAAGGGGGAGATGACTGCTCCTTGGGGAGTGCCTCTGGCCCCTATTGCGAACTCATCTGACTTGAGTTGCGCAATCCTGATGGTGGCTGTTCTGTTCATGAGGAATGATCTTACAAAAGCCTGAAACCTTGCTCCCAGACCTAGGCTGGCCCTGGCCTGCAGGACAAATCGATGAGATATGGTGTCAAAGGCCTTGGTCAGGTCAAGGGCTAAGATGCCCCTAACGTCTCTAGTGCTGTTATCGAAAATGTGCTTCTTAAGGTGTAGCATTACATCCTGTGTAGAAAGGCCGGGCCTGAAGCCGACCATGTTGTGCGGGAACAATTCGTTGCGTTCTATGTAATCCGATATCCTGTGGAGGATCGCATGCTCCGCTACCTTGCCTACGCAAGAGGTTAGCGATATCGGCCTTAGGTTGTCAAGGTTTAGGGGCTTACCCTGTTTCGGGATAAGCACCACCGAGGCCGCTTTCCACTCATTCGGGACGCACCCGTTCTACCAAATCTTGTTGACCTCTTTCGTTTGCAGATCAATTGATCTATCCCCCAGGTTTCTTAGCAGTCTGTTTGAGATGCCGTCCGGACCTGAGGCCGACCTGCTATTTAAGTTGCGAAGTATTGCTCTGATTTCTGACTCCGTGAAGGGGTCATCGAGCTCCTTTACCGTGTCACATTCGATGTTGGGATATTCCTCTGAGTGTGCTGCGCCTAGCGGGAGATATCTATTGGCTACCTCGTCTAAGAGCGTTTGTTCGGTTCTTCCTTCTTGTGTGTGCTTGTGTATGAGGCGGCACAATGTCTGTCTTTCATTGCTTTTGGTTTGCGTGTCATCTAGCATGTGTTTAAGGAGATTCCATTTTCCGCCTGTGCGCATGCGCCCATCGACTGCTGAACAGATTTTATCCCATTGCAGCCTAGCTAACTCGGTGCAGTACTGTTCAATCTCCCTGTTAAGTGCGGCAACCCTCTTTCGCAACCTCCGGTTAAGCCTTTGTGTTTTCCATTGCCTCAAAATAGAGGCTTTAGCTTCCAAGAGATGTACGAGAGCGGGTCCATCCTGGAAACTTCGAGCTCGGTTTGAATAGTTTTTGTAGCCTTTTCAACATCTGCTCTTAGTGTCTCGACGAGTTCGCTGAAGCTGGCGTATTCGCCCGTGTCCTCCTTTCTGAGCTTACGGAAAGCATCCCAGTCCGTCACTTTAAATTCCCTGGCCTGGGGGACCCTGACCTGAAGGGTAACACTAATGATGAAGTGATCGCTGCCCAGGTTTTCTTGCTTGTCATCCCATGTTGTTTGCTCTACATTTCTGATAAGGGCGAGGTCGGGGGTTGTGTCTCTAGCCACCGACGTGCCCAGTCTCATGGGGAAACGGGGATCGGTTATGACTGTTAGCGCTAGGTCATCGACCGCCCGCGCTAGATTTGTGCCGTTAGCCGTCTGCCTGTTGTACCCCCATGCGTTGTGTGGGGCGTTGAAGTCTCCCGCGATTACTAACGGTGACTCTCTAGCGAGCGAAGCCGCCTTCATAAACAGGGAGTGGAAAGACTGTCTCTGATCGGATGGTGGGCTGTAAACATTGAGGATGAACACGCTTTGTTTAAGCCAGCTGTTGGGGATAACTTCAACCAGAAGCGCCTCCATTCTGCCGCGACCTGGCTGAATGTCAACGTGTTCAACGTATGCGAGCTTTTTGCTCACTAGCGTAGCTATACCTCTCTTGGACTCCCCCCTTGCCGCCACCGATTTGTAGCCTGCGAGGGTGGGTGTAACACACAGTGTCTCCTGTAGCAAAATTACTTGCGGCCTTTTGGCCTCAGCTGTAATGTACTGTTGCAGCGAAGTCTTGCGCCTTTAAATGCTAGCAGAATTCCACTGCCAAATTACTAGATCCTTTTGAGTGCCCGCCATTTTGCTAGTTTAGATTTTGATGACCCTTCGGGGCCGTCCCATTACCGTCATTAGTTGCAGCTTGCCTACGAACCTTTGAATTGGCCTTTATCGCCATCTTGTTTTCAACTGCTACTACATTTTTCTCTATAGCTCCTACTTTACTCTCAAGTGCTCCCATGCGCTGCGCGAGCTCGTTAATGCTTGCCTGATTTTCTTTTGAAATCCTAAGTAACTCTTAGAGCATGTTCTTCTGCGAGCTTTCCGCGCCGGCCATCTCCGACTTGCTCCTCTCCGAGTCGTCCTCAAGTGGAGGGGGGGCCTTACGTTTGGCTTTGCTGACCTCGACTTTGGTTTCCTGCGTGCTTTTCTGCACGGCATTATCCACCGCTTTTGCACCCTCGACCCTGCTTTGAATGGCCTGCGCAACTTTCTGCTTGCACAGCTCTTCTTTGAGACTAGCAATCTCCTGACGTAGTAGTTGAATTTCACGCTGTGCACTATGCTCTGGCGATACCGACCGCGTTACCTTTTTGGGTTTGGCGTCTTCGCCACTCGATCCGCCCAGGTGAGCTCCTCTTGAAATCTCGTTCGAGACGCCGAGCGCCCTCTGGAACGGGAGCGGCTCCGCATGGCGTCGCGCCGCCGCGTAGATGGCGTCCTGGAGCGACCTCTTCCAAGGGTGCTGGCGACGCTGGTACGTACGCTGGAGACGCGTGACTGCATTCCTCGGGCCACCTGCGTCTTCTCGGCACGCCGGTTAAGTTGGCGTCTTCTCCTTCTGGCGATGTAGGGGACTCGAAATCTGTGTTTGCATACTCTGTCCGCAGTGGGATGTGGACCTTCGCATAGCGAACACTTTGGAATGCACTAATGATCGTCCGCTCGTGATTTCTGTCCACACGTGCGGCACCACTTGCTGTTTGGATTAAGGCAAACGTCGGCACGATGTCCTAAACCTCCGCAGCCGTAACAAACCTCCGTGTGTCTCCTGTACATCGTGCAGCGAAACATGCTCGCACCGCAAGACACATAACTGGGCACCTTCATACCCTTGAACAATACTACCACAGCCGTGGTTTTCTTGATTCTTTTGGCCTCGATGGCTCCTGGGTTGCGGCGGCTTGCACGGAGTTGAGCCTCGTTGACATCCACGTCGACACCCCGTATTACTCCTTTATACGTGTCGTCGGGGGGAGCCGGGTACACAGAGATCCGGTACGTGCTTTCGCCTAGTCGGACTTGCTGTGCCTTTACGTATGCGCACGCATTTTTCTCGTAAAGAGTACACACCACATAGATGTTTTGGGTACCGTTGGGGCAAATGGCGTCCTCTTCAATTTCGGCCGGAGCTAGGGCCGCCGCCATGGCTAGGGCTTGCTCGAAACGTATTTGGCTAACCTTGGTCACGTTCAGGCCGTCCCTTGGCCTGACGATGATGCGATACGTGTCCGTCGGCAGTCGAGGGAGCCTTGAGGTGGCGACGATGCGCTGGTACGCGCTCCGTGGGGCGACAGCGCGGCCTCCGTCCTTTCGCTCGCCACGTCTTGGGTTGCCTTCGCGGGTGGTAGCCGCCGCTCTCATCCCCTAGCCGTTCTTGCGGCCATATGCCGCCATCCAGCCGGGGCTGCTTGCTTCTTCTTGAGAGATGTCTTCTCTCTCCACGATCTCTATCCTGCGCTCCATCTTGGCCCGTGGTCACAGGGCCAGGCCCAGGCCTAGCCGCGCTGCCTCGCCGAGGTTAGGCCTAGCTACAGCGCTATAGGGTTGGCTGTACCGCGGCGTAGTCGGAACTTCACGCACTCGTAAAACGTCAAAAAAGTCACCCATCGTGAAACGTCTGGTACCGGTGAAGTCCTCACAACTTGCTGCGTCGATTAACACATAATTTACTCGGTTTCGAGGAAGGAAACCAACCAAAATCATTGAAAAAACCAGAAGCCGAAATCATCGCATCCGCACTAGTCGGCTTCTTCGTCTTCTCTCCAATGACGCAACATTAGATTTTTTTTAATCTAGGGACCTTGGCTGTGGGAGAGGACCGAGCGGCTCCCGGTGTCCTATCATTGCATCAATGAATGGGGGCCTTCAAGCCTGCACGTGCGCGCCAGTTGAGCGATAGCTGATCCTGTAGCGCATGAGGGGGGCAGAGCTTCAGACTTGCGGGTGATGCGGGCCTTCGTGCCTAGAGGACACAGGACCCCCAAATTAATGCATGGTCGCGTGACTCACCTTAAATAGACCCTTACTACATATATAGTGCCGATTGGCTATCTTCAAACTCCTAGATTTGCTTATCACTTCACGCTCCTCGCAATACCAAGAACTTGAGTTTCATTTTAATGTTTATTATTTAACTATGGCCTATATCTTCAAGATTTTTGCGGCATGGTAGACAATATAATGGGAGTACTTTAATATTGTAGCATTATTTTGCCGCATTTGTAAGCAGGAAATTGGTTTTTTTTGAGCAGAACCGAAAATTTGAAAATGAACTTCCGTGACCTCGCCGAGAGTTTCTATATAATGCTTCGCATTAAAATTCCATTAGATGCCCGATGGTAGAATCGAACCTCGGCCTCTCCAGCACACCATTACGGTGCTCTAACCATTAGACCACAAGCGCATTTACACTTCTATCGTTTCAACGCCGACTAAACCTTTGCGGTCTCCGCGTGTCTCACATAGAGTAGCAGAGGTGCGCCAGTGCGCACGCGCGTGCCGCCTAGCAGATGCGAAGGAGCTGCATTTGGACAGCTGGTCACCTGGTTCATGTGATTTCGGTGAGTACCCTGGGTATAACCAGGGTCTTTCAATACTTTAACGCCATAGCGTAAAGGGCCCCGCGTCGTAGAAAATACAGCGTCGGCGTCGGGCGTCCAGCATCGACCGCCATATCGGGAATAATCATACCGAACCACGCATACCCAACCACCCAGGTTCCCCGTTTAGCGCAAAGAACTTGCGAAACTAATTGGATTTCTCGAAGTAAAACGCGTCCGGAAAACCGTAACGAACGACTTTCACACAATCTACAGGCACGATAGCGTCGGATTGTAATTTCAATGTACGAGAAAACATGACTCTATTTACGCGAAAACTTAAACATAAACCCCTTTTAACGCGATAGCGTTTTCCAGTTACCGTTTGAGGTCTGTCTTGGTAAGAACGGTGAGGCATCTTCGGTTCCTTGCGCACCATAAAAAAAAAAACAAAAAAAAAAAACAAGAAGAACCACAGAGCGCTCGGCTTCTTGCATAGCGTTCGCTGCCAGCGTTTCCCGGTAAACCTTACGGCTACATAAGCTGCAGTTGCCGGAAAGCGGGAGAAGCACTCCGGGATCTTTGAATGCTATCGCATTCCGCTCTTAAAAAGGCGAGGTTCCACTCTTAATAACTGAGCTAGTTGAAGCATTTAATTAACTAATTAAACTCAGTAATATCTAAAGTAACCAACTACCGTAACAAGACTGACTGAAATAGGAAACTGATTATATAATATTAACTAAGTAACGAACGAACTAAACTAATTAACTAAGTTAGATGACTGCAAAAATTATTCACTAGGGAAGTTAAGGACATCCCTAAGTATAATAACTATGTAAATATAATTAACTTACCAACCGGACTAACTAATCAACTAATACTTAACCAACTTGTTCAACCAGCTGAATAAATATAACAAACCAATCTCACTAACTAACTAGCTACACAATGTGCAAATAGAGACAGCTGACCGAAATAGTTCGTGCGAGGAAGGAGGCCGCTTCAGTCATATAACGGCACTGTGCATAATTTAAGCACAAGCGCATTGCACAGTAAATGATTTTCTGAAACTTCCTTCTGCATGTTCGCTCTGAAAATACGCTGAAATAAACGCCAGAGTCGCCTTTCTTCGTGAAAGATTTGCATTATGGTGCAGCCCAGCCATCGAGCGGCCAATATCTTCCCCGGTGATGATGATGATGATGATTTACTCGCATCCCATTTGAAACTAGGCGGTGACAAATCGATGAATTGAATTCTGGGGTTTTACGTGCCAAAACCACGATTTGATTATGAGGCATGGTATAGTGGGGAACTACGGATTAATTTTGACCACCGGGGCGTACCCCCGATGAGCAGGATACGGGCCCTTTTGCCCTTCGCCCCCATCGAAAGGCGGCCGGGATTTGATCCGGCGACCTTGTGCTTAGAAGCGCAGCTCCGTACTTGCTAAGCTACCGCGGCAGGAGGTGACAAATAGTCGCCTAGCCTGTTATTCAGGTATTCTATACATGCTTTTCATTTCAGCATTACGGTTTATGTTTGCTTCCTATTCTTTCTCTTCCTCAAAACTTCTCTGTCTACCTTGTACCACTATCTGTACATGTAACGGCATAGGTATACAGCGGTAGCAACATAGGTAGCAAAAGTCTTGAGAGGCGTTTTCTAGCAGCGCTACCCTTCTACTTACGCCAGCGCCTCTGATGCCACTTTCTAACCGTATGACACGTTCGGGGAAGTTTCGTCACAAGAGGGAAAGTATAGAAACACCCTGGTATAACCTTGCAATCACATTGCAATAACATAGAAACTCACACAGCTTTTGTAATATTTATGCATTGATACATAGCTTTCCTATGTGTAGATTCCAACATGGTCCTTTGAATCTGCCACAATATTGCCTCAAATGATGGCACTCCCCCCCTACGGGGGAGCCCCCTGTAAGATTATGTTGGGCTTTGTTTTGCTCGAATGACTAATAAATAGTGAGATTACAGGCAGCAATGCCTTCAAGAGGTAATGTGCCACAAAGCATGTCTGTTCTTGTGCGAGAAATATAGTACGCCACATTATTTCTTACCTTCTTGAGACTTCAAAAATATTTTTTTTGGTCGCTAGGCACGCAAGCGCAAGTATTAAACTATTACTGAGAAAGCGTCTCGTTTACTGGAATCGGGGAACGGAATTGACCACCTCAGCCACTCCAGTAGTGGGCATGGTCTTATACCCTTGTCAAGCGGGCAGTTAAGTGCACTTACGTGGAGTGCACTTCGGGACCTTGAGTGACACTTTAGGCTACGCGCTGCTAAACGGGAAAACCGAGCGCACTCATAGTAAAAGGGAATGGTGACAGACTAAGAGCGCGTTTTTTGAAGATGTAAATTAACAAGAAAAAGCCTCTAAGAAGTGATTGCCTTAAGTTGCGAGAGAGAGAGAGAGAGAGAGAGAGAGAGAGAGAGAGGGCTCTTTATTAGAAAAACAGAGAATTTTGCCGGCGCGTATGTAACCGCTGGCATGCTACTCTGTATAGGGATGGGGAATGGGATTAAAAGATTCCAGAAAAGAGTGGGAGAAAAAGAGGATAAAAATAAATATGAAATGTCCGAGTGGACCTGATTCTAATATTTACAGTTGACATGGCGGGTAAATTTAGGCTTTTATATAGGAAGTGTGCAATTTTTAAAGGTTTCCTATTAGACCAATTTCTGTCAGGTATTTGAACAATAAATCCAAAACTCGTCGCCGTTTTGAAGGGCCGGGTATTTGACTTAAGTTGCTCGGTAACATTAACGGTTCGTGGCAAATCATGTCCATTTGGTGCTCAAAAAATTGTCTCTCGTCGCGGTACGCAGGGCATTCTAGTAATATGTGCTCAATTCTCTCTAAGTTGCGACAGTTATCACAGTACGGGTTAGTGGTAAGTCCTATGCGGTACAGATAGTTGTTCGTGTATGCCACGTTCAGTCGAAGACGATGGTACAATGTCTCTAAGTTTCGATGAAGTGGTCGTAGAATTTTCGGTCTCATTTTTTTGGGTCAATGTAACGCAGGAAGTTATCTTCGTGAAGCGGCAGACTCAAGATGCGGTCTTTTTCTTGATAGGCACATTTTTTTGCCATGTTTGAAGCGTCGGCTTTTGTAAAAAATGTTCTTTTGAACTTGCGGTATTGGAGTCCATTTCTGGCAGCTTCGTCCGCTCTTTCATTTCCCGAAATGCCGGCATGGCCAGGTATCCACTGGAACTTTATGTAATGCCCAGCAATCTTAGCCCTGTGGTGAAGATAAGCAATGTCAATTGCTGCTGGTTGATTATTGCAACGCTTGTGCCTGCTGTTAAATAAAAACAAACATAATCTATTTGTCTCAACAAAAAACGAAAAGATTTTTTATTATAAGAGTGTCAAGACGAATGCCTAGCCAATCCAAAACAACATGGCGGCGTTCGGTGAGGCGGCAGTTGATCCTGCTAGAATAGAATATGAGCGAGTTCTAGGGTACTATCTGTGCGCGGGAGCCTGGCGACAACGTCAAGAACAACTCGACGATGACCTTGAAGTCGCAGAAGCAACTTTCAGGTACTTGGAGGATCAGCTCATGGCGAACAATTTCGCCATCGCGACAGTCCTGGCAGCGTACTATGGTTTGAGTACACTTTGCCAACCTAAGCGAATTTCATTTCAGACAGGGACTACGTGTGTCTGCCTCCACCTTTCGGTACATAATGGAACCGTGGCGCCCAGTACTTGAGCAGCAAACCACCAACATGATGACTCCGATCTCTGTGGAAAAACGTGTCGCAGTGGGGCTGTACACTGCTTGTGCTCCAGCGCCGACGACAGAACGATTGACCACGTCTTCGGAATACGTCGCTCCACTGTGAATGTTCTACATAAAGAATTTTGTGTCACCGTGGTGGACCTGCTTGAAGGGAAATGGTTACAAATGATACATCCCAACAAAATAAGTGCCCACATGAGCGAATTCTACGCCTTCACAGGCTTCCCGCAAACCATCGGCGCCTTGGATGGCTGCCACTTTACTGTCTTGCTGCCGAAAGAGCATGCCACGGACTATTATAACTTCAAAGACTAGGATATACGTAGCGAAAGCTAAGGCATAGCATGGTTAGCCTGGTTGTTAGCTATGCTACGGCGTTTAGCCAGTCGTTCGGCGCGCTATTCGTCTGTTTCCTGGGCGATTCGTTTCCTCTTCATCTCGTTCCGATGTCGATTCCCGGCCTCCTCCTGCTTAGCAGAATTGTCGCCGTCCATACTGCCGCCTCAGCTGTGGTTGCGGCGCACGGGAGCTCTCGTTTTCAATCCTCCGACATGTTATCAGGCATGCGATGCAGCTGGCGAATCGAGTGGAGAAGAGCGCAACGACGAGGAACGCGCTGTGACGTCATACCAAACGGCAGCGGCAGAAAGGCGCGGCGCTACGCGGCGGCGGAACACCTGTGGCTCGGTGATACTAGTGGCGCATGCGCAGTAGTGACTAGGGAGCGAGAGAGAGAGCAATATCCACGGCAAGGCGCGAGTTGTGACGTCATGTGCCTCCTCGGAGCACCGCCACGGCGAAATCGAAAGTTCGCGACCAGTAAAGCTTTCGCTTTAAAAAACAGAATAACGTGTGAGGGGGCGTATGCTAACAGGTGAACTTACGAGCGCGCCTGTCTACCCACTTCAAGAGCTGCATTGCATTGCGAGTGATAGCGGCGACAACGCCCCCTGATACGATGGGCGCTGGAAAAGGGTACTTATAGATAATGATAAAATAAAATAGGGTTGTCTTTTCTTTACTCGTTACGTATATCTCAAATCGATTAGAAATGTTATCTTCGTTGAATGAATTTGTGCCTCGCTTTAATTAAAAAAAGCTTTTTTCTTTCCTAATGTTTGTTCCCTCCAAACAGTCGCGCTTCAATCGCTGCTCCCAAAACCGCCCTTGCTAATGTCGGTGACAATTTGTTCCGAACCACTTTTCGCCCGAAGCTTCCTGACCTATTTGGATCGACCTTGCAATATCTAAGAAGCAATGAAAGACAGTGTAGAGCCCCAGTGGCAAAGTGAGGCACGTGCATCGAACTTGTATGCACAGCCATCACACCACACTGGATAGTGCAGTGGGGGAGGGCAATAGGTAAAGGACGCCTTAGCAACTTATTTTTGGAAGGCCCAGTACGTGCCATGAATGAGCGCAACAGCAACCAGGCTGAAGCGAAGCAGGCACTTTTGACTGCGTCACTGTGTTTTTTTTTTTAAGGACAAGTGCCTGATTTTGTTGCTCGACTAATGTGGCACTTTTGGTGTGACACGACTTCAGAAACAAAGCACAACCGAAGGCACGACAGAGGACAGCAAAGAAGGATACGAGGATGTCAAAGAGAGCAGAGCTGTGTCTTTATCTGAAAACGAACTGTAGTTCAACAGAGGACAACAGAATGGCAACACGCAGCGAGAGCGCTCGTGGTGCGTGTCTGCGTTCTTTGCTGCGCTACAGTTTGCTTTTCAGACCATCAAACGACAAGCCCAAAAAGCCATGCTGTCTTTACCTGGCTAAGCAATACTTGAAATTCACATTTGAGTTGTCACACAAATAAAAAAGGACTGCGAGGGCACACATCATGTCGCGTATCATTTATTTATTTGTACATCTCTATGATGTCCAGCAGCTTGTCTTCCCGAGCTTCGCTGCGCTTCAATATATCAAGGCGCTCCCTCTGTATTGCAATACTCTCATTTCTGTGCCGCCCTAGTAAGCAGCGCAGTTGGCGTTGCTCTTCTCACAACTGTGAGAGTAGCCTTGTGGGAGCAGCCAGCCTTTTCTCCTTCGCAGTTGTTGGTCTAGAGGCTGCGGGTTCTTCAGCGGTGGACTTAAGTGGGGAGGCTTCCACTTCGAGAGACTCTGAGCTTGGCTCAGAAAGTAGTGAATCTGTAGGTGTATCCGGAGGCTCGCTCACTCCACCATGCACCATGTCATTGAACAGCTGAAGAAAGAACAAAAACACAGTGTTGTGTGCAAAAAAAAGTGCAAGCAACATCTGCGAACAAAATATGCGCTTATGAAGTGGTGGCATGTGCTATTTCGCTGACAATAAATTTAGAATTTGTCCCTTCGCTCAGTGTTCCTAGTTCGTCCATTTTTATACTGTTTTCAAACATGCATAAGAGCATGAACCAACTTCCCAATACCTGAATTTTGAGCCAACAAAATATATCTTGCCCCGAATGTGAATGTGACAGCCATTGCATGTATCGTACTATATGAACTCGACTGGCTGACACCTGCATCAGTTACTACCAAGAATGGTGTTACGGTGGATACCTCCCCTGGAGAGGCGCCATCATGGTACTACAGCCACTTTCCTTCATAAGGCTGGCATCATTCGCTGGAAGGGAGTCACGAAACGGTGGAGGTCCCAATAAAACTTCCATGGTGCGCCTCCAGACCCGGTCTTTGTGCGGCTCCTGGTCAGTAGCCTGAAATGGAAGAAGAAAAAAAGATGACGCCACAGTTTGGTGCAATGATTTAAGCAATGCACAACCACGACAGTACTTTCTTTGTAGTTACAGCGAAATAAAGCAGACCCACAATGTTCATTCTGTGGCGTAATTGCTGCGACAAAAAACAATGTTTGACCCGCCGTGGTGGCTTTGACTTCCGGCTGCTGAGCCACAGAATCGAATCCCGCCACCTTCGGCTGCATTTAGATGGCGAACTGCAAAAACGTGCCAGCGCTGGGCAAAGCCATTGCACGTCAGGCAACCCGAGGTGGTAAAAATTATTCTGGGGCTGTTCACAATGCCTTCTCTAGTGACCCGCGTGCAGCTTTGGGACAAACGCAAATGCCTACAAAAGAGTCAGACAAAATAGGAGACGACGAATACACGAAATAATTCAGCTGCCACAGGTAAAACATATGCACAATGAGGCTGTTAAATAGAATATAAATCAGCTTTTACCTGTACTTGTTGCTCATATTCTGGATCTTTTTCTTCACTTCCTTTGTGCTCTTCCGGACGCCCACTGCATGGAGACGTTCAGATATAGCCATGTAAGCCTTCAGATTTCTTTTGGCGACGCGCTGATCCGCGAAGACGTCCTCGCATATATTAATTAGAGCACGCGTCTCCGAATCAGTCCAAGTTGTGCGCTCTTTGCTTTGGCAGCTCTCCTCATTCTCAGCTGCCATATCCGCGACACGCCTGGAACACAAGTTCACACCACAGGCGACGGCGAGCTTCCAGGAGCGGTCATGCAAAGCGGCGGAAACACAGCGAGTTCGATATGCAACGACATCGCAAAGGCCGCGCACAGGTTTGAAAACACAACCGGCGTAGTCAGAACGTGTTTACACCGAAACATGAACACGAACTCAATGAACATGGCGAAGCCGCAGTGCCGCATCACGCTGGCGCCGTTAATAAATTCGTTTCTTTATTGTGCTGTTTCGCTTCTTGCTAAACACAAAGTATTTTGTTAAAAGCTGTTCAATAACTAAAATGGACTTCTGTGTCCTTTTTCTATGCATTACTTTTGTATCATTGGTACTACTGGCGGCGAGGCTACGCAATCGTTGAAACCGCTGGGGGCGAGGCTTGGCACTCGGCCAGCAAAGTGGGCTCCGTGAGCGCACTCCGACCGGAATGCGCTCTTCTGCGAGTACACTCCGCTTGCGACGTTCAGATTTGGGAAAGTGTAGGTAAAACCAAGTGCACTCTCCGTAAGTGCACTTTACTTGCCCGCTTGAGAATAACTTTCAACTTTACGAGGAATTAGAATGAGTGGAATTGTGAGATCTTCACACTAGGGAATGGAATGGGAATAGAATGTAGTGTTACACTGAGCAATAGTGGAATGTCTGCATTCTTTTTTTTTCGGCGGCATATGAGAGCGCATACAGCGCGTACGAAATGCAGAACAAGCGCTTACTTAGAGCCGTTGCCACACAGTGGCATATTTGAGACCGCCTCGTCGAAATTGGCGAATTAGACTGGCGATGTGCCTGATGTAGTCCCTTTAGGGGACCTAGATCTGGACCGCCCCGGAGGACGGGATACCATACAAGAGGCGAAAGCTTCCTAGTACTGCTGCGACAATTCATTGAATTATGCAGGTTACAGTTTTCTACTGCATGCTTTAGTGAAAGTGGCGATTAAATAAGCAGCTTCTTGAATTGTGATATTGCTATTGATAATCACGCAGACATATATATGAACACCACACATATAGAGGCAAAAAGTGAAGGAGGCTAGTAACTGCCCCCTGAAACAGACACATCGGCTACCTTCCTGAAGAAGAGAGAAAGAAAGGAAAGGAGAAGAGAATTGAAAGAGAAGAGAGAGGGTAAAATTTTGAGCTATTAGATTTACGAACCAAACTAGGTGACCGCAGTAGCTCTAGTTGTAGAGCGCTGCAGGCACAATAAAATTAATCACAAAGTGGTGCGCAAGCACCACGAGGTTCACTATAGTTTCGAAAGCTTTTCGAAAGGCGTTTCTAAAGCCATCCGCCTAATGCTTTATGTGGCAATGCTTGCTCGTGAAGCTGCTTACCGTTTTTGCAGCTTTCTCGCGACGGTTTCATGAAGGGTGCCTCCGTGTCGCTGAGACAGAGAGAGAGAGGAAAGGCAGGGAGGTCGACCAGACGAGTGTCTGGTTTGCTACACTAGACTAAGGGTAAGGTAAAAGGAGAATAGAAAGAAGAAAATAGGAAGAGATAGAACACTGAGGCCACGTAGGAGAATGCCCAGGGACACTGTAACCAGTGTCCCGAAAATTTGAAATAACCTGAAACCAAGACTTTTCTAGCTCCACATGATAAGGGTCGATAGCCAAGAGTGCGTTTAGGAGTTGGGAAACATGTATGGAAGAGTTCTGATGCATTTATGCTTTGGAGGGCGTGAATTCGAGTTTTAGTCATCTCGAGACACTAGCTTCCTTCAGGAAACGTGGGCCGAAAGCGTCAATTTTGTTCGGGCGTCTCTTGTTTGCGGCTTTAAGCATTTTAAATAGTGCTGAGGCCTCTTTTTCGCGCCATAGCGTCCATGGATCAATAAGTGTTTCAAGTGTTTAAGGCCGCGAGCTACTGAGAACACCGAAGAGCGTATGCTGCCTGAAACCATGTCAATTCAAGCCAGTGACACGGCAACATAGGCTAGCCTTTCATGCCGCAATATCGAGAACCGATCTCAACAAGACTATAATGTCCGAGCTTTGCTGCCGAGGTGAAATGAAGGATAGCAAACATCTTCAGCACTGCCGGCATTAGGCACTTCACTTGAAGGGGGCAAATGGGTTGAAAATGACTATCTGTTTGGCCTGAAATAGTTCGAGGGGACTATGTTGGCGATGACATAGTTTCCGTGGAACAGAAGTCTGAGGTGAAGAGAAGAAAAAAGGTAAAGAAAAGAGGAAAGCACGCAACAACCTATCGCTTCAGGCACAGACTATGATCACTAGAGGCAATAGTCGGGTCTCACAACAAAAATTATAAAACAGGTTTGCATTTATAGCAATAGGGTATATGCCTGATTAGTTACCGCTTACAAAACAGGCTAATGACGGCCATCTTCGCCAACAAAGAGTACTAAGGTTTAGGGGCTCAGCGAAGTGACAGTCCACCACAGCTCAGAGAAGGAGAAATGAATTATTGATTTCACCATCTCTTCTCAAAGTTCACATTCGAGTTTTAATGCGATAGCATTAATTGCCCACCATCCCCAACATTGTCCTCACTCAGTGAGGTTTGGCATCGATATGACCGCGTAAGAAAGAAATGAAGGAAATTTTCTCCCCCGCGAGGAATCAAACTAGGGCGTGCAGCATGTTAAGCAATTAATTATACTTGGTGCCATGGTAACCATTTGTTTTCGTTCTTTATTGCGATGGTTCCATGCTAATTTTTGGTTGGGGCACATAATTGTGTGTATTTTAATTCAGCACTCACAGTCCCGTGATAGCCGCCTTAGGCACAATAGATGAAGTGGACAATGATGTAATTATTCGAGATTGAATAATGTGTGTACGTGTGCCATGCGGTTGTTCTCGCATAACCTAAACAATTGACAAATGTGGGTTCTGGTGGAATATATTGTTAACCAAAATCAGAGAAGCTTCGCGGGCAATCTGCCTTTCAAAAAGTGTTATGAAGTGTTATTTCAACTTTATTGACTTTTCTTCAAAGGCTGGGCGTAATTTGAATTTTTACGTAATTTTCTTACTCAGTTTCATAAACAGATTCGCCACCGTGTTTTAATTGAAAATCTCTTTTTGTATTCAGTTGAACGCCTGTTGAGTATGTAAAAGGAAGCTTATAGGCTAGACTCGCTCTAAAAAAGAGTTACACTTCCTTCATTTCGGAGAAAAACAGCGATGTTTCGTATGTTTGAGATCAAATGGAGTAATTTTCCTATCTTAGCCGAAACCCGAGAAGCAAACTGTGGCCGGGTTCTTTTTTTTCCGGACTGACACCGGATCCGGGTCACACAATAGCAACTTTACATACAAGCATACTATACACAAACGAAAGATATGCAAGACAGCATGGTACAACACATTACTATACAAGCGCTACTTACGCTAACTACACCCACGACCTCTCAGCCGACATTTATAGCTATGGTGCTTCGACCTACAATGTAGCGCTAGTGGTTGCACGTCTGCTATCCACAATGAAACAATTCTCAATAGCATGCTTGTATGTTTATACTGCTTTGACAGACCATGCTACAGCACACAATCCTGTTAATATAAGCCCTCAGTATAATGAATGCCTTTTGAAAGGCGACTAGCGAATCGATTGACTTTAGATTTTGAAATTTTGAGTGTTCTACCACTTAGTTGACCTGAATTATGGGGTTTTATGTGCCAAAACCACGATTTAAGAGGCACGCAGTAGTGGGAGAATCCGGATATTTAGACAACCAGGGAATCTTTAACGTGCATCCAATGCACGGAACACGGGCGTTTCTGCACTTCATCCCCATCGAAATGCGGCCACCGTGGCCGGGTTCGACCCCGCGACCTCGTGCTTAGCAGCGCGACACCATAAGGCACCGCGGCGGGTGTGTTCTACCACAGAACACCTATAATACTCAGAGGAGGGAACCTGTAACTTCTACAGTAATAAGAGTAGCGGCGTCGTCATGAACTTAAGTATGCGACCAAGAGGTGGTGCAGGAAAAATCAAACTTAATATCATCATCATTACACAGTGAGCAATATGGCTGCTGCGGTAGCGGCTGGTGGGACTGGTCGCTCTGCTCGCTGGCTGGTTTTAGGCATTTTATTATCGCTGTCGGGGCGGTATTTGTGTGTATGGTACTTGAACATGACTATAGGTATCTTGGCTATGTCGCCAGGTGACCGAGCTCTAGAGAACTCAACTGGCAAAAAAGACTTCAAACAAGTAAGCTTACATTCTTTATTCTCAATGGTGAATGAAGCAGTACATGCCCACTAATTTCGTTCAGGTCAGGTAGACTTAATGCTGTGAGTCACTGAGTTTGCAACATAAAGAAACGAAGATAGCCATCTATTTAATGGGACTGAAAGCTCAAATCGAGCGAAGTTTTCTCACCGTATTCAGCGTACCGCTAAAGCTGGGACAACGAACCTTTGGACAACGATATTTATGCAGGGCTACCCTCTTACTCTAGTTGCGTACAGCGCTGCTTGACGTGTTTCATATACTATACACATATTGTCTGCATTCGACGATTCTAGATAGATTTTTAAAAAATCACGAAAGTGCTCGCCAAAGATGTAGTGCCAGCAAGATAAGCTGAGACCTCTATGTCCCATTTTTTTTTTTCAGAAAACGTTGGCGAGAGGCATGTAGGGGAGAAAAAAAAAACGTTATGCTAATCTCTTTTTCAACACATATTGCCTGCTCTGGATATTTCTGCGGCACATTTAGTGTTCAGTGCGGCAGTAAAGAATTTTAACTCAAGTCGTGTACTCATATGAAAGCAAGGAACGTTATGGAGACAATAGTGCTTAGAAGGACTTCAGCAGATATTGTGTGAATAAACAATGACACTAAATAAACATATCAGCAAGCTGAATTAATGCTCACAAATCCTTGTAAAATACAATCTACAGTTTCATGTTGAAAAAAAAATCTCCGTTGATGTATTCAAACAAGGCAAAGAGGTTGCAAGGAGATGAACACTTCAATTGAGTAGCAGCGGTGAGTAAGGGAAGCGTCAGCGTGGACCCAACGTTTCAACAAGCAAACATATTTGTGAGAGCCTGAGGCCTCCTGACGCTGAGGCTTCCATTGCTCGTACACTGTTGATTGGCTGAAGATAAGCCGAACTCATTCTGAGAGCATATTTCAAAATAGTTTTGGTAACACACTGTGATAAGGTTTGTCATCTGCTGTTTCAAGAGAAAGATTTTAGTGATTGGTCATGCTGGTTAAGTGCGGAGTAAGCCGGTTGTGTGAGCTTGCCTTTTCTAGCTATCTCTTATCTTACGGTGCAGGGCTAACCTAGTATTTGAATGCATACGAACTGTACATGAACCATGTTAGAGTGACTGCCAGAGATTCAGTCAACATGAAATATCATTTTCTCCAAAGTGCATTGAGCGCATTTGATCCTTTCAAAGTTATGTGTAATATTGTGTAAAAATCTATCGTTTTGATGGAGCATCTGATACTTGGTGGTAATGCGCACCAAGCTGATTTGCAACGAGCAGATGACATAGTTAGTGCATTAGTTAGTAGGAGCTTGCTACATAGCTTCATGTTCTGGTCGACATGCCTATAACGACTATATAAAAAGAAACAAGTTGGATCTTAACATATTACTTCTACGTTTGTCATAAAGCGGCCCTAAAAGCAAGTAAGTTTGTACGCCAAATTTTTGCATTCCTGCTCGGTATTATACAAACCTAGACTGCTGCTTTCCTGGCAGGGCTCACAGCGCTATAAATGGTAAACTGGCAAACATTTAACGGTGAGGCACTTCATTCAAGAGGACCTGTTGCGTCACCGTTGAGCTTCTTACGGCATGGCGTGGGCAGCTTGCAGACCAATAATCTCTCTTTTGTCCATCTTCCTAAAAAGAGAAATAATGAAGCCATGACAAAGATGCAGGTATAACATGGTGGAACAAGCGTTAGCGCAATAAATGAACGAATCACGGTTCTAGGTGAAGTGTTCAGAAACATACCTTGCGAGGATTCTGGGCCTTGATTTTACTTCCAGTGATGACACATTCACTGTTGACTTGTACGTCGAGAGAAAATAAAGCCCAAAAGGTGAACAAAAATGAGCAACATCTTGGAGGCTAGAGTCGACTGAGAAGTGAGCCTCATTTACTATGGTGAAAGTGTGGGTGAGCTTGTGATTCATGTCCCACTAAGAATTGCGCATAAAAAGCTCCATGACTGAAAAGCACACACACACACAACGCTGTCTCGCGTGTGTATTTCTTTCAGTGGTGTCCTTGTGGCGGCTGTGCTTATTCTAGCTTCGATTAGATGACAACTGCGTTTCCCACGTTTAAGAAATGACTACAGGTATCTGTTTTATCCGCCTCACACGCAAAGAAATTCAAAGTAGAAAACGCGAAGCACTGCTTTTTTGCTCGCCGATGCACATGCCTAGAGGGTGCAATGTTAATCCGTTTTCGCAGCCACTCTCCAAGCAGAGTGTACTCGGTTACAGCGATGAATTTTGCCACTAGCAAGCATATTTTCTTTCAAGCAACACGTCATTACGAGGCCAGACTTGGCAGATCACTAACGGCGGAAGCCGTGCAGCATTGCGCCAGTTGATAAACAGCTGATAAAATTCCCCTTCTTTAAACACGTTCGCTTGGTGGCAGCTAACGAATGTTGGGCGCATAAACTGGCTGCCGTTTTACTATTATTATCTTAATCTCTACTATTATCTACTTAAAGCGAACCTGCGTGCTGGTGCGCAAGGGCAACGACCACCCCGCTCTTAAATGTAGCCGCCGTACAATTTGAATCGATAAACGGCCCGGACCGCAATCGGTAGTCTAGAGCTGTGCACGGGCCGCAATTCTGAGCCCGTGCCCGGCCCGGGCCCTACACTACCACAGGCGGCCCGGTCCGGCGCGACCCTAAAGAAGCCTGAGTTCGCCCAGCCCGGCTTGGCTCGGCCTTAGGCCGGATTAAGGCCCGGCCCGGGCCCGGCCCAAACTGCACTAAGGCGACGCCGACACAAAAAAGAAAGAATATCAAGAAAATATATCAATATCAACAATATCAGTTGAAAAAGTTCACCCGTTTCTAAGGTGCTGCTGAAACAAAACAGTGACCGTTCTAGCATGGGCAGTGACGACGTGTGCTTCCTGTCGACTTCGGTCAACGACCAGTCTTCAAGCAATACCCCTGCCCATTGGAAAAGCCCCCTATATGCCGCCGCGTGCGCCGTACACAGACTTATCTTCGCTTCCCAAACGCTTCCCTTCTCAGCCTTTTTACTGGGAGGCGCCTGCAAGCGGCGGCTTTTCCAAAGCATCGGTACTTGGTAGAACCGAACACGCATTCCGAGCCCCAACTAGCTTTCGTTTGCCTTTTGTTAGCGTTTAGAATTTTTACCCGTCCCTGTAGATTCCATTTTTGATGAATAAATACATTGCACTTCCTGCTGTACCTAGATGCGAGACGACAAGAATACTTTCGCATAAGGTACGCAGTCGAGATCGGGGAGCCCGACCGGTCCGTCCGAGACATAGAAAGTCTGGCCCGGGCCCGGCCCAAGCCCGAGTAAGAGAATTTCCAAAACGCCCGAGCCCGGCCCGCGTGCCGGGTTGGGTCCGGGCTTTCCGGCCGGCCCGAGCCTGTGCACAGCTCTAATCGGTACCAATGGGCTGCTGCTTACCACGCGTCAGTGAGATCTCAAAACCTTTATTCGCCCTATACAGTACAGACTTAAATAACAGAAGTCCAATAAAACCAACGAGTGCTTATTTTGTAGAAAAATGACATGCCAAGTATGTTTGCCGGTTATTATATATGGACAATTGTAGATGACGTATTCAGCCGTGTTGAGCGCCACTAGCAGAAAAATACGAACTAAGGTATACGACCTAACTGTAGTAGTTCACCTTGGGCACTTCATGCTAGAGGGCGTGGCGGTTGATTCGTCGGCCTCTGTGGCGATCGCTGGAACTTTGGAGTGTGCGTGGCCTGGTGTTCTACTGCGAAGGCCAATTCGCTCGCTGCTGCTGGCGTGCTTCCTCATGCCAGCGTTTTTCAGAGGGAGTTTCCGCGTTCATGGAGTGAGATGTTTTGAAGTTTGCTTGTGCGTACGTGGCCCCAGTCTTGTTAATTTATTTCATAAAAGAATGTTTACAAGTTTATACGGCCGATAAAACTCATATCCTTACTTCGTATAGATGTATAATAATTTGCTCTTGCAATCGATGTTTCGCCTTTCTATATACGAAACTACCGACTTTTTATTACTCAACACTTCAATGTGCTGAATATCAATTTCAGTAAAGTAGCACGGTGGTAAGAATTTGGGTGATTCAGGAGCATTATACACTTTAGTAGCAACGAAGTGGAAAACGAGCGCTAGCTTTTTGGTTACAAACACACGCGCGCTTACAGCAAAGACTCGCCGTGGTTCCTCAGTGGCTGTGGTGTTGGGCTGCTGATCACGAGGTCGCGGGATCGAATCCCGGCCATGGCGGCCGCATATCGATGGAGGCAAAATGCGAAAACACCCGTGTACTTAGATTTAGGTGCACGTTAGAGATAGATACCCAGGTGGTCGAAATTTCCAGAGTCCTCCACTACGGCGGGCCTCATAATCAGAAAGTGGTTTTGGCACGTAAAACCCCATAATTTAATTTAATTTTTTACAGTAGCAAAGGATAGCATGCCGCGTTGCTTCGTACTGTGAAGACGAGAGCCAGATATGGTGCCATAGTGTCTCCGTGCGCCGCCTTTATGGCAATTAGGCAAGCATGGGAATCGTTTGTAGTACATGGACTTTTGCAAACTCTGCAATTGTTCTTTTCAGTTGCTTTCTTCGTGCTAATTTGCCCCGGCCAATTCCGCGTAGGCGTATTATAGCATCATGTCACTCGTAACTTTTATAATTCAAATGCTTTCGGTGCACTAGCAAATGAAACTGTTCAGGCTGTCAAAACAAATTGCCCATTCCCATTCTTCACGCACCAGTATTACTTAGATTTGGTGACACGCATCCTCGACAGAGTTGGTAGCTGCTTATGCGCTGAAAATTTGAGTAAGCGATATAACTGACTTATGAAATTACAGCACATAACATATATCAATTTTTTTTAAAACCTATTTAAGCTAGCGGTTTCTGCAATTGAATGAGGACTAAGAGGAAGAATAAAATCGGCAGTGCCTCGGTTGACGAAGCCGTGCAGAAGCGTAGTGACTTGCAATTATTACTGGTTTTCGAGGTTGCTCATAGAACTTCCATATGTAATTTCCCGCTTGTAATCTTAAGATAAAAATAAAGATACTTAGGCACACACGCTGTACAGCGCTACTGCCTATTAAAGAATTCCGGGATTTTATCTGTCAACGTAACGATCTGATCATAAGGCACCCCTTAGTCGGTGGCTCCGGAATACTTTTGAAAACCTGGTCTTAACGTGCTCCCAAACCATGATACACGATATGTTTTGCATTCCACCCCATCGAAATACAGCCACCGCGGCCGCAACCAAGCCCGCGACCCCGAGCTCCGCAACGGTACAGTCGCGATCAATTTGAAGGTGATCGCTCGAGCGGCGACCGAAACTAGGAGCAGCGCCACATTACGTCATCGCCGTCAGTCGAGAGGGAAGCATAAGATAGCTCCCCTCTCTCTCTTTTTCTGTTCCCTGAGCAGCTGTCACTCCCGTCACCCTTCACGAGACAACCTGCAATTCATTTCGATTACCTTATCAGCGTTTGCACAGAGGCGTCATTGTTAGCCAAGATATGCATGAGACATCGACGCACACGCATCATTGCCATGAAAGGGAAACAAACAAAAATGTTGCGAGTTAATCTTGGGGGTGACGGTTGCAGCCTGGAAGGGCATAAAAGGGGAAGAAGGCAGTGAATTTTTATCTTCGCAGTTCTGAAATCGGCCGCTATGCTGCTTGGAAGGCCAGCTGGTCGATGCTCGCGCGATCACCTTCAAATTGATCGCGCCTGTACGCCACAGGCACTGGCTCGCGGCCAGGTTTCAATATATCGACACTCGCAGCAGGAAAATCTATAAAAATAAGAGACGCAACCAAACTTTTATGAACTACATGGTGTCCCGACTTCACCGTAATACCTTCCCATCAGCTGCCTGCGCTATCGGTCTTGCTGCTGCCAGCAGGTGCCTCTTGTTGTCGGGCGCACAATCTTATCGCTGACGCACCTATCTGCCTTAAGGGTCACTCGAAGAGAAACAACGCCCCGGCCCGCTGTGTTGAAGCACTTCCACTTGGCACCTGCCGGCACAAATGGTCTTTCGCGCGTACTGCAAAGGAAAACACCTGCTATTTAACGCGGATATCGAATTAACGTCTCCTTTCAGGCAATGCAAAGATGTGAACGAGCAACTAATTGTTAAGATGGTGGTTGTACACGACGACAAAGAAATGAGTGGATCTTATGTAATCGTTTGACTCACTTATACTGCGGTAAGTTATTGTACGTACATTACTTTGGTCACGTGGTCTGACTGTCTGAGCCGATCGTATACGCACCCCTTCGCGTTTTCTTCCGAGTATCTTGCTGCCGCTGCTTACCGCCGCCTTTCCTAGTACCTCGCACAGAACAGCAATAATATAACCAATTGACTTGCACCGGGTGTTTCACGTAACTTGAACCAGACATTTAAAACAGAGTGGGACACGTTAGAACATTGAGACCAATGGCGTATTGTTATAGTGTTCTTCAGTTACTCAGCTCACTTTTTTCCAAGTGTGGTTGATTAGCTAATTAGTTACATTTAACTACGAATTTTTTTTATTATTTGTTTTAATCCAACCCGCCGCGGTGGCGTAGCAGCTATGGTGTTGCGCTGCTGAGAACGAGGTCGCGGAATGGAATCTCGGCCGCACGGCCGTATTTCGATTGGGGCCAAATGCAAAAATACCCGTGTCCCGCGCATTGGGGGCACCTTAAAGACCCCCAGGTGGTCAAAATGAATCCGGATGCCCCCACTACGGCATGCCTCATAATCAAATCGTCGTTTTGACACGTAAAACCCCAGAATTCTTTCATTCGTTTTAAAGCAGTAGCTGTATACTGAAAGTTGCAGAGCACCCTCAAACACCTAATAATATTGTTTGCATGACGTTTTCTTTTACCGTGTTAGTTTTCCAGGGTTCCGAAAGAGGTAGCCCGTGTAAATACATGTAAATACGTCACCGCGCATTTCCGCGTCCGGATGGTAGCGCTCCAAATCATGTTTCGAAAGAAGGAAGCCCGCGTGCCCATCGCTAATGAAGGAGCGCTCGGCCATGGCGTGCGCTAGCACCATCGTTGTTAAACTGAAATCAGCAAAGATACTTAATGATAAGCAATAGGCCAGCGCTGAACATGGGTTTAAAGAGACATCGGCTTTCGACAGGTATGCAAGATTCGTTCTTTGAAAAGACGACCGAGAACACTGCAGTTCGAAAGCGCAAGCGCGCAGTGACGTCATATGTATTGTTTTCATATTGTGCGCGTTTTATTCAAGGCCCGGCAAAAATAATCATTCAAAGCACTCTTGCGTGATTCTGAGAGCACTGTACAACGCAATTACATGAAGTAAGCTATCAAATTGAACTTAAAGAAATAGTCTGAGTAATTAAGGCGGCACTTGCTGTGGCTTAACCAAAATATGCGGCACTCCGACGAAAGCACCGGGGGCAAGTGACCAGCTTCGAGGAGCGGAGCTATCTCAGAGCGGAGGCCTCCAATGTCCTTTGCTGCACAATCGGGCATTGTCCGCATGGTGTAACCGTGCGGGGAAGCATACCTCGCCTTGGCCTCATCTCCCGATTTCCCAACCCCATTGCCCTTAATAGCGGATGAGCCATCCCTCTTTTGATAAAGCTGTACCATACCATAGTGAAGACGACTACGAGGCTATGAGCAATATGTCGCAGATCTCATTCTATTATGATTTTACTGCCAAAATTAAACAAAAAAATTTGGTTCAAGTTAGGTGACACATCCGGTGCACTTCAACCATCTGTGCTACCTCTGTGGATGTGCGGGTTGCCTGCTCTTTTCTCTGCGGAATTATGCAACGAAAAAAAAAAAAAAATGGTACTAACATGCTCCCAGTGCAACATATATAAACGTCTTCAAGTACATAATTTCCTAAAAGAACGAAACATTCTGTGCCTTCTTAACGGGGGCTTGGCGCTTCTGTTCGATCGGCTTCTCGCTGAGTAAGGTGAGCCGGTCTTAGAGACCAGACAGTGGAATAGTAAACTAGAATGATCCTCGAGATGACGCGATGAAATGTGGACAGAGCTAGGATAACGTATAATCCGCGGTAGCGTTGGTCACATGGGTCTCACGGTGAGGGTTTCTGCGAATTGCTGCTTTGTCACGCGGGCAGGTAATCGCTATGCTGCAAAACACGTTGCAGAAAATAAGCGGTTTTATAGCATTTAGTTAATCTCTTCACGAAAGCTCAGCTTCGCACTGAGTCCAACATCTGCGTTGGATATGCATAATTTTTTTGCGTTATGTTTCCATCAGACTACCCACTCTTGCCCAAGACCGGATAGATTCGCAGTGTGTTAAATATAAAATGACATTATGTAAAAACATTAGCGCAGAAGTCACCTCACGGTGACTGTAGACGGTAATGCGATTAGCATTCGAGCGATGTAACGACAAATCGTATTCCTAGGGGCACTTTATTTGCCATCTGTAGTGGTCATTGAGTCGGCTGTACCCGACATACACCGGTATCGTGCCCCTTTACAATGGCACTCAGTTGCCTCTTAGGGGAACAGATAATTGGGCAAGTTGGTTAAGCATCATCTTAACAATAGCGCAAATAAAACACGGACCCCGAAAAGAAAACAGGAAAATTCTTCCGCAAGTAATTGACAGGGCGGCTGTCTTGATGAAATGGCCGGGCAATGCTACGAAAAGTGCTTATTGCAAAAATTGTCGCCGCGTTTGCCTTACCTTGGAAACAAACACACAAATAACCAACCAATTAAACAAGCAAACAATCGAACATATAAATAAATAAATAAATAAATAAATAAATAAATAAATAAATAAATAAATAAATATTCGTGATGTTCTGTTGTGCAAGAGAATAAAGTTTTCAGTGAACTTCGCAAGTGTATCTGTACGTCGGCTGATCTCACCAGCAGACTACACAAGGCGGAAGATCAACACGTCGCGCAAGGTTACCGTGTGGCTGTGTGTTCCCTTCGATGATTGGCTTCTCAGCTTTGGCTGCGCTACACCAAATGAGTGAACGTCGTCTGGGTTTCCGCAAAGCTTTACCCGATGTACCACCAAGTTGTGTAAAGCGAGAAATCGTGTAAGGGATTAGAGCCTGAGTGCGACGACAGTTCAGTGTGAGGCGTCTTCCTCTCCCTTGACTTAGTCTAATTGCCTTAAGGGACCCCTTCCGGAGATATCACATTTGAGGTGAACTAGCAAAAATATTGCACATGGTTGGCTACATATTTTCAACGCGACATACAACCTGTTACATTACGTATAAAGGTGACGGCGATAGATATGGTGATGGCATGACTACTGATTCATTACACTTAAGTGTAGAAATGTTAGAACCTGCTAAGCTCCAACGTGTGGCAATTTATAAGGCCCTACAATAAGGGGTGAAGTTATGCGCACTCGCTATTATAAGCAGTTTCACCCTATAATGTGGCGCGACGCATACGAAGGGCAACAGTAAGTTCGTGCACCCAATTACCGCGCTTGTTGCGTGCGTGCTCTCCCCCTCCCCCTTTTTTTACCCCTTTCTCTTCCCAGGAATTTCTTCCTAGGCGATGTGCCTCAAGCAACCATCACTTCAAAGCGGTGTCGGCGTCGGCACGCGAGAAAAGAGAGAGAGAACGGAGGAAGGAAAGGCAGGGAGGTTAACCAGACTAAGTCCAGTTTGCTACACTACACGTGGGGTACGAGAGAAAAGTGCGCGTGTGCCTGTGACCTTATTGGCACACTTCATGGGTCGAACTTTTGTGCTGAGGTCCATGGTTCGTTACCGTGATCGGACATGTATTTTCTTCCTTTTATTTATCCGAGAGAACGTTTCTTTGCCTCTTCACCAGGCTTTCAAATTCGTTGTCGTTTCCTCACTAGATATAGTATTGGTTGATATGTGTAGGCATCCTTCTTTTTGACAGTGTCAGGCGCCACTCCAAGCCTGAAAAATGTAGTAGACTGGACGGGGATTCGAAATTACCACCTTTAGATTAGAAGCCCGGTGTTCAGCCTCTCGTCCACGCCATCCCGCCAAATCACGCGAGGGTCAGTAGCAAGTATATCAACTACCTTCGGTTTGCAAGTAGCACTGTCCTGTTCAGCAACACTGGCGAACATTGCTACAAATTATTGAGGACATTAACCGGGAAAGTGTAAGAGTAGGGTTGAAGAAGGATATATGGCAGGAGACACAGGGAAAGTTCAACAGCGTGGCTAGGAAACAAGAAATCATTATCACTAGTAAGCCTATAAATCTATGTGGGAGTACGTTTATCAATAGGCGAATTATTCACAGGAGACGCTGATAATGAAAAAAAAAGAAATTTACAGAAGAATTTAAATGGGTTAGAGTGCACAAGGCGAGCATTACTGAGTACTGACTAGGCGCTTACTGCTCTCGCTGAAAAGAAAAGTGCACAACCATTGCATTTTACCGGTTCTAACACATGGGGCAGAAACTTGGAGATTAACAAAGAAGCTGGAGAACAAGTAAAGGATCGGGCAAAGAGCAATAGAACGAAAAATGTAAGGCGTAACGTTCAGAGGCAGGAAGAGAGCGGCGTGGATCAGAGAGCAAACAGGGATAGCCGATATTCTAGTTGTCATCAAGAGAAAGAAATGGAGCTGGGCAGGCCATGTAACGTGTAGGGCAGATAACCAGTGGAGCAGAGAATGAGTACCAAGGGAAGGGAAGCACAGCCAGTAATGCCAAAAATCAGGCGAGGTGATGAAACTAGACGATTTACAGGCGCAAGTTGTACTCTGCTAGCGCAAGACAGGGGTAATTGGAGATCGTCCTGTAGGGGACTTAAAGAGAGGCTGCTGCTCATGATGATGGAAGTCATCTTCCGCCACTGAGTATGTGCTGGCTGCTGTCCTGCCTAGTAAAGAACTTTTGTCACTGGGTATGTACAAGTGGGTAAGTGCCAGTGATAGTGGGCCCGTTTTTCGCCAATCTCCCGGAATGGATGTACCACTGTGACACAAAGGGCACGAAGTTTCAAGCGCATTTGGATATGCGTCCTACTCATCAACCCCTACCATCAACAGTCTTCCCTGTAACAGCCATCGCACACCGCATTCGTGCTCTTGACGCAGACAACAGCTAATGGCGATGATACCGTGCTCGCATCATTAACTCCTGCGAGTATCTCGCTAAGTCAAACAAGCTTCGTGTTATTTAGATTCCAATATTGCGGTAAGTGTGCGGTAAGCTAGTAGAGACAGCACTTACGTAGACCTGCCTACCGGCATGGTGCGTGGTATTTAGAATTAGAATTTTCCCATTGCCACCTCCGGCGCATCTACTCGTCGATGTGCACATTTCACGAACCTGAAAAAGTGAGCGTTTAAGCTCGAATACACTCTGAGCATATATCAGCTATATTCGCGAAATGATGGCCGTCAGGCTAAAATCAGTACAACAGGAGGGACTGTCGAACAGGTCCGATGATTTAAGATTGTGGCTGAAATTATAGGCGGTAAGGACGGGTGGCGGTTGCATACACGTGATGCGTAATCGATTGTTTATACGAGCATCCACAAGAAGGGATATAAAATAGAAGGGGAAAAGACCTGCACCGACATCTTGGAGAGTTGAATGCATTGGTGACAAAGTGAGAGTAAATTCACGCGTGTATAAGCAATACGTTACATTGCGGACGACATATTTTGATGCGTTAGCGTTAGATGTATCAAAGGTGAAAGTATGTATGTGTGTGAAGCGTGGGAAGCCGGTCACGTGGCAGAGGGGCGTGTGTGTATCTGCACGCGCGCGCGTGTTTGCGTGCGTGTGTAAGAAATTTATTTCTGGGGTTTGACGAGCCAAAATCACGATATGATTCTGAGGGACGCCGTATAGTGGGGGACTGCGAATTAATTTTGATCACCTGGGGTTTTTCAACGTCCATCCAATGCACGGTACATGTATACGTGTATGCACGCGCGCGCTCTTGTTTGTGTGTGCGTGCGTGTGTGCGCGTGTGCGCGCGTGTGTGTGTGCGTGTGTGTGTGTACGTGCGTGCGTGCGTGCGTGCGTGGTCTGCTCCAGACCACCGTCAGTTGCACTTCACCTTCTTGAAGAGACAGGACGTGTGTCGAGTGAGCTCCTTTCAATGTAGTAAATGTTGTTTTAATTACGGATTTGGGATTTCTAAGAAGTGCGACGGTTTTATAATTACACTTTTCTCCCGTACTTACCGCTATATTTTTACTGTATTTTTTTATATTTATATGTGTAAGAATACTTAGGAATCCAGCCGAGACTGCGTGCAGCTCATCAGCAAAGTATATTCGCGGCCTGCTTTTCAGGGAAATGAAGAAAAGGCTTCGGAGGCAAACCTCGAACAAGCAAGAACGTTTCTGAAAAAAAAAGTGCGAAGTTCTCCTATATATTTTAGCGTGAACTGAGAAAGAGAGAACGTAGATACCTGTAAGGAAACGTAGGTGGATAAGACAAAATGCACGATTCAGTGTTAATTGACTGCTTTCTTTTCCACGGCTGGGCAAATGCGAGACCGTCACACGTGGAAGGTGCAAGTTCATTCAGCCCCTGTTCCAAAAAGCCGAAAGCGCTGTCAAACTTCGCCAGTTTATTCGGCGCAGTAGCACGTGTGCAAAATCTCCGCCCCTGTATCTTTCTCTTGATTGGTACAGAAAATTGTGAGCCTGTATGGCCGTAGACCTCAGTATCGTGACTGCGATGACGTCATCGCACGTAACTTAGAGTGCTTCGAAGAAGCTTTTGCCCTGTTGTGAAGTTACGCTTCACTGGCGGCGGTTAACCCTCACGGTATGCCGCCACTATATCGCCTTCGGCGCAGTCTCCACTGCCTTTATTGTGGATGCGCTTCAGCAGAGCAGCTACCGGATACAGCGACTGGCGTGCCAGACACACCTCGACATATACCTGTAACGCGACCGAGGCGCTTCATCGAGCCGAAGGTTCATCGCATGTGCAGTACTGACATGTAAATTAAGCGAACCACGGACTGCTTCTGAAATTTAAAGGAGCTTACTCGCAAGGTATGATAATTAAGTCGAAAATTGGGATAGCGCAACTAACAACCGATGAAGTCAATCGTCGCTTGCTTTTTTTTGTCACAGCCGACGCTTGCCGACGTTCCGGTTGCCCTATAGCGTGTCTAGCACAAACAGGACAGCATTGCTTTCCGCTGGAGCACCTGGCTTCTCTAATGCGAATGCCACTAAAAATGTACGTGAAAGAAAAGCTGAACGAGCGAGACACGCGTACATAGAGCCATTGTAGAATGTTCGCTCCCCCCAACGCCCGCCTCTCTACTTCTTTGTCCACGTACACCTGAGGCGGGCGTGGAGGCAACATTATCGACTCGGCGCGCGCATAAAGCTGCTCTCTCCAAGCCCACAGCACGACGCACGCAAGAAACGGCCCGGCGACAGGTGCTCGTTCTCTCCTGAGATCGACCGCATCTGCGGTGCCCAGCTCCGATATTTTCCCTTCTCCTCGAATGAAGGTTCGCGCTCGGTCTCAACTGCGGCGCTCTAGCAGGAGGGGGGAGCTTCCAGTTAACAGGAACGGCACAAATCCCCCCCCCCTCCCCCGAGCAAAACACGGGCAATCCCCGCCCCCTGCGCGCGATCGATAATCCGCCGTTTCGCGGATCGCACTCAGGATTGGACCACCTCTACGATGACGTCACACTTGGTGGGGGCGGGGCATGGTCGGTCATCCGGAAACACGCCCGTATCCGTGCTCGGTTTGGTCGATACTTTCGAGACAGGCTTACTTGGATTCTGCGCGAATAGCCTCGCCTCGTTCCACCGTAAATGTGATGGCGCGTTCTGAATATCGTGGCAAAGACGGTACTAGACGGATAATTGGAGGCACGATAATGAAGAATGTGTTGCAGCTGAGTACATTTATTTAAAATCGTTGAACGGTGATTCCATTTTTCTCGATCGTTTCAATGTTCGTGAACTGGAACTTAGACGTCGTTCTGCTCAGCGACGGGGAAGAATTAGCAACGAAAGAAGAAATGTGATCCCCGCGGCCTGTGTGGCTAAGGACTGCGAGAAAACAGGTCAGTGTGTTCTTCAGCGTGCCATATTTAGAACACTCATTATACTTAGTATTTAAAAGAACTTAATGATACGCATTTGATTTGTTAAGCAAGAGATAACGCGAAGACACGTCGGCTTTTGCCTCTCCGCCATATTTGAAATGGCTGCCTCTGACGTTCTCTGTTTTCAAATGTGACCCAATTGGATTTCACTCCTAGAAAATCTTCGGATTGATATAAGTTATTCGACTGTCTCACTTTTCCCAAATCTGCAAACAAAAATCTTAATGGGAACAAGATTATTGACTTAATATTTTGTCGGAAATGTTGCCAAGAGAAATGTCACCAGTTTCTACACATACTAATATGCGTAATAAAATAGGTCGCTGGCACGCGGAAATGAGCCACTTTTAAAGAAAGGAGAAAGAAATAGATTTAGCACTTCCACAGTCTGCGTCAAGACACCTCAGCAAACTTAAATCGAGAATGCACATCGCCATTGCTAATATAAGCGAACGAAAACGTGGGCAAAACACAAATACAGGAACTGCCGCATAATATTGCGATTTAACACAAAAATCAGCATGCGCTTCTTAAAATTCAAACACAAAAAGAAAATTGTACATTTATTGGCACTCAGTACACGAAAACAAACCTTTCAGGAGGTTTGAAGAAACACACACACAAAAAAAAAAAGCTACGGTTAAAGGTTAAGCGAAATCTGAGAACATGGCCAGCCCTGGAGCTGTTTCTCCATATCATTTTGCTGTGTTTGCCGACCGAGAGCAACGTATGCCTAATAAGAGACACTTGATAACATATTCACCGAAAGAAATAAACAAAACAAACTTACCTTAAGGAGCTCTCTCTGGTAGGATGGGTAGCCGCCAGGTAAGTGATGCGTCAATAAATCGTACACTTCCGGTGACAAATGACAAGAAATTGATACAGAACTACGCGGGTGAACTGCCTGAGTTGGTTATTGGTCGCTCTAGTAAAGAATACAAGAAGTGAGCTGTGATAAACGAAACAAACAGAAAGCGTCATGAAGTCGTGTTTATGTTGTATCATCACAGTTGGAAACAAGTCATGTAAATGCGGGGCTCCATGGACTGGGAAAAGAAAGAACTGATGACAGATCTCGATTCTGCAAAGAAGTCTTTTCGGGAACCATAAGTTTCTTGCTACATTTACAAAAGTAATCCTCCACGAATAAGCTGCCGTCGACGTAAAACATAGTGCGGAATAGTGCAGTGACTAAAATGATGATATGCTATCATAGATTATGATAATATGTAATATAAGTGCTGTGTCGTGGTGGTTAGAACAGCTGACTCAAAACAAACAAAAAAATTTATTTTAGTCCGTGCAATGTTGTGATGACGCACTGAGCTCTTGATCGACCAACCGGAGGAAGGCATTACGCGGAGGCGCGTCGATGATTTCTATAAGACTATCACCCTTAAAAGACGGCGTATTAGCTTTCTTAAACAGAAAATTGATCCAAATTGTAACGCTAATTTTTAAGCGGGCACACAGGCACTGGTGCTTTTAGTAGGACGTGTTGCTGGACAAGTTGGTTTAGACTTGCAGGCTTAACAAGTGGACACCTTCAACGGGACAGAACTAGCGTTTCTATTTTGTCTGCTTTCTTTGGTCCCGGCTAAGGAGTGCGCTTGTCAAACATGCAAACTAGCACTATAATTCGGTCGTCTGTATTCCTTCTGTAAAGCTTTGTATGGTTATTCGTGTAATACTCCGTGTGCAAATTGATAAATAAGACGGGAAGAGACGCTAAATTCGTTTTACACACACAGGGGCCGAATTCACAAAGCTTTTCGTTCGTAAGTGGTCTCTGCGATTACCAGGCCGCCTTGAATAGTAATCTCTAGACCATGTGTATTCGTTCAAATGACCTTTAACGAGCAATTCCACGCGTAAGAGGTTTTTGTGACTACATGCATAAGACTGAATGACTCCTGCGAATATATTCGAACGCACGAAAAACGGGTGAACAGAACTACACTGGAGGAACTCAGCGTCAAGGTATTCCAGGGAAGCATCACTGAAAAGAGCGGGAAAGGAGGGATAAAAAGGCAGCAATATTGGGGTAAATTCTGGATGGCATTAATATATTTGTGTGCTAGATAACAGCAAATCGTTTTTAACAGAAATGCTTTGTTTTATGGGAGGGGTCACGTACTTAAGTGCAAGGAATAATATATTGCTGACCATTCATTATTATAGCGTGGTAATTATAAAGTGTACAATGTATAAGGATGACACTGTTCGCGCTTTCCATCCGCTTTCCATAAATACTTGCCAATGCTGGAACTGGGTCTCGGAACAAAATGGTTTGTCGTTCGCGTTTTAGTTTCATTCCACTGCAAAAAGTTCCATTCCGGTGGTGCTCCGGAACGGAAAAAAAAAGCCCCGTAACTCTTCATAACGGTTTTGGTTTGCATGCACAAATTTTCGAAGGAAAGTAAAGATAAAAAGCATGGTGTTTATTTTTCTCAATGAGCGAATTATGAATTCTCAGATCATGCTCAGTGCCTTGATTCAAAGCACTGAGCATGATCTCAGCAGCAGCACGTCATCGAGCGCACTCGCCGAAATGCGGGACTGCTGTTCCGACAAAACCAACTTCAACATAAACGAACGATGAAACTTCTGTAACAAACCGTTGCACCTGAAGAAAACGACACAATAAGCTCTTCAGCGCACAAGCCCTGGGATTTGCTACGATGCCGACCGGTAGTCCACCGAGCGGCAGGTTTTGATTAGTGGAGTGCTCGACCGGCTATCTCTTGCACTGTCCCTGCCTGAGATACGCGAAAATTCTGACGCTGCCTGACGTCGGTTGTTTCGGATGGCCGACTTTCCCTTTAAACCTAAAACCAATCAAAAATATTCCGGTTTCACCGAGAAACAAAATAACAAATAAAGATTTGGTTAAATTTTTGTTCCGGCTAAAAATATCGTTTTCTTTATTTCGTTGTTCTTGCTCTGTTCCGACACACTGGGCACACAGAGCAAAACCAGCACAGCAGATAATTCATCATCATCATCAGCCTGGTTACGCCCACTGCAGGGCAAAGGCCTCTCCCATACTTCTCCAACAACCCCGGTCATGTACTAATTGTGGCCATGTTGTCCCTGAAAACTTCTTAATCTCATCCGCCCACCTAACTTTCTGCCGCCCCCTCCTACGCTTCCCTTCCCTTGTTATCCAGTGCGTAAGCCTTAATGATCATTATCTTCCCTCCTCATTACATGTCCTGCCCATGCCCATTTCTTTTTCTTGATTTCAACTAAGATGTCATTAAGTCGCGTTTGTTCCCTCACCCAATCTGCTCTTTTCTTATCCCTTAACGTTACACCCATCATTCTTCTTTCCATAGCTCGTTGCGTCGTCCTCAATTTAAGTAGAGCCCTTTTCGTAAGCCTCCAGGTTTCTGCCCCGTAGGTGAGTACTGGTAAGACACAGCTATTATACACTTTTCTCTTGAGGGATAATGGCAACCTGCTGTTCATGATCTGAGAATGCCTGCCAAACGCACCCCAGCCCATTCTTATTCTTCTGATTATTTCCGTCTCATGATCCGGATCCGCCGTCACTACCTACCCTAAGTAGATGTATTCCCTTACCACTTCCAGTGCCTCGCTACCTATCGTAAACTGCTGTTCTCTTCCGAGACTGTTAAACATTACTTTAGTTTTCTGCATATAAATTTTTAGACCCACTCTTCTGCTTTGCCTCTCCAGGTCAGTGAGCATGCATTGCAATTGGTCCCCTGGGTTACTAAGCAAGGCAATATCATCAGCGAATCGCAAGTTACTAAGGTATTCCCCATTAACTTTTATCCCCAATTCTTCCCAATCCAGGTCTCTGAATACCTCCTGTAAACACGCTGTGAATAGCATTGGAGAGATCGTATCTCCAATGCACTTCACAGCCTGACTAATTTTTTATTAGGATTTTGTTGCTTTCTATATGGAGGACTATACGGTGGCTGTGGAGCCGCTACAAATATCTTTCAGTATTTTTACATACGGCTCGTCTACACCCTCATTCCGTAATGCCCCCATGACTGCTGAGGTTTCGACAGAATCAAACGCTTTCTCGTAATCAATGAAAGCTATATATAAGGGTTGATTATATTCCGCACATTTCTCTATCACCTGATTCATAGTGTGAATATGGTCTATTGTTGAGTAGCCTTAACGGTCTGGTCGGTAGCCTGGTCCTTTGCTTGACAGAAGTCTAAGGTGTTCCCGATTCTATTTGCGATTACCTTAGTAAATAGTTTGTAGGCAACTGACACTAAGGTGATCGGTCTATAATATTTCAAGTCTTTGGCGTCCCCTTTCTTATGGATTAGGATTATGTTAGCGTTCTTCCAAGATTCCGGTACGCTCGAGGTCATGAGGCATTGCCTATACAGGGTGGCCAGTTTCTCTAGAACAATCTGCCCACCATCCTTCAACAAATCTGCTGCTACCTGATCCTCCCCAGCGGCCTTCCCCCTATGCATAACTCCCAAGGCTTTCTTTACTTCTTCCGGCGTTACCTGTGGGATTTCGAATTCCTCTAGACTATTCTCTCTTCCATTATCGTTGTGGGTGCCACTGGTACTGTATAAATCTCTATAGAACTCTTCAGCCACTTGAACTATCTCATCCATATAAGTAATGATATTGCTGGCTCTGTCTCTTAACGCATACATCTGATTCTTGCCAATTCCTAGTTTCTTCACTGCTTTTAGGCTTCCTCCGTTCCTGAGAGCATGTTCAATTCTATCCATATTACCCTTCCTTATGTCAGCTGTCTTACGCTTGTTGATTAACTTCGAAAGTTCTGCCAGTTCTATTCTAGCAGGAGGGTTAGAGGCTTTCATACATTGGCGTTGCTTGATCAGATCTTTCGTCTCCTGCGATAGCTTACTTGTATCCTGTCTAACGGAGTTACTGCCGACTTCTCTCTCAGTCCTTAATGATCCCCACAAGATTGTCGTTCATTGCTTCAACATCTTCCTGAGTTAAAGCCGAATACCTCTTCTGTAGCTTGATCTGGAATTCCTCTATTTTCCCTCTTACCGCTAACTCATGGATCGGCTTCTTATGTACCAGTTTCTTCCGTTCCCTCCTCAGGTCTATGCTAATTCGAGTTCTTACCATCCTATGGTCACGGCAGCGCACCTTGCTGAGCACGTCCACATCTTGAATGATGTCAGGGTTAGCGCAGAGTATGAGGTCTATTTCATTTCTAGTCTCGCCGTTCGGGCTCCTCCACGTCCACTTTTGGCTATCCCGCTTGCGGAAGAAGATATTTATTATCCGCATATTATTCTGCTCCGCAAACTCTACTAATAACTCTCCGCTGCTATTCCTAGTGCCCATTCCATATTCCCCCACTGCCTTGTCTCCAGCCTGCGCCTACCTTGGCATTGATGTCGCCCATCAGTATAGTGTATTTTGTTTGCACTCTAACCATCGCCGATTCCACGTCTTCATAGAGCTTTCGACTTCCTGGCCATCAAGACTGGATGTAAGGGCGTAGACCTGTACAACCTTCATTTTGTACCTCTTATTAGGTTTCACAACAAGACCTGCCACCCTCTCGTTAATGCTATATAATTCCTGTATGTTACCAGCTATATTCCTATTAATCAGGAATCCGACTCCTGGTTCTCGTCTCTCCGCTAAGCTAGGGTAGGATAGGACGTGCTCGCTTTTTAGCACTGTATATCCTTCTTTTGGCCTCCTAACTTCACTGAGCCCCATTATATCCCATTTACTGCCCTCTAATTCCTCCAATAGCACTGCTAGACTCGCCTCACTAGATAACGTTCTAGCATTAAGCGTTGGCAGGGTCATATTGCAATGGCGGCCTGTCCGGAACCAGAGATTCTTAGCACCTTCTGCTGCGTCACAGGTCTGACCGCCGCCGTGGTCAGTTGCTTCACAGCTGCTGGGGACTGAGGGCCGGGGTTTGATTGTTGTGTTCATATAGGAGGTTGTGGCCAAGTACTGCACCAGGGTGGCCAATCCTGCTCTGGTGAGGGAGTGCGTTACCGGTTCTGGTCACCGGGATCAGGCCACACTCCAGGCCTGTTTATGCAATTTTATCAACACGTGGATTTTTTTTAATCCGGTGGAAAATTGCGCGGCACCGGGATTCGAACCACGGACCTCTTGCACGCGAGGCGGATGTTCTACCTCTACGGCACCGCTGCACCTGGGAGATAATTATTGATGCTGTATATCTGGCTTCACTTCATCGGTTTCTTTGATCACAAGATGTCTGTTTCACTATCTAGGTACACTTGCAGCGTTTATGTAAGTGTTGACATGATAGGTACAGCTTCTGCTGCTGACTGTGCACCACAGACTTAAGGCCTATATTATCAGCACAGATGGGAAAGCAGTTATTAATACTCTTTATGCAGAGCAAGGAAGTCATGTCAAGAGTCCTCGGTCATTCTTAACATGATGTTTGCCCATCGAATAACTTTTTTTTGAAAGTTCCGCGACGAATTCAGACGGATTTTTGCTCCTAAGTGCTATATTCCAGTGGCTGGCCCCCTTCACCGTGACCAATGTGCTTCTATGTATAGTTCAAGCGTAAAATCTTTTTTGTACATAGGCCCGGGTCCTTGTGAAATTGGCTCGAGCTTCTTTAGCGTGAGTGTCGTCCGCCATTGGTTCGTGGACTGGGGTGGTCGTCAGTGGCCGAACTCACAACCCTTCTTATTTTTAAAGTGCTGTTTACCATTGGCTTGTTGCCCTCGCTAACCATAATTATGTCCGCCATCACGACTGGCGGACATATGACGTTGCGAGAAATTCTAATGTAAGGGCTTTTTGGTGGATAGAGGCTCTCAGCCTTCATATAGAAAAAAAGAATATCACGTTTCAGCATAAGGGCGAAGCAGTGAATGCAACAGTAACATGTTGGAATATTACACGAAGTGTAAATGTGTATTGGCAACTGTAGTGACAGTATCAATTGAAGTAAACGTAAGCTGGCTAAATAAAAACGAGCTGTTGCGCTAGAAGACCTCTGTTTGACTCCTGCCATGAAACAATTTCATTTTGGTTTATTAACTAAAGCCAACGTATTCTTTTAGCGACTTTCCCACCATTTTCCTCTATAGGGCATTTTTCAAACCTCTTTCCTGGCCCGATCCCGGAGGTTGTGTAGAACCGCAGCAAAAAAATGGCATCATTTTCGCATTTGAGCTCTGTTATATTTTCTCACTTTAGTTATTTAAGTCTGAGAAGAATTAAGATAAAAGACATGCGCTGCCATTGTTTTATTTAACAGCACTTGTTTGTGGTCTGCCATTCTCAAAATTCGGAGGAATAATTTTGTCTAGAATATAAGAATTGGTATGACGAACTTTAGGGATATATTGTAGTGGCAATATAACCCGCATACACAGCATGTCATATAGCATGGTATGGCGTGTAGCATGCATATACCTAAATACATACGGAACCTCACGGCGACGCGGAAGACGGCGAAAATTCGATTGGAGTGTCCATGTAATGGATATCGCAAAGAAAAGGACTTACGATAAATATGTTCTGTAGAGCAGATACTAGCCAGTCGTAGTGGCGGACATAGTATTACAGAAGGCAGCGGTGAATGGAAAAATCACTTTATGAATTTGAATGAAAAATCTATGAATTTGAATGAAAAAGCTTTATGAATTTTTTTCCTGAGTTTCCATTCAAAAAGCGGTCTTACACTGGAATTGTGCGCAATAGAAAATTCTAGCCAATCCTGGTGCTGTATATATGCCTAGTGAATTGAAGTGACCGCTCAGCCGCACTATGTAATTACGAACGAAACGATTTGTGAACTCACCCGCTGTTATGCCGATCTCTACCACGCGGACAAATGCCCGAAGGCCAGGCAATAAATTATTTGATGTACAAAGATTTGTGAATAAAGTCCACCGCGCGATTTCTCACACAGAAGACATCAGACAGTTACGGCCTTGCTACTCAATTGCTCAATTACCAACAAAGCTATTTGTTTCGATTATTTGCGTTTAGAATTAGACTTGCACGTAATTAAGCCACACCCACTGGAAAATGTTGCTCGCATGTGACTCATACGTTTAGAGCATTGTCCACATACAATGCTTTCGAGAACTTCACTAAGCAACTTTTAGCAAAAGCTGTGTACACAGTTAACTTCTCCTGCACGTCAACCATAACGTTCCCCTATGTCCAGCATATTGATCCCACTGGCTGATATACTTCTTAGAATAGCGGTACGTGAATTATTCGGCGTTCTTAAAACACGTTTATAACGGTCTGGAGTGCTTGCATTTGTACTCACTGTAATGTGCATATTAAACGCACACCTCTACAACGTTGTCTGCGCATCGGTGATAATCTGCCTCCTATTTGCACGAATTATGGGCAACGAGGCTGGCTCGTTTAGTGTACGCAGGACTGTGCGGGCGCGTCGTATTATCCATGAATATAGTAGATAAATTAAAGTTCAGTAATTATTTGCAACAGTTATTAAGAAACATTAACATATCTCCGCGCATAACCTTTAGCACAGCTTCAATTTTTACACTAGGAGGACCAAGGATGACGGCTGTACAAGTATTTGAAGCTACTACTAAAGGATGTTTTCTAGTATCTGTAATCTATCTACACACATTAAAACGCTCAAGCACACTGGTGATAATGCTCTCTATCTTACATTAAATTTGATAGTAGTGAAGATTATAGTTTAGCCAAGTCAGTGGGCTAAATTGCGCGCCGTTCGTAATACACGCATATATATATGCACTGAAGGGCTTGCATTCGTCATTTACCTCAAATTGTGTAATAAACCGACACACCTTGATATTTGCCTACACATCACCCATAACTATGCACTTGCACCAAATACAAAGTAACTCGTGTAGTTACGTGAGGAAGCCGCAGGCGCCTCGAGATTTCCAACTAATCTGAACTCGTTTTATATACACAGAGTTTTCTGGGGACATTAAGAAACATAGCGGATAACGACTGTAAAACGCATTCGAAAACCTAATGAAGAATTTAAAAAGAAGTATCCTATATCCACATGTCGAATTTCGCATACACACGAGTCATAGCGTTTCCCGTATTTTCACTAAATTCGACGGTGGTGAGAGCAGCAGTTCTGTCACGACAGCGTGCTGCATTCGATCATTAAATAAAGCTTTAATTCGCGTGCCTATTGGCCATAACGTTATCCCCATTTTCTCCGAATTTTACTAAAGTGACAATTACACTGCTGTCAAGAAAGCGGGATAAACACTGCATCATGCATAAAAACACACGTTCGACGCTCCGGTTCTCTTGCACATCTAATTTATGACAGCGGCGGCAAGTGACCCACACAATTTGTACTCAGCCTGCCCTGTAGCCATGAGCAACGTTAGAACCACTTCACAACCTTCTCTTTAATTTCAGTAAATATAATGTAAGGGCTTTGTTTAGGAGTTCCAGGAATCCTACTGCGTGGTAGCTGCTTGGAATATTTGCTGAAACATTCTTTCAGCAATAAAAAAAGCCTTATTTTGCGCACAATTAACAAGGAAGGAAAGAAGGCTACAGGACAGAACACTTTGTCCTGTCACCCTCCTTGTAAAGGGTGCGCGAAATAAGGTATTTCCCACTGCACGGCTGGCGGAACGCATGAAAATGCTGTGAAAATGACGGTTCAGTAATTATTAGCGACGCTGAAATTCAAGCAAAAGCGTTAAATTTTGCCCCCCACGTTACATTTCACTTACGGCCCCCACTTCACTGAACTGAAGCCCGCAGCGAGGCCCGATGAGACGAAGCATTGTGGTGGTTCATTCGTGCCGTCATGTCACATAAAAAATATCAACATTTTTTTTTTCACCTGCGCCAAAGCATCCAGTGAAGACAATAAAGCCAGCCAAGGTAACTACGTTCTTATTTATTTTTTCTACTTTGACTTTTAATCGCGAGGACACATTGAGCCTCTTCAATTTTTTTGTACTCGCTGCCCTACCCGGGGCCTGCCAGAGCCAGCCACAGCGCATGCGTTTTTCTCGTGTTGCCCCGACCACCGCGCGGCGCACTTCGGTGCGCGTTTGGTTTTCTCTGGTCGAGTGTGTTTTCGCCTGGCAGAGTTTTGGACGCTTTCTGGCTAGCAGACGAGAAAAAGAAACAATGGTCGCTCGCCGCCATCACTATGGGGACTCGACGGATTGCACCGCGTTCGCTTGAGCGCAACCTCTCCAGAAAGTCTTGTCTCGCCGGTGTAGGATACTGAGTAGTATGCGCATGGTTCTTGGTGGACCAAGCGTCTCGTCTTTTCTACGATATTCCTTTAATAGCCACATTAGTTGCGCAAAGTAGGCATTCGATTGTGACCAACCTACTTTCCTTTGCGTTTCTTTTTTCATTACGGTTCCCCCGCCCCACAAAAGGAAAAAAAAAAAAGAAACGTTGCGGCACAGCGAATTGTCGCATGGTGAAAGTTCTATTTTGTTACTTCTTTTGCGGAAAGTAATGGGCCCTGGGACGCTTCAGCTGCCGGATACTCTTATTATTGCGAGAGCAATTATATGGAGACTCTTGGCGCATTCCTGCCGTCGCCCTCATGTTCCGCATAAAGTCCAAGGGCGATAACATCGTGACCGCGCGCCGCATGCTGTATGTGCGAGTGAAAGAGTGTGGGGGGTGGGGGGAGTGGGTGAACCGACGATGGTGGCTCAAGTCTTGTGTGCGCAAAGGAGAAAAGCGGGGAGCAAGCGCGCCGCCTTCCGTCGCGCGCGATACATCGGGGGGAGGGATGGAATTGGGACGGGATCTAGGATTCTGTGAATCTGTGATTGCACAACATGTTTATTTGCCGTGTTTGACCCATTATATACTGTGACTTTTTCTTGGATACGTAGATTTATTGGAGACATATACGTATGTTTAGACATCTTGTTGCGAGGTTATGTGTATACGTGCAATGAACTTTGTTTCCAGTGGCAATTGTTTGCCCTTTATCAAGCTGTATCATCGCATTTCTATATTCTATTGTATCTTCGCATTTCTAATGTACGAGGGCGAGTCAAATGAAAGTGAGCCTACCCACCCCGCACAATTAGGGTTCTGTTCATTATCTGCAAGGCCTGCACGTAGCATGCAGGCATCTCTCATATACAAAAGTGGCACGCAGTTTTGAGAATAAATGTTCTTTAATGCGCTCATACACTGGGTTGAACATAGTTGCGTGACGTAATGGATGCTCCAGAAGTTGAGCAGCGTGGTGCCGTGAGGTTTTTGATAGCTGAAGGTGTTTCCAAAAAGAAATTAGTCACCGCGTGGCTGCCGTGTACATTGAACATTGCATTTCATCGGCCACTGTGACGCGTTAGAACAAACGGTTCAAAGAAGGATGTGAAAGTTGCCAAGAAGATCCCAGACCGGGCCAAAGCCATCGTGCAATCACCCCTAACAAAATTGCAAAGGTTGATGAGCTGATGACACAAGAACGGAGGATAAGCATCGATGAACTGGCAGAGCGTGTGAACATCAGTCACGGTTCGATTCACCGTCACCGTTCACGCCATAATTCATGAACATTTCGGTAATCGGCTCTTGTGTGTGCAATGGATGCCCAAGATTTTGAACCACCGCCTCAATACAGAGAAGTTCGGCGCTGCCTTTACTCATCTGATCCGGTATCATAATAAGGGTGACAATTTCTTGTCTGCAATTGTGATCGGGGACGAACCATGGCGCCACTACTACGAGCCTGAAACACGACGGCAAAGCTTACAATGTACAATGGAAACATTCGTATTCACCACCCCCAAAGAAAGCAAACGCCATAATTTCCGCCGGAAAGGTGTTGTTGACTTTTATTTTTCGATCGTCAGGGGCCATTACTGATAGAACTTGCTAAATCTTGAGAGACTATCAATTGTTTCCGATATTGTGAAACGCCGGATCGGCTGCGTGTCGCTATCAAGAACAAACTACGTGAAAAATTGACGAATGGGGTGATCTTGTTCCACGACAATGCCCGTCCCCACGTCGCTGATGTCGCTAATATAAAACTGGCTTAGTTCAAGTGGGAAACGCTGCAATATCCGCAATATCCATGTTCGTTTACATGTGACATGTTAATTGTATGTTATCTTGATGTACTTACCCACTCCTGCTATGTCTGAATTTTAAGACAGCAGTATTTGTAAATAAATAAATAAATAAATAAATAAATAAATAAATAAATGCAGCCCAGATCTGTCGCCTTGCGACTTCCACATTTTGGGGCAACCGAAAAAACAGCTCAAGGGAACCAGGTTCGTCTCGGACGATGACATGAAAGTCAGTTGCAGACGTTTTGAAGCAGCAACCCAAGGAGCTTTATGAGAAAAGAATTACGCGACTCGTTAGTCAATGGGACAAATGTCTGAATGCTCATGGAGGCTACTTTTAAATATAGTACCCCGTTTGTCATATATTCCCATTGGCTCACTTTCATTTGACTCGCCCTCGTATATTCTGCAGAATTCCTGCTTTTTATACGTGCTCTCTGCTGCGACTATAATTTCGGTGCAATTACTCACGATATACGACCGGTGACAGCTGCTCCTGCGAAATACATTGGAACAAATGACAGCGTCATTGAGATTTTTCACTGGCCGTTACATATGTACAAGAATGTAAACAAGGATCTTGAATGACAAAGTTTAATTAACATATCTGTCCTCAACTTGTTCATTTCATGGCCTTTACATTTTTCATTTCAGCGGCATGCAGTGCTTTGCTGGTTTCGAACTGATGTAGTTCTAATGTTCGTGTGATATTTTCTTTACTTATTAAAAAGACAAAAAACATGGAAGCATTGACATCAGTTATGTTGAGCACAATTTTTGGCACATACGAGTATAATATTTTATGAAGAAATACATATTTTACTTGTATTGACAGTGCGTAGCGTTCAAGAATTCGTTTGCAGCATCTTTGGCAATGGCAATGCAGTTATTATTCATGTATTTAATACCTAGGCAAATTGTTTAAGAGGAAGCTTTAGCTTGGGCCCAACTCCGACGCGGTCTATTCAGATACATGTAAAGCGCAGAAACGCTTTTCTGAGATAACCCCTGGATCGCTTTTAATGAAATTTGTTGCACTTGAGAGCGAGAGAGAGAGAGAGATAACAAGGGTAGGAAAGGCAGGGAGGTCAACCAGAACAGCATCCGGTTTGCTACCCTACACTGGGGGTGGGGGAAAGGGGAATAGAAAGAGGAAGAAAGGGAGAGAGGAAGCACTGAGTACGTGTGGAAGCGACACCATACACAAGGACACTATAAACGGTCTGTTAAGCCCGTGCACTTCAAGTACCGCACTAGTGCACGAATCGCTTTTCGAGCCAGTGACGGGTGTGGCCACGGTCCGAGTATCTTTGACTCGATGAAACATCTCGAGTCCAGTCTGCGTAAAGTTGCCCGCAGAGAGAGGCGTTGGACATCGTAGCGAGGGCAGGTACACAATAGGTGCTCGATGGTCTCCTCGCACCCACAGGAGTCGCACATCGGGCTCTCGGCCATTCCCATACGGTAGGAGTATGCGTTCGTGAACGCCACTCCCAGCCACAAGCGACACAACAAGGTTGCTTCGCCGCGGGGAAGGCTAGATGGCAGTTGTAGCCGTAGCGTGGGGTCCAGTTTACGTAATCTGCAATTGAAGCCACTTGAAATCCAGAGATCTTGGGACTTCTTACGCGCAAGTTGGCGAAGTTCTCTGGCAGCGTCCGACCTCGCCAAAGGTGTTGGACGCGTCTTGGTATCTTCGTGGGCACACCGGGCAGCCTTGTCAGCTAGGTTGTTGCCGACGATGCCACAGTGAGCAGGAATCCACTGAAAAGTTAAATTCTAGTATCTGTTGCAAGCGGAATTTCGATTTTGGGCCGGAACTTCGTTTAAAATATTTTCAAGAATTCGAAACTTCGAAAAACATAGAAAGACGAAGTTCACAAATTAATAGCTCTGCATCAAGAATAGATATCGCGGTTCTATAAACGGCATCCATTGCACCATCCATTGTATCTTACGTGAATTCGTTATGTTATGTACAAGGGTTTTGCAAGAGCCGTATTTCCATCATACTTAATGTTGTGAGACTCATGTTTAACATATCAATTTTGTCAGCTGTATATGTACTATTATGTGAAATCCACAGAATTGTGATATCAATTTTCATTGCTGATTTACAGAGTTGTAAACTTCATTGCTTCGCTTTCTGAAAATTTTCGATTTTTGCCAGTTTTCAATAAAGCATTGACGATCTGAATCTAAAATTCAAAACAAACAGTCACTAGAATTTCAGTTTGTCTTTTAAATGCAACAAACTTCATCAAATTTGGTGCCGTGGTTGCCGAGAAAAACGAATTCTTCTTCTACATGTATTTCGATAGTAGCATCCGACCTAATGTTTCCTCTTAGGAGGAGGCCGAGCTGCAATGTGAGCCCCCCCCCCCCGCCCCCGAACGAAATTTCCGGCTACGCCACTGTTTACAATGTCTGATCAAATAAAAGGTACCTAAATTCTGAGAATTGTCTACTAATGCGTGAGCATTGTGTGCTTCAGCTGTCACTTCGTTTTTGTTTAGTTTTGCTTACTTGCTTTTTGTAGCTTATGCGCGTCTACCCATGGCCTTTCCGATGGCAAAGAATGCTTAGGCTTTAGTGCAGAATTGTCAGATTTTCTCACCGCATCCAGGCTCTTAAATGCAATGGTACCAATTGAGCCGGAACGCCGGGCACGAGCGCGCCTCGACGGAGCATAGCGATCGCAAGAAAGCGCCAGCTGCCCCAGTAGCACGTGAGGTGTTGCGTGAGGGGAGAGTGAATCACCGTGATGCCACGTCACCCTCGCTGTCACTCTCGCAAAGCTATGTTATGCGCTCGTTCCTTGTACAGGCAAGCAAAAATCGCCCGAGTTCTGACTGCGTCTCGGTAAGGTCCGATGAAAACCCGCCAAGCGTCTCAACGCGCTCGCTTGCCCTCGAGGTGTTCATAACTCAATAGATGCTCGGCAGCGTTCAATTGGGCATTGCGGTACCCCAAAATCTCTATACCCCGTTACATACGTAGCAGTCAACGCTGTGGAAGCTACGCAAGATGTACGGCAAGGAAAAGTTATCACTACGCGCACTCCGTCTGTGCTTCGCTGGGCGTTTCTTCAATGCCTCGCTGCTCGCCAACAGCGTTCGCTCGCGCGGGCATACACGTCAGGCTCCTTGCGACAGGTTGCGAATAAAAGAACAGAAAAAACACCAAAAATGAAAATTATTGCAATAACATATAAGCAGCCGTATATCACAATGTGTTTGTATCTAATGATTAAAAATTGGCAGTGGCTTAGCTCGGCTATGCCAGGATATACGTATCGAAAGCTAAGGCATAGCATGGTTAGCCCTGGCTAATCTTGATTGCAAGTCCAGGTTAGTCTGGTTGTCTAGCTATGTTGCGGCGTTTAGCCAGTTTTTCGGCGCGCTGTTCGTCTGTTTCCTCGGCGATTCGTTTCCTCTTCATCTCGTTCCGATGATTCCAGGCCTCCTCCTGCTTATCAGAATTGTCGCCGTCCATACTGCCGCCTCAACTGTGGTTGCGGCGCACACGCACGCGCTCTCCTTTTCAATCCTCCGAATTGTTATCAGGCATGCGACGCAGCTCGCGAAGCGAGCAGAAGCGAATGCAACGATTACGAACGTGGTGTGACGTCATGTGCCTCCTCGGAGCACCGCCACGGCGAAATCGTAAGTTGGCGGCCAGTAAAGCTTTCGCTTTAAAACTTGTTTCGTTCAATACTGAGCCTATATACAAAACAGTTGCGCACAATTACGGTCAAAAATATCGAACTACATCCAAGTGCGAATGAATCAACTACAGAAAGGCCCTAGTGTCCACAGCGTTGACTGCTATGTATGGAACGGAGTATAGTTAGCCCACACCCAAATTTCCAGTTGGCCCACCCCGAAATTGAAGTAGGCCCTCCCGCATACGTAAGTCGACACATCCCCAAATTTCAGTTCGCCCACCCCCGCCACCAAACTTATAGTCGACCCATCCCTAAGTTTAAGTTTACCTACTACCAAATTTGAATTGGCCCAACCCCAAATTTCAAGTTGGGCCACCCCTGAGTTACAGCTGGCCCACCCTGAAGTTTCAATTCTGCCCACACCCAAAGTTCCCTTGGCCCATGTCCAAATTTTGAAGTAGGCCCATCCGAAAATTTAAGTTGACCCACTCCCAAATTTAAGTTGCGCCACCCTCAAATTTCAAGTCGGCTCACCATCTAATTTATGTTAGCCCACAACCGAATTCCTGTCCCGCTCCCCCCGATTTCAATTTGGCCCACTCCCAATTTTAAGTTGGCCCATGTTCAAATTTAAAGCTGGCCCACCCCCAAATTTCAAGTTGACTCGCTACCCAATTTTATGTTGGCCCACCCCTTACTTTAATATGGCACCCCCAAATTTCAAGTTTACCGACCCCTAATTTTAATTTGGCCTACACAACATTTCAAGTTGGCCCAGCCACAAATTTCAAGTTGGCCTACATCCAAAGTTCTAGTTGACACAACCCCAAATTTCAAGTTGACCCACCGTCAAATTTCAGTTGGCCCATCACTACGTACATTTTCTAAGGAGTCCAATGTAACAGTGTATAAGCGCTGTGTCTGTGTATCTGTTTCTTTCTACGTCCTCGTCCAGTCGCGCTTATACACTCTACCATGGATTCTAACCAACTAGCCCGCCAACGTGTTTTATCCAATGTATCACTGTTCATATTCTCTTCTTATTTTTATTTTTTTGCTTTAAATTGTTCCTTATTGCTTGAACGCTTCGAATCATCTGAATTTACACCATAACGATTCAACCAATCAATCAATCAATCAATCAATCAATCAATCAATCAATCAATCAATCAATCAATCAGTCGATCAATCAACCAGTCGATCAATTTTATTTACCAGAAACAAAATGAACTGGAGAAACACCTGGGCAAAAAGCTGTCGCAGCAGCTTGACGCTATTAAATGTCTTAACTTTAAAAGTTACGCATTTTTGCGCATATCCAAGGCATTACACTTTTCACTTAACAGGACGGGGAGCTCACCAAAGACTGCTTACGAATTAAGAGAAACTCGCATAATGTACCGAATGCATTAAAGTTAGTGTTTAAGGTAAATTAAATCCAAACTCCTATCACAATATTTTGAGTAACGGAGAGCTGAATACCTGCAACGGGTTGCGCGTCCATATAGCAGTGGAAGCGTTATGCACTTTCGTAGCTGATCCATTTGCAATAAATGGACTGTAACTGATATGTGATTACGTTTATATGTTAGTGCGTGAGAACTCGGACATTACTTACGTTGAAAACGTGCTGTGTTTCGCTTCTTACATGTTATCGTCCCGGTGGAATTGTGTCGAGATTATGACTCAGTGTTCGTATCGTCTCTTGTCGAAATAAACTTTTTCTAAACACACGTGATTTGAATGCGAGAGCATGAGAACTCGTCTTACTAATCACCTAAAATTGAAACTACACCTTAATCAACTTAGTTCTAATTTGCACCAACCTTAATCCACCTTACTCTAATTTGTACCAACCTTATTCTACCTTAATTCAATTTAATCGGTCTTAATCCGCTTTCATCTGCCTGATTCCAATTTTGGTAGTGGGTCACGGTGTCCTGTTCATCGTGGGATTTCCCAGTGCGAGCCGCGCAGCAAGTACAGCGCTGGTAACTTGACGTCATCGCTTGTTCACGTGGGTTTTCTTGCAGTCTGATGTTAACGCCGGACACTGGCCCGGATTTTCTGTTTCATAGGCATAAGATACGCTGCGAAGGTGCTTAAGACAGCTAATTTTGAGGTGGTAGCGTTAAGATGCTTGTGTCACACAAAATCCGGTGTCGGCGTTCCCGTGCGCAAGAATTTTCCTATATTTTGACGTGTATATGTGCACGGCACGCTTTGCGATATTGCAGGTGGTATATGCGGGCTGTATTGCCACACCATTCGAAAGCGAAAATTGCTCATACCTTGTCTTACATTCTTGACAAAAGACACGGAATGCGGGAGATGGAATTTCAAGACGATGCGCAACCACAGAACAAGGTGAGTGCAGAAGATAACGTTTCGACAGCTGGACCTGCATTTTTCAAGGCCTTGAAAAAAACAAGTTCACTTGTCGAAACGTTGGCTCCTGCTCTCACCTTGTTCTCGTGTTGCTCACATTCATGGCAAAGTTATTCCTCGCAAATTTGAGGATGACAGCGCGTACCTTTTATGTTAAATCTTCTCAGACTGAAATATTAAAAGTGCGAAACAATAACGGAAACCTGAAAATGATGTATTTTTTATTCGGCGCGGCTGTTCACAGCCTCTGTGATCGTCCCACACGTGAGGCTGCGCTTCTACCAGATAGCTCGCCTTAGTGCATAGCATTCGCCGCCAACGTTTCCCGATAAACATTAAGGTTACGTAAGTTGGAGTTGCCGGGAAGCGTTAGAAGCAGTGAGGCATCTCTGAATGCTGTGGTGTTACACTCTTAAATGCAAAGCTTAAGCATCCACCGAATTTTTTTTTTTTTTTTTGCAACGGAGACACAGGGTCGACATGTGTCTTGGTGTTACTGGCCTTAGGGCGAAGCCTGAACGTCTTAACAAAATTCATTGGAGGTTGCGTTATCAGTACTCGACAGGAAATAACACCTTTTTCGGAAACACCCAGCTTTTATTTTGTAATAAGCCTAGTATTGACATAAACAGAGCAAAAGTACTTGATCTGAGTACGGACGCCAACACAGCTTGCCGAGAAGCGGTCAGTTATCACCTAAATCAATAGCCGAGGTATGCCTTGTTTTCCAACCAGATATTGTAGTTCGGCAGCTGCACGGAAGAGCGCGCGCTATTTTGCAAGTCATCAAATATATTTATATACCTTGAAGTAAGGATTAATACGTCATGATTCGTCCATCTGTAATGCCGCCTATGTTTTGATAAATGTACGGATGACAAGGTCCACGTCAGGCAGGTCAGGCAGGGAAGCTGAAGAGTCTGTTGAATTCAATAAGACGCTCATATACGGATGTGGGAACCTTATAAACCATGCAGGTAAAATTGGGGGGGGGGGGGGATTTTTCACTTAGGAGCGACGCAATCGTCGGTTAAAATTGCTCTATAGCTCCGCCCCCCGTCGAGCGCCGCGCGCTGCTGCTGACGCTGACGATGCGAGCGGAGACAGTAAACCGCGGCGTAGTGACGTCAGCACTGGTGTTCCGTTCCTTCGCAGTCTCCGCGACCGTGCCTGACCGGGCTTATTTCTGCGTGCGTGCCGTCCTAATCTGCTTCACTCGACCCTACATTCCTTTGTTTGTGTGTATATAGGAGTGATAGTTGACGTGCGCAGCATCAATTGAACTTGTAGGCCGATCATGCCGGCGTTCTGTGCAGCCTATGCTTGCACGAACACCAGCGGCCGCGATGATGTTCCGATGTTCCATTAGTTCCTGCAAGACAAGAAGCTTTCAGCTAAGTGCGAGGCTGCTGTGAAGCGAAACAACTTCAAGCGCTCAAGAATAACAGTGTTGTGCTCTAACCACTTCCGTGACGATTACTACCGGAGTTTATCAATAATGTGTGCTTTGGTTTCTCCTTTCTATTAGCACGCTGAACGGAAGGTGCATGTTTATCGCCCACCCTTGACGCAGGTTTCATCGCCAAGCGCCGCGAATTTTCTATTCGCACTTGCGTTGTGAAACAGCCTGCATGCAGCTACCATAACGCAGTGCAAGCGTAAAGTTTGCATGTGTTGGAAAGCCTTCTCACGCCAGGACGCTGCGCTCCCCCTTCTCTCGCACACATAGAGAAACCGACCATCTCACGTAGCTGACGGAATTCGCCGGTTACGAGTAGCGTGCGGATGGCGCGCTGATGAAGGTTCTATACTACACGTGCTACAACAGCCGGTAACCTTTTCCCGCGTTTAAACCGTCTGTGTAGATTGCCGACAGCTTTGGGGCAGCGCACAAATGCCGAAGATCGCATCACCGCTTACGTTCTACGAGGAGGCATGCAGGAACATAACACTACAGTTGTTTGCCCGGAAACGTACTCACTGGAACGCTGAATGCAGCTTAGCAAAAAACATACTCGCCAAAGAACATTTCCAACACAAGGAGATGCTAACACTTCGCCTTCGTTCGCGTGGAAAGCAGTGCTTGCACCAGCATTTTATGCTTCTTGGAGAGGCCGGCTTTTCGCAATCGGCTCGTACATGTAGGGAGTAAAGTATAAACCCCTTACAAGTGATCTTGCACGCGACAGCGACAGCGCGACAAGTGAGGCGAAGGCTGTCGCGTTCACTCGTCGCCTGCAAGCCGAGCTCCACGCGAGCGACGGCTTTGAGCGACGACTTCCCGGTATGAGGGCAGCAATATACGCGCCGAAACTAGCGTGACGCATGCTTTATCAATTTAAGTTGATGTATTTTACTGAAAAGGAGCATAAAATATTTCTGAAGGTCTTGCACTAGGTTCTTATTCTTGCACGTGTAAAATTCAATAGTTTGCTCGTTCCGTGCGACAAACAGTAGTGTTTGAGTTATGTACATCCAGTTCTGGCTTCGCACTATTCGCTAGTCGCTCATAGCACTTCCGGGCGACGAGCGACGAGTTCTAGATTTATAGAAACGAGCGATCGAGCGACAACACCGAGCGATCTGTTCAAGCGACGGCCCGTTTTGTCGCTCGAAGCCGTCGCCCGTCACCGTCGCGCGCAATATCGCTCTCGTGGAGTTTGGACTTAACGCCGAACTCCGAGCGATCTGTTCAAGCGACGGCCCGTTTTGTCGCTCGAAGCCGTCGCCCGTCACCGTCGCGCGCAATATCGCTCTCGTGGAGTTTGGACTTAACGCCGAACTCCTCAGAGAAACGCAAGCTCTCGAAATTTTCCATGGCCGTCTCAGCAAAACAGCACCAAACTACCTTGCACCGCGCTTTATGTGTAGCGCCAGCAGTCGGTACGGACGGACACCATTGTTGACGTCACGAGGGTCCCGACCAATCACAGGCGGAAACGAGGCGCGCGAGCTAGGCGTGTCCGCTGCTGCACTTTTCGTCGAAATAAAATATGTTTGCGCTTTCTTTCGCTCAATTTCAATGCGATATTCGAATTCAGAGGGTTGAAAACCACGACGTACTGCTCTTCACTCATTTTTTCTGGAAAAGCTTTCAGTTTCCCTTTAAGCCTAGTCATCCCAGACAAGCTGACGTCTAAAGGTATTTCAAAAAGAAAGAGGTAACCTGCAGTAGTAAACCCTACTTGTTTGAAAGGTTCGTCCTTGCAGCCGCCATGTGTGCATTATGGCATCAGCGCTCCGTTGTCGAAATGCGCGGCAAGACACAACGTACTAGGGACCACTTGTTGAAAAGAATTGGCATTCTTATCTGGACAACACTGCAAGATGAATTGATGGCGTGCGTCGAGGACAATTTGCTGCGCCGCTGATATGTAAAATTATGGACAGTTAGTTGATAATGCCTGTCTAGAACCTGTATTGCACTAAAACAATATTTTTTTACCGCTTTATGCAATATTATATGCTACACCGTTAGTAATGATAATTTCATTGTCTAGAGCCTGTATTGCATTAGAATCAGATTGTTTTCGCTCCTGTACACACGATACTTTATGAGGCTCTTCCAAACCAACATCTCTACAGGAAGCCGTTCGGCTTAGAAATTGCTACGTGCATTGCAGTTGGCATGAGCAGCACCATATCTGTTTACTCGTCACAAAGCTAACTTGTTTTAACGTGTCACAAAGCTGTATCAAAGCTCCATAATAGGTTCCCTTTTCTAGCTACAGCTGCAATTGACGCGCGGGCAGATGCAGCCAGGGGCCGAATCTTATAACGGTTCGGTTGGGGAACCGTTCGTTTGGCCTCACCTGATTGGCCAAAATTTTGATTACGTCACAGGTCTTCAGAGGCAGCGGGGAGGTATCGCAATTTATGAATACGTCACGCATCTGTCAATCATCTTCAAAGCGAACCGGTCGTAGGAACCGGCGAAGGGGTAGTCCGCTTTGGGTTCCGTTGCTGTGGCTTGGCTGTTGGCTTGCGACCCTAGCCGCGCGCCGGTCGCGCGAGCCCGGAAACATACGGGCGTCGCGCTCGCGTGCGTTGGTTGCTTCGGAGGCTATTACTTGCCTTCGTCGACTGCTTGGCGTTGCTCTTTCGGTGTCGACCACGGCTGGAAGTGGGATACGCGTTCGAAGAAGTGACGGATAATTAGTTGCTAGGCTCTTACCGGCTTTCTAAGTAGACCTTTTGCAGGCTACGCTATCAAATGGAGGGGACTCCGGTGCAAGCGTACCAGCGGTCATTCCACGCAGAGGAAGGAATATTGCGCGCTACGGTTCATCGCCACCGGCCTGCAGCTCTCAGAGGTCGGTCGTTCGCGAAGCATTCATCCGAACGGCCTACATCTCTGCTGCCGACACTGTCCACAAAGTTGCTCTCCCAATTACTGTGTTAGCCGGTAGAAGGGCTGGGTCAGCATTCCCGTGACCTCCGCTTCAAAGCCAATGCCAAGGAGCCATTTGCATGATGAGATTGAATTCCCAGTGCTATCGCCAGCGTGAATAGCTCGCAGATCGCCATTCAGCAATCAGAAGGGTTCAACCTAGGCTGGTTCAGCGCTTCCTTCGTTCGGCTGATAAAACTATACGGTCAGGACGGGAAAATATTGTGGAGATCTCTTATTTGGCTGCCCTTTTTTCTCTAGTTCGGGAGTGCCGCACTTTGTTCCTCAATTTCACGGTACAGCGCGCACCGTCAGCACCATGCTCTTCAATTTTACTTCGCGCAGGCAATGCAGGGCCCATCTATCGTGATGTTTCATTTCAAGTTCCGTTGCTTCTATCACGCGACGCACCGTGGGGCAGATTGCAGGGATAGCGGCAGCGCGGCGGCGAGCAAGTCATGTCCGAGCCGGTGACGAAGGGCGAAAAAAGAAGGAAATTTGATATAGTCGGCTAGTAAAGGTGGCCCTAGGAACCAGTTCACGGTTTTGTCGCGCTCGCTACTTAAGAAGTGGTGGCAGTGCGTTCCTGATGCGTGCATCGTGCGAGCTCCGGGTAGCAGACGACATAGCACTGCGCTCTGCCAACTCATTTACGCTTGCGATACCGCCTGTCGGCTGGGAATGAAAAAGAATGATATTAATAAATTACTTCTGCATTGCGTAAACGCCCGGCACCACACGTTTATACTTCAGAACTTGGCGTATAATATGTAATATATATTTCACATTTATTTAGCAAGCAGAAACATTCTGCAATTCCTCGATTAGCTCGTCATATGATGACGTACACTTCAGAGGTGGCACCCTCTCATCTATTGGTCGCGTCCTCCCTTTCTTCCCCCACCGGCTTGGGAGTGGCACACTTAGTGACGTAAGCGGCGAAGCGAACGGTTCGTATTCCGAACCGTTATAAGATTCGGCCCCTGAGCGCTAGTCTGCTTCTTGCGGTGTATCGGCCTGAGAGATAGGCTGTGATAGTGACGCGTGTCATTTCTATCTTAAACGCCAATCCCCTTTCCTATGCTCGCCTTTCTCCCTTGCTATCTGTACACGTGTCAATGTAAATTTTCCCTGGCAGGGTAGCAAAGCGGATTTTTTCTGGTTGACTTCCATGTCTTTCGTTTGTCTCTCTCTCTCTTTCTTTGCAAGCCTTCAGCGTTCTACAAGGCAATGAAAAAGAGCCTTATAAGAGGTCGTTTAGCTCGCGAGCTAAGTGATTCTCAGTGGCGACGCAGGCAGCAGGCGCTACCAACGCTACCAACTAGAAAGACCAGCAACATGATGTGCTGTGCATTATTCACGCTTCCCTGACTTGTCAGTTACGTGGAACACCATGGCATGTTCAATATGAATTTATTGTTGCATGCTTATTAACTTTTGCAGAGTGGAGAGCTTTACGCTGTGGACGCTTGTCGGTCGCATATTCAGTGTGCGCATAGATGCAGAGAAGGCGAACAGGCTCACTCGCACATGCAGTGCTCACTTTGCGGCGGCGCCGTTCCTTCACTTTAAGCAGCGGTAAGCTGCAACAAGCACTGTATTATTTTCACTAACATATTAACACCCAATTGTGGAGTTATACTGGATGGTTCAGCGAATGTTTTCGAAAAATGTTGACAATTTCCTGTGGAAGATAACACTATTCTATTCCATGAGCTGGTCTAGTCGAAGAGAGGGAAACTACTTGCACAAAAACTGAAATATATAAAGGAGTAATCCACAAAATAATCTTAATTAGGTCTTTAACTTATTATGTTATGCCACATATTGCAATATAGAAATTCTAGCCGGGGAATCGGCAAGGCGGATCCACTTGAAACGAATTCTAAGGATGACACCAGTTTCAAGATAATTCCCGAACTTTGCAAAGGAATGCGTTGGCGTTCTAGATAGTTTTGTGCTTCGATGCATAAAACGGCATTTTGTTAAGCAAATATGTGGAACGACAGTGCATTTTTACCACAAATTCTGGTCAGTGGTGTTACATACACAATAACTTTTCAAGTTGATTTGGCTCATAGTCTCACCCGCCAGAATTAGTAAATTGCCACGTGTGCTATAAGGTAATTAGTTAAAACATAATTAGTGAATTTTTGTTATTTAGTCGATTATGCATTTCAATATTTTGTGCCAGTAATGTCCGCCTATCCGAGTACACCACCTCATGAACCGGAATTGTGCAATCTGCCACAGGTAACTTTGACAGAGAACAAACGTTTAATAATGCGAATCAGTGAGAAAGAGTTCTTTGTCCACCCAAAGTGGGAGGCCTCCTCAGTCCAGGTAGCCATTGGCCTTTGCTGCTTACCTGGCCTGGTCCATCAGCTTTCGCTGGTCCTCTAAGTCCGGGGCCGCGAGCGTGGCCTACCACAACTCTTGGAGGTCTTCTTCTGTTCTTTTGTTTTCGGTTCCTGATTGGGCTTCCCGGTTTTGGGGTTCAGCAAGGTTAGAACACGCCGTCACAAGTGACAAAGGGCGTCCGGTGCCCAGCAGGACAGGCAAAGGTATCAGATTTGGGTCGGGTGCGTTCTATGCAATATAATGCCGTATACATAGGAGGTAACCTTGAAAAAAAAATTAAAAGGTTCGCTGAAACACCCTGTTGGCTTGATCATCTGGTAGGGGACAGTGAAGAACGTTTTCTTCGTTGCTCTACAACGAAGTGCTTGACTGTGTCCGACGCACAGGTTAGTTTACGAACTCTTCCGTACTAAACGAATGGAATTAATTACCCGTATCTCGTATGGCCTATGCGAGCCAGCGCACCTTTCAGAGCGATTCTACTAAGTGCGTTTCAATCTTCAGTGTGGCCTTATACTTAAGTGCCGTGTCTTCATAAGTGACAAAGTGAAAAATGTGTTCATCGTTCACGCTCGTATCACGTACGTTTGTAGGTTTCTTTTTTCATTCGTACTCTTCGATGTTACAATTTGTTCTTTATAAGCTGTAGATTCTGCATGAAAATTCTCTTTTAAGTACCGGTTATCTGAAGGAGTTTACAAGGTAAGCACCACAGGTGGCGCTAGTAAGAAGATTTCTTTAAGGAGCCTTCATCTAAGTTCCTTATCGCCAGCGTAAAGGCTCCCTAGGCGTCTTTAGCTTCCAAATTCTCGTACACCACTGCTACATGAATTTTATTATTATACCATAGCAAAGCAAACGAGAGTTATAAGCTTTAACAGTGGTTCACGACAACCCAGCATGTAATAAATGTCACGATAAAACGCTACCTCAACGGCAGATAGCTCAACTAAATGAGCGAGATTGCGCTATCCAGTAAAGTGAGAAGCTCTGCGCCAGATACTGTGACTTTGTTTTACAAATTGTTGATCTGTGAGCGTCGATGTTACCCTGCTTTAAAGCAATAAAAGCTAATTTCACATGACTACAACATTTAGCAAGGTTGTAAATATACGTACAACCACTCTAGAGATGGTAGTCGCATAATTGCTTAAAAATCCGTGAATTGAAGAGAATTAGTGAGATATTTTTTCGGAAAGCTAGCGTTGCAGGAATACTCTAACAAAAACCGCACAGCAGTTAGTAATATTTGAAGTGAAAAGCGCATGTTATTTTTACAATGTCAAAATGTGCTTCCATAGAGGCTTAAATGTGTTTGGAGTGTATGCTTATGGAAACTATATCTGACGGAACATTTCAGAGAACATCTACCACTAACACTCATTTTATCACTTCATTTATATATTGTGTATGACTCTTGTGTGCGCTGCTCCTGGCCATGGCGTGAGCTGTACTGTACTTGATAGTTACTGTATGGCAAAAATGGCGACGGTTTTTCGTGTGAATGCGCGAGAGGTGCAAAACGAAACGTCTGAACGCAGAGGAAGAACGCGGAGATGATCGGCGTGGTATACGCGCAAAGAAAATTTGGCTGTGAAAATGACGACTTTGTTATGCTGGCTGTAGGGAGTAATGTTTCCCGCCACTGCTTTACCAAGAATTCCGACGCAATGTGCTCTTAATCTGAAGCCATTAACCGAGCTATGTCAACGTGCGATCCGACCAAATGATAAGCCTCCCTTCAAGGCTGTCTCCCGTCTTGGCATCTTTTTTTATGGCGATAGCAATTACATGGACACTCTAGGCGCATTTCCGCCGTCGTCGTCGATGTCGCCGTGATGTTCAGTATAAAGTTCGAGTGCGATAACAGCGTGGCCGCGCACCATATTCTGTTGGTGCGATTTAAAGCGTGCGACGGTAAACCGGGGATGGTGGCTCGCTCTCTCGCACGCAAGGGGGAAGGCGGGGAGGAAGAGCGCCGCGCCCACAGTGAATGCGTATGGCGCGACTGAGCGCCGCCCCGCGGCCCCCATATTGAAAGCGATCTTTGATGAGTGCAGGCTAGGCGCGAGGAGGGCTGACGCCTTCGTGTGCGCTGTATTCTCGCCGCTTCGCGTTGAAACGAGCGGCAGCACGATGGTCAATTCGCTCGCTCCTGCTGCCGAGCTTCCTCACGCCAGCGTTTTGACAGTCAGTGTCCGCGTTCATCGAGTACGATGTCTTCATATTTGACAGTGCGCGCGTTAATTTAGTTAGTAAGCGAATGTTTCGAAGTTTATACGACGGATAATATCACTATCCTTACTTCGTGTAGCTGTGTAATAATTTCATATCGCAATCGAATCTTTGCCTTTCGGGCCAAAGTGACCTTTTGAAATTTTGCATAACCTACTTAGGTTAGTTTGCAGTTTCTTCGGAGTTTGGAAACACACGCACGCACACGCGCACAAACACATATGCGCGTGTTCGCACGCCGGGACGCAGGTCCAAATGTTTGCGGTGCTCGTTTGTCCTAAGCAAAGCAGAAAACTCGGGTGGGCGACATTTCTGGAAATGCATATACTGACGTCGAAAGACGACGCTTGTGATCTTCTCGTGTTGAGCAGCTGACAGTCATCAAGCTTTACTTGAGACGACACAGTTGAGCTACTGAAACATTGCAAATTATTCGTTGATAATTCCGTAATGATGCCATGACTGGTTGTTGCCTCTAATTTTGCAATAGAAATACATGGGGTCAAATACTGCACTCGCGCAGGCCACTCTTGACACGTAACTTTTCTCCTGGAATTTGTCCAAAGAGAACAAAAGTGATGAATCATGGAATACATTTATTGTGTCCTTTGTAAGCAATTAACCGGTCTGGTTAGGTGAAGCTAATTGTCGATTTCTTTTACCAAATGTTTCGGGCACTGCAGGCTATGCACAGATGCTAGCCATGAAAGTTTCTAGCTGGGGCGTGAAAATGAGCAATGAACATATTTGTGGGAATGTCAGCCTCAGTGAAAATAACAGCGAGTAAATAATCTTGTCATGATAGAATGCAGGCCGAGTATTCTGGCTCATGTGTCGAGCAGGGGCTCCGCATCCTAGCAACTTGATATATATGCACTTACGCACGCTATAGATCACATCGCTAGACTATAGATTTCCAAGAGTAAGAGTTGTTTACCGTCATCGCTCTTGGAGTCTACACTACATCATTACGTTTCGTGTTCCTGCTGCACGTCACAACCTGTCATGGACCACCGTGAATGACAATGATTAGAAAGGGCAGAACAATGAATGTCGCAGGAGCCAACGTTTTCACTAAAGGACGGGTCTTCCCAGGGCTCTGACATGGCATCTATTTTAGCCAAAAAGTAGGCTGAGCCTGAGACGTCCTTTCCTCTACCGCTGTTGCGCACTTAGGATCTCCACCTTATTATGAACCACCCCGTTGTTCAGTTTGTGAATGACGGGTACCCCTTTTGCCATCCAGGTCAGGAACGAGAGCACGTAGTCAGCCTGTCATCGATAGAACCGAAGCAAGCACAAGCGCCAAGGGCACACGAAAGAAGCCGAGCGAGAGCCGAGACATGGACCAGTTCGATCTGAGCCGGGGATTCCTGCAGCACCTGGAGAGCCTTGGCGGCGCCCGGCTGCTGCAGAGCTCGCCGGACCAGGAGAACGACGAGTGCTGCCGGCCCCGGAGGTCCCGCAAGCGTGGCGGCGGAGGCAGCTCGCAGCCCCGCTGCTCTGGTGGCGCCCAGCAGGCCGCCCATCAGCGGCAGGCGGCCAATATGCGCGAGCGCCGTCGCATGCAGTCGATCAACGACGCGTTCGACGGGCTCCGGGCGCACATTCCGACGCTGCCGTACGAGAAGCGCCTCTCCAAGGTCGACACGCTGCGGCTCGCCATCGGCTACATCGGCTTCCTCACCGAGCTCGTCGACTCGGGCCGACACCCCGCGGACACGCTACAGCAGCAGATACAAGAGCAGCAGGCCAAGAAGGTCATCGTGCAGTGCAACAAAGGCGAGTGCCGCGCACTGTAACTGGCCGAGGAGGTTGAAAGGACCAGACCAACGAGCACGCAATGCGCAGCACTAGTTGTTAGAGATATTTAGATTAGGGGGACGCAAGTGTTTGGGGCCCCAATCGTGAGGGCGCGCGAATGCCTTGAGTCCCCCTAATCTAAAACTTTCTGTTGAAAAGACGCATACCCCGTCTACCTACGAAGACTTTAAGAAATATTTAAAAATAGCGATATTGAAATAAAATGGCGCTTACCTCAGGAACATACCGTCAGTGGTGGTGACCATGCGATGATGTGTGATAGGTGGTAATTAGTGGCTATATTAAACGAAAATAGATTAATTGTCTTTTAAACCTCTAGTCTCAGCAGACTCATCGTAATCGGAAAATTTGAGCGGTTTCTCCGTACAAGCTTTACCAACTTTTGGATCTGGTAACATGCGGTTACCCGCGGAACTGTAGCACGACGAAATTTGGCTGTCAGAGCACGCGAAATAAAACTTTTTACAACTTTATTTCCATAAATGCGGAGAAAGGCCCTAAGGCAAACTCGCAATAATTCCACCTAACAGAGATTCGGACCCCCACAGCAAGCCGACAAACTTCAGAGTCAGACTTTTCCAGTTCCAGACTTTCAAGGATTAGGATGGAAAACTTGGCCTGTTGGTTTAGCATATTCAGAGGTAGAATGCACGTAGACGACGACACACACAAGAGCAAGATACAAGATACAAGCACAGGGGGCAGCCTGCGCGCTGCTGCTCCCTGTTCCTCACTGTCGGAGCGCGCTGACTGCCCTCTGCTGGGTGACGTAAGCAGAACGTTGCCTCGAGGGGCGCGGCGTTGCGCTCGCTGCAGCCTCCCAGTATCCTTTTTTTTTTTTGCGCGCTCTGAAGGCAGAAATTTCTCGTGCCACAGTTCCGCGGGTTATGGCATTTTTAATTATCTAAAGGTTGATACGGCTTGTACGAAAAGCTCGCGTCAATTTCCCAATTACGATGAACTGAAACTAAAAGATAAAAAGTGAGTTATTGGATTTTTGTTAATTAGCGACTATTTACCACGTATAACCTGCCATCCCATGCTCACCACCACTGATGGTATGTTTCTGAAGGAAACGTCCTTTTATTTTAAAACAGGTATTTTTAATATTACTTACAATTTTGGTACAAACAGCCGGTTTACCAAGTGAGCAACGCTTATGCTACTTCTTTTGAGATCTTACTTTCTAGAATTGCTATTGATGTATTTGTCACCTGCATTTCTGGTTAATAAGTTAGAGCCTTTAGTTAGTGGTTACAAGCCAAATTTTTGGGACAGCACCAGCTCCCGCTGTAGCGCATAGTGTAGACGTTGATCATCGCCTGTGGCGCATAGCATAATTCTGGCCGTTGAGATGGCGTATTGGAAGAGGCGGGCATTACTAGCATGAGAAATCTAAACACATATTCAACTAACTGACAAAAGTTGATTAATTAAATGCTGAATTAATTTACGGCACATATTGTAGCCGGTGAGTTTGCAAGACGCTTTTCTTGAAATGAATTTCTAGAATGACAGCAGTTTCCAGACGTTATTTCCCGAAGTGTGAGACGAAATACATGGGCGTTCCACTTACTTTTGTGTTTCAGTGCACAAAAGAGCGTTTTGTTAGAAAAGTAAGTGGACCGACAGTGCATTTTGACGGCGAGATTGATGGCGCATATCTAGTAACTGGTGTCATCCTGGAAATTCTTCCCAAGTTGAATTCTCTGCCTAAAATTCGTAAATTTATACATGTGCTGTAAAGTTAATTAAGGAGTTAGTTACTCAAGTTCTGCTAATTATTTGAATATGTGTTTCGATTTCATTCTGCAAATAATACCCGCCTCTCTGAACCATCCAGCTCGAGAATTACAATTATGTCCTCTGCAACAGGCGATATTTGAAAATACCATAAACCTTCAAAATGATCACTCCGTATAGTGCGAACGCTAACGCTAGCACTATAGCACAGACGCGCGAGGGCACGAGACGCACGAAGGAAACAAAGGCCACGGAACAGTAGCTCTTCTCGCCACCTCCTTGTGTCTTGCCGTCGTGTACTACTGCAGATCATATCCGGTATATACTAACTATATCATATGCAAATATGGTATCTTGCACAAACCGCACAATGAAAATATGACGCTATCCTTTTCAATGTGTGGCGTTCCTGAGCGCAGGTCGCCCAAATAAAGTTCACGAGGGTTGTAATGTGGGCTTGTTGGTAATGCATCTTCAAGGCGAGTATGGTAGCGCGATTCAAAGACGGGACAAAGGAAGACACAAAGGGACACACACAGCGTAGCGCTGTGTGTGTCCTGTGTGCCATGTGTGGCGTTCCTGAGCGCAGGTCGCCCAAATAAAGTTCACGAGGGTTGCAATGTGGGCTTGTTGGTAATGCATCTTCAAGGGGAGTACGGTAGCGCGATTCAAAGACGGGACAAAGAAAGACACAAAGGGACACACACAGCGCTACGCTGTGTGTGTCCTGTGTGTCATGTGTGGCGTTCCTGAGCGCAGGTCGCCCAAATAAAGTTCACGAGGGTTGCAATGTGGGCTTGTTGGTAATGCATCTTCAAGGGGAGTACGGTAGCGCGATTCAAAGACGGGACAAAGAAAAACACAAAGGGACACACACAGCGCTACGCTGTGTGTGTCCTGTGTGTCATGTGTGGCGTTCCTGAGCGCAGGTCGCCCAAATAAAGTTCACGAGGGTTGCAATGTGGGCTTGTTGGTAATGCATCTTCAAGGGTAGTACGGTAGCGCGATTCAAAGACGGGACAAAGAAAAACACAAAGGGACACACACAGCGCTACGCTGTGTGTGTCCTGTGTGTCATGTGTGGCGTGCCTGAGCGCAGGTCGCCCAAATAAAGTTCACGAGGGTTGCAATGTGGGCTTGTTGGTAATGCATCTTCAAGGGGAGTACGGTAGCGCGATTCAAAGACGGGACAAAGAAAGACACAAAGGGACACACACAGCGCTACGCTGTGTGTGTCCTGTGTGTCATGTGTGGCGTTCCTGAGCGCAGGTCGCCCAAATAAAGTTCACGAGGGTTGCAATGTGGGCTTGTTGGTAATGCATCTTCAAGGGGAGTACGGTAGCGCGATTCAAAGACGGGACAAAGGAAGACACAAAGGGACACACACAGCGCTACGCTGTGTGTGTCCTGTGTGTCATGTGTGGCGTTCCTGAGCGCAGGTCGCCCAAATAAAGTTCACGAGGGTTGCAATGTGGGCTTGTTGGTAATGCATCTTCAAGGGGAGTACGGTAGCGCGATTCAAAGACGGGACAAAGAAAAACACAAAGGGACACACACAGCGCTACGCTGTGTGTGTCCTGTGTGTCATGTGTGGCGTGCCTGAGCGCAGGTCGCCCAAATAAAGTTCACGAGGGTTGCAATGTGGGCTTGTTGGTAATGCATCTTCAAGGGGAGTACGGTAGCGCGATTCAAAGACGGGACAAAGGAAGACACAAAGGGACACACACAGCGCTACGCTGTGTGTGTCCTGTGTGTCATGTGTGGCGTTCCTGAGTGCAGGTCGCCCAAATAAAGTTCACGAGGGTTGCAATGTGGGCTTGTTGGTAATGCATCTTCAAGGGGAGTGCGGTAGCGCGATTCAAAGACGGGACAAAGAAAGACACAAAGGGACACACACAGCGCTACGCTGTGTGTGTCCTGTATGTCATGTGTGGCGTTCCTGAGCGCAGGTCGCCCAAATAAAGTTCACGAGGGTTGCAATGTGGGCTTGTTGGTAATGCATCTTCAAGGGGAGTACGGTAGCGCGATTCAAAGACGGGACAAAGAAAGACACAAAGGGACACACACAGCGCTACGCTGTGTGTGTCCTGTATGTCATGTGTGGCGTTCCTGAGCGCAGGTCGCCCAAATAAAGTGCACGAGGGTTGCAATGTGGGCTTGTTGGTAATGCATCTTCAAGGGGAGTACGGTAGCGCGATTCAAAGACGGGACAAAGGAAGACACAAAGGGACACACACAGCGCTACGCTGTGTGTGTCCTGTGTGTCATGTGTGGCGTTCCTGAGCGCAGGTCGCCCAAATAAAGTTCACGAGGGTTGCAATGTGGGCTTGTTGGTAATGCATCTTCAAGGGGAGTACGGTAGCGCGATTCAAAGACGGGACAAAGGAAGACACAAAGGGACACACACAGCGCCACGCTGTGTGTGTCCTGTGTGTCATGTGTGGCGTTCCTGAGCGCAGGTCGCCCAAATAAAGTTCACGAGGGTTGCAATGTGGGCTTGTTGGTAATGCATCTTCAAGGGGAGTACGGTAGCGCGATTCAAAGACGGGACAAAAGAAGACACAAAGGGACACACACACAGCGCTGTGTGTGTCCCTTTGTGTCTTCTTTTGTCACGTCTTTGAATCGCGCTACCGTACTCCCCTTAAAGAGGCCCAAATAAATTTCCAACTTCACAACCGCTCCCAAATGTGCCAGAAATTGAACATCAGTAGAGTATTTCGTAATTTTGTGGCACTCCCAACAAGAAGAAAAAGTGGAACAGAATTGATGATGGCCGTTATTAGATCGCGGTTAGATATGGTCTGCGTGCGTGCACGTGTATTTCGCTGTGAACAATCTGACGGAAGCTACCGCATTGAACTTTGGAGTAGGTAATGTGAATAACAGTGCAAACTTCTAAGTACATGTAGTGATGCTAAATAAGAGCAACGGTGTCTATTGAGAAATGAGTACTGTGACGCATTAGGTGTCTCTCTCCGCTTATATAAAGTAAAGTTGGCTTGATTCTATCTCCATTTCTGCTTTCCTCTCCTTTTTACTCAGGCTAGATTCGCCTCACTCTTTTCTGTTTCGCGCTCCGGCGTTTTCACCACTCTGCTGTAGGTTATTGTGATTATTATTATTCTTTTTTTCGAGAAATATGTGTCATCACAGTCAGACGGTGTAATCTTTCTTCTTTAATGACATTGTACAGTCCGATGACAATGATCAGTCTTGAGAGTGCTCATCCTCGTCGTAACTGTGTCGGTAACCTATTTTCGGTTTGGAGTGAAACCCTACTACTAACTTTTCACATTTTCTAACATCAAGAAAGTTCTAATACATACTCGAAATATAGCAGCGGCATAAACTTTACATGCTACTTTTGAACACGCAGTCGACCTAATAGACCAGAATTTCATGCCTACTTCAGTACTGCGTTCCTGTCCGCGTAGCGTTTGCATCGCACAAGCAAGAAGATGGCGGTGACAGGATGCAATGTTACATGCGACTAGACCACATAGTGTTTGCCATAGTCAGACCAATGTAACGCGTAAGGCATGGCTGGTATGACAGATTATTCTTAAAACGTATGAAAATCAAAGACAGCGGAATAAGAGGAAAAGTCGAACCTGTGCATGCAAACTGTCCCTAAAACACGCGCAATGCGAGATTACAATTTTGGCATAAAGTTTCCATTATAGGGGAGGCGTGCCCCTCACTGTATTTTCTTGTATTCTCTTTTTCAGGTCTGATGAACGGTTCCTACCTTCCCCTGGCTGGCCACTCGTTGTCGTGGTCTTCAGAAAAGCAGGGCCCCACTGGCAACGTGATGGTAGCCAAAGTCTGGACGCCTGAAGACCCCCGGAAAGTGCAGCAAAGGAACAGGAACGACAACGAGCCATGAACTTCTCGCCGCTTTACTGCCCATCTTGCTGAATTCCTATAGTCTTCGCCACGGATCGCGAGCCTCCAACACGAGGGGCTTCTGAAAATGGCGTCATCGTGTTCAATGCCTATAATAATTACCCGCGCATGCGTTTTGAGATGTAGTAAGCTTCGTGCCATCTAGTATTTGCAATGCCAGATCAGGCAGCGCTCTTTCTTGCCGCCTACTTAAGTGTGTGGCGTACGACGATCTCATTTTCTGTGCGCGTCTTCAACTGTGTTTACCTTTTCTTTTGACATTTTCTCCGGCCACATGTCTCAACTAATCAGTGGGCGCGTAATCAGCGCAATGGAAATGGTTAAGGAAGCTGAGAATTGTCGATGATGCGCTTATTTGAAGGCCCCTATATAGGGATCCACTTCGAAAGCTGTTACGTACTCTCGCGTGTTTCTTTTGTTTGTTTTTCGTTTTGTTTTTAGGCAAGAGCCGCCTTTGTCTTCTAATTCAAACGGTGGTCAGAATGACGGCGTTGCATTCCTTTCTTTATGTGGAAGATGCGCTAGATTGACCTCGAATGACGAACGATGAGAGAGAATACTGTTCTAAACCTGTATCTGTTAGGACAAATCTGTTTGTGGAATCCCGCAGAGTGGAGGAAGTTTCATGAAAGGAAAAAGTGTCATCTATCCGCATGTAGCGCGAAACTACAAAGGAAACCCATGCCGGTTTCCCTTGTAGCTGCCTGCTACATACGGGTGAATGATACTGTTTCCTTTCCTGTATCTGTTACCTGAGTTTCCGTCGAGTGCGTTTGCCGTATGGCACGATGGGCGAACCATGTAAGCTTTGGACTCTGATAGAACGTCTAGTCATTACCTCAAGACACTCAGTGCATTGTATAAGCGTCTGCTCACTTGTACCGGTGTAAATTTTTGTGAATCGCTGTTAGTTCTTGCGGCTGTATGTTGCTTCGAACAAGTTTGTTTTTCTAATAATTCGTGAACACTTTTCAGTCGACGGTGGGCCACAGAACTTGTGTTTATTCGGCATAAGAAGGTACCAGTAAATTCCTGCGTGCGCTGTCACTTCAGTCACATTGTGTGCAATCTTCGTTGGGTGGTCGCTGATTTTTTTATATGCGTTGCTTTAGCCCATGTTAGTCTATGCGGAAAGTTCGGTCATATTGGCGTGTTTATTGTCATTCCACTTTAGATTGTATTGCTATTCACAGCCATTATTTTTACATTACCAGAAGAGATACTGCAAAAGTGTCGTATCTTCCTTTTTTTCTTTTGTGACAGTGTTTATTGTGCGAAAGAAAACGACTGTCAGAAATATTGATTGATTGACTGATTAAACGATTGGTTCATTGGCCAATCTAGTGACCGAACGACTGACTGACTGACTGCATGATGGGCGATTGGTTGGATGCAGCTTGGTGCCCAAAACCATCTAATGAGCTGTGAAAGCCGTTTTAGTATTGGGCTCCTGAGGAGCTTGAAGCATCTGGAGTTCATAGGCCTGCAGCGAGAGCCCTATGCGCGAGTATTTCTTTATTGCCCCCTTATGGGAGTGCAGCAGTGGGGTCCAGCGACGGAACCCGCTACTCCCCCATCAACATTTTAAGAGGAATCCAAAAGGAATATCAGATGAAGATAACTGCAATTTTTCTGTTCCTTTGTGCGCAAGATGCTCGAGTTTCCTACTAATACAGCCGCTGAAGTTATTTGCTGACGCGATTGAACTAAAATTAGCTTGTTGTAAGAGACAAACAAGGCTGCGAGAATACAATCTATAACGTAACGCAATTCATTTTCGCGCTTCGTGAGTGACCCGAGTGATGCTCCGCAAAAATTTTAACAATAAAGGCCGTCGTGAAGAGGATTGGATAATAGGAGAATAGTAGAATCAAGGACAAGAATCCTTGCATTAATGCAACTGTAAGCTTTATCGACCACAGCAACAGAATATTCATTCAGGCTTGACTTTTAAAAGTAATGCCACAAACCCAGTATCAATCTGAGATATCACAATTCTGCAAAATGGCATAGCAGCCAGTCTCAAGTTGATTATATGATGCCTTAGTTGCATGCAGTCTGTATGACATCGATGTGTTATTAACGGAGGTCCTGAGAAAGTTACTTTCGTATACTATTGATATATCTTAAATCGCTGTCTAAGCGATTTTGTTATCTTTAGATGTCCTAAGAGATGCAGCTGACAGAGTTGTGACATTGGTTCCTAATGTAGAATGACAGAGTTCTTAGCCTGACGCTTGAGGTTTATGATATTTTAATGTTGTAAACAATTTCCGTAAAAAAAATTGAGTGCGGACAATCAGAAGTCTCTTTTTTTTAGAATCGGTAGACTTTCAATGTTTATTTTATGTACTACAAAGCTAGTGAAATTCAGTGCCGCTGTATTTAGATAGGAAATCGCGATTTGAAGGTATTAAACCTGCTAGGCACGTACCCTCCCTCCAACCCCCCCCCCCCCCCCCGAATTGAAATTTTTACAGACAGACAGACAAAGAACTTTATTACAAGGTCCTGAGAAGCTTTGCCCTAGGGCAGAGCTGCGGGCCGCTCCCACGTGGGGACGGGTAGGCCGAGCCTAACCGCCCCATCGTGGGCTCTCTGGACAGTCCCTATTACAGTCCCTGTTATAAAACGATGTGCGACGACGCACGCCAATGTTTTACTAAAAATATACAAAAAACGTAAATAAGTATGAAGTTTACAACTATGTAAGTTCGCAATAAAGATTATACCACAATTCTGTCAATTATATCTAATAGTACACCTAACGTGGACAAAATTGATGTATTATATATGTCCCTCAAATGGATCAGTAAAATGTGAGTAGGCATTTTGCAAAACCTCTGGAAAAAATTTAACACATTCACGTAACATGTAAATTGATAAATCAAATTTGTCAGTTTTAGATGTTCTAACGGACGCAGTTTACAGAACTGCGATATCTATTATGGATGCAGCGCTTCGAACTTGTAAACTTCGTGCTTCTTTTCTTTTCAAACTTGCCAGTTTCTGAAAATGTCAATATAAATTTCAGTGCCCAAATCGAAATTCCGCTTCCAGCAGTCAATACAATTGAGCTTTCTCTCTCAAATGCAATACTTTTCACTAAAATCGGCCGAGTGGTTCTCACCGAAAACCGTTTGAGCATTTTACATGTACTCGAATAGGCGACATCGGAGTTGGACCCGAGGCTTACTCTTAAGGACGGAAACGAGAAAAGGTTTTTAACGTAGAATATCTCTATAACACTCGTTATACGTTGAGGACGTAAAATGTAATCAAGCAGAGGGCAAGAAATAAGTTATATGTCAAAGTGAATGTCTTACATAACGCAGCTCAAAAAGAAAAAAAAAGAAGATGCCTTCATAAACGTATACTAATCCGATCGATTCCTGCATCAGTGACCGCGAAGCTCTATAAAGCTTTCACGCTTTCACACCTTTACGTATTCCTGGGGGTCTGTTATGCCACTGCTTGAAACCTACCCATGACTTTACAAACGCTTTTTCATATGCAGTGCGTTTCGTTCTCTATACTAGAGCCTTTTAAACACTTCACTATATAATAGTTTAGTAGATTATACGCTGCATTATATTCCCGATACGGTGCTGCAAACAACGCACGTTCAGACTGCATTGACAGCTGTTCGTGACAGCTCGTCACCGACGCCGCCGTTCAGCTGCGCGTTCCCATCGACGCCTTGGCCCTTGGTCATACGGCTACTTCGGGGCTCCGACATAGGCTGCGATGCTGGCTGGTGTTTGAAATTTGATGTCTACCACGTGGCCAAACGCAAAGCATTGTGGAACGCATTAACATATTTGATTTAATGTCGCTTTCATTGCATTGTATCGCGAGAAATAAACGATACAAATGGCTCAGTTCAGGAAAACATAAGGCGTAGGATTGTTCATTCGACCCGGTAGGCGGCCATATAAAACGCAAGAGATGACACCCGAAAGAAGGACGAAAACTTTAATGTCAAAAGACGCGCTGGCGCAAGGTCTTAACGAAGAACTAAGAAAAAATAAAGCAAAGCATGAAAAACTCAACACTTTTAACTCAAAGCTAAAGAAACACGCTGTGTACGACGACTGACGCCATGTGATCCAAAAGAATGCTGCCTTCTCGGGACGAGCATTTGTGACAAGCCTTGCACCAGCTTGTGCGTAGATCTTGGTCAAAGTCAGCCGACGCACGCTCGACAGGCTTCCCGTCTTCTCTTCTCGCTACTCAGTGCATGCATGCCCTCACGCCCTCTGAATGCGAGGTGCGTGGTTGACCTCGACCAGTTCCACCGAGTCACTCACTCTTCTTGGGGTCGCTCTTGTTGGAAGGTGCAGTAGAATCCGCTGCGTTAGCTTTGTACCGGAACACGTAGCCGCGACCACGTCCCAAGTCACCCCCTATGAAACTGTTCCCGACCTCAGAGGGCACTTTGAGTTCGTCCGGGACGAACTCCTGGTCGTCGATGACATCTGGCAGCGTCTTGCGAGACGTGATGGGACTAAAGGGAGCTTCGGCAAAGAAAGCGTCGCCCGAACCTCGGGTCACGTTCTCGTGGAACGGGACCTGCGCGTCGGGGGAGCAGCATTGGATCGAATCGCCGCCGCCGTTGCTCGTCGGTGCTTCTGGCGGCGGTGGCTTCTTCGCGACGCTTCCTGCGTCTCCAGTGGCGGGCTTGGTGTTCTCGCCCACCTTGTCACAGGGTCCGAGCTGCACGCTATCCATTCCTGCTCAACGAGAGGGAGAGAAGCGCGACGCTTGCGAGCCTGGCGAAATTCTCCGAGAAAATGAGACCCTTTTTTTCTGTCGCACGCGCTGCAGCTGCCGCTTCTTTTTCCTTTCGTCTGAGCATGGGGCACGCGCGTCCCTGACCGGCTGTTTTAGGAGCGAATTGATTGATTGAAACTATTATTCCACCGAACTGGGGTGCCCGCCTCTTAACCTACACGTAGGTAGGGGGGAGGGGGGGGGGGAGGACGCAGCAGTCCCCGCGCGTTGAGGACGCTGAGTCTTCATGGCCTCAACGGCCAGGCGTATTGCTCAACGCTGATCGTCTTCAGCCTCGCTCTGGAGCAAGGCCTCCCAGGCTTCTCTACTGTCAATGTTTTCCTTGGCCTTTGGGGAGCCAGCACACTCCCATATTATGTGGTCTAGCGTACCTTTCTGCTGACAAATTTTGCAGAGGGCGTTGTTATAGTGCAAAAAAGAGGTGAGGCGTGCAGACAGGACACAAGAGTAGAGAAGTGGACAACACGAACGCCGACTATCATATGAAGGGAGCGCTGAGGCGAAAAAAGAAAGAAGACAGAAAACTCATCTGCGCAAGATCAGGAATCGTATCACCACGTGTCAGTCTGGTACATGTGTCGGTCTACGTGAGAAATAACTGTTAAGGCAGTTAATCTCTTCCTTATGTAAAGTAATCGAAGGCTGACTCTCGCACGCACTTCCACCATTAAAGATACGCCATTCATCTACCATAAGACGCGTATCTTCATTCTTACGCCTGTACAATATCGCGAATTTATCTAACTCTGGCGTGCAGTTACAATCTTGGCAATGTAGGGAAAGATTAGAAGGCGATCCACCGGTTAACGACCTTTTATGTTCTATTAGCCTCTTATTGATACACCGTCCTGTTTGCCCTACGTAGAACTGGCCACAGCTAAGGGGAATTTTATAAACCACTCCCATACGACAGTCCATAAAACTGTTGTTCTTATTGTGCTTCACTGGACAAATATCTGTTCTTTTTTGCCTTTTACTTGCTCCTTTTTCCTCTGTACGGAAGCGCCTATCTTACCTTGCTTATTGGGAGCAGTGAAAGCAACACTAACATCACATCTACTTGCAACTTCTTTAAGCCTGTACGACATTGAATGAATGTACGGAATGGCCACTACTCTTTTTTGCTATTACTGCTTTCTGTAATCGCGTCCGTCCCCCTCGAAACCGACTTCTTTAGGCGCTCAGCCACAGTGGCCACTGCTACGCTAGGATAACCTGCTTCTAATAGGCGCCGGACCTGCGCATTAAAGCTAGCGCTCATTTTGTGCATGTAGGATCTGTTGAGAGAAGACTTAAGGCACGACATGGCAATTCCGTTTTTTACTACTTTGAAATGCTTGGATCAGCAACCGCTTCGAAGATCTTGGGGAGTACTGCCAGCAAACGTGATTTTGTTCGAAGACCAAGGAAATGTCAAGAAACCGAATTACGCGTCGCTGAGGAAATTTCTTGGTAACCTTTAATCCTCCTCCATAAAGTTTAAATTGCTCACTTACTGAGGTAGCAGCAGAATCGAATTATTCCCTATTGCAGAAAATCGGGTAATCATCAACGTAATGAAATATTTGGTAACGCTGTCACCTAAGGCTTTCTCTAAGCAGCTATCAACCTTACTCAGGTAAATATTGCTAAGAATAGGGGCAATCTTTGAGCCAATACAAATGCCTGATTTCTGCAGAAAAACGCCATCTCTCCACCCAATCAGCGTCGAATTCAAGTACATTGAAAGAATTTCTAGAAAAGTTCCCGTGGAAACACCGCATCTCTCAATAAAAGCCGACCCTTGCACTTGTTCTTCAATGCACTCATTTACGGAATTTAGCAACCTGTCATGAGGCAAGGAATAAGACAGGTCTTCGATATCCATATTAAAAGCTGTACAATCACAAGGATTTTCCTCTCTCAAATACTGAACTAGTGCCTGAGAATTACCCAAGCAAAAGGGGTCTGAAAAAACTGAGTCAGCCTTCATGAGTCAACGTGAGTCAGCCTTCGATTACTTTACATAAGGAAGAGATTAAGTGCCTTAACAGTTGTCTAAGTGCCTATGTTGTCACGAAGACCGGCACATGTACCCAACTGACACGTGGTGAGACCATTCCTGAGCTTGCGCAGATGAGTTTTGTGTCATCTGTCTTTTTTCGCCTCAGTGCTCCCTTCATTTGATAGTCGGCGTTCGTGTTGTCCACTTCTCTACTCACCAAGCCTCACCCTTTTTTTTGCATAATGAATATTTCCTAACTAGCTCAGCTTTCTGTCGTTCTAAGTTGTTATAGTCCCTGTCTGTGTTAAGTAGATCCAATGTGGTGGTGCACAATTGTTTCCCTGGAGGCGCCGCCAAATGCGAGCGTCCCCCAGAGAGAGAGAGACCGCTTCGGAGGCGGAAAAATTATTCTTTCGGCATAGTAATCATCTACAATTTCCCTGTACGTGATCATGCTATCTTTTATCCCTGGAGCTGGCTGCTCTAGAGTTGCCCCGTAGTAGAGTGCTCGGGCGAGCTCGTGAGCGGCTTCGTTGTCTGGGACTTCTTAATGGGCCGGAACCCAAATAAAGGTTATGCCCCTCCTGGGAGGGTTCTTGAGTAGTATTTCCCTTTGTTAAAATTTCGGATAGCTAATTTTTTATCGCATAATATTACTCCCGCTTTTGTACCCGCACAAGCGAGCGCTACTGCAACCTCCTCGGCTGTACAGGCGTCCCTCGTGCACGTGGAGCACGCTATCTTAACGCACCCATCGCCATCAACCACCGTCAATACCGCAGCCCCGTCTCTGCCGCAAGCGGCGTCCACGTACGCTACTTTATGCACCGGTGTGTTTTCAAGTTTATTTACTAGAGTCTTAGCCCTGTGAGCTCTCCTCTCTTTGTTGTATATAAGATACATATATTTAGGTAGGGGGGCGATTCGGAAGCGTTTACCCACGTCCAACGGAATGTCCTTCCTGTCAGTCGGGGCACCCCTGTCGCATTGGATTCCTACCCATTCCACGATTTTTATCCCTGTTTTAGACTGGTCTAATCTTTCCAACTGAGACACTCGTACTGCCTCAATTAGCTCAACTAGCGTGTTGTGAGCACCCATTTTGAGAAGGAGGCCTGTCAAATTCGAGTCTGGGAGCCCTAGGGCTCTCTTAACGCTCTTCCTAATTATCGCATATATTTTCTCCTTTTATTCTCGTTTAAACACAAGATACGGTGTGGCATACAGTATTCGGCTGGTAATGAAGGCTTGCATGAGTCTGAGGAGGCTGTTCTCTTTGAGGACCCTGCCTTTGAGTGAAACTCTCCTAAAGAACCCCGTGACCTGCGCCGCATATCCTTCTAGCTTCTTGATTGTCTTGAGGTTGCATCCATTTCTCTGGATATACATGCCTAGAATTCTGATTTCCTCCACCTTGGGAACCTCATTTCCGTTTACGAAAACATTGATGGGTCTGCTGCTCCCAGTATGTCCCCTTTGATGTTTTGGCTCAATGATTAACAGCTCCGATTTCGGTGGCCAACAAGCACGCCAAGCCTCTGCTGTCTGCATACTCGCATACTCTTCCACCATATTCGCCGCTATCTGTAGGTTAAATTCGATGGCTGCGTCACTTCCACTGTAACCCAGATGTTGATATCATCCGCGTACATGCTAAGTTTAATCGATTTAATCTTATTTAGTTCCGCCGGGAGTCCCCTCATCGCTATGTTGAATAGGAAGGGTGATAGCACCGACCCTTGCGGGGTACCCTTGCTCCCATGTGTGATGGGAGGGGATTTTACATCCAGCAATTTTATATTGGCCTCCCTCTGTGACAGAAAGTCTTTGACGTACGCATATACCCTGTGTCCCACACCTACCTCTTCGAGGCCTACCAAGATAGCCTTACGGCTAACGTTGCCAAATGCCTTGGTGAGGTCGAGGCCTAGGATCGCCCTGGTGTCAGTTGAGTCGTATCGGTCTAGGATATCGTGCTTAAGTCTAAGCACGACATCTTGTGTACTGAGCCTTGGCCTGAATCCAACCATTTCATACGGCCAGAGATCGTTCTCCTCCATGTACCTGGTCAGTCTCGTTTGAACAACATGCTCTATCAATTTCCCTACATACGAAGGGAGGGAGATTGGGCACATGGTGTTCAAGCTGAGTACTTAGCCTGGCTTTGGAATAAAGACTACGTCCGCCTCTTTCCATGTCTTTGGAAGTTCTCATTCTCCCACACCTAGTTAATCTATTTGGCTGGTGCGATGATGGATCCATCGTCTAGATTCCTGAGAGCTGTGTTTGTTATCTCGTCCGGAGCGGGTGCCGATCTCTTTCTGAAGTTATTAATCTCTGCTCTAACCTCTGTCGTGGTGATGGGGGCATCGAGATCTAGATTGGGAGGTCCGTCGTAGTCCTTAAACACCTCGCATGTCTCTTGGAGCTCGCTAATGAGCTCGTCATCTGCGCCAATAAAGCCATGCCTCGCTCTCACCTGGTTTGTACTAGCTTGCATTTTTGGTTTACTAGGGCCGATGAGATGTCTGTGAAGGCTCCAGGTTTTGGAGAGACTCATATTGGCTTCCATCTCATCGCACTTGATGCACAAATTCTGCTCGTTGAGCTTAATCGCATATGTTTCTATTTCTTTGTTCAGTCTGGCTAGTTCACGCCGGATATTCCTGTTTCATCTGTGTGCCTTTAGTCTTTTCTCCAGGTTACTCTTTCTGCTCCACATGTTCAGCAGCTAGCTGTCTAGCGCTAGGGGTGCGTCCTCATCCTCTACAGTCGCTTGCCCTATGTGCGTTTTAAGAAGGTGTGTCCACTCGTCGATATTGTAGATATCGTCCGGCAGTGAGGCCTCCTTTCTTATCTCTCTGAATTTATCCCACTCCGTTAATTTCGGTTGTTTGATGAGGCGAGTCTTGACGCCTTTTCCTAGCGTGAGTGAAATGATGAAGTGGTCACTGTCTAGATTTTGTCCTGTGCTTTTCCACGTTACTGTTCCCCCCATAGGGCTTACCGTGAGGTCTGGTGCTGTGTCCCTGGTTATACTGTTGCCTGTGCGCGTAGGGACGCATGGGTCATTATGTAGAGTAAGCCCTAGCGTTTGTATATCTTCCCATATTCGTCTACGTTTGGGGTAGCAGCGAAAGCCCCTGCATGATGTTTCCCGCCGCAGGCGGAATAGGTACATGGCACTAGCCCGATGGCGTTCTATGGGTGCATAGAGTTTCCTAGAGGGAACTCTGGCGCTAGCGTCTATGGGAGCTGCAAGCATGATGGTTCAGCCGGCAAGGGAACGATGGTTGGAACATAGGTCTGCCTCCGCTTCGTCTGTCTGGCTTCAAACTACTTTGGAACTTTGGAAATCGTGCACTCTAGGCAAAATACTGTGTTATAAATTCAAGAATTCCCAATAATTTTCATGCGCACGGTTTTTTATTGCCTTATGCAATTAGAAATTTAGAAACCTTTGTGTGGACGCTTCGAACACTCTAGAATGTTCTCGCACTGTGGTTTACATCGGGCTAGTCGAGATAGAGTGCTCGTACCACATTAATCTTCCTGTTGTACCTGTGTTACGAATAAAAGTTCTTATTCCTCTTTCTGTATTGTCTTATGTGGTGCGCGTCGCTCGTCCACACGGATGCATTTTATGTCAGTTTACAACTTCTTGTTGGGGATTAATTTAGTTCGGCAAAACGGTGAACGTACCCCTACATTGCTGCGGCTATCTCGAAGCGAACGTGGTTTCAGTCTTGCTGACCTTTGAAACATATGTCGTCGGATTGCTGTGCACGGCATGCGAGATTTAATTACCGATAGGGACTATCGTGGCAGAAGTGTCCTGAAGTATTTTCTCAGGAACTCCTGAATGCTTTTCTCAGTTGGTAAACGAACAACCCCGTCTGCCGAGCAGCCTCCGCGATTTTACGCTTACATCATAATCTCATTGCTGCTACACGATACCGTGCCTTACTTGATTTTGACTTGAGGAACACTGCAGCGCCTCGACTATGTGCAGAGATTGCAATAAGGTCGCCGTGACAAAGATTAGCTTGAAATAAGTCGCAAAGCTAAATGGCGGGCGTTCGCCACTCAAAGCTTACCGCCAGACATAAGAAACTTCGGGTGGCTACGAGATGACAGGTACTGCCTACGTGTGGTCGTCTTGTGGCGTGGCGTGTAGTTCGTCATCCATCTTGTCAGCAGTGCGGAAAGGAATAAATTTCAGAACGCGGTTTTTCAGTTGTGTAGTCGCGTCAAGTTCTTGGCGTCTTCCGAGTCGCATGTTCTCAGTGCGTCTCAGCACATGTAGCTGGGCACAGAATGAATTTATTGATGCGAAAGCATCAAATGGTCCATTGAGCGAAAAAGCCAGCGGCGTTTGTAGCAGCGAAACGGAACCTAAATTCCCATTTGCTGCGACGCCACGTCACGTCCGTCCCTCGAAGGAGCAGAGCGGGCGAATCGGAACACCTGTTGCCGCGATAGCGTGCCAGGGAAGGGGTCATCACCCCTACTCCACGTCATCAGCGCGCCTCGACAGAGCAGATACGCCGACGTGACGCCACGGGGCAAGATGGGTTGTCGTTGGCGAGGCAGTCACGTGACGCGCTTCCTTGGTGGCATGCGGCGTTGGCACCGCAGGTTACTGCTGCTTGCAGGTTCGGGAAGCGCGTGCCACTCTGGTACATTACTCGCAGCGCCAAACTCGAAGGACTGCCACAGCGGCGTTCGAGTGGGCATGAATACTCTCGCATTCGCTACTGGTATGAAGTGCTTATTTGTCCTCGGATCTTTAACCTACTAATGTGTGTAGGAGAATTTGTAATTTAGAAAAAACGTTGTTCCGCGGCCTTGAGGGGACAGCCACCGTTTGTTGCGGCTACTTGCGCCTGTCATTGAATATTTTGTCTGTGAACTTGCCGTTCCCAAGGAGGAAGACTTTCTTCCACGTTGGTGAACATGCTTTGTGACAATTAGAAACAATCGTGCGTCGTCTCCCATGCTGCAATATTAGCCAGATCTGAGCATTGCATATCATTTCGGTGTCGGCAACGGCTTTCATTCTGGACCGTCCTTGAGAACTCTGTGCCCGTGGGCATTTCATTCCTACAGTCTCCTTCAAATTGTTGAGTGCAATATAGACTTTTTGTAATATGTTCATTTATATTATTACCTTATGAGAATTCTGATTTCATATCTCTTCTTATGACACTTTCGCGAACTGCTGAGTTATGCTAATTTGATATGTTCTGTTAAGTTCATTAAACGTTTGTTTCCACGTTCGCCTCCTTCGTCGCATGGGCCCTCTTGTAGCCGATCGTGTTATACAAAAGCTTACGAATACTCTTCTATGTGGGTAACAACTTTTGAACGGGCAACACCTGTCGTATTGGTCTACCCCTCTCAATTTCAATGGACTACAAAGATAAATGCCGCCATGAGGCATGCTGCAATAGTTAAAATAAATTCTGATATCTATCTTGCCAAAAGGATGGTATGCTTATGAGGCACGCCGTAATGTGAGATTCCGTGTTAATATTTATCACCTGGGTTTTTTAACGTGTACCCAATGCACGGTACACGGCTGTGGCGTAGCCAGAAATTTCGTTTGGGGAGGGGGGGGGGGGGGAAGCTCACGTTGCAGCTCGGCCTCCTCCTTATAGAATTTGTCGAGGGGTCGTATACATGATTAATAACTGCATTGCCATTGCCAAAAACGGTGCAAACGAATTCTTGAACGCTACGCACTGTCAGGAGAAATAAAATATGTATTTTTTAATAAAATAATACACTAGTATGTCACAAAATTGTGCCACAAATAACTGATATCAATGCTTCCATGTTTTTCTGTCTATTTCATAGGTAAAGAAAATATCCGACGAACTTTATAAGTACATCAGTTCGACACCAGCAAAGCAGTGCATGCCGCTGATACGAAAGATGTAAAGGCCATGAAGTGAAGAAGTTCGACACAAATATTCTAATAAAGCTTTGGCATCCGAGAACCTTGTTTACATATCCATCCAACGGCCAGGGAAAAATCTCAGTGACGCTGTCTTTCGTTCCAATGTATTGCGCAGGAACAGCTTTCACCGGTCGTGTATTGTGAGTAGTTTCAACAAAATTATAGTAGCAACAGAGAACACATATTGAAAGTAGGAATTCTGAAAAATATACATTAAAGATGCGAAGATTCAATAGAATACACAATTGCGAAATACAGCTTGATAAAGGACAAAAAGCGTCACTGCAACAAAGTTCACTGCACATATACAGAAAACCTCGCAGCGAGATATTTAAGTATACGTAAGAGTCTCCAATAAATCTACGTATCTAAGCAAGAGTCACTGTATATAATGCGTCAAACAAGGCAAACAAACATGTTGCGCAATCACAGACTGCCGAACTCTAAGCCCCCCCCCCCCTCCATTTACTCCCCCCGATGCATTGCGCGCGACGGAAGGCGGCGCGCTTCCTCCACGCTTTTCTCCCATGCGCACAAGACTGAGCCACCATGGTCTGCTCACCCATCCCCTCTCCCCTCATGTTTTCACTAGCACATAGAGCATGCGGCGCGCGGTGAAGATGCTATCGCCCTTGCACTTTATATGGAACATGACGGCGACGGCCGGAATGCCCCTGGAGTGTCCACGTAATTGCTATGGTAATATTATTGTCACGTACGAGTTAGTGCCGGTGTGGACAAAAGGACGTTGGGAACTGAAGAGGAGGTTGAAGTGTCTCGACGACCGGTAGATGGTGTTACCCTGGCTACTGAGCTACAACCTTGTAACTGTATATATTGTAAATAGATATATTTTCTCCCAGTAACATTTTGGTGGAGGTGCGGGGTACTCTTGCCCCAAGCCAGTCCTGGATCTTCGCAGCGGGCGTCCCATCGGTTCCGCTGTTCTGGCTACTGACGCTGCCTGCGCCGCTGACGCTGCCTCCGCCGCTCAGACACCAGCGGACGTAATGCTAACCAAGATACCTCACCCTGGAATCTTTTATCGGCACTGGCAAGGTTGACTCCGAAGACTCGCTGACGACGCATGAACGCGTCGGTAAGTACAACAAGTGCGACTCCACACATTTGCTGGCGAACGTGATCTTTTACTTGGGAGGAACCGCGAAGGTACGGTTCGAGACGCATGACACCGTTATTAGAAGCTGGGGCTCCTGCAAGGAAAAGCTACGCGATCGGTTCGGAAAACCTGTGGGACGTCAAATGGAGGCCAAGCAAGTGCTAGCGCCTGGTGCCCAGACATCAACCCAATCGTACTTCGCATATATTCAAGACGTTCTGGCTTTCTACCGTAAAGCGGACACGCACATGCTGGAAGCTGATAGGGTTGAACACATATTGAAGGGCATCGCGGACTATGCGTTCAATTTCCTGCTTTGCAGGAACTGCTCAACGGTTGAGTCCATCATTAAGGAATGCCGGAAGTTTCAGCAAGCGAACAGCAAACGCATTGTAGAACACTTCGACCGACTTCCAAATACGGCTGCCACTTCCTCCTGCAACGACCCTCCGGCGTCACATCCACCTACAACGCGAAGCTTGACACAGGTCATCCGTCGCGAACTGCAAAGCAATGCTGGATGCACATCGAGATAAATTATTCAGTACGTTATCCGAGAAAGTATAAGTGCAAGGTTGAAGATTAACATGCAGAAGACAAAGGTAATTTTGAATAGCCTGTCATGCGAACAAGAATTCATGATCGGCACTCAGCCTCTAGAATATGTGCAGGAGTACGTTTATCTAGGTCAATTACTCACTGAGGATCCTGATCATGCGAAATAAATTCATAGAAGGACAATGGGCTGTAGTGCATACTGCAGGCATTACCAAGTCATGACCGAGCGCTTACCGCTTTCATCGAAAAGTCTACAATCATCGCGTTCTTCCGGAACTAGCATATATGATATTAACTTGGAGGTTAACAAAGAAGCTTCATAACAAGCCAAGGACCGCGCAGCGAGCGATGGAACGAAAAATGTTAGGCGTAATGTTAAAAGAGAGGAATTGAGCTATGGTGAATGAGAGAGCGAACGGCTATATCCGGTATTCTATTTGACATTATGAGAATAAAGTGGAGCTGGACAAGCCGCGTAGTTTCTATGGCGCCGATAATCGGTGAACGTCTTAAGAGGAAGCTTTAGCTCGTGGGCTCCAATCTAAATACATGTAAAATGAGAATTCGTCTTTCTCGGCAACCACTGCACCAAATTTGGCGAGGTTTGTTGTAATTAAAAGAGAAACTTAAACCTAATGACAGTTGATTTCCAAATTTTTTATTTAGATTGTCAATTGTTTATTAAAAATTGACAAAGATCGAAAGTTTTCGGAAAACGAAACTATAAAGTTTACAACTCTCTAACTTAGCAAGCAAAAATGATATCACAATTCTGTGCATTACATCTGATAGTACGTATAAATCGAACAAAATTGATATGTCACGCATGAATCTAAAAAAGTTGAGTAATATGGAAATACAGCTTTTGCGGAACCCCTGTACAGAACGTAACAAATTGACGTAAGATATAAATTGACATATCAAATTTGTCCGCTTTGAATGATTAAATGGCTGCCCTTTACAAAGTCGTGATATCTCATTTTGATGCAGAGATATTAATTTGTAAACTTCGTGCTTCTATATTTTTCGAACTTTCGAATTTTGGGGGTTTTTTTCATGTAATTCAGGCCCTAAGTCGACATTCCGCTTCCAACAGTCACTAGAATTTCCCTTTATCTCTCAAATGCAACGAATTTCATTAAAATGGGTCAAGGGATTATCTCAGAAAAGCGTTTTTGCGTTTTACATGCATTTAAATAGGCCGCGTTGGAGTTGGGCCCGAGCTAAAGCTTCCTCTTAACGTACAGCGCGAAACAATTACCGTAAGGTGAGGAAAGGACAGACACGATATGATAGAGCGCAGACTGCAAACTATTTAGTTTTGGGAGAACGAGTAAGCCAATAAATGGCATGATACAATTGCGCCACCTGACGAGAGCCCTTCGTCTTTCCAGATTTATTTTTCTTCATTGATACGTACACATATCTTGTCTGCCTACGCGTACAGAAGTGTGATTTGATACAAGCCACCCACACGTGATAATCGGTGGCCCATTAGAGCTACAAAGTGGCTGCTACGGAAAAGGAACGGTAGTTTAGGACGGCTGTCTAGGACGGGAGAAAAATAGGTGCGTTGATGATATTCGGGAAATTGCAGGTACAACTTAGAATCAGCTAGTGTAGGTGTGGGGTGTGTGGAACTCCTTAAGGGGGACCTTCGTCCTGCAGAGTACATAAATATAGGCTCATTATTTTCAGCATTAATGACCAGTCTGATTTCTAGGTTGTCTGTAGTCGCCACTTTCGTGATGAAGACTAGGCGAAAAATTCAAAAGAGAAGCTGGTTATATTGATGCTTCCACCCCATTCGAAGTTTAGCCGACGTACATGGCTCCTAGCAATCAAAATGCTCACAAACACCTGGCGAAAACAACCACTCGCTCAAGTATCACAGAGGACACAATGAGATATGACAACATTCGAACGACTGTATGGCGACGATGGGATGACTGCATGACAATAGGAAGACGATGATGGAATAACGACGACTGCATGATGGCAATTGTTTGAAGAAGCTGGAATGACGACAATGGTACGAGAATGACGACATCAGGATGACCACGAATGCACGAAGATGACTGTACGGCGAGGCATTGACGACAATCGCATGACGATGACGGAATGATTAAGATAAATGGCAACAGTGTGATGACAAATGTTTGACAATGACGGTAAGATGGCTGGTGAATAGCGACAAGTGCATGCATGATAGCGTGACGATGACAATGATGGCTACGGAATGATGACGGAATCTTGATGACGGCGTGCTGACGACGTGGGAACAGAAGTTCCTACAAGGCGTCGGCGGAGTGAAGACGGTGGAACGAATATTATTGTTATTTGATATGAATGGATGGATGGATACAACTTTATTGTACGCCCGGCAAGGTTTAACACGACCCAGGTTCAGGTCTCTCACGGGGGAACATCAAGGCCCTGCCTCAACGCCGCCTCACGGGCTTGGTGGACTGCCCAAGTCTAGATGCCGAGGTCTGAGCTGCGCAGAGCGGAGGCCCACCTCTACGATAGGGTCTCCGGAGCAACTGCCATCGTTCCTATAACTACATTGCACTCCCACAGCATGTGTTTGAGTGTTAGCGCACATACAACGCACAGAGAGGAAAATAGGGAAGGAGCAGGCTGGCAACTGCCACTTAGAGGGGTACAAACTCTGCCTACACTTTAGGAAGGAGGGCATAGAAAATGGACTTAAAGGTAAGGAAAGTTAAGAAAAAGAAACAGCAACGTGACCGTCAATAGTGATTCTGTTTAGACTACCCAAATCACTTTATGAACTGATCTAATTTTTGGCCAATCCGTCATAGTGTCTATGAGCCACTCTTACAGGCACAAAAAGAAGACAATCTAACAAAACAAAAACAAACAAAGAGGCCACAAAGACTAAACGACATGCAATAGAGCGCGCAAGAAGGAAGAGAACATACACGCAGCAAGCGAAAAAGTGCACATGTCGCACTAATTACAAAAGAGCGTAAAAACAAAGATCAAAATTACAAAAAAAAATTTCCTTGCCAAATCTCTCAGAAATGGGCAGCCAAGCCAACTTCCTATAGAAAAGTGAGGATGCGATGAACCTGGTCGTGTCGAGAAACATAACCACTCGGATACAGGCAATAATCAAGGGCCGTAAACAGCAGGCCAAGTAGACGATAGTCCCTTATTAACGATGTGCACTGCGCAAAGAAAGCAGCACACTCTAATGTAAGGTCCGTTACCATGTTATTGTAAAGTAATGGTTCGTATAAGTCCGTTACCAGTCAGCCGGTAAGACAGCAACAGCAGCAACGGCAGCCACTTGCTCACTCGTTTATTCGTTTGTTCTTTCATTCATTGGTTATTTGGTTTGTTCGGACTGTTTGCCTACACTGACAATCATTGTGGATGGCCCCTTCAAAATTTGTTATAACTCAACGTTTATTGTCCGTTCAGGCCAGCGTATCTTAAGCAGCTTGCCCATAGCTGCACAGCGGGAACGCAAATGTGTCGGCAGAGCACACTCTAATGCTAGTAAGTTCGCGCGACGCTT